>NW_026947493.1:47455000-48060000 GCF_034190915.1 Cavia porcellus | reverse complement strand
ATAATACCTCCGAGGCTGGCCTGGGTGAAGAGGATCTTGGGGAAGTATGTCACTCTTCTCTCTTACCCCTCAGACACTATGTTAAGTACCATAAAAATCTAGTGCCTGAATGGTATATTCTTATTTCACCAGCATTAGTGTTTTAGTTTCCTAGCCGGCCAGCAGATTCTTTGAAAAATCATTTTTCCTTGAAGTCCTCAAGAGATCTGTTCAACTCTTTTCTAGGTTGCTTGTGAATACTTCTATCGCAATATCAAACTGGCTCAACTGTTTTCCTTTTTGTATTCCTACCATTCGCCAATTTCCCAACACATAGTACATTTTAATATTTGATAAATAAATGAAGGAGTGATATGTAACACTGCGCTGAGATGAACAGTCAGCGATCCTTGACAGAATTAGTAGCTAGCAAAGCTGAAGAATTGAGCAGAGTGAATCTGGAGAAGATAAAAACATTTTCACAGTGGAAATACTCCAGGGCTTCCATGGGATGCATTAGGAAAGAGTATAATTTTCTCATTGAAGGTCGCTAGTGGACAGGTCCAAGGACATCCAGCTTCTACTGTGCTGATCATCTTCCAAACCAATCTGGTTCCAGTTTTTAAGGTTTCAGAACACACTTACACAAAACCTCATTTCTGAATACACAGTTGAATTAGTACTATAGGCTACCGAGCCTCCTGCTATCTTCACTTAATGCTCTGATGATTTGTGGTTTTTGAGCAAGTTTTCATTCACTCATTCTTAGAGCAAAAATATTTACTAGATATGAGTATGTGCCAGGCATTGAATGTGTTATGTACATCCTTCATGTATATGTATTTATTGCCATAACATACAGATAAGACTATAATGCTAACGCTAAGGAAATATAGTATATAATTCCCCAAATATTTTACCTGGAAGACAATGGAAATTCAAAACCAATAGCTACTAGCATAAAATGCAATGAAATGCAATTTGCTTCTAGTGAAAAACAAAATATGATTTAGAAAACATTTCAGTAGTTAATAAAATATTGAAATTTTAAAGTTATGTGTGATTTGAATGTTTTCTGATCCTCTCTGGATCATTGCTCTATCTGATAGTCTGTAATAAAAAATGAAATTTTTCTGTAGGAAGTTAGTCCTCATAATGAAAACAATATGGTGAAAATACAATTACATATTTCGAAATGATAAAACTAGCAACCATTGTCTTATAGAAACTCATTGAATTCATAGTACTGAGATCCTCTTCCAAGGACCACTGCTATTTTTAAATTAAGTAAAATCATTTTAATGGCAACAAGATCAGCAGTGACTTCCAACAGTTTGTGAAAACCCATGTGTCCAAGTATACGAACATTTGAAATTAGTCTTTGACTCTCTTGGTGCCAACTTAACATCCCCTGAAAATATTATGGCACTCTCCCTCGCCTGGGGGCCAGGACACAGCTTCCTGCAGGACCAGTGAGTCTGGCCAAGCCACAGAACCCCGTCCCAGCCTGGCAGACCTCTCTCCCTCACTTGGAACAACACTTGAAGCTCGAAAATATAGGAAAATGACAAAATGAAAGACCAAAATGCAATCTCAAATATCCAGCCCATCCCAAGAAAGCCTAGGAGCCATGTGCATAGAAGAAAATACATTCCACATACCTGAAATACCTGAAATAATAGTAACTGAAATAAAGAAGCAACTCTGGGAAGCCTTAAAGGAATTCAAACTAGAAATAATCTCTCAGGTAAAAGAAGAAATGATAAAAGAAATGAAGGAGATGCTGAACATACCCAAAGAAGACACAGTTAAAAAATTGGAGGAACTAAACAAAAAGATAGAATCCCTGGATGAACAATATAGGAAACAAACAGAATACATAAAGCAGATGCAAAGAGACATAAAGGAAATAAAAAATGCATTGAAAGTTGTAAAAACCGCCTCAATGAATGTGAAGGTAGAATTTCAGACCTCAAAGACAAGATTGCATCCAGTGAACAGGAAGTAAAGATCTTTTAAAAATAACAAGAAATCAGGAAATAACAATTCAACACCAGCAAGATGACGCAAAAAGGAACAGCCTAAGATTGAGAGGGATAAATGAAAAAGAAGGGGACAACATAAAGGATGTCAAGAGGATATTTAGAGAAGTAAAAGCTGAAAATTTCCCAAACATGAGATTGGAACCTGGTATCAAAATCAATGAAGCATATAGAACTCCAAATAGCCATAACAAAATTAAACTACATCGAGACACATAATAATGGCCATCCCAGAAATTGAACAAAAGAATAGAATATTAAAAGCTGTCAGAGAGAAAAGACAGATCACCTATAAAGGAAAACCTATCAGAATCACAGCAGACTTCTTAGCACAAACAATAAAGTCAAGAAGAGCATGGAGTGAAGTATTCCAGATCCTAAAGGAAAATGATTTCCAAACTAGACTGATGTACCCTGCAAAACTGTCCTTCAAAATCGATGGAGAAATAAGATACTTCCAGACAAAGAACAGCTGAAGAACTACATGATCACCAAGCCAACCCTACAAAGAATACTGAAAGACATCCTAGATACATTTAGGAAAACACCACTAAACAAAACAGAAATTAAACAGAACAGAAAGATAAAGATGCAGCAGCAGAAAGATAACATGTCAACAATAAACCAATATATAACAGTTATAACCGTTAATGTAAATGGTCTCAATGCACCAATTAAAAGAAACAGACTGGCAGAATGGATTAAGAAACAAAATCCAACCATATGTTGTCTACAAGAAGCCCATCTAACCCAAAAGGATACTCATGGACTACAAGTCAAAGGATGGAAAACAATACTTCATGCAACAGGAACCCAAAAAAAAAGTGGGAGTGGCTATTCTGTTTGCAGACAATGTGAACTTCAAGTCAATAATGATCAGAAGGGATAAAGAAGGTCACTACACACTGGATAGGGGAAAACTCCAAGAGGAAGAGATAACTATCTTAAATATATATGCACCAAATTCCAGAGCGCCCAGTTATATAAAACAAGTACTAAAAAGAAATGAAAAATGAAATTAGCAGTAACACAATTCTAACAGGAGATCTTAACACACCACTGACACCAATGGACAGATCAACCAGACAGAAAATCAGCAAAGAAGTAAAAGAACTGAATCGCACCTGTGAACAAATGGACTTGCTAGACATATACAGAGTATTCTACCCAACAACAACAGGATACACATTCTTCTCAGCAATACATGGGTCATTCTCTAAAAGAGACCATATATTAATTCACAGAATATATTTAAATAAGTGCAAAAGGGTTGAAATTACCCCTTGCATGCTATCGGACCATAGTGCTATGAAATTAGAAATTAATGATAAAAGATACTGCAAAAATCCCACAAACACATGGAAACTGAATAACACACTCTTGAGTAATCAGTGGGTCACAGGGGAAATTAAAGAAGAAATTAAACAATACCTACAAACAAATGAAAACACAAATACAACTTACCAGAATCTGTGGAATGCAATGAAAGCTGTCCTCAGAGGAAAATTTATTGCACTGAGTTCCTACATCAGGAAAACAGAACGAATACAAATAAATAACCTGATGTTACACCTCAAACATCTAAAAAAAAAAAAAAAAAAAAAGAAGAGCAAGTCAAGCCCAAAGCCAAAAGAGAAGAAATTATAAAAATCAGAGCAGAAATCAATGTAATAGAGACTTAAAAAAATCCAAAAAATCAATGAATCAAAGAGTTGCTTCTTTGAAAGAATAAATAAAATTGACAAGCCCCTAGCCAACCTTATTTTAAAAAGGGAAGAAAAAGCTCAAATTCATGAAATAAGGAATGAAAGAGGCAAAATCACTACAGACCCTACAGAAATACAGAAGATCATCAACACCTATTTCAAAAACCTCTACTCTCAAAGGTTTGGTAACACAGAGGAAATAGACAGATTCCTAGAAGCATACGAATAGCAAGGACAGTTCTAAGCAGCAAAGGCAAGGCAGGAGGTATCACAATCCCTGACCTGAAGTTATACTACAAAGCAATCGTAGTAAAATCAACATGTTACTGGAACCAAAACAGAGCCAAAGATCAGTGGAATAGATTAGAAGATACAACCACAACTACAAACACACTCAACCAACTTACCTTCGATAACGGGGCCAAACATGTTCACTGGAAGAACGACAGTCTCTTTAACAAATGGTGTTGGAAAAACTGGCTCTCCATATGCCGAAAACTAAAACTAGATCCATGCCTATCACCATGTACTAAAGTAAAATCTAAATGGATCAAAGATCTAAATATTAAAACAGGAACACTAAATCTATTGGAAGACAAATTGGGTAAAATCCTTGAAGACATAGGAGTAGGTAGAGAATTCATGAACAAGACTCAAACCGCATGAGAAATACTTCCCAGAGTCAACAATTGGGATCCCCTCTTATTAAAAAGTTTCTGCACATCAAACGAAATCTCCAGCATAGTGAAAAGAAAACCCACAAACTGAGAAAAAATCTTAGTGAACTGACCCTCAGACAAAGGACTTCTGTCTAAAACATATAAAGAATTAAAAAAAAATCAGACCCCCAAAATTCAAAGACTCAATCCATAAATGGGCGTCTGAGATGAATAAACAATTTTCAGATGAAGAAATACAAATGGCAAATAAATATATGAAAAAATGTTCATCATCATTAGTCATTAGAGAAATGCAAATTAAAACCACACTGAGATTTCATCTCACTCCTGAAAGAATGGCCAAGATCAAGAAAACCACCAATAACAAATGCTGGAGAGGCTTGGGGAAAAAGGAACTCTCCTGCACTGTTGCTGGGAGTGTAGACTAGTGCAACCATTGTGGAGGTCAGTCTGGAGATTTCTCAGAAAGCTGGGACTGGAAGCCCCATTTGACCCAGCTATTCCACTTCTAGGCATATTCCCAGAAGAACTGAAAGCTTGATAGCACAGTGATATATGTGCACCCATGTTTATAGCAGCACAATTTATAACAGCCAGATCTTGGAAACAACCTAAGTGTCCATCAGCTGAGGCATGGATAAAAAAGTTGTGGTATTTTTATACAATGGAATACTACTAAGCTATAAAGAATGATCACATTGAGACATTTATAAGTAAATGGATGCAGCTTGAGCCTACTCATAAGTGAAATAAATCAAACTCACATGTATAAATACGTTTACCTAGTGTAAGAAATGATAAGAATACATAAAATTATGTGGTAATCATGATTCCCAATCATATTGGTTTGAAGCCGTATAATGTTTTCACTCATTAATTGCAATGGTTTTAACCTGGGTCATTCAATTTTAGTATCTGTGATAGTACGAATAGCTATTTTGAAGGAAACAACATGACATAAAAGCTAGTGCTGATTTAATATTATCTTGTTTTGAAGTCCCATTAAGCTGTTGTATATCTGTTTCCACTGGTTTTAACATGTTGTATCTTACTATATTTTACTATATGCGATAGTATAAACAAAATTTTTTATAGGCAAAGAGAAAATACAGAAACCATTGTTCGTTTTCTGTTAGCTGGTTCTAAATACCCTGTAATTCTTTCATTCTCTTGAATGGCTTCACAGTCTTGATATGCTTGATGCTATAGCATACAAAGTTATACTCAAATAATTCAAGGAAAGAGGCACTATGGTGACTACCATTATGTTAGATTATCTGGTGGTAAAACACAATGATGCTTAAATTGTTCAATTCTGACCTGTGTTGTTCTGTTACAATGTCCTCTTTTATCTCAACCTCCCCCCTTCTTTAAATTAATCTATTCTTTCTTATTTTTTTCAATTAAGGGAAAACTAAATTAAAAAATAGCGGGATATATTATAGTAACTTTTCTGTTTTCCTGTTAACCTGATTTGAACCCCAGTATTGCTCTCCCCATCTTGTTCTGTCTGATTTTACTATATTGTATTTTGTTTGATAGTATCAAGTTTGAGGGTATAGGCAACCACTTTGAAGGCAATAAGATATACTATGATGCCCAATATGGTTTGACTATTATCTTCTTTTGAAGTCCTGTAAGATCTCCAGTGTAGGTTTTATGGGTCTTGTTCTGTACTGTTTTGATCAATTCTACTCTACCTGATGATATAGGCAATTCATTTTAAAAATAGCAAGAGGCACAATGGTAACCACTTTTGATCACCTGGGATTCTATTTTTGCATCATGTACTATGCCCATCCTTCTATTCTAACTGACTGTTTTGCTTAGTCACGTTTGGTTTTATTCTCTTCAAAAAAAAAAAAAAAGTAATAAGAACTGTGGGAGTAATAATACCCAAAAAGTGTAATTGTTATTGTAAAAAAGAGAGGAAAGGAAGGTGGACTAAGGGATATAACTGCATTTATGTTTGAGTGTGTAGGATGGAAAACCATATTACTGAGCTTTTGTTGGATGATTGAACGGAACTGTCTCCAATCTCACTGTATGAATGTCCACTTTATATGCTTTAATTTTATAATCTGGACAACTGTTTCTAAGAAGACAATATGTAACCTATTAACTAGTGATTTCTTACTGTGTATTTTTTTCTTGAAATTATGTATTACTTGTACCTTTTTACTGCTTTGTTTTTTATTTCCTTTCTTTTTTCTCTTTTCTCTTTAAATAAAAAAATATTATGGCTTATTACTGAAGCTGATGATTTTAGGTTTTATTATTTAGTAAATAACATCAATACAGAATGATTCCATTCACTTATACTTCATGACAGTAAACCTTAAAAGACCTTTTCCTAAGCAAGTCTTGAGAGATACAGAGTAGAGTATCATTTGATGGGAAAAAATGATTTTTCAAGATTGGAATTCACAAAGGAGTGCTACATGGCTGAGTGGGTTATGAGAAACAGAACTGAGAGGGAAAGCAAACAGCATTGGAGTGGAGTCATTATATATATTTGTCTCTACGTATTTTTCTGAAACTTCAAATCTTCAAATTAATGATAATCAAATCATGCATCATAATGCATTAAATTATGAAAACATTCTGCCAAAAGTGGTTGTGGTTCTATAACACTGAACAAGTTATTAAAACTCTCTGGACTTTAATTTCCTTATCTACAAAATGAAAATTATATTTCACAGTCCTCTGACCATTTATGATTCACTGATAAACAGCCTGTATTAGTGATTATCACGTTTTCCAAGTCTAAGAATAGGTTCCACATGCCGATTTTTGGACCACTAACGGTAACTCCACCGGCCTGTGCGCCACTCGTATCCCTTGAACCCAGTATTCAGTTGCTTCCAGATGATTTCTAATGCCTCTCTATACTGAAAGACACTCGTCAGAACCATGGAATCACAGGTACCAGGGAATTAGCACTCCCTGGGAACAGCTTTCTACCAGTGATGACAGAAGCTAATGCATAAATATGCCCATTTTTTCACTTCTTCAGAAGACTTATTCAAAAGAAATATGCACCATTTCCCATAACTTTCCCGTGGAATTAAGCTATGGTTACCACTGTGGTAACTGCCTTAATAATGCACCTATAACTAGTTGCTTCCCTTACCTGCATTACCCTCCCCTCAGTTTCAATAAATACTTCAGTGTCAGAAGGAACACTGGAAAGTTTAATTCTTCAAAGTTATATCACAAATACACACACACTTTTCTTATGAGGGTCTGCCTTAATTAATATCTAAGAAATACTGATTTGGGGGTAACATATTCACTTTCCCTGTGCTCAGAAATAATGAGCACATGGTTTTAAAAACAAAGCAAAGCAAACACATTCTCAGGACTAAATATCAGTTCCTCAAAATGAACCATTCACTGCTTTTATAAACATAAATCTAGAGATGGAAAGTTATGTGCTCTCATATTTTTCTACCAAAACTATTCCTTACACAAATTCCCCTAATAAATCTTCTTAAAATATGTGATTTCATAAAAAATTCCTGATTTAATACTTGCATAATCATATAAACAACTTAATTTGTGTATTACTGTTTTGTAGGTAAAAAAAATATTACTATAAAATGTTTTATCACTTTCCTAACAAATATAAAATTAATGAATCGATATGAAATTTTAGAAGTAGAAACAATTATATCTTCAAAGTTTAGATTAATTAATAAATTCATCAAACTGAAAGTTAATATAAGTGGGTACCTTAAAATTCGCTACCAATTCATCAATTCTCAAAAGCATGGCTTTGGTATATTCTACTGATTCCATTTGGTATTTTCTCTGGATAGTTTTGAGCTCATTGGTGACAACATAAACACTTTCAAAATAGTTATGACTCCTAGAATAAACAGGCCAAGATATCTGAAAAAATGTTCATCTGAGCACTTGCGAGTTCAGCTCTCTCCCTTTTCCTGATTTTAAATTCCCTCAACCCCAAATAGTCAATTGTCATGGTAACAACAAGAAGACCCAGTAGGGTTTGGTGTATCTATCCTACAACCCTACTCTCTGCAACACATAATGCCCCCTCTCTCATGCTCCCGTCCAGCTTTAGGAAACTACAGATGATTGTATTCAGTGAGTCTCTTACAGAAAGTTTCATTGATAGAGTATTTCCCAGTTTTATAGATGAAGAAGTCAATTTTAGCATTTCCCTTTTGGACCTACTTGGAGTTAGAGCATTATTTCTGGCAATTGTGTGTGAATTTATCAGAGATTCTTTTTACAGGCACATTACCTAATCCAAGGTCTGTTCCACCCCTCCAAAAAAAAAAAAAAAGGAGGGGTGTCAATATCAACCCTCCTCTATATATGTTATCGGAGAATGTATTTTCAAAAGGCAATATAAATTTAAAAAACCATTCCATTTTCGGACACATTTAAAGAATTCTTTAAAAACATGTTACATAGAGAACCAGTCAACAATTTGCCATGTCTGTCTTCCAAGAGCACACAGAGGGGCCCTGATAAGCCTTTGCCTGTTTTCCTAACTATCAAGCTAGTTAGCAGTATGAGTTCACCATTACAATTCTCAGGAGACATGACTAACAACTTTCCTGGAAAGTACTATAAAAGCTATATGCATTGAACAAAGACACAGAAAAGTTTCAGGAAAACATTTCATGGACATAAAAAATACTAAGTTGGCTTTTATTTTGCCTTAACCTTGTGCTTTAACTGTGATGAGTTCTAATGCTTTATGTTAGTTTTCACAGGGAAAAAGACTAGAAAATAATGTATTTTTAGAAAACATTTCCAGTTCATTTTAACTTTCAAACCTTAATTCTTGTTCATTTTCTGCATTATTTTCCTTTACAATATCCTGCTTAAGGGAGATTGCAATTTCTAAGCCCTTGCCAAATTTGCCACAGTCAAGAAACATTACAGTTACAGCGAATGAGAGAACTTTTACAGATTTCCAAACCCCTTATTTGAAAAGCATGGGTTTTCTTTCTTTTCTATCACATTTTGGAAAAATATAAATATTCAGTGAATATCATCCCTTTCTAAATCTTCAAATCATTCAATTTGATTCCTTATTCTTTTGCTTGAAAATATAATCAGAAAGCTCATACAATTCCACACTATCTTGGAACATTTCTTATCCTTTCAGGATATGGGAGGGTGGGGATCAAAATTTCATAAGAAAAATTTCCCTAGGGTAATTAAATTTTGGACCTTGAACCAAACATAAACCAACAGAAACAGATGCAATTGGTGTTCTGAAATTAATGTTATCGCATTCAAAATGTTCCAAAACATTAACTTAGAGGACATGGAAATATTTAAAACAATTTTTCTTGGAATCATTACACTAGCCTTCCCATAATACTTACATCCCCTCCCTCTCTCCTAAGGGACTTCTGTCTCTATGATCCTCTTCTTGCAAATGTTGTTTACCGAGCTTACTTTAATGCATCTGCTAACTTCAGCAGTAGTAGGATCAGAGACAACACCCAAACTCCAGGCATTATAATGAATGACTCATGAAAATTATAGAAATGCTGAAAAAACAAAAAAACACGGAAGAAAGCTTGCAGTCGATGACTTCTTTGTTGGATAGGGTTCCATCACATCTGCAGCTCATCCATATAGGTATCGCTAAATCATTCCTTCTGGTGATTTTTCCACTTATTGTAAAGAGGCATAGGCTCTGTGACTTTCCCCAGTCTACCTAGAAATATCCGAAACACAAGACAACAACAAAAAAGTTTAGTCAGAAAATACATAATATGTGTCATATAATAATGAATGTGTCAATAGCATGTATCAACAACTGTGATCAGAACACATAAGGGCTTTTTTTATATGATAAAAATTCTGGAAGGAGGCAGGTGCTATGGCAGTTCACTAGCTCAGTTAGGTCAGGGATGACGATTCTGAAGTTCGGATGTCTTTCCACTCCTTTTTGAGGTAGTTTCCACTGGTTTCTGACAACACATCACCACTGAAGACCCAAAGATGAGAATAGGAACACCAAAGAAGCTAAACCTATTGTTTTTATTAGCAAAGCACAGTTTTTCAGAACCCCACAAAAGTTCATTTACATCTCTTGTCTGTCATGTCCCGGAAGACTATGAAACTACATATTTACCTCTCCCAACTGCTCTGTACGGGAGACCACTGAGTTAGCCAACTCAGTCTGCTTTAAGAGAGCACGTCACGTCTGGGTTTGCCAGACTTTCATGTTGGGAGAGATCATTAATGCTTCTTCCTTTTCTCTGCCAGTCAGGTTAGATCTGGGAAGATACTGTTGTTAGCTTCCCAGTTTCTGGATACTCATTCTCTGTATGAAATCTTGAGAGCAACTAAAAATTCTTGTCATTTTTCTGATCCTTGGCACTTGACTCTGTGCCCCTGGCCAATGATTTCCCATATTCCAGCAAGGTCCAGTCCCTTTTCTTAACCTATGGTGTACGTGGCACTTCTTTAGGAGAGAAGAGTTGCATTGCCTGTTTTAATTGTGGTCAGTTTTACCCTCTCTTTCTCTCCTCCTTTTGTCTCCTGGCTTTGCCAGAATGTTTGTGCCCATTAGTACCACCAATGATGTAAGATCTGAAAAACCTCACAATTGTTTCCAAGCCATTAATGTTTGCAGAATATTGTCAAATGTGTGAATAGAAGAAAGGCAGAAAGATAGCTTGTCTCTGCAATAGTCTGTAGAGTTCATCGGGCTAAATTCCTTACTGCTTCTCGTTAACTGATTGCTTTGCATGTAGATTATTCCACTAGCTTTCCAGCTTTTAGACACAGTCTCCAGCTGTTCTGGATGTCTCCTGAACAGATTTAGCAATCATTCCTTCCAATGGTTCAAGAATATTTTCAACTTATCAACTACTGGAAAATGCTTTTGCATAATTCTAAAGCTAAAATAACCCTAAAAATATCAGAAGTTCTGTAGCCATTGCAGAGGGAAAAATAACACCAATGAAGCAGTTTGGTTAGTAACAAAAATTGTCACCTAGGTTTTCATAGACTGGGGAATGGGTAACATCACTGATCCATATTGAAATTTAACCCTAAAGTACGAAATGTTTTCTCAAGTACAAGTTGTTTTCTCAAAACTAATGATGCATTTGCTGAGTTATCTGACAAAGCAAGGATGCGGAGAGAACACTTTTTATTTCTCCAAGTGTATAGAAAACTATGGAAGAGCAACTAAAGCATGACTTCAAAGACTAGAATTTGAATGTCAGAGGCATAATAAAATCAGTCTTCTCTGTTAGTCCTTCTTTCCTTAATTTTTCCAGTTTGGTAAACAGTTCATTAAAGAGTTGAATTCAATGCGGCAAAATTACAAAAATAATTTCTTTTAAACATTTCCATCTCCTTACCCATGATATCACATCATTCTTTATTGCTCTAGTAAAATTCTGTCAGCCCAACATCTCTAGGTTTTAAGAAATACGATAGAAAAAGGTCAAATCACAGTAAGGTGTCAGTGGGATTCTAGTGTCAAATATCCAAATTATAGTTTTCACATAATGCATGCTTTAAAAGTTTTCAGAGAAATCATCAGAGTAATCTCTATCTGCAGTTCCTGTTTAACAAAAAATCCATTTCTGAAAGATCTGGCTATTTTAAAACCCAGTTGTTCCGGGATTCCTTTTTTAAAACTTTTTTCATTTAATTTATTGGTGATTTGCATTTTAGTGATACCAGGAAGAGCGACTTGCACAAAATGTTTCCTCTACTCAACTTTCTGCAGTGGTGAAGCTCTACTCTCATAAGTGTCTGCAAGCTCCTCCCAGCTGTGCTGAAGCATTCAGGTGAACATAACTGGGAAGCATGACATAGTTAAGTCACCAGCAGCATTTCAGGGCCATCTTACTTTGAACCTTATCACCCAAAGCTTAAGAGGTGGGTAAAGAACAGCTTATCAGAAGGATGACTGAATGGTAAGCAACACCACAGATACCCTGAAGGCTGCCTAACTTTCCCCAGAGCAGATCCTCAGAACTGAGGCTGGTGAGGTGGATCTCTAGCCATCCGGTAATGTTGTCACTGCTGATAGGAGTTAATCCACTCAGATACTTTCAGGGTTCTGTAGCACTTCAGTGAAAAGATGCATGTGAGTATTTTGCAAAGCATATAAAACCTCTCACCATCAGGTATGTGTCCAGTGTGGTGTTGGACAAAAGAATGAATTTAAATTAATATCATTTCTTGAACATTAATTTGTATTAGATCTGGAGTATTTGTGAAGTATTTATTGCTTAGAAATTTTTTTGGCCTTAGATTCACATTTAAATGTTATTTCTTTGAAGCATATATGAAAATAAACAAATAATTGTATTGAAATCATGAATTTTAAGAACTTAGTATCATTCAATGAAAAAATACCTGGAGAATCTTCTGGTTAGAGAATAAACTTTTTATTTTCTGTGTGGTCCTGGGGACCAAACTAGGTCTTCACACATGTTAAACAAGCTCTCTCTCTCCCTCTCTCTCTCTTGCTCTCTCGTTCTGTCTCACTATCTCTGTCTCTCTCACTCTGAAAAAAATAAACTGAGAGTCAAATGGCAAAAGACATCATAGGTTTAATGTAGTCTATATATATAGCTAGAACTATATGGCTCTAAATTCTTTTTGGCCATTTCTAAATATAAACCATTATTTTAGTTCCCTGACACAGGAATAGGACCCAAATCACCTGTCATCAACGCTCCCAGTGTCTGTTTCCTGGAGTCTATATGCCACTCTGCAAAATGAAATCATGTTACTACAATGCTATTGGGCTGGGGATTTGGCTCAGTGGCTTAAGCATCTGCCTGGCAAGCTCAAGGTCCTGAGTTCAATCCCTAGTATGGAAAAAAAATGCTATCAATAGCTTTTCACAAGTATTTCTTTCTAAACTTCTAAACTGAGTTGGGAAATATTTGCCCAAATAACCTTTCCATAACTTCTTTGAAAGTCTGCAGGAAGACCCAGAAATGGTCTGGTGCAGGAATCAGTCGCCCATCTTCCTTTCTCTGCCTCCCCTCCCCGACCAGTTTTATGTGAATAGTGCTCTGTGTTGGCAAGTGGCCAGAGAATTTGCCATAAATAAATGTGCTGCCTCTCTATAACAAGATAACTTAACTGGCTTTCGCAAGCTTGCTAACTTGCCTCAGCACTGGGAATAGCTGAGGGCTTGGGGATGTTGCAGACTGCTAAGGATTATATGCCTGGAAATTTAGAAATCCTACCCTCCTGAACCTTCTGCATGACTTTTCCATGAGTGAGTCATGGAGGGCAAGCTCCTCTGGTTCCCTGGCCCCTAGTTTCCCACAAGTGCATGACATGCACAGATCAGAATCTTATCTCAAGGATTTAGAATTAAGAGTGAAAGAAAGAGATTATTCCAATCTTTTCCTATCACTCTTCATAGAAGACAATGGGAAAATGGGGAAATTAAATTTTGCTCAAGTCTAAAACAGTGGAAACAAACACCAGAATGTCTTGCAGTTCAGGCTGGTCTTGAGCTCACTTTGTAGCCCAGGCTGGTCTCGAACTCGCAATGATCCTCACACCTCAGTCTCCGGAGTGCTGGGATTACAGGCGTGACCCACCATGCCCGGCTCAGAATTTCTTTTGCTAAGTCTCAAATTTGAGCTCTGAAAGTCCCAAACCACACATTTTATTCATTTACTAGAATTTTTAAAATTTCTATTGACTCAGATTAAAATTCAAAGTGGATCTTTGACAGCTGTAGTTTTATATTTTGCACAGTTGTTTGGTGATCTAGAAAATTTGAGACTCCAAAGTTCATGCGAGACACAAACTTTTAATTCCAGTTACATTTTAGTGTATCCATGTAGCATAAAGCAGGTTTGTTTTCCTAAAAATTACTAAAATAGAAACCTCTAATGTCTTCTGGATGATTGATTTCATTAGTAGACTGAGAAGATTTGTCCTAATTTGAATTATTTGTAGTACAATTTGGTTCCCAGTCAACTTTCTTTTATTATAAACCAAATTTAATAAGCCAGGAAATACAAAAATCTGATGATACCAAACATGAGCAAAGCCAAGGAGCAAAGAGGGCACGTGTGCGTGTGTAGAGAGTAACCCACGCAGCTGGCGGGACATCAGTGCTGCCCTGTCCAGCTGAGCTGCGGGCTGCCGGGGCTGCAACCCTTTCAGGCTTTTCCTAGGCTACGACTGCTGGTTGGCTGGTAGCGACCATTAAGTAGTTCCATAAATCAACACAGAGGGGCACAACCAGGAGTATTTTTAATAAATAAAATAGAACAGAAAAGAAAATATCAAAGGGTATCTCCTATGATCTAAGATTTGTTTTATGAAAATTTTACAAAGCAAATTTATAACTGACTGAGGTCATATTCAGCAAAGCTTATTCAATATTATTCTACAGAAACTTGGTTCACATTTAAAATTATTTCATATTATATCCGTTTTCACTCACAGAGCAGGCACTGAAATTCTATACAGTGCAATTAAGTAAATAAGTGTATCTCCGAAGTTGTACTGTAAATGAATATTATATAGGAAAAACTATAAACAACTACAGCTTAGGCATCAACATGATTAAATCTTAAAAAGGTAAGGGAAAAAAAAATCACAGAGGAGCTCTCTTCCACAGGAGGCCTCCACGCCTCCGTTCCTGCCACCAGGTCTCCAGCACATTCGCGAGTACTCAACACCAGCACTGATGGACAGCGAAAAATAGCCTTTGCCACCACTGACTGCCATTAGATGCGCAGATGCGCGCATGCGGTGCTGGGGAAAGCAGGCAGAGACCGTCCCCAGAGGGCTGTAGAACTCCCGGAGGATGCGGTGGGGCGCCTGATCATCATCATGCTGAACCGCGCCAGAGTGAGATCCAGGACTGGTTCCTGAACAGACGGAAGGACGGGGAAGGACGGGAAATACAGCCAGGACCTGGCCACCGATCTGGGCAACGAGCTCCGCGAGGGCCTGGAGCCACTGAAGATCAGAGCCCAGAGGGGGCTGTGCCCCTTCAAGGCCACACACCAACGCCACGAGACACTGCGGCCGCGCTGTGGGAGTGTCCAAGGAGAAAAGCATCTGGGGGCCTCGGTTAGCAAATGGTTTATCCACTTCCAAAAGAAAAACAAACAAACAAACAAAAAAAACCACAGAGGAACACAAACAATAGTCTTTTTTCTATATATGCTTGAGCAACATAGAAATTTTAAAATACGTATTGTAGATATAAAGAGATGTATATGTGTATGTATGTATTTACATAAACGTACCTTTGTAATAAAATTATACTAAAACTATGTAAATGACAAACACAAAATTCAAGCTCATAACTGTCTTGAGGACAGAAGGAAGTGAGAGGACAAACAGACTAGAAAGATATTGAGTGGCGGGGGAAGCAAGGTCCTCTATATTTTATTATTTTCTAACATGCGTCTGTACATTATTCATACTATTTTATAGAAATGAAAAAGATACCCTAATTTAAAAATCTATGTTCTGATGTTTCCAGAATTAATCATCTCTTACTTATACTGCTCATCTCAATGTCACAAATGAATTACTTCATCAGTTAAAATACAATTCTCTTTGGTCTATTATCTGTATTTTAGATGTTGCTTTTACCTTCCTTGTATATTTATAACTTGATACAGAATTCATTGCTTCTAGAACCCAGTGAAATACAATATTCAGTGAGGTCATGACATTCCATGTAAGAATCCATTCTCTGGCTTCAGCAGCTATAATAAACATGCTAAATTATGTCTGTAACACATAAGGAGTTTCTTTACAAGTTTACTTTATGTTCCTTTCATTGACACAGCTCCTTACCACCCATCAACACAGCACGGTGGGCAGGCCCCTGGGAATCACTCGCTTTCTCCAGCCTAATCAAACATGGACGCTTGAAAACGAATGTCTCAGAATTTTTTGCAACTGGATAAACAGAGTGCTTTTAGGAAAAAAATAAAAACAATGAGGAAACAGTGAGTATATTTTTATACTAATACTTCAAATTGTGTCTTCTCCTCCAGCCCCTAATCACTGATTCCTCCTCAGTTGCCAACAGTCTTCAAGACAGGCACAGATACACTGACACCAACCAAAGGTAAGGAACAAAATCTCTTTTGTATTTATTTAGAATAAATTTATAAATTATGAAAAAGTCAGTCAGTGGATATTGTGTATAAACAAAAGTGTATTTGGATAAGTGGAAAGTCAAATTCATTAACTGCTTGTTCCGTTTGGATTATAATTATTCAAATGCTGTTTCATTTTTAAGGCTTAATTCAAATTCATTTTCTCTGGAAACTTTCCCTCATTTTCTTTCTGTATCTCCACATAGAAAAGTATATTTGTTCTTTTCCTGAACCTACTTTCCTTTTCATTTGTACTGAGTACTATTTTCAACATTATTTCACAGTTCTATGTGCTCATATCAAATTGAAATATACATTAAATATTATAATATACGTTAAATATTTTAATCTGATTTGTTACTAAAACCATCAAAATCTTAAAAAGCAAAGCATAGCAGCCAGGATACTATGTTGCAAACTTCTGGGAAAGACTTCTGGGAAAACAAAGCAAAACTTGTTTATAAGTAAAGTATTGCAAGTCTCCAAGAAAGACATCTGAAGAACTAAGGTTGAGATAGGAAAGAACTAAGAAAACTGGAGCAAATGAAGAGATGCCATAGCAAGAAAAGTGGTCACTATACCTCCCTCATATAAAGTGCTTCCTGCCTCCTCTCCCACTATTGCTGTTTGGCCCTGTACAGATGGCAAGAAAATAAATATGCATGAGTGAAGCAGGTGTCTGCCTGAAGATATTCTAATAGTAAAAGGCTGCACACAGTGAAGGAGGCATAATTCTTAGAATGAAGGTGGAAAAGGAGGAAGGGAAAAAAGAAGAAAAATCTTGTTGCAATTAGGCCAAAGGATTAAATCAATTGAAATATTCTAAAAAGTATAGATGAAATATGCTATATTTAACTATCCTTGGGAGTACTGTCTTTTTGTCATTAATTTCATTACCAATAGTTGTACTTAGTCATAGTTTGCAAGCCACAAAACAGGGATCAGCTTTTATAAGAATCTCTTCCCCAAATATATGAATGTAAGAGTCACATCTATTTCTTTTTTAAAAATCTAGATGTAACATTAAAATATTTCACTAATAGATGAAAATACATTATATAAAACCAGAAATATTCCTCAAAGAATTATAAAGAATTAAATAATCATTATATAACTCAAGTACTGATCTTGTTGACACTTTTACTCCATTTACATAAATACCCTAAATACTAAAACAACTTGTGCAAATATAACTATTTTAACAGACATGAGATCAACTCGTCTTATAAGGAGCAGGTGGTACTGGTCTGAATGGAGGGATTTTTGCTTGTCACCATTAAAATTGAACAGCTCCACTTTAATCTGAGCCTGCTCTCTAAGAATGACTTCAACATTTTACAGTATCAGCCATGCCATCTTCAAAAGTAATTATGAAGTCTACTTCAACTTAAGAAAAGAATCATTCTTTAGTTGTTTGATATTTAGATTACTTACACTTATAAGTTCTTTTATCAAGACCTGATTCTGATATATGACTTTTTTTTTTTTACAGCGAAACTGACTTCTCTCTACAATAAAACTGATCCTTTGGTTTTTGTTTTAATTTCTCTCTGCTACTCTTCTCACTTTATAGCCTTGTGGACATTTAAAAAGATAGAATTTTAGCAAGACTTTGTTTCTTAATATACTTCTTTCTTCTCCCTGATATGTAGAATTTTTTGATAGATTTAGGAGGATAACATATTTCTTACAAATAAAGTTGAAAGAAAAACATGATACACATTGACTCTGTGTTATATTCACTGCAGACTTTCTCTTCAGACAAGACAGTATAGACCCATTTATCCCATTCCTTTCCACTATATACAGATTTAAGCCTTTGAAATGATACAAGGCACAATCAAAGAAAAATTCTGAAGTGTAATAAGTAAAAGACTCCAAGACCAGAGACTAGCACAATAGCAAAGCATCTCATTCCCCATCTAAAAACAGCCAACAAGCCAGACTTAGTATTTCCTCACGCACAATCAAGTAAAAGAAGTCAGTATAGGTAAGTGTCATGGTTTATGTCTGTGGCCCCCAGACCTCATGAGTTTGCATTGTGCATTTGTGATTGGTTCATTGTCTATTGCTTGGATTGATGGTGTCAGTGCTCCACCCAAATAGGGGTGGAGCCAGGATGTGATGTAATGGCAGGAGGAAGATGTGTCTTGCTCTTTGCTGATTCCAGCTTGCTGTTGCAGCCACCATGAACTGCAGCCCAGCCATGTCTGCCTGTCTTGGAGCCAACTGAGTATGGACTGAAACCTCCAAAAACTGTAAGAAATAAACTTTTCCTTTCCCAACTTTGGGCTTCAGGTATTTTGTCTCAGCGAAGAGTGAAAAGTAACTAAGACAGTAAAGCAGACTTTATTCTTCTTCAAAAAGAAATGGCCTCTACATCAGGTAACCCACACAAGGAGGTCTGAGTGGTAGCACCATCAAAAGTAAACATCCAGGGGAAGTTCTTCCCTTTCCCTTTAGTTTGAGATGGCCCTTTTTTCCTCAGAGATACCAAGAAGTGAGCATATCTAGCCAAAGGAACATGGATTCAGTAAGTGTGATGGCTCAGGAAGTCTTTTTACCCTCACCTGTCTGAGAAGGTCCTCTTACTTGAAAACCAAGACAGCCAGATAGGAGAATATAGCCACAAGTGGTCCAATACAGAAAGTCTGTCCATGCTGTCTATGCTAACCCACGACTCCTCCCCATCCTCTGTCCCTAAAAATGTGGAAATCTGGAAGCCAGTCAAGTAAACGGATCATACAATTCCCCATTCCAACCAGAGACACATGAAAGACCTTGTCTAGGGAAGCCACATACATTTCCAAAGGCAGTACAAGCAGAGACCAATGGGAAATCTAGCAGTCTCGGATAAATTAAGCAGACAAAAATAATACAATAAGTAATCTGTAAATTAGACTCTTGAACAACAGCCCACAGAAAGAAGAACTAAGCCTGTTAAGTCTAAACAGAGTGAATGCTAAAGTAAGAGATTTTTACATGGTTTCCTAACACAGTGGATGAAATAATTTCTCTTAGAGGTTTCCCCACCTCTTATAGTGACACAGGCTGGGGGCCAATCCCTAAGACATAGGCCTCTGGGGACATGTATCTAAACCAAAATAAATACAAGTGAACCAAATACATCAATCAATAAGTAGATTGGGAGAGTAGACCTCAAAATACAAACTATACAGCACCTTGCTAATGTGGAATTCATTTGAAATTTAATGATATTAGAAGCTTATAAGTAAAAAGATAGGAAAAGATATATTATGCAAATACTAATTTTAAATACTCAATGAGTGGCAGAAATCCTCATGAACATTTCTAGGAGAGTGAAGTATAGTGAAAGAAACAACTAAATCACTACCTTCACACAGCATGAAAGGCACCATTGTTACAGTGGTGTGCAGGCTATGGAACTGGGAGAGCCTTGTAACAGAGAAAGATTTTGCCAGATTAAAAAGCCAGAGGTAAAACAGCTGCTTACCAGACACATAGATGTTATGATTTAGATCTAAATTGCCTCCACAAAGTCTCTTGTGTTAGGAGGTAAGGCTTTTGAAGGGTACTACTGCACTCATTGATGAATTAATGCACTGATGAGTTCAAGGCTGAATGTGTTGTTATGAGGTGGGACCTCATTGGAGATGGGTCACTGGAAGGGACCTGAAAGGGAGTAGTCTAGTCCCTGGCCCCTCTCTCCCTTTTCTACTTCCTGGCTGCCAAGGGGCAAGCAGTTTCCTTCTGCCATTCCATTTCTCCCTTGCAGTCAATTAACCATGGACTGAATCCTCTGAAACCCTTGAAACAAAATAAATCTCTCCTCCGTTAGGTTACAAGTGTCTAATATTTTGTCACAGGGACAGGAAATTGACTAATACAATACAAAAAGGAGAAAGCATTACAGGCCAAAGGAATATCATGGGGAGAGAGGCATAAAGCAAGGAAGATGATGGAGAGTTCGGAGAATGATGTTACCTGTGGCCTAGAGCTTCAGGTGATGGGTGACAGGAGGTGAGGCTTAGTCCCAACACGAAGTCTTGTGTTTGGCTCTAATTGAGCCTGGTGCTGTGGAGAACCTGACAAAAATCACAAAAATGAACTGAATGTGTCAGATTAGCTAGGTTTGTAGCCTAGGAAAAGTTCATCTCATTTAACTCTCCATTTCTCTGTGTAAAGTAAAAATAAAATAGTTATGATGACTAAGTGAATATGATTAAACTATCCAATTAAGCAAACACTTAATAATACTAATTGATAATAGATTTTAATACTAATGTAGAAAAAAGGGGAGGGCAGAAGCAAAATGATCAGTATGTCGTGACTGAAGGGGCTGAGTGAGTTGACAACAGAAGGATGAAAGAAAAAAGGTGGAACCGACAGTGTAGACCCCATGAAGGACCATTTCAAGTCAGAAGAAGGTAGAAGACTGGCTATCTAGGGAAGCATTCATGGCTATAATAGCAGGGAAGCTAGAGTTTAATAAGTATCCACCATGTGCTTTACATGTTATCATTATGTCTAATCTTTTCAACAACTTTAACAACTATTATCATCCCCTTCATACAAGAGAGAAAACAAAGAGGTACATTTACAGAACATTCTATGGGTAGTAAGGGGGAGAACTGAAAATGAACACAATAGAGCTGGCCAACAGTGACCAGCCCCCCCCAACCATTATAAAAGCCTGAACACAGGGACAAAAGATCCATTGCCCCATTACAAGATCCTAGCCACAAGAACAAGGAAATACCCCTGTAACAGAGCCCTGCTGCCGACCTCCTCCAGAGAAAGACACGTTACATAGAAAGTACAAGAGCCACCCACAGCTCTCAGCCCATGACCAAAACAATACTTACCACCTTCCTTTTTTTATTTTAAAGAGAGTAAAATTAAACAGAAGAAAAGAGATCATAAGGACACAATTTTAAGAAACACAGATTTCAAAGCAAGACCAGTGGAGATCTTCACTATGGTATTATTGTCTCTTGTTTTCTTCCACATATCATCCACATCTTCACCTACAATGAATACATATTGAACATTATAGTACTAAACTAATCAGAACAAGATGATGAAGGAGTTTTAGGTCTTCAAGACCAGACAATAGAGAAGTCAACAATGGCTGCCATAATGTCTCTCATTCTCTTCAAAATAGCTGTCCCTATCTTTATGTACATTGAAATTAAACATAAGAGACTAGACTAATATCACTCTAAACAGTGAATAATAATATTGCTAAATTTTATATCATAATGCTACAGAATTAGCACTGGGTATCTTAGTATCTTCTTCTTCAGAGTATCATTCATTACATCATGCATTATATAATCTGTTCCCATAAACTGTTTAGAAATTCTACACAGGTGTGAATCTCTACATGTATACCTATCCTTTCTTCCCTTGTTGCTGCCACTGTTTCTGGAATCCTGGTATTTTTTCCTCACTCTCTCAGGAATGTCCTTCAGTACTTTTTGTAGGGTTGAATTGGTGGTCATGAACTCCCACAGTCCCTCCTTGTCATGGAAATATCTTGTTTCTCCATTTTGAGACACAGTTTTTCAGGGTACATCAATCTGAGTTGCAAGTTATTTTCTTTCAGGGCTTGGACTGCTTCACTCCAAGCTCTTCTTGATCTGATAGTTTGTGTTGAGAAGTCTGTCATTATTTTGATGGGCCTTCCTTTATACATAATCTGTTTCTTTTCTCTGACCACTTTTAATATTCTGTTCTTGTGGTGAATTTCTGGGATCTTGATTATTATATGTCTGGGTGTAAATTTGTTTTGCTCGTAGTTGGCAGAGTTCTGTATGCCTCATCTATCTGGTTATCATTTTCCTACTCTTGGAAAATTTTCCTTAACTATTTTTGTGAATAGCCTTTGTATTTCATTTGTGCTTACTCTTGCCTCTTCACTCTTGTTTTTTATTCTTAAGTTATAGATCCTTTTGTCATCTTCTAGCCTTTTGTTACTTCCTGGTTCCTTGTTATTTTTAAGGGGTATCTTCTTTCATGATCACACATTGCAAATCTATCTTCAAATTTTGAAAGACTAATTTTATTTTCTGTCAAGACATTTGACAGCTTTCAATGAAGTTTTTAATTTTCTGGTAATCTCTTTGGATCTGCCTCATGTATTCTAGATTTTGTTTATATTCTTCATCAAAGTTTCTCTTCTTTTTCTGGGTTCCTCCATTCTTCCATCTGTGTCTTCTTGAAAAGTGCTTAGCATTTCTTTTATTAATCTTTTTATATCTTGCTTCACTTGAATTAGAATTTCAGTTTTAAGTTTGTGTATGAGGCCACGAAGGTATTTCTTTATGTCCACTGATGCTGTGTACAACATTTCATGTTTGCTGCCCTCAATCTCTGCTGTATTTACCTCTCCTGGACTTATTTTCCCAGGGTCAGCGACTGGAGGCTTTTTCTTATTTCCTTCTCTTAACATTTCCGGTTTCTTTCAGACAGGTATATGGTGGAGGTCTCAGGCATTCTCCTTATTGCTTATGATTTTGCTAAAGTGTGCTGACTGAGGGATTGCTGCCTTCTCCAGTTTACTGTTATCTGAGGTGCACCCAGGGACAATGTGGCCTGGCCTCTCTCCTCTGAGCTAGTCAACTGGCAAGTGCCTTCAGCATGTTAATCTGTGCTGTGCGGACGTCACAGGCTCAGGACAGTTTCTTTTCTGGCTATTGGGTCCTGACCAGGGGCGTGACCCAGCCCAAGCTGATCTCACCAGTCCTCTCTGGGCCAGGGGCAGCTGACTGATACCACTGCAGTTCCAGGTTCAAGCCTTGTTCTGCCCTACTCCAATATGTCCTCCTGCCAGCCACACCCACCACAGGATCCGATTTCCAGCATTCACGATGAATTAATGCAGCTCTCTACCTTGGCTGCACTCTATGCTGAGTCATGTCCTCCTGCCAAGGGCTTCGGACTCACCACCTCTGGTTATCAGTGAGACCGTGAATCATCCAACTCCACAGTGTACCCAACACAGTGCGGGACCAGTCCCAGTGAGTGCGTCTGGTTCTAGCCTTTTATCCATGTTTTTCCTTTCTTTCTTTCTCTCCCCCACCCTCAGTTTTTCCTGGGTTGTGAGAATCACTCTCCTTTCTTCTGGTCTTCTCCATGTTGTTAAATTCTAGCATCTGAGTTGTTTTTCTCAGAGAGGCTCTCTACCCTGCTGCCTATCAAGCCGCCATCTTCCATTGTCAGCCTACACTCCTCCTTTAAATTGTTGATAAAAACCTTGCTCAGCCCTGCCCTGGGCACCTTACCCTGCTCTGCTGGGTAACGTGTCACTTCTACTGCCTTTGATTAAAGCCCCTCATGTCACTTCACAGTATATGCTCTGGCTCTCAGTGTGGGATTTGGTCACTTTATCAAAACACTATTGTCTTCACAGTGTCCATGCTTTCCCCAATATATCAAGCAAATCATTTTCAAATTTTAGTAAGTAGTTCATAACAGTTCACCACCAGCAGTGAGAAACTTTATACGACTAATTCTGTATGACTAAAGGAACTCTTTCATTTGGTTCTCTGCTATCCCTGACAAAAAAGTCACTCTATAAAAAAGTTTGTAAGTCAAAAGGAAAGGAATATGCAATTGACTATGGTCTGCCTGACATTTAAATAGAAAGATGAGAGATGGATTTCCAAAAAGAAGCTGAGTAGTTAACAGCACTTTACATTGACACTCAGTGATTACTGTTCAGCACTTTCCTATCTCCAGATAAAATCACTGATAGTTTAGACTTATACAATTTATACACCAGATAAAAACACAAAGAATAATTGTGGTTACTTTACTGGCTTTTACCCCAGCCTGGTTCAAAACTTCCTTTTAAAAAATTAATTCATCATTTATGGACCACGTGATAAATCTACTAAATCTCTAAGCACTATATAAAAAATTCTAACTATCACCCCCTGTACCTACCACAATAAAATTTGTCTCATAGAATTTCTAAATTACCTATTTTGATATTCCTGAACTACAGATATATATGTTCAAAATATCTGTTCTAGATTTTTTCATTAAACATATATGTATATAAACATAAATACACACACATATGCACATATACTTACATATTATCTAAACCAGTAAGATAAAACTATTTTCATGTTAGCATTCTAAAGAATTATACAATATCTCTTTTTCTTAAAAGTATTATTTTCTACTTGTTTAATATTACATGCATAAAACAATTTTTCTTTGCTCTATTCAATAATATAAGAAATAATGACAGAAATATGGGGAATATAAACTGATTGTGTGAAATACTTGTGTACCTTTTCTGTGCTGAAAACAGTGCTTATTAACCCTGTTGAATCTGAAACACCTGTCAGGTTTTAAAACAAATACATATATCTGGACACAACTCTCCATCCCCTTCCCCTACTCCTGAGTGATTCTGATTTAATTATCTGGGTGGATATACTCTGGTTTCTCTTCAGTTGTACAAATCTTTCACCTAATTGTCTGAGTGGAGGCTACAAAATTAAATTTATGCATGTATAGTTGTCTGTTCTTCCTCACTAATTTAGTTATTAAGTCACATATTTCCACATGGGTTTATGGTTTTTACATTTTAAGTCATAATCTAATATTATTTTATTTAGTTGCTAATTTTTTCCAACTTTGACTGTGGAGCACTCTTTCAGTTGATACATTCCTTCATTGTTGGCTTATTTTCCTTAGTTTTTATTACTATAAAATGTAACTACTTCAGGGTTATCGTGTATATATCTTGCTTCAGTCCTAGAAGCAGTTGTTTCCCTAAGAATTCTTACTACCTTTTTATGAAGACTGATACTAGAATCTTGATAGTGGGAAACTTATTGCTACTAAGGTTTCATTGCTATGGACCCTTAGCCAACAAAGCAAGGAAATCTACATGAGCATTCCAACCTGTGTATATGCACATTTATATACATCCTCTGTTTACAACTTTATTAAGCAAAATGTAAGTTTAGTATATGTATATATGTTTCAGTAGAAAGAAATACTCCCCCCCCACTGTCATCCATGTACTTGTTCAATTCCAGTATACACATACAGTGGTTTCAAGTTTGTTAAACCACACTGCCATGGGAAACAAATTTATCAACTATGAGTCTATAAGACTCTGCCCATTTCTGAAGTTACTTAACTCAGTAAGTTTTCCCCTCCAGTCCCCTTCAGTGAGGTGGTTTCATTCATTTATAATACTGTTAAATTGTTTTGTCTATTCTGCATACTCATTCTGAGATCTCCAACATCCCCCCTATAAGATTATCTCAAAGCTCATTCTTTATGAAACTATAATTCCATAAATTTGACAAATACATGCTGTCTTGTAGGTCCCATTAAAATGTCATACAGAAATTTTTAGTGCCCTAGAAATTCACTACACTTCGCCTATGCATCCTTCTTCCCTTGAACACTGATCAAACACTTCTCATCATAGCTTTTACTTTTCCAGAATGTTATATAATTGCATGCAGTTACTATGTTGCCTTTTCAGTATAGCTTCCTTCAATCACTAATACACAGTTAAAGGTTGTTTGTATGTTTTCATGGCTTAATAGTTTCTTTTCATTGCTGAATAATATTCCATAGTAGGTATATAAATAGTTTGTCTATCCAGTTTTATCTTCTGAAGGACATTATAGTTGCCAGTTTGGGATGATTATAATAATGGTGCTATGCACATTCATATGTAGGCTTCTAATGTGGACATGTTTTCAGATCAGTTTGATAAATACTTAGAGGCATAACTGGAAGGTTGTATACAACTATATTAGCTTACTAAGAAACTATTAAATTATATTCCTAAGTGTGCTGTATAGTTTGCCTTCCCACAAGCAATGAGAATTCCCAATACTAATCCTCCCTGTCAGCAATTAATAGTCACAGTCTGTTTTTGTTTTGTTTTGTGTTTATATTTTAGACATTCTAATATGTGCATAGTGTAGCTCACTGTTTAATTTGGAATTTATTTAACAAACGATGTTGAGCATATTTTTATATGTTTGCTCTTTTCTGAATATTTCCTTCAATGAAATTTGTCAGAATCATTTTTTGAGACAAATCTTGCTATGTAGTCCAGGATGGCACTGAGTTCACTATGTTGAACTCACAGCAGTCCTCCTGTCTCAGGAATGCACCACCATAGCTGGTCTGCTGGCCTGTTTCAACTAAATTGCTGCTTTCCTATTTCTGGGACTTCCATTTGAATTCATATCTTGTTTAGAAATACATTAACTTTCAATTTTGGGGGAATCTATCAGATATCACTCTTTTATAGATTTCTAGTATAATTCTGTAATAGTTTGAGAACATGCTTAATATAACATTCACTACTTTAAATTTGTTCAAGTTTAGTTTTGGTCCAGAATGGTCTATGTTTGTGAATGTAGTCTGACACTTCAGAAAAATGTGCATTCTACAATGCTTAGTGGCATGACAGACTAAGTTTATTTACAGTG
The DNA here is from genome assembly GCF_034190915.1 of Cavia porcellus. Taxonomy (NCBI): domain Eukaryota; kingdom Metazoa; phylum Chordata; class Mammalia; order Rodentia; family Caviidae; genus Cavia; species Cavia porcellus. The sequence continues at coordinate 48,033,005 of NW_026947493.1, read as the reverse complement.
TTGTTTAAGTCATTTATAGCCTAATTTATGTATGCCCAGTTGTTCTCTAAATAACTATAAAGGCAGTATGAAGTCACCAATGACACTATGAATGTGCTTTCTTTTTGCTCTGTGTACTTTGCACTTCTCCAAGTGCATACAATCTTTAGGATTCTTATTACTTGAAGACTTAACCCTTTATCATTATTTCATGTCTGTTTACTTCCAATAATATTGCTTGTTCTGAAGGCTAATTTGACTGAATCAACGCAACTATTCCAAATTTTAGAAAGTAGTAGAAAGAGTTATTGGCAATATTCACATTTTTGTGTCTTTATCCATATGTTACATATATGTCTTTATATTTAGAGTGACTTTTTAGACATATATAACCAAGTTTTACTTATCTTCACTACAAAAAAAATTTTGCCTTTGACATATTTAGCCATTTATAGTGATAATTGTTATGCTCAGATTGAAGTATACTGTCTTGCTAGCTGTTTTGCTTGTCCCATTTGCTCTCTTTTTTCCTCACTCTTTGCATCCTCTCAAATTAATTGAACATTTTATGATCTTATCTCTTCTAATTATTTACAAGTGTAAATATTTTTAAACTGAAAATCAACATAGAAAAATAGTTCATGTAAGCATCTGTCATGGTATCTGCAACTTCTAGCCCGACTCAATACCAATGGAATTATCCACTTAATAATCTTAGGTCTGTATAAATCAGTGAGTCACTGATGAATTCCCATCTGGAGACAACGCCATGTCTTAAAGTCTTGATTACCAGAAGTTGGTGATTGTCTCAGAGACTTGGAAGATTTTCAAATCAGTCTTTCATGTCAAGATTCTTTCCCTTTCCACCCTCTGATGATGTCACACCTTGTTCTGGGATTTACACTGTAACTCTTTCGGGTAGATAATTTGATGAACCAGCCCCTCTGCTACTGCTAGAGTCTTTTTTTTTTTTCTGTATTCACTGTATTCATTAAGGCTGTAAATGTGTCATAAATGAAGTACAAACCTGCAAATGGTGAGTCAGGAGCAGAAAAGCAGACCACAGCAGCGACATCTATCTCAAAGAGATTTATGCTTCTTTTTTTTAGCACATAATTTTGTAATGCTTCAAAGTCTACCATCAAACACTATTGAAAGCACTTCATGTGTAGTGTAACAGTGTAGCCCCCATCTCCCCCTGCAAGTAACTTCCATTATTGGTATACACATATTGATATCATCTTTGATTTAGTGTGTTAAAAAATTCCCTCATTCATCATTCTTTGTAGAAATCCAAATTTTGGCTTGTGTTGTATTTATTCTCCCTAAAGAGCTTCTTTAGCTTTTCTTGTAGAGTAGGTCTGTGGTGGTAAGTTCTCTCCATTTTTTTCTCCCTGACAAAGTATTTCTGCTTTACTTCTAAAAGGCACTCTCGCTGGGTATATATCAGTTTGTGTATTATTTTCCTTTCAGCACATTGAAGACATTACTCTGTTTTTTTATTTACATGGTCTCTAGTGAGAAGTCTGTGACAATTCTGATTTTACACTTAACAGAATGTCTCATTTTTTTCTTCTGTCTGATTCCAGAGTTTTGTCTTTTTTTATTTAGAAAACAAAAGCAAAAAATGGGCAGAAATGATACAGAATTTCAAAACAATAACACTAAGAAATCAACAGTAGTTGATACATTACATATTGTTATCTTAGAAGTAGTTATTCAAGATACAAAATCAAAGCATAAAAATAAACAGATAATCAAACAATGATAGCACAAACTATTATGTTTGATCAACTAACAAAAACTTAGTAGTATGGCTATCTATCTTGCACACTGAATATACATACGTTATATATATGTACCTACAAGTTGTCCTTTCCTTTTGAACACTTTATTTCATTGTTACAATATCTATTATACATTTTGGATTTTATTACTCTCAGTTTTTGTACAGAGGGTAAAATTAAACAGAAAAAAACAGACCATAAGAAAATAATTTAAGAAACACAGATTTCAAAGTAAGACCACCAGACCACCAGACCAAGACCACCACTGTCTATTATATTGTCTCTTATTTTCTTCCAAATAGTTGTCCATATATTCACACACAGTGAGTTCATATCAAACAAAACACTATTGAACTGATCAGAACAGGATGGTGAAGGCTTTTTAGGTCTTCAAGACCAGGCAATAGGGAACATAGCACTACATAGCAATATTAATAAAAACAAAACATTGGAGACATTATAGGACTTCAAAGGAGTTAATAAACAGGAATGTGTATCCTGTTGCGTCTTGTTGTCTTCAGAATAATTGCCTCTGCTCTTAGACTTGATACTATCATGCATACCAAATTTGAATACAATCAGTCAAGACAAAACAGTGATCTAACAAACCAGATTCAAATAATATCAGTCATAGTAAGACAGTGTAAGTAATGCAGGGATTCAGGTTAAGTTAATAGAAAGTTAAGGATAGTTACCATAGTGTATCCTGCTATTTTGGGGATAGCTGTCTGAGCCCTCAAATCTAGTATGAGTAAACAGACTGGAATAGAATAAAATCAAACTAAATAGAGCAATAAGACTAATGTGGCTTTTAAATCCTAATATACTATTAACAATATTCTCTGCCTTCCTTTTTTAGACAATTCCTCCCCTTTCCCTTTCTCAGGGTGCTTTGTACATTTTGGGTCCCACTAACTGCTTTAGTTTTTAGATTAGGGGAGCAACCCACTATCTACCTAAATGGTTCTGAATCTTTTTACCCCTGAGCTTGATCTTGATCTGTATTCCTTTACCGACTAAAGCCTCAAGATTTTCCTTCCTTCTAGCTGAGTAATTCTCCACTGCACAAAAGTGTCATGACTTTCCAACCTATCTGCAGCTGCTAGAAGAGCTGTCCCTATTTCTCTCTGGTTCTCTGTCACATAGAGCATTGTTTTCTCATCTTTGACTTTCAGTTCATTAACCCTCTTTCAGTTTAATTATATTTCCTATTCAGAGCATCTTGATGGACCCTATCTCTTGATCTACTCTGCCTGAATTTCTTTTTGTTATTGTATCAAGGCCATCTGTGTTAGAGATTATAGCCAGTCTTCTCTGCCTCATGTCTGCTCTGCTATTTTTCTATTATTTGTCCACTTTTCTCCTTTGTTCCACTGTCTGTCCCATTCACTGAGGCCTATCTGCCACTGTTTCTGGAATCCTGGTGATGTTTTTCTCTCTCTCTCTAGAACATCCTTCAGTGTTTTCTGTAGGGTTGAATTGCTGGTCATGAACTCCCACAGTTCCTCTTTGTCATGGAAACATCTTGTTTCTCCATTAATTTTGAGAGACACTTTTTCAGGGTACATCAATCTGGGTTGGAGATTATTTTCTTTCAGGGCTTGGAATACTTCGCTCCAAGCTCTTCTTGATTTGACAGTTTGTGTTGAGAAATCTGTCGTTATTTTGATGGGTTTTCGTTTAGGTGATCTATTTCTTTTTTCTGACTACTTTCAGTATTCTATTCTTGTGATGAATTTCTGGGATCTTGATTATAACATGTCTAGGTGTAGGTCTGTTTTGGTTGTAGCTAGCTGGAATTTTGTATGCCTCATCTATCTGAATATCATTTCCTTTTCCTACACTTGGAAAGTGTTCCTTAATTATTTCTGTGAATAGCCTTTGTACTTCATTTGTGTTTACTCCTGCTTCTTTCTCACATTTTTTATTCTTAAGTTATAGATCCTCTTGTTATCTTCTAGCCCTTGTATTGTTACTTCCTGGTTCCTTGTTATTTTTAAGAGGTCTTTTCTTTCATGATCACACATTGCAAATCTATCTTCAAGTTTTGAAAGTCTAACTTTAGTTTTTGTCAAAGAATTTTGCCAGCTTTCAATGGAGTTTTTATCTTGCTTCACTTGAATTAGAATTTCAGTTTTAAGTTTGTGTATGAGGCCATGAAGGTATTTCTTTATGTCCACTGATGCTGTATCCAATATTGCATGTTTGCTGCCCTCAATCTCTTCTGTATTCACCTCTCCTGGACTTATTTTCCCAGGGTCAGCAGCTGGAAGCTTTTTCTTGTTTTTGTCTCTTATCATGTTTCTGGTTTCTTTCAGACAGGTATATGGTGGCAGTCTCAGGCCCTTTCTTTTTTCTTGCTTACAGTTTTTTTTTTTTTTCCTTGCTTACAGTTTTTCTCTAGCATGCTCTCTAGGGGATTTTTGCCCTCTCCAGTGTATTGTTGATCTGTGAGGTGCATGCAGGGACAGTGTGGGCTGGTCCCTTTATTCTGAGCCAGTCAACCAGCAAGTGCCTTCAGCACTTTAATCTTTGCTGTGCAGACATCACAGTTTTGGGACAGTTTCATCCCTGGCTATTGGGTCCCAACTAGGGGTGTGACACAAGCAGCCCAAGCAGATCCTACCAGTCCTCTTTGGGCCAGGAGCGGCTGACTGACACCACTGCAGTTCCAGCTTCATGCCGTCCTGCCCAACTCCAATATGTCATACAGCTAGTCACCCCCTCTGCGGGACCAAATTCCTGGCATTCACTGGGTTAGTGCAGCTCTCCACATTGGTTCCATATTCTGTTGCACTGCATCCCCCCACCAAGGGCCTCGTTTCTCACCAACTCCTGATTTCAGCACTACTGCGACTTCAGTGCAACCATGAGTCACCTGACTCCAAGGCACACCCAGCTTAGCATGGACAGCTCCAGTGAGAGTGCTATTGCTACCAACCTTTAGTTCAGGTTTTCCCTCCTTTTCTTTTTTTTTTTTCCTCAGTTTGTCCTGAGTCATGAGAATCCCTCTCCTTTCATCCAGTCTTCTCCATGGTGCTAAATTCTGGTATCTCAGTTGTTCTTTTTCAGAGAGGCTCTCTACCCAGCTACCTATCAATTCGTCATCTTCCCCGGATCTACACTCTTTCAGTTTTTTATTATTTTTATTTATTTATTAGTCTACAGAGGCAATACAATATTTACAAATGTGAGCCTGATTTATTTCCCATATGAAGATAGTCTTAACTTGCCTCCATTTACCTATAAAAACCTCAGTATCATCCTTTTTAATAGGTTAGCAGTATTTCATTGTATAAAAATACCACATCTTTACATCCACTCTGTGGTTGATGGGCATTTTGGCTGTTTCCACAATTTAGCTATTGCAAATTGTGCTGCTATAAACATGGGTGCACATATATCGCTGTGACATGACCTTTTCAATTTTTCTGAGAAAATGCCCAGGAGAAAAATAGCTGGGTTGAGTGGAACTTCCAATCTTAGTTTCTTTTAGGAATCTCCATACTGATTTCCGCAGTGGCTGCACCAGTCTACACTCCCACCAAATATGCAGAACTATTCCTCTTCCCCCACAGCCCCACCGACATTTTTTATATGTTGATTTCTTGATGGCAGCCATTCTTTCTGGAGTGAGATGAAATCTCAATGCTGTTTTAATTTGCATTTCTCAAATGACCAGTGATGGTGAACATTTCTTCATGTATTTGTTTGCCATTTGTATATCTTCATCGGAGAAATATGTGTTCATCTCAGATGCCCATTTTTGGAGAGGGTGTTTGAATTTGGGAAGCTTGATGTTTTTCAATTCTTTATATGTTCTGTATATAAGTCCTTTGTCTAGGGGACTTCTGGCTAAAATTCTTTCCCATTCTCTGAGTTTTCATTTTGCTTTGTTGTTTTTTTTTTAAATGTAAAAACTTTTTAATAAGATGGGATCCAAGTTGTTGATTCTTTGAAGCACTTCCCATGTGGTTTGCAATTTGTTCATGAGCTCTTTGTCTACCCCTACATCTCCAGGATTTCTACCTTCCTTGTCTTCCAGTAGATTTAGTGTTTCTGTTTTAATATTTAGATCTTTGATCCATTTAGACTTTAGTTTTGTGCATGGTAATATGCATGGGTCTAATTTCAGTCTTGGGCATGTGGAAAGCCAGTTTTCCAACACCATTTATTAAAGACTGTCCTTCTTTCAATGAACATGTTTAGCCCATTTGCCAAATATAAGGTGGCAGAGTATCTTTGTAGTTGTGCCTGAATCTTCTAATCTGTTCCACTGATCCTCAGGTCTATTTCTTTGCCAGTATCATGCTGATTTTTATCACTGTACCTTCATAATATAATTTCAAGCCAGGAATTGAGATGCCTCCTGCCTTGCCTTTGTTGCCCAAAGTTGCCTTTGCTATTCTAGGTTTCTTCTGTTTCCAAATGAATTTTGGGAATTTTTTTGTCTTGATCTGTAAGGTATGCCAATGATATTTTGATTGGGGTTGCATTAAATCTGTGTAATAGTTGTGGGCATATGGACATTTTCACAATGTTGGTTGTTCCTAACCAAGAGCAAGGGATATCTTTCCACTTTATACTATCCTCTTCAATCTCCTTTTTTAGAGAAGTATAATTTTCAGCATATAGGTCTTTTACATTCCTGGTCAGGTTGATTCCTAAGTATTTCATTTTTTGGATGCTATTGTGAAAGGCATTATTTCAATAATTTCTCTCTCAATGAGTTTATTGTTTGTGTACAGGAGTGTTATTGATTTTTGAGTGTTAACTTTGTATCCAGCTACACTGCTGAATTTGTTTATTAACTCTAGTAGATTTTTGAAAGAGTTTTTGGGGTCTTTTATGTAGAGTATCATGTCATCTGCAAATAGTGATAATTTAGCTTCTTCATTCTCTATCCTTAATCCTTTTATTTCTCTCTCTTGTCTGATTACTCTGGCTAATGTTTCAAGAACTATATTGAATAGGAGTGGTGATAATGAACATCCTGTTTTGTTTCTGATTTTAGAATAAAAGCTTTTAGTTTTTGTCTATTTTATATAATGTTGGCTGTTGGCTTGTCATAGATGGCTTTTATCAGACTGAGGTAGATACCATCTACTCTCCCCCTCTTTTCCTTCCTACAGCTAGAGGATGGGGAGTTCAAGTTCAAGGGGCTCAATCTCAAACGCCTCCCTGCTGTATTATCGCATAGCAAAAGAGGTTGAGAGAACAAAATAGGCCAACTTCACTTTCATAACAAGCCCACTCTTTCCACTGCAGTGATGTGAACCTATGACTTCACAACCTGATTGCCTGTTAGAGTTTATACTCTCAATGGTATTGAGGACTAAGTTTCCCATGCATGGACTTTGGAAAATATATTCAAATCAGAGCAAAGCTGAGTATTTTATCTAAAAAGAGGTAACCTAAACCATCCAATATATTTTTCATGAACTATCCAATATAATATTTTTCAGAAGCACATATTAAAACACCTTCATATCACAACTATTAAAAAGAAACAACTAGTTTCCAGTACCTGCTTTTTAACTTGTTTACCAGAAGTATCACTACAAGCAAGGAAAACTAACGACAAATTTAGTATACCCACCACCTCAAAGTGATCAAAAGATACCACCATGTGAAAGTGATCTGAAAGCTAAAGAAGTCATGGGCTAAATGTAGGTATAATCTTATATTTTATTCTTTTTTTTTTGTACCAAGAATTGAACTCAGGACCTTGTGTTTTCCAGGCAGGCATTGTGCTACTAAGCTAACTCCCTGGCCTTATATTTTACTCTTTAGTCAAAAGAATTAGTAGGGTCAAAAGAGAATCAGTGCTTTACATCTAAGTAAATGAAGATTTGAGTGAAATCAGCAGCATTTAATGAACACCTGCTAAATACCAAATTTCTCCTAATATATTCTGTATCTGAGGAAAAAGTAGCAAATAATCTGTGCCCTTAATGAGGATTTAGTCTAACAGAAAAAATTTATGCTTAATCTGATTCAATTATTTAATTATGTCTTTAAATCTGACACTTTTATTTTTAGAAGAAAATTGAGTAATAAAGATCTGAAAATAAGTGTTGTACAGTTAAAGTATTCTACATTGAGATATTGTTTTAAAGTAGAAGGGCCAAGGATTTAGCTCAGCAGCACAAGTGCCTACCTAGACCTAGCAAGCACAAGGTCATGAGTTTGATCCCTGATACCAATAAATAAATAAATAAATAAATAAAGTAGAAAATAATAGCTGATTTTCTAGCAATATATCATCCTGAAAACAATTTCAGTAAATAAATAATTCTTCTTATAATACAAGAATATTTAACTCTTTAAGTAATTTATGTTTCAGATACTAGATTTGCATGCTTTAAGGAATTAAAAATTATTGCTTCTATCAAGTATGTATTAGTAATATTTGACCTGTAAACATGAACAACAATTTAATGTATTATTTAGGTAGCTTTTTAAATGATTTACTCTTTCCTTCAACAGGTCATTTATTATTGAGAGGATCTAAATCTGAACAGTTAGATGCAAAAACATGTGTTCAAAGTTGAGACAGAAACAACAAATGGCCACATTCTTAAGATCATGTAATTGAGTGAAATAGGGAATTCAATACCTCAGCAGATGACAAGTTCAAGGATGATGTCTGTTTAGCCAAAGCTAAGTTGGAACACATGAAACCATCTGATTTTGAATTTTCATGTGAATCATTTTGGAGCACAAGGATTAATGAATGTATGAGAATGTGTCCTTGGATTAGAATACATTCTTACAGAATGAGGATAAGAAATATGAGAAATATTGAAAAGAAAACAAATACAGCATTGTTAATTTCTTACTATGTGGCTGAAAGACTGGAAGCAAGGGACTTGTGTGACTCAAGTGGTGGGTTACTTTCCCACAACGCACCTGCATGCTCAAGACAATTGCAGACAGCATATGATTTTGTTCAGAGTCAGAAATATTCACAAGCTACCATCAAACTTGGCTCAGTTTTTCTAATACATTGTTAGGTTTATCTTCTAGAACTAACAAGATTAAAATTTCAAAGTTGTTCAGGCTTTGGGCTAAACAGTAGAATTATCTAAAGCAGAGACATATAAATAAAATTATAAACTGCATGATTTGAAAGCACTTTGGATAGTTAAAAAATGTGGCTATACCAAATGTGTAATTTGAAACCCAGTTGGTATATGGGAAAAGTCTTTCTTCAGCTTAAGTGAAATCTTTCATCATCTATAACAATAGATGAGTTAAATGAATAAAACAACTCAAACTGCTCTGTTTAGAGCTATGGTAACTGGGAGGATTGCAAAGTTTTCTATGGTTCAGGGTCAATCTGTACAAGAGTACCAGCTGTTCTATTAGATAATGTCTTGGACAAAGTCACTCTTGAATGAAAATTTTCACACTGTGTAAAAATAATGCATCACAACTGAAATGGAAGAGAGAGAGAGAGAGAGAGAGAGAGAGAGAGAGAGAGAGAGAGACGATCATCATGATGACAAATATCTGAGATAGTCCGGAAATGAATTCTTTTCCATGACCAAATTTATCTTGTAAGCCAGAAAAGAAATTATTAACATCTTGCCAAGCTCCATGCTCTACCAACAGCTCAGAAATTAAAATGACAGTGCCACCACTATCAGAACATGCATTCCAAGTGTAAGAGCAGTTTACCTACTGTAACCTGACCTCCCACTTTAAGAAAAAATAGAAAGAATGAATAACGTTTAAGTTCCAGATCTATTTAACTGTAACTTGAAAAACAGGGAGATCAATACAATAAACAAGTTGGTCCTGGAATTCTTTCTTCTTTGAAAATGTCATTTTTTTTATCCTTCAAACACCTGTCAATTGTCAATAAGAAAGAAAGAATACGTTTGTCCATATGGAAACATGGACACCTTGTCTTTTGGTGGTCATGAAATTTAAAAAATACATTTTAGTTGTGCTGCCAAAACATTCAATTGAAAGGTCAGTTATACGAATGGATGGCTATTTTAAAATTTCCTGTTCTATTCAAATTTTCTTTTTGAATAAAACAACACAATAGTTTACTGCATTGCCTTCACTCAGGTCTTAATAATTGCAGTAAGTTGAGCAGAAATGTTAAAGATCTACCAGTAGTAATTTATATTCTGTATTTCTTCTGTGGCTTTACAATGATACGAGTTATGCTGGAATCCTTTTCTAATCAATTTGAAATCAAACATGATAATATTAATTCTTACAACCAAGATATCTCACACCACAGCATGATATCCATGGCTTCTCAGCAGTAGCAGTTGAACAACATTGAGAACAGTTACTGCTCTTTTCAAGGCGGATGTTTTCCTGATTTTCTATTGTCACTCATTAAGAAATCAAAGTGTAATACAAAGTGCAATATTTTATGTGCCATCTCTTTCACACTGCAGATTTTGTCCTTTGCTTGCTTTAGTTGATTCTGTGTGACTGTTTTTAAATTAGTGCATTAAATATGCATTGTGTCCACATGACATATGTGCCCAAGCAGAGAGTGACAAATGGGAACATTGAGAAAATGGAAAGGAAAGGCATTTTAGTTAACAGATCTCATGGTATACTCAATAACTGGATTGCTTTAAACTAATTACAATAGAATATATTTTATTATGTAATCACAAGACATATTTAATTGAATTAAGAGAGCAATGCATATATTTTGGAGGAATTCAAGGCCCTTGGCAGGTATTATCTGATATTTCTTTTAAAAATCTCTTCTTATTCTATAAAAGAAATAAAAGGAGATCTTATATTCATGTATAGTAGAGCAGGTATAGTTCAAATGGCTTGTTGTGAATATAAAACACTTAATGAATCAGAAAAAATCTGATTTTTTCCCTAGAAACTTAGTTTAATGCTAGAAATACCAGAAACATAATATGATAATATATTGATTGGAACATGATTGTAATTTTTGTCTTCTTAAAACTATATTCTTATCTAGATTAATCTTAAAATTTGAAGTGAGACAAGATAAATATTAACTTGCTTGAAAACTTATTTGTGATTTAATTTTCACAATCAACTTTTAAAATAACAGTTTATCACCTTTCCTTGTCATTCTTATTCAAATAGTTAAAAAAAAAACTTTTAAAAAATATAGTGAACTTTTGACAATTATAACTTTAAAAAACAACATTTTTTCTTACAATTTATTGAATCCTGCATAGAGATTGCTAGTGGTGAGAAGGCTTTCTATTCTCCCACGGTAGCAGAGCGTATCTGTGCACAATTCCCAGCTGGCCAGTTACTGGGGCCAGCTTTGCAAACCCACATTCCAGACTGCCTCAAAACTGAAACACAAGATAACTTAAAGAAGTAAAATCACAAATACTTTAACAAAGAAAATTTTAAAAATGATTATTTTGCAAAAAATTTAAATGAGAAGCATTTAAATGCCACCATTTTTCTGAAGCAACTGAAAAATGATTGCAAGACCCCACATATTACATTGAACAAAACACTAAGCATTATACTAGCAAAGAATTGTAATTTGTTAAATGCCACCCTCTGCACATAACTTTCACCAGCATCACTGAGGAATCCATATGCCAAGTGTAAACCCACAGATGTGGCTATACATTTAACAGTAATTGTTTGGAGTAATTTTGAGAGTGAATATTACACATACTTCTTCTTTTATTCCCATTACATTATAACCATAAAATTTATTTCCATCACTGACAGCCAGCATATATGGACAATTCATTGTTATTAGAATGACATTAAAGGAGGAGACTTGTGACTCTAGACAAAAGGACTTCACAATGTAGAACAACCTGTTTGCACAGATGTTAATTTCAAGAGACTCCTGAGGCAGCCTGGGGATCCCAGATGTGATCAATGGATTTTCAACACAGATGGACTGTTTAGCTTTAACTGGTTTTCCAATGCCCTTTGAAAACAGCTCATGAGGGAATCCTATCTAGTTCCCCTTCCCTTCCCCTCCCTTCCCTTCCCTCCCCTCCCCTCCCCTTCCCTTCCTTTCCCTTCTTTTCTTCTTTTTCCTTCCTCCATCGTTCCACATTCCACCATGGAATAATGTAGCTAGAAGGCCCTTGTCCGACATTAATATCTTCACACTGTACTTTCTAGCTTCCAACATAGTAAGAAGAAAATATGTTTATTATAAGTTAGCCACTCTGTAATAAACTGTTGTAACAACACAAAATATAATAGGACACTATTTTGGACTGTCCAAACCAGGCAAGCAATCAGCTGAATGCCTTTGTATGACTCTAGTAGATGCCGTAGGGAAAAGAAAAATTACCCAGCTGGTAAAATTATCCAGCTGATAAAATTTCTGTTGGACCTCAAAATATATGATATAATTAATGTTTCTATCAGCCATAACTTTTGAGGAATTTGTCACTCAACAAAGTAAAAGAATTCCTTTTTACTTTGTTATTACTGTAGTATTAAACAGTAATACTGTAGTATTAAACCTTTTAGAGACCAAATACCTAAACTGCAACCCAAAGCCCACTTATTTATTGCTGTATGTACTGTTACCTGATGTTCAGCTACTGGGGAAACTTGGTTCACTGCCACCATAGCCCTGTATTCATGCTGTGCCATGCATGCCGAGTTCAGCCCCACTGCTATATGTGTACAGAGAATCTATATATAAAGATAGTGGTAAAAACATAACACTCACCTGCCCTTTGTTAAATACGATGTATATCTCTGCTCAATTATTTGGCCTAAGATATATTATTCAGGATTTAGTATCAGGTTAGAAATGAAAGAAGTGGCATGTCGATTTGAAAGAATTAATAAATGTCTAGCAGATGAATAAGGCACAGTTCTGGCTGTACCATATGGACCATCAAACTGGATGAGTGGGACCCACCTCAACTCTAGGTGTCACCAAGCAACGGGCTTACAGACTGATGGGACAGAAAGGAAAGGTGGGGCGGGAATGTGCTGTTTCAAAGAACTCCAGTCTTTCTAACCGGGTATGTCCTTTGCCACTGTCATCCCTGAACATGGGTCTCCAGCTTCTTCAGCCTTCCAAGGCAGACTGAACCTAGTGATTCCCCAATGAGCTTCCAGACCTTTAAACTTGGGCTGGTGCTGTGTCCTTGGTCCCTCTTGTTCTACAGCTTGTTGTTCATTTAAGTAGCTTCTTTGTCTTCTGATCTCCAGTGTGCAGACAGCCATTGTGGACTCCCTACCTCTGATCCTGTGATCTTATCTAATTAATCCCCTCACACATATTTTCTATTGATTTTATTCCTCCAGACAACTTTAAATAATGCAAGAGGAGAAAATAAATTTTACTCACCAGAAATGTGTTAGAATTGCCAAAAGGAAAGAGAAAGATTTTACTCAGGACTTTTTTGACTTCAACTTAAGGAAACCTTATTTAAACTGCTGTGAACAAAAGCAAAAGCAAGCATGGGATTTATTAGTCCACGTAACTGAAAATTGTAGTAGGATGCTGACCTTGGACATGCTTGATTAAAACACTGAAAACATCATGTTTCTCTCCTTTCGGTTTAGCTTTCCTTTTTCTCAAACCAACTTCCTCCCCACAGTGAAAAGATGGTCATCTGCAGCTCTAGGTTTATATCATACCATCTCAGCCCAAATTCTTAGCAAAGGGGATTTTCATTTTCAAGAGGTACAGAAAGGATGTCACGGGTCACATGATTCCCCCAAACCAGTTCTTGTGGTCAGGGAAGTGAAATATTCCAGCTGGCCAGGCCTGAATCGGAGGTCACTCATGCTCTTTGAGAGCGGGCCAGTCCCCTGTCACCTACACACTACCGGGGTGGTGCCAGGTGGAACCCTCATTACTCTTTCCAACATTACAACTGGAAGGTTGATACAACAGAGATGAAAGTCAGCAGCTAGAAGGACAGTGAGAAAGAAGTATGTATTCCTTGTTACACAATTAAAACCATGCTCAGTCCTTAATATCATCTTGATTATCAGATAGAGATAATCAAGTTTTTGGCTTGCCTGGTCCATACTGAGTGAAAAAGAATTCTCTCAGCTAGCGCACAAAATATATAATATAGTTAATGTAAATAGCAAAACTCCTTTTAAAAAATATTTTTATATACCACTTCTATAAAAAGAGACAAATGGCCCTTAGACCACAGTTTGAGCATTCTTGAGGGCCCAACATTAATTTAAATCATAGTTATAATTTAATATTTACAGGAAGTTATTATAAACCTAATTAGGTTCATTTCCTCACATTCATCATGCGGCTTCAGAGCTGGTCCCTCTGCTCCCCAGAGTGCCAAGTGCTCTTGTCCTGCTCCCTTGTGGCTGGGTCTCCACCAAAGCCTCACGTCTCTGTCGATAACTAGCTTTCCAGACTACTCCTCATTTTAAGAGCTAGTGAACGAACATCAACTAACCAAACCAAGCCCTTTCTTCCCGAAAATGAGAGAGTTGTTTAATGCACTCCATATAATCGATTTTCTTAGACTCTCCACTGAGACAAACCCTATTCCATTTGTATTCCTTATTGCCATGGTTGGGTTAGAGGAGAAACTCATGCTCTTTATTCACAGATCTGTACACAGAGGGGCAATCTGATCTTTCCTCACTCTGTAGAATGATGGTCTACACCATCCGTCTTTCTTCCTTTATTATTCTTTCTCAACAGGATAGGAAGGTAAAATCTGTTTTGTGAGGGCCTGAGTTCCACTAAAGCCTATTTCCCTACTTCAAGGTCACTTATGGGTCCCTGCTCACCTATGGCCTCATACATAGCTTTCTTTTAGTTCTGTGTTCATGCAGGATGGTGTCTCTCCACCGTAGTGCATACCTTTGTGCTTCATCTCCAGTGCTAACCCATCTGGGGAATGCGTGCTCCATTCAGCAGAAAGGCCTGCTCTTCTCTGTGTTCTAGTTATTTCTGGCTTCAATAAACAGTGCTTAATCTTGCACAGGATGAGCTGGAACATTACGTAGCATGTTTGGTACACTTTGCAAATATAGAGATTTTTATTCAGGCTGGGAAGGGGGATTTTTTTTGGCCTCAAAACTAAGACATATTCTCGCATCTACAGTTCCCAAATTCCTGCATTCTTTTGCTTGTTTTTTTCTAAAAGATGACACTTTGAGCCCCCATTTCACTGGTAATTCTGTTTACAGGTTAGAACTTGGTGGGAAGAAGATTTTTCTTGCTTCCCTCTAACAATCTCTTCAGTCATTTTCAATAAGTTTTCACATGTGTTCTTAACAGTTAGTTTACAAGTTAGCCTGTGATAATTGCCCAAGTAGAATGTTTAAAATTTTAATTAAAGCAAAGAAAAGGAAGATTCAGAAAACTTAAGTAATTTTCCAAGGTCTGATTAGTGGCCAAGTGGAATTGGCCCTAGGTCATTGGATACTGAGTATAGAATCTCAAAATCAGAGGCACTAACATTCTCAATATAACTTAAATATAAGTTAACTTAAAATATAACCAGAAGGGTAATTCATTAAGCTGTTGTTGTTGCCTGTCCACTTTGTCACTCTTGCAAGAAATCATAAAATCTTAAGAGCTATGGCCTTTATGTAATATACAGAGTAGGTATAAGCAAAACAAAATCATGCATCTAACAAAATATCACAATGGCAGGTGCATAATTTATAAGCACTGTGACACTGTGATCATAAAGATCACAAAAATAATATGTTACAGATGTTTCATCCATTTATATCTGAGTGAAAATTAAGGAACTGTATTCCCCGGTCAGTATCTATAACAGTTGCTTCTTTGCTTTTGAGGACCTCATTGGATAGGCTATTGGATATCACTAGAGATAATGCAAGCCTTAAAGCCTATCAAATTGAGACAGTCCACGCACCTGCATCCAGCCGTCCACCCTTGCAGCAGTTCTGGGCAGCTGTCAGCGTTCCCACCCTCCCCACATAACTGAGAGTATCAAGCTACATGTTGAATATGTCTGCTCTGTACAAAGAAGAAACAAAATGACAGTAAATAGGCAAGTCTTGTCACTCTCCCTGCCCTCATTAATAAGCCAGGAAGTTCTGGTTTCTGCCAAGTAAATTTGTGCGATATTTTTTAAAACTTGTATGTTGTGCATGTAATGTAGTGGTGGAATTTTTTGAAAGGAAAGTGTCCCCATAATCTCAGTATCTCAAATTAGTATCTGAACATGTCTGTGCATTATTAGCAAAGCCTGTGAAGATGAGAGGAATATTATCAAGGGGCATTATGCAGCATGCCCTGTTTCATACTTGGAAATGTTATGAAATGTTATGAAATTAGAAATTGTTTCACTTAATATTCTTTGACTTTCTATGTCGTTTTTAAAAGTGTACTCTATAAGTGTAGTTCCTCTTGCCTTCAAGAAAGACTAATAGAGGGAGAGAGAATAATGCCAAATATTTTATGTGACATGTGTATCAATCTGTTCTGAGTTTACAGATGAAGTAAGGGGTAGTAGCAAACAAAGTGAATTCTATACCTCACAGCTAACAGCTATGACCTGGAAAGAACAGGAGAGCTGTGAAATTCTAGGATTATAGTGGCCAAAAACATTAATCAGCATACCTCCACAGAGGTACTTTTGCTGAAAAAAAATCAATTAATCTGGTGGATCACAGATTTTGTTGACTGAGTATATATGAAAATGAATATTTCTAGTAGGTCATAGTAGGAGTATTGTGTATGAAAAGTACCAGAGATACAAGAATAAATTAAAGGAATCACATTTATTTTATTTGTTTTCATTAGTGTAGAGACTGTTTTCCAAAAGGATTAAAGAGTATCAACTTGTTATCCTCATGGATATGAATAGTTAAAACCATGCTTCCAAAAAGCTTTCACACTTGGATGCTGGGGAGAAAACCTACAGGCACAGCTGTCTTTAAGCATGACCCTCTCAAAGGAGTGATTCATCTTCTACCATGGAAAGTCTAACCACAAAGACTCTATGGAGGAAGGTGGAGAGACAAAAATACAAATGAACAGGAGTGTGGTTTGTCTACATAATAGGATGTGGCAGGCAAACAAAGTGAAGATAATCTTGCTGAATGCCAATAGGTATAGGCTCCCTGACTCCTCTGCTTTGCACTGACTGTTGAGTCAAAGGAAGTTGGAATCGTCACAAAACAGTGAACATGAAAATCTTCAATACACTTTGACGTTCTTCCTCCTACATGTGGACAGGAAAATTGGCACTTGAATTGCCCTTGTAATTGAATGTCATGACATATAAAACACATCAAGATTTAGAGGGAGAAACAGTGATGGCAGTAAAAATGGCAGTTAGGACCTTCAAAAATTCTCTCCTCCTTAAAAGCAATGAAAAAACTCACAAAACTTGTGAGAACTAATATTTTCTGAATGCTATATATCAGCTAAAAACTCAC
Source organism: Cavia porcellus (assembly GCF_034190915.1). Classification (NCBI taxonomy): domain Eukaryota; kingdom Metazoa; phylum Chordata; class Mammalia; order Rodentia; family Caviidae; genus Cavia; species Cavia porcellus. The sequence continues at coordinate 48,015,864 of NW_026947493.1, read as the reverse complement.
AACAGTCTGGGTAGTAATTTTTCAAGACAAACAGCTGAGTTTCAGTACAAATACAGAACTTTGGGGTGTTGTAACTTGCTATATTCCTACTAACTTTCCCTTTCCAGTATCCATGATGCCTTAAACACTGAAAGATCACATGGACAGTGAGCGTCCGCCTTCCGATAGCCAGAAGGACAGCAGGACTGGGGAAGCAATGCAGAACTTTTGAAGCTTCATTCCAAGGGAAATACCATTATTTGAGCGGCCCTTTAGTTTCCTAAAGAACCTGAGTCTCAACTTGTATTTGTTTATCCTGAATCAGGGCTCACTCAGCATAAGAAGACTTTCCCAGTGAATATTTGACAAAAATAGTTACAAACAATCATTTAACTTTGCAGCTGAATAAGGTAGCATCAAGTAGCTAGAAAAAAAAATATGTAGTTTGACTGAAATACCCTTTAAGGGAGATCCTGGGAATGACATTTTTGTAGGGGTTAGAAGAACTGTGATATGCTCCTTAAAAGAAGAAATGCACAGGTATTTGTATGTAGGGCTGTACACAGTGCTGGGACTGTGTACATCTCACCCATGGTCTAAAAAGGCCCAAAGTTTCACCTAAGACTGGACTTAAGGTTCTGTGAAACCAGAAAGTGGAGGGATAAGACAGAATGATAAGCTGTCTGGTAAAGTGTTGAAGTTATGCCCCGACATGCATAGAGACAACTTCAGCAAAGACTGGGAAATTTATTGGTTGTAGGCATTTTTAAGGACATCTCTGTCCAATGATTAGATTACCTCTAAGGTAATCAAGTAAAGGCTAAAGTGACTACACATGATAAGTACAGACTCTACAAAATTAGTTCGGAAAAGTCAGCAAACAAAAATAAAAACAATCAGCAACACCAATCTGGATAAGGAAAAGAATCTGACTTCCAAAGTGGCTATACATACATTGTGTTCCGTTTTCTGTAAATATTTTTTTAAAAACCTTATGCATTATGTAAAGAAACAAGAAAACATGGTCCATTGATATGTTCTAGCTATCTCACTTTTGGATACATATCCAGGTGAAATAAAATCACATCAAAGAGGAACCTGCATAAAGGAAGAGAATCAACTGAAGCGTCCACTAATGGAAGATGTATACAATGCAATAATATTCAGATATAAAGAATAAAACCCTGTCATTTACACAAAGTGAATAAAAGTATCTTAAAAAGATAAATAGGACAAAGGAAGAAAAACACTAGATGTTGTCTCATGTAAAGCCAACGTATCAATCTCAAAGTAGAAGAGAATATAGTAGTGATTATTACATGGTATAAAGGGTAAGGGGTGGTGGAGAGAAGATGATGATGGATCACAAATAGATAGGAAGGAGAAGTTCTAGTTTTTCCCAGCATCATAGAGTGAGTATAATTTATAATAAGCTATTATATATTTTAAGAAGGGTTAGAGGAGAAAAGCTTGTATTCAAGTCGAAAAAACAGATAAAGAAATAGAAAGGATCACTACTCTGATTTTGTAGTACATATTGCATACATATATTGAGATATCACTGTACACTCAATGTACAATTACTCTGTGTTAATTAAAAAATAAAACATGCCCCACACATCCGATAGAAAACAGTTCCTTTGGAAGGCCAGACATTGCAGTTATCAGGTAAAATGTATACAATCAACTATTTCAAGTATGATATAAAATCTTTTAAAGGAAATCATGTCTCAAGCACTAGAGAATTATGAGAACCATGTTTCATCAAATAAAGAACGTCAACAAAGAGAAATTATAGGAAGTACCCAAAAGAAATTCTAGAGTTATGAATACAATAATTTAAGTTTCAAATTCAATAGATAAATTTCAATAGAAAATTTCAACAGATTTCCACCTAACTGAAAGAATTAGCGAACATGAGGACATTAAGATAGAGAATCCAGGCTGTCCAATTTGATAAATCATCTTTTTATGTAATTGGCACATTTTACATATACCAAACAATCACTTTCATCATAGAGAATTTGTACCTGTACATTATATATTTTGCTTCTTCTTTTTTTCCCCATTGCTATTTATCCTTTCCCTTTAACTCTCCTTCACCTCCTCATTTACAAAACCTTTGTTTCCATTTTTTCCTTCTGCTTTCTCTTTCCTTTCTCTCTCCTTCTGGTTCTCCTTTTCACTTGAACATTTTCTACCAATTTCCTAGTACCTATTATACCTTTGGACCTTACTTACACTTTTAGTTTCTCACACCAGAGAAAATGTAGCATTTAGGTATGTGTCTGATCTTTTTCTTAAGAGCATGGTCTTAAGGTGGATCCATTACTCAGAAAAGTCTTGATTTTATCCTTTCTGTTGCAAAGCAGTACTCCATTTAACTATTACAAACTCTGCTGCTATAAACATGAGTGTGCATATACAGAAGTACATAGCTGTGATATATGCTTTTAATTTTGAGGGGAAGAATCCAAGAAGGGAAATAGCTAGGTTGAATGGAAGCTCTAGTTTTAGTTTTTTGAGGAATCTTAGCACTGACTTCCACAGTGGTTGCACCACTCTACACACCCACTGCCCTATCAACACTTACTACTGGCTAATTTCTTGACAATAGCCATTCTTTCAGGAGCGAGATGAAATGTCAACCTTCTTATCATTTGCATCTCTTAAGACACCAGTGACAAAAAAAAGAAAAAAGAAAAAAAGAAAAAGAAAAAAGAAAAAGAGCTCTAATGGATATAACAGCAAGTGTGTTTGGGGGTGTTAAATAGCTGACTATATCAATGTTTTTGGAACATTGAACACAGCTGTTTGCAGTCTCCCTGTTTGAATGTCCACCTTGTGTTCTTTGATACTGTGATTTGAGGAACTATTTTCAAGAAGATAGTGTGTAATCTACTAGCAGGTGATTTCTTACTGATATGTTTTTTTGTTTTGTTTTGTTTTGTTTTGTTTTGTTTTGCTTTTTTGTAGTTCTGTATTGCGTGTACCCTTACGCCGCTTTGGTTTGTTTTGTGTTTTTCTCTTTTTCCTCTTAAATTAAAAAAAAAAAAAAAAAAAAAAAAAAGACACCAGTGACATTGAACATTTTTTTCACATATTTATTTGTCATTTCTACTACTTCATCTGAGAATGTCCATTCATTTTGCATGCTCATTTTTGGATTGAGTCTTTAAATTTTGGGGTTGTTGATTTTTTGGAGTCGTTTATGTATTCTAGATAATAGTCCTTGGTCTCAAAAGAACTGGCAAAAAATTTTCCCACTCTGTTGGTTGTCTCTTCACTCTGCTGGTGATTTCTTTTGCTGTGCCAGAGATTTTAATAACATGAGATCCCAGTTGTTGATTCTTTGTGGTATTTCCTGTATGAAAGATGATGAAAAATGACTTAGGCACCTGTAGTAGTCCATCAAGCATATCATATACTTTATAGAAATCCCAAAAGGAGATAACAGAGAGAAAGAAACAGAAAACTTATTTGAGTAATGCCTGAAATGTATTTGACCTTGAAAATGAAAGAAATCACTAGCACATGATAAAGCATAAGTGAATCTTAAAAACATAATGCTTGAGGAAATAAGATAATCAGAAAAAAACAAATACTGTATGACACGAGGAGATGAGTTATTATTTAATGGCTATAGAGTTTCATTTTACAAGATTAAAATGAGTTACAGGGATGGATAGTGGTTATGGCTGCTATCAAATATGTTTAATACCGCTGAGTACTATCTTAATCATTCTCAAATGTACTTATGTTCCTAGATTGCTAACCTAATGAGCCCAGTAATGAGTCGTTCTTACAACTCTTATTGCCAAAAAGGTATAGAGGTGATCTTAACCAGACTCAATCATTTTTTACCATAAATCATAGCATGTCAATTGCTGTGCTAGATCACTTGATGTTTATCAATGGTGTAGGTGTTGTCAGTTAACCTCAGCAATTGCTGGACACTCAGCACTGTTTGGAAATACTTTAACTTACCACTACTCAGATCCTTTTTTTATTGTTGAGTATTGTTACTCCACAATAGTTCCCATTTTTGGTCACCCTGAGTCCTAGTTATTTGAAGTAGTTATCTACTTTATACTCCATTGAGAGAATAGAGACTATTACGGAGTAATTTCTTTGACTGCCCAATGCAAATGAGCACTGGTCTGGAGAGGCATCCTACATTGTTTTCCTCTTTGTTTACCTCCTCTTCTTCAAGATAACCCATCTCTTTCCACTTAATGGAGGATTTTGTTCATGAAAGTTCACTTCTCTTTCTCATACTTTTAATATCTTTATATTATATATCCAACATCTTTCCTTAAAACAAAAGCATAGTGAAGCAACTCTCACCCTTAGAAATAAAATCAAAATTCCAATTAAGGGTCCAAAGACTTTCAATTATGCCAAGAATGAGATTTTATCTTTCTGCTAGAAACAACTGTAAAATAGGCAAAACATAAGAAGAAATGGATATGAAGAAGCAAAGGACAGTGAATCCTAAAAAAAGGAATCATACAAGTAATAGAGTCTGCCATCTGTGGAGTCAAAAGGAGGGGTTTAGGAGTTCGATAGACTCCCTGAGAACAGACAAAGCTGAGGGACTGAGGAGACCAAAGCAGCCAGCATTTGCAGAAAAAAGTGCTGCCAATCACCCTGGGGTCCTTTCCCTGGGCTCAGAGGAAAATCGTGAATCAGCAAAGTACATATTTGCTAGTAAGTAGTCTGATGTCACCAGATGCTGTTGGAAGCCAACAGTTGAGAGAGCCAACTGTTGCCTGCTGCATGATGTCAGCCCTTACCACCAGATAGCAACTAGTGCTGGACACTGTAGATCAAAATGTCCAGTGCTAGATTTTGTTGGCTGCTGATATCTGGAGCTCTTGGGTACTAACAACTGTAATGTTTACTGTTCTTTCTTTTGAGAAACAACTTCTCTGTCCACACTACTAGAAATAAAATTCCCAAGTAGATTTACAAGACTTTTGGAGTCCACACTATACAAAATATGAATCACGAGCAGGTTCACCAAAGCGATTCTTTATTTTAACTGGGCCTGTTCTGCAGCACACCGAAGCTGGTGAACTGGAGGAAGCCTTACTACACTAAGCCCAAGAAAAGGCTGGCGAGTGCCGCTTGTATAATAGCTGCAGGCTTATGTCAGTGCCGGGGGGCAGGCTGAAGCCTGAGAATCCTCTAGAAAGCTAGCTGTGATGATTAGAGATGTGAATAAGAGGCCCTGATTCCTCCCTTTCTGATCATAGGCAAGGTGCCCCTCCCCTGGTGACAGTGGCCTCTGAAGTGACCAGAGTGGGGGAGGAACACCACTGTGCTCATTTTGGAGTACAGCATGTCAGGTAGACTGCCAGAGAGGAAACTGCTGGACAGCCAGGGAGGAAACTAGCGCAAGTTGTTCCAGTCCACTGGGATATGAGGGGGAGCAAAGGGCAGGAGGAGGTCTGTGACAGCCTCTGCCAAGCTGTGTCCCCTCCAGATAGGGGCAAGGCAAGTGATAATGGGAAAGCCAGCCTGTATCAAAGGTACCAGAGAGCAGACAGACACACAGAGGCAAACCTGCAGAGGCTCCCCCGGAAGTAGTCAGCAAATCCTCAGAAGAGTGTGAGGAATTTACCAGGAGTGAAGGAAGAACCATCAAAAAAAGGGGTACTGGGTATCGATACGGAGCCAGGAATAACACCGGCCCCTGCCAGACTGAAAACTCTCATAAATCACTGGGCAGAGGGCTGTGTGTTCTGGAGAATCTCAGTTCAGTCATGAAGGCAAGTTATGAATATCTTAAAAATAAGACCCAAAAGGATCACACTTAACTATATCCCAAAACAAAGGCCAGTAGTACAATAAATATGAAAATACTTACAACCTAATAGGGAAAATTTACTATGCCTAGCATCAGACATCAAATTATCAGGCATGCAAAAAAGCAGGAAAATCTGGCCTTTAATTAGAGAAAAATGAAGTGAAACTGACCCGGGGAGAGCCAATATAATGGCTTGACCGGGCCACCCTGCCTTTGTTCCCTTACCTAGTCCCACATCCTAATATAAACAGTGACTCCGGTCAGTGTCCTTCCGCACATGGGACCATATTTTCCCTTTGTCAGCAAAGGAATTTAACTCCTGGATGCTCCTGTCTGGGAGAGGCTGGGGACCCTGGCCTGAGTGCCAGGCCCTCTCAGCGTTCACTTTCTGTTCCCTGGCTATTTCCACAAGACATGGTCCTCCTTCTGTTTTACCTTTTGGCTCTCATTAGGGTGCACAGCGAACCCTTCAAAATCTGACTAACAGAGAACCTCACCTGGAAATCCTCACTGTAATTTCCTAGAACTCCTCCCTGGCTTTCAGTAACACTAGTTTCTTGGTTTTCCTCTCAGCTGCTCTAATTATGACCCCTCTGTCTCTCAAACCCCCTTCCCCCTTCACGGTTACATCTGTAGACTTTTCAGTGCTCTGCACTAGGCCAGTTCTCTCCTGACTAGTATCTTTAGGAGGCATTATATATCTGTGTACTCCTGAAATTTTATGAAAATTTAGAATTTTTTTTCAAACAGGAAAGTAATTACAAAGTATACTTACAGATGGATTTCATTTTTATAAGAAGAAAGCTATGTTATTAGAAATAGTCCTAAAATTAGAGTTATAGTAAGTGTAAGTTTTCAGTTTCTCGGAAGAACTCTGGCAGTTGTGCCAAGCACAGTGTGTGATAAATGGGTATGTGAGCTACAGGCGAAGTAGCACATGTTCCTCAGAAGTCCATACACAGTCAAGGAGAAATACACTTGAGTTTCTCAGAGTACAGATAACAGGGTAGAACATAGAAATAAATCAAAGTTAAATGAAGAACAAATAATAAGTGCATAAATAAGACAGTATCTGACTTCCCTGAGCTTACATTTTAGTCTTTTTCTTTCCTTGTCTATTTTAATTCTGGAGCTCTGTTTCCTGAAAAGTGTTGCCTAAATATGATAATCTAAGAATAAGGGTGGGGGGGTGGTTGAAACATAGAATAAAAATACTTTATCTTCTGTTTCCAGCAGAAGTTCTCAACCTTAAGGAGGAACACAGTAGGACATGTTTCTTATTTTTTTTCTACTAAGTGGGCAGAGCAAGACAAATAAATCAACAAAAAAGAAAGCTTTCAATGTTTTTTTTAAAAAACAAGAAAAATTGGAGACTTTGTCCACCAAAGCTCCGTGTTCTGATAATCTATTAAAGTTCTTTTTGAAAGGCTGGGGGATGTGGGTAAGGGGTGAAAGAATTTAATCTCATATAATGCAAAAAGTCTAACCCAGGACATGCTATATGAGGGTAGCATATTTCTCTTACTAACTGCACACTTAAATTGAGCAAAACTGGAGACCACACACTGGAAACCAGAGCGATGAGTGCAATTTCAAGAGCTGTTTCAGTAACAGAGTATTTTCAGGTTTCCAAGTATTGCCAATAAAAATCAAAAGTATTTAAATATGGGAAATTCCCCCAAGAGGGAACTCTCTTAGATTCTACCTAAGAATGAAAGGGTGCCTAAAAGGATGTTTTAAAACAAGATTGCTCTCAGAACCATGAGCCACAGCCTTAACCCAGAATAGCGCATCCTTCGGGATTCTCTGACATCATATCTGAGCACCAGGGACCGTGTAAACAGGCCTCCTTTGGGCCCTTCCCCACAGGGCCTTTCCTTTCAGAACGCTGTGCTTTTTTTACTAACCAGGTATTTAAAGTCTTTTGCAGGAGATACATAACATTCTACTTGAGATTTGGTGTCTCTAAGATCAAAAAGACAATGCTTTAAAAAATGTACCTGAAGTCATCCACATTTTTAGCTGTCTAGACAGTAAATAAGGACTTTTTTTCTTCTATCTCAAATAGCAGAGAAAATTGTATCTCGACTGAATGTTATCACTTCCCCTCCTCTGCATGGCCCTGCTGTTCACTATTAACCTCAGCTTTTCTCCCTACTTTTGCCTCCAGAATCCTGATGCTCCTGTCACTGGCCTCCCTGCAGAGGCACAAAAGAGGGAGAAATATTAAAAATATTGTCACAAACTCTTTCATAAAAGCAACAGAGACAGATGCTTTCAGGGATGACAGGTGACTTCTGCCCTCCAGGCCAATTTTTCCCGAGGGGTCTGACCTCATGGCTGCCTGACCAGTGAATGGAGCTCTCTTTCTTCTCAGGTCAGAGAGTGGCAGGCAACATTCTTGGTGACTGCAAGTGGACTTGGACCCAGAGGAGGAACCAGGGTTTAACACTAAGTGTGAAAGTAAAGAACTTCTCAAGTTGGGGGAGGTCAGCCTCAATCCTGTACCCATCATGCAGCCACACACCCAGTGATCTCCATAACACGTGGCTGGCACACCACATGGGCTGGAACCGTCTTCTAGCTGTCCTGAAATAGTGTTTCAATCCCAGAGTTTCTGTGAAAAGACTCAAGAACTGGCAAGTGGAGCAGGAGGGCCTCACTCCAAAGCCGAGCATCCTGGCTGGGGAACCAAACCTTCCTCTGGCAGTGAGGGTTTCCCTGACAAAGGGCTGTGGAAATCCAACCAGAATCATCTCTCTGTGCTTGATGTGCAGGATGATTCAAAGTCACATAGTTGTGGAGATACAGGCCAGATGATAAGATGGAGTAAGGCAAGCACAATATAATGTGGGCTCCCCACACTATTGCTATTTCCCTCAAAGGGTGGAATTCAGAGTCCACACACCTCACCAAACAGGAGTGTCACAATGTACAGTCCCACAAGTAACCCATGCGATTAATCCCCCAATTGCAAAATGGCAGGGAATACATAGAGAATTTTAGATTTTTAGTAATCATGTAATTTAATATGTGAAATTAGTTTCAGCAATATATTTCATTTTAACTGAATATATCCAAAAATGTTAGGATTGTTTGACATATAGCTAGTAGTCTAAATATTCATGAGAAAGTTTACATTCTTTTCTTATAAGATGCTTTCACAAAAGTGCATGACTGGTCAGGTTTCAGGTGTCCACTAGCCTCATAGGGTTAGTGCCTTCCGTACTGGCCAGTGATAAACTAGCTGCTTTGGTCCTCCAGATCAAGGCACACAATTGCTCAAAAGCACAGGAAATTTCTGCTGTTGAAGATGTAGCTGAGTGGTAGAGCACTCACTTACCATGACAACAACACCCTGAGTTCAATCCCCAGTACCACTACCAAATAAAAACAGGGGGATGGGAAAGTATATCAGAAGGCTTTTGGGAGGGATATCAATGCCACCTGAAGAGCTCTCTACCCATTCACATGCATGGCCACAGCTGTTTTTGCAAACACCTACTCCTTGCAGAGACGTGGGGCAGCCTCTCTCCTTAACCCCTCAGCCCATCTCACCAGCACTCTAGGCTTCCTCAATCAGTATGACAGGTGGGGGGGGGTGAGGCCCTCTTTCTATGGTCTGTAATTGTCATCTGGCTATAGTGTACCTTTTCTAAAAGTCTACATTTTAAAGTATTTTTATATTATTAGGCAGATTATACATCAGCATGCTTATTTCCACATACATCAAGATCTCATTTAAAACTTCAACAGCTCTGATTTAAGCATTGTATTTCTTTTATTTTTCCAGTCACTAAAGTAAGGTGTGGAGAAGTGCTTGAAATTTATGAGAAAACTTAAGGGGCAAAAAAGTTCTGATGAAGGCCATCCATTTTTCCCTCAGTGAGGACTCTTGTGAAAGCTGTGGAAAATGTTTTTGGATACTGTGTACATCAGACCCTAGAGGCCTGCAGTCAAAGCAAATGAGACATTCTGCTGCCATCTGAAAATCAGAATAAGCCCTGAGGTCTAAAGCCTGAACAACTCCAGGCTCTGACACTAGCTGAGTAATAGGGCAAGGCAATTAATAGTAAAAACTAGCATTTGCTTATTTGCTCCCATATACCATGCTCTGATATAAAAAATTGCTCATATATTATTTATTCTCACAAAAAGATAATTCATTTTATATATTAGGAAACCAAGGCTCTACACTGCCAAAAGTCATGTAGCTAGTGAGCAGGAAAGCTAGGATTAGGAAATGTTATTAAATGTAATAACAATTGTTATTGTAGTCAGGGGTTGCAAGAAAAATGATTAAATACAGGACATATAATTTATAGTAGTAATTTATGCTAGTTGCCCAGAATCAAATACAAGAAATGCAGGAAATCTGCCTACACACTAAGGACCTAGAGAATCCAACTGAGGGCCTGAATCCCACAACAATATTCTGTATGAATTTATCTGAAAACCTAGAACCCAGGACAAAGCCTCCCAGGAGGCCTAGAGCCCACAACAATGACTCATGCAAGTCTATTTTATGGATCTGCCTTGGGAAGGCCCAAAGGTCAGTGGTAGAAGCTAGAAAGTCTGCATCAGCAGCAGGAAGGGTCTATGCCAGTAGGTAAAGAGTTCTTCACTGGAGCCAAGAAGCAACACTCAAAATAAGAACCAGGGCTCCCCAGAAAAGAGCTCCTCCAACAATGAGAACAATGGAGTTCATGTCAGGGAAGCCAGCATGACAAGCTCTTTCAGGAGAACAACTGCAAAATAACCAACAGAGCCAAACAGTCAACAACACTTAGGAGAATCCACAGTGCTCCTTTTTTCTCTGCCTGTCTCCTTTTCATGCTGACAACAGTCCTCAACTGGGACTCTGTACTTAGCACCATGCTGATTGAGTTCAGCTGGTGTTTAAATGGACCACCAGTTTTTACTCCACCACAACTGTTTAACAATGTAGTTTCAACCCCACTTATCCACTACTGCATATCTTAGAGAATGGCTATGTAAATGATAAACAGCAATATATACCTGCCATGAATATAAAAGTTTTTAAAAGCATAGCCAAATAAAAATTGGTGCCAATGTTCTTTATTTTATTTTAATTTTATTAGTACATACTGGCAGCACATAATGTTTACATTCCTTATGTGAAGTTCATACTTGTACATAATACATCTTAATTCCTTTTTTTTAATCCCCTATCCCTCTCCTATTTCTCTTCATTTCTTGATCCCCCTTTCACTTGAAAAAGATCTGTCTCCCTATTTATTATTATGTATCTTTTATTTTGTTCTGTATTTATAATTTTAGTTTCTTATATAAGAAAAACTATGGGAAAATTAAACGTGTATGTCTGATTTATTTCACTTAACATTATGGTCTCAAGATGCATCCACTATTTTTTATTTTAAACAGAGCCTCACTAAGATGCCTGAAATTTGTGATCCTCCTGCTTCAGCCTCCCAAGTATCTGGGTTTGCAAGCATGTTCCACCCTGGTCGACTCTGTACTGTTTTTTAATAGAAAAATCAAAGCTTTATTATTCAGTGATAGTGTGTGCTAACATCAATGAAAGAGAAAGTCAGCTTCTAAAAAAAGTAGTTACATTTACACGGTTCATCTCTCTGAGCACTGTAATCAGTCAGGGAGAAGCGAGAATAAGACTCATAAAAGAGTTTTTAAAAATCAAATATTACAAACATATAAACTGCAGTTACATACTATTGCGAAATAGTATATTTCTAAATCTTATTACCGATCTGTAACTTAACAAAAGGGTAAATGAAAGAAAATACAACTAGAAAAACCCTGAGGGGAAAATGAAAATGAAAGAAAAATAAATGCAGAAACAAAAATAATTGACTTTCTTATGTAAGTCAAGGGAGGGAGGAGGTGAAAAAAGAGAGGAAAGAGAGGGAAGGAAAAAGAGAAAGAGAAAGAAGGCAAGTGCTAGGAAATAATAAGCTCAAATTGTTAGGGTCAGGCTGTCTCTTCAAGAAAAGAAACTGGCCATGACCCCCTCAGCACTGAGTCTGGGTACAGTTTTGGCGGCTGTTTAGAGAAATGTAGTGCTCTACCCACCATTAATCTTTCCTAAAGAAAGACTTTGTTCTGCACCTGTATAAACAATCGGATTTTAAAAACCTATAGGCTTGCCCCTAATGTGTGAGACTCTGTATTTGTACTGATAGCCTCAAGTCATCCATAGGGGAGCAAAGACCTACCCTGTGCTCTTAGGCTCTCAGGGTGACATCTTTCTGCTCCCCACTCAGCTCTCTCCCTCCCTCACCTGGAAGCAAGTTCAAGTTCAAGGACTCCAGGAAAGAGTTCTATGCCCTGTCAACTAAATACTCCTGCCTCTGCTCAGGTCAGAGAGAACCCAGATAAGCAATGATCCTTTTCCTTAACTTGTCCCAGAATGAGCCCATCTCCAACCAAAGACAAAGATAGAAAAAAGAAACTTTTGAAAGAGACCAGGAGAGGAATCCTGTGAAACATAGCCCAAGAGGGCCACTCGGCCTGGTGAGAAGGTTAGACTGAGCCTAAGTGATGAGGTCCACCCTGGGCAGCACTCCAGGAGCACTGGTCTGCAGTGAGAATAGCAGAGCAGGTCTGGCCTGGCAGCATCAGGGCGCTTATGTCTCCTCTGTCCTGGACAGAGTGCGCCCACTCATTCACTTGCACTTTCATCTGGGGAGCCTGTGGACTCCTAGGGGAAAAGCAGATCAACAAAACCAGCTGCAAAAACTCAAGCTTTTTATTGTAAACCAGGATAACCACCTACACCAACTCTGGGTTTAGTTCCTCAGTAACCGCTCACCAGCCGCCAGATCCTCAGGCCATTGCTGGCCATTGCTATCCATTTCCACAGAGGAAAAGCTCGTCCACTGATCAGGTATGGCTACAGCCTGTCAGTTAGGAAACGCTGAAACCCCAAATCCTGTTGGTTGGAATGATGCTGTGGCTTTGCCCTTTAGCAGCACAATTGCGTAGACCTCACCCTCAGCACCTGGCAGCTTGCTCTTTAATACAGCCTCTAAGATAGTGAGGGACTCCCAGCACCACAAGTTAACCCTCTCTCAACTCCACGTTTGTAGTTTTAAAACCAAATCACACAGGAAACTCTCAAGACAATGGTAAACAATAAATTCAACATCCAGCGCTGTGGCTGTGGCAGGAGCCGTAGAGCTCCTGAAACACCAACGAGCCGGTGATTCGAAGCTCAGCTTTTTGAGTCCTTGTTTGTTTGTTTTAGTTGCTAGTGAGTCTGAAAATAACAAGTAGATTATAGCTGTTGTTAGAGGATAATGCAAAAAAAAAAGGGGGGGGGTGTAAGCGCCGTTTAAATCAGAAAGCTATATTGAAAGAAAAAAGAAAAAGCAAGTGAGATGTGCCTGGTGTATGTTGGAATTTTTTGCTTGTTTTGTATTTTCTCGCTGGAGCACAAGCTTTAGATGAGCAGTTATACACCCTGCGTGAGGAACTTGAAAAACTGAGTTCTCTTATAAGACTGGGAGAGAAGCAACAGTCGGGATACTGATTCTGCTCCTCCGAGTGTCCAGCAATGTTCGGTCCCCTGCTAAGACCAGCTGGAGGTGGGGTGAGTAGAAACAGGGTCTTCCTTTCCATTTCGCCACAGCACTTATCTTGCACAGACATTCTGGTTTCAGACGGGCATCGGGGCCCAGATCTCAGCTCGGGAGAGACATCCCTGACCCCCGCCCCCACCAGTCAGTCCTCGGGAGCAGAAAAGCGATTCCCACCCCTTCCACGCCCCTGCCCCACCTCTTGTCCCCCTTTTCAACCCCCTCTTCCTTGCCCGGTGTGGTTTGCTCCGCGGAGGACAGATAAATAGTCGTGTCAAAAGGCAGAGCTCGCGGCCGTGCGTGCGGAGCCTGGATCCTGGCGCCAGTGGCTGGGCTCCCTCCCCGGGGTCAGCGCCGGGGTGCGCGCGCTCACCGCCCACCGCGCTCTCCGGCCGCCGCCTCCGCCGGCGCTTCCCGGCCCCAGTCTGCAGTTCTCTGGGAGCTGTCCCTGGCCCCCGCCCCCGCCTCCGCCGGGGAGGGGAAGGCGGAGACCGTGGGAGACTGGCCAGGGCGGAGGAAGGCGGACGCGCGTGGGCGCGGGGGACGAGGAGATGTCCACGGGCTCGGTGAGTGACCCCGAGGAGATGGAGCTGCGGGGGCTGCAGCGAGGGTACCCGGTCCCCGCCTCCTCCAAGAAGCAGCCCCTCCGCGGCGCAGAGCGCAGCTACGCCTCGCCCAGTGACAACTCGTCGGCAGAGGAGGAGGACCCCGACGGCGAGGAGGAGCGGTGCGCCCTGGGCGCGACCCGCGAAGTTGGAGGCTGCAAGAAGAAGCGGCCTCGTGTGGCGGGGGGCGGCTGCCCAGGTGGCGGGGCCGGTGGCTGCAGTAAGAAGCCTCTCCCGCCCAAAGGCTCGGCAGCCGAGTGCAAGCAGTCACAGCGGAACGCGGCTAACGCCCGCGAGCGCGCCCGGATGCGTGTGCTGAGCAAAGCCTTCTCCAGGCTGAAGACCAGCCTGCCCTGGGTACCCCCCGACACCAAGCTGTCTAAACTGGACACGCTGCGGCTGGCTTCCAGTTACATCGCGCACCTGCGGCAGCTGCTGCAGGAGGACCGCTACGAAAACGGCTACGTGCACCCAGTGAACCTGGTAGGCAAACCTCGCTCGCTCGACCACAGGGCAAGGGGCCAGGAGGTGCCCAGAGCGCTCCCAGGCGCCGGGCAGGGGCACCGCGCTAGAAACAATCTGAAAGGGAAGTCTGTGGGACCAGTGATGGGAATTCCAGTTTAGTTTCTCCCAAATCAAGGGAAGAGGGACTGACCCTTTTCCTGGAAAGGACATCCAGTCTTCTGTGTTCGCATGATTCTGATCATATGCATGGTGATTTACCCAGTGACAGCTATTAGCTAACATTCTGCTTCCGGCATAAATCTTAGTTCCAACTGAGTTTATTACCCTGCTGCAAATTAAACAACAAATCCGACTCGCCCAGCATTTTCCAACAAAGAGCCTGGCAGGTTTGAACCAGCAACCCCTAGTTTCTTTAAAAGAGAAAACTAAGCTCTGTAAAAGAGCTTTTGGATTTTTAAAAAATGGGTGTGAGTAACACAGTTTCCACAGACCAGATTGTCTGGAAAGTCCCTGTGTGATCTGCCAACTCTCCAGGATTGGGAGAGACAGATCGCACCCCAACCTCCCAACCTATAGAATTTCCTACTTGGAATCTCTCTCTCTCTTCTCTCTCTCTCTCTCTCTCTCTCTCTCTCTCTCTCTCTCTCTAGTCTGTGTGTGTGTGTGTGTGTGTGTGTGTGTGTGTGTGCGTGTGTGACAGAGAGAGAAACCGAGAGAGAAACCAATTAAACAAACGACGAAATCTCAAACTCAAGAGTTTCAACGAATTTTCTTTAACCGACATCGAATGTCTGTCATAATCAATATATGCTAAGGTCACAAACTCAAATTAGAGACAAAATACATAAATTTCCAGAATGCGCGATAAAAAACTGAGCAAAGGATTTCTGGAGCTCACCTAAGAAAGTGGTTTCTGTTTGAGAAGCAGGTTTCTCGACAATATCTGACGCTCTTTTCAATTTTACAGACGTGGCCATTCGTGGTCTCTGGAAGACCCGACTCTGACACCAAAGACGTTTCTGCAGCGAGCAGATTATGTGGAACCACCGCGTAGACAGGACTCCAACTCACTTGATGGGATTGTTAACTCAAAGTGTTTGAGAACCACGGAGAACATGAACACCAGAGGATGGGTTGAAGGTCTTCCCTCTTCCCTGGACCTGAGAACTGGACAGTGGAAGTGCCCTGGTCCAGGCCACAACGCTGGAAAGAGTCTCCTTTTGTGTGGAGAGCAGCGTGAACCCAGGTTGGCCCCGAGTCTTAAAGCTGTACCCCAGACTACCATCTGAGCCCAGAGCCACAGGACTTAGGCCCAAGGGTTAGGGTTACTTTCCACCGGGTCAGATTTATCCTGTGCATCCTGGCAGATTTCCGCACAGCCCGGGGCCTCAAGGCTTTAGAAAATAAGAGTTCATTATGGAGCTTCCTAAAAGACAGCATCTTGATGTGAGGTACACTTGGGGATGTTTATCAAGAAAGACCAGTGGCATATCTGGCCAGTTGTCCATCCCCCAGGCAGCTCTCTGCAAGCTGACCGCCCAGGCGGGGCAGATAAAGTGTAATTCAGACTCAGCCCAGGCTGGTCTGCCAGGCCTGTGAGCCTTTCTGCTCTAAGGCTGCAGTCTGACCGGCCAGCCACTCTCCTAACGCTGGCGTCTCCTGTCCAAGCTCCCTCCTCCCTCTCATCGAGGCCGGCCCACCGGTTTCTCTCCTAGGCTCCCTCCACCCTCCACTCGCTGAGACAGAGGCAGCTCCTCTCTCAGGGGCCTCTCTCCCGTCCAGCTCAGGCTGCTAACTGCATGCAGTTCCCTCTTTCCACATTCCAGATTTTCCTCAACAAGCTTTCTCCCTCCAAGCTCTAGTCACTCCTTCCCCAGCACAGCCTTCTGCACCCACTTTCTTTCTGGCGCTCCAATTTTTCCCTGCGCGGCAGGCAGGCGCACTACAGGCGGCTGGAGCTATTGGCTGTCCGGTGACCTCGCACACTTAGGAGCCACACTGCCGCTGAGGCTGCACTTCCATAGGAATTAACATATGTAAATAAATTTATTTTTTTTATGAACAATAAAACTCGTGGTGAAGACTGTATGTCCATTGGGGCCTCAGGATGTGGTCTTTGTTTCCCTTTACTGAGAGTGTTTGGGTTGAAACTTAATTTTCAAGGTGCTGGTTTCAGCCTTGGGCAGGGCGTTGGCCCATTGTTTCTGGGACAGTCATATTCACATTTCCAAATGTCTGTATTGATGTCTGTATTTCCGATTCTCCTCCAGACAGGAATTCTGGGTCAGTGAAAACTTGAGTTCTAATAAAGCTCCTAAGAGGCATGCAGTCCTAAAGCTGATACAGGTGCACATCTCTTACACATGCGTGCGCGCACGCACACACACACACACACACACACACACACACACACACACACTCTGAATGCTTTTCCCAGGCTAAGGCACACCCCAGTGTTTATAGTTAAAAGTAGTTTAAGAATTCCTTCATTCAACTCTCCAGACTCCACAGAACCTACGTCTAACAGGCAGAAAAAAATGCAAGAAAACAACTTGTATTTCAGCAGAAATCTGTGTGGGTTTTATTTGTTTGTTCAATAAACTATTTGGGGTTCCTAATATACAGTACCTAATTTTCTATGCTTTTTTTTTCACTTTTTCTGCAGTAACTTGGAAAAATCCATACTAATTTTTAAAAGGTTGATCTTTTAAAAGCAACACTTTTGTACAACATTTACAAAAAAGTGAAGGATTAAAGCTACTTAAACCATGGCCCCATTTGGGGTTCTGCCCACTAATTTATAAAGCCAAAGAGCAGTGTTCTTGACCAGAGAAAACTCAGCTGGATTTTCCTCAGGAGGTGAGAGAGCAGTAGGGACCATAACTTCCTGTTTGAATGCTTCAGACATGCATTTACTGAGCCTTTATTTAGAGCCCAAGGAGGATCTGGCCCTTGGGGTCCAATCTTTAGCTGTCAGATACCCAGCTGGCAGTGGGAATTACACTGGACTCCGTGGCATCAGGGACTTTCCGGCAAAAGGGAACCATAAATACTGTAACTAGTGGTAGGAACATTTTGCATGGTCACAGACACTTCAGTTTTGAGTGCTGAGGGTGGTATGTCTGCTAAAGACCAGACCTTAACCAAGCTCATTTCCAAATCTTACAACAAATTAGGTCTGCTGAGGAAGGATAGGAGGCAGCTCAGTATGTTAACTAAAGAAAGCAAGAATGGCTAAAGAACCAACTTGCAACTGAAGCTCTGTGCCCCTCAGCCCAAGTTAGTTAACCTCTCTCAGCCTCAGTTCTCAGTGGCCCAATAACAGTGCCTACCTGAAAGACTGCATCAGGAATGAACGGCACAGTGCAGTGATGATGAACCTGTTAGTTTTCAGTGACACCAACAGTCCTGCGCAGCACACCACCATTGCCGGAGCACAGTCAGCCTTGGAGCAGTGCACTCAATGCTGGCCACAAAAATGTATCCAGAGGCATCCAGAGGAAACAGGGAGGCAAAGGGGGACAGGTTCAGGAGTGCAGTTTTAAGACTGGGTCCAAAGCTGAGCACAGTGGCACATGCCTTAATCTTACCTACTTGGGAGGCTGAAGTTGCAGACTGAGAAAGAATGAGCCCAGCCTGAGCAACACAGTGAGGTCTCAATTCCAAAACAGGCAGAAAAGACTGGGTCCAGTTTCAAGGCAACGGGACCACACTGTAAAAGAAGTGTCCCAAAGAGCAGACAAACAAAAAACAGAGAAGGAAAACCCAGAAAGGAGAAGTATGTTTATAGTGAATAGAAATTAGAACAAGTATTGGGATAAATGAGAAAATATTGGGGAAATTTTTCATAAGTAAAAGAACAAGATTTAAACTACTGTTTTTATAATTGTATTCCCTCAGGCATTTCAGGAGCAAAGACACAGATATTCTTCTTCTACCTCCCTTTCAGGTGCAAGTCACTGAGTCCCGTAGGTACAAAGTGGTGCTATTATACCCTGCGAGCTTATTTTTTAGGGCCACTGTATAAACCTATAAGTTTTCTTCCCCAACCAAAAAAAGAAAAATGTCTTCTCAAAATTTCTCTGATCCATGATTTCCCCATTAAAAGTCTAGAGCTAAGACTTACATTACTTTTTTTTTTTTAATTTTATTTAAGGAGAAAAGAAAAAAAAGCAGGGAAAGGGTACAAGTTATACAGATTTACAGAAAAAAAATGAACAGTAGGCAGTTACATTACTTTTTTAAAAAGAGAAAATGGCCAATTTCTAGTAAGTCTGAAGAATGAAAGTAAAATACTGAAGCTTTTGGGCAAAGGCCGTGGCTGGAAGAGACTCAAGCATCTAAAACAGCCTTTGCTGCCTCTGTCCTGACTGCAGTGTGCTCTGGGAGCCTCCCAAACCGTCCAAAAGCCTTCCTCAATTGGCCCTTTTCCCTTAGGAATCTGAGGTGGAGAAATGTGACCTGAGGCTGAGAACTGGACAGAAATGGGGCAGGGGTTGAGAGGAAAAGAGAAGTAAGTATATGCTGAGGGTTTCATCATTCCGATGCTGCCCAGAGAGGAGGGACATAGGGCAAAGAAAGTCTAAGAATGTAAAAAGGGCTGAATTACAAACAAAATGAGTAAACTGAAAAATGCTATTCGGGGGCTTTCTGAGGGAGCAAAGCTTCATTATTAGTGATTCTGACTCAATCTCAGAGAACAAAAAATCCCCTTCCACAGATACTTCCTAAGATGAATATTTTAAAAAGAAATGTTTGCAGCTCTGTAATTTTGAAACACTCAGGCGTTTCTCTTGGTTGTGGATGCTGAATCCATCATGTGCATGTTCTTCTGCACTGGGCAGGCTTCAACTCCAGTCTCACCTCAGTCTGCTTCTCCTTCGACACACAGTAAAAACGATGTCTGCAATCTCAAAGGCATTTTTACAGGCTCTGTCTTATTCTTTTATTAATAAATGCTTCAAAAATGAAAAGATAATAAACATCCCTGTCCATAAAAAGGAAACAACCAAGAGAAACACATTCTATTCTAGTAGGTAATAAGTAGATAATTTCGGTTGATACTTCTGGAAGATTTGGAAAATTACAATAATTCAGAAAGTTACTTTACTCATCATTGGAAGGGCCAAACTAAGTAAATTCATAATCTACTCCTCGTTGTCAAGTATCTAATTTGTAGAAAAAGTCTCTGCAAGGCATGCCATTGGCTCCTTTGGTGCCTGAGCACTTGCCTGCATCTCTTATTGGTGGGAACTTTGCATCTCAAACAGCCAAGGTAGCTGTATATTTTCACAAACCTCTCACCATATCTCTATCACTATTCTGCTTCATTTTTGTGGAGTTTTTCCTCTTTCTCTCACATATGTGAAAATTGATCCACAGAAATTCTTTGAGCTCATGACTCTAAGATCTAGAAAGAGCAAGGAATCTGCAAAATCATGTAAACATAATTAGTAATTGGCGGTCAACTGAATAGGCTCATCTCATCCTTCTCCTTTTCGGTTCTACCACCAAGATAGTTTGGGATCAGCTCTGGGATCTTCGCTGCTTGTGGTTAGGAAGACCATGAAGAGCTTAGGAGCTGGGGCTTTTGCTTGCTAAAAATAAAGTATCTGTATTGACTGCTACTCACTCATCATTTGTTAGATTAAAAAGATGATGTTTTATTTTTGGAATTAAAAGTCATTTTAAGGGATAAGAAAACCACAAGTTGCCAGGTCAGAAGTATCTGGTTTCTGTCCCATGTACCCTAGTTCTATGTTCTCAAGTACGTCACCTCTCCTTTTTGATACAAAAAAAAAAAAAAAATCCTACTTCACTGGCTGTTCTGAGAATGCAATTGAGTATGATCCTGTTACTGAACACTCGGACATGGATCTATAAGTGCTGATTTTAAAAACTAAAGTCTTGATTTTCTTTCCTTTTTTTGTACAGTACTTCAGATATTCTTCATCCTTGTCTGCAGATTTGTTCCACCATTCCCTGTTGCTCTTGTATCACCTTGCCCTTTTAAGCCATATCTACTTTTATCGTACTGACTTTTAGTTTTTGCCACTAAGGAAGGATTTTTATTTAGTTTCCTCTTAAAAATAAAGATTATGACACTGCATCAAAAACTATTCATGTGATTAAAAACAAGCTCATTTCAGAATGCTGGACAGACCAGTGAATTTTGAAGTAACTAACTATAAAAATTAATTGATATAATTTCAGATTCCTTGCTGCAGCCAATTGCTCAGAAACTGTACTTGGGAAGTTTGGATGTAGTATCAAAGGATATTTGTAATTACCTAAAATGACCATCAAAACAGTTTGCCTTTTACAACTATGTGTCTGAATAAGATTGGATTTCAACCGAAATAACATATCACAACAGAGTGAAACAGCGTGTATGAGAATCTGATTATCTTTTGTTAAGATAGAAGTCAAAGAAATTTGCAAAACAGTAAAACTATGCCTTTCTTCCAATTAAAGTGTTTTAAAAAACATTTTTCTTCAAAATGTAAATCATATTAACATGTAATTAGTTTATTAATTTAAATGAATTAAAAAGTAAATTTTTTTCTTAGTTTTGATTTCTAATCCAGTAAATGACAAAAGATATAAACCAGCTTCATAGAAAAAGTGTTTTTGAGTTTTTAACAATTTTTAAAAGGGTAAAGAAACCAAAAGAATTGGTGATGCCTTGCCTAGATAAACTTTTTCATTAATGAGTGTGCTTTCTTGACTTTGTAGAGGTCTCAGAAGGATGAGTCTGTAGATTGTGTCTGTGTTGGATGTAGGGGCAAACATTAGATCATAGAGATTTTCTAGAGTGTTCTGGGTAGACAGCTGGGCAGGCTTCCTCCACACGTACCTCTAAGTCATTTCAGGCATATCAGCAGGGTCAAAGTCAGAACTGGTTTCAGAGACTGGACTCAAAGATTTCTGTACCACTTGGTGCTCTTTCTGTCCTCGCCCCCGCTCTGTCTCCTGCTTTGGCTATGAATGTAGAGCCTTTGTGGCCCTCAGGGCTGACTTGGCTTTCCGATGAAAAAGAGAATGGCACTTCCAACTCCAGACTGTAAGACTCTTATTTCTTTTGCCTATATACTAACATTTCTGAGGGCCTTGTTAGAATCATGCCATTCCATTATCCCATTAGAGACTTTTATATCAGAAAACAAGAGAGTCATCTTCACTGATCCTCAAGAAAAAATCTTAATCTGTAGTTTTGCCAAGTGGTTTATCAGTATATTTATTCTTGATAAATAGGGTACATCACTAATGTAACTAAATACCTTGAGATGAAATTTGAGTACCAAAGAAACTAAAACAAATACGTAATAATAAACAAAACCCAGAGAATTCATAAATGCTTTGGAAGCAAGTCTTGTCAAATGCAAAGAAAGGACACAATAAAATAACAAATCCAGGAACATGAGGTTCAAGGAATTTGGATAATTCTTTAAAAACTAAGCAATAGCTTCTTATGGTGAGAAGAAGATCCCCTGCACAAAAAAAAAAAAAAAAAAAAAAAAAAAAAAAAAAAAAAAAGACAAACACTTCTCTGGCTAAGTCCAGTGAAAGGGCATCTAAATAAAAACTAGCAGTGATCTAAGAGGTGATAGGAATGGCCTTAAGAGCCTGAGGTGCAGGAGAGATAAACTGATATGAGAGAGCTTTAAGGGAAGGCAGAAACCAGTTTCGACACATACACAGAATCTAGACATTGCCAGAGATGTTTTGTTAGATAGGGGCTAATCTCACACTCTAAATGGAACATTGGAAGTATTTCTGTAAGTACCCTTGACTGGTTATTGATATGTCCCAACATCTCTGAGAACTCCAATTTTAATGTGCCTAATTTTAGGTTTTTCCTTAAGTTGTGGGGATGGGAGAGGCAAAGCTATCCATCTTGATGCTTTCAGGTGAGCCAGGGCCTTCAGAGTAAGCTACATTCCCAGTTCATTTTTAATATTCTGATTTTAATCCCGAGCAACTAAGCTGCCAGGGTTGGTCTAGGATTTGCGATCCTCCTGTCTCATCTTCCCTCTGAACTTGTAGAACCACACGTGTGGGCCAACACGTCACTATCAGTTTTTTTTTTTTTTTTCATTTATGTTTCTTTGGAGTTTGGGTATGAGATGGAAGTAAGTCTGTTAAATGATGGGCTGTTTGGCTGTCAAAAGTAATCCCCAGTGTACTAGACCCTTGTCTCCATGCTGTGTTATCATTCTGTACCTGTGCCTTGAGACTAGCTACTTCTGGGTTTAATGATTTGAGACCCATGTAGGGGTCTAGGAATGTTCCCAAAGCAACAGCACAGTGAAGTAAAAGAGACAGAGACCCTGAGACTTCCTGGGAGAGAACTGAGGACTTCACTGGCAGTGAAGACTGAGGCCCCAGACATAGGAACCCAGTGGTGCCTCTTTACTCAGCTCTGGAGTCATCTTAGTGGTGCATGAAGAAGCTAGGGAGGACAGACAGCTAAGATGAATGTCTTCCCAATGCCCTAATTCCTGAACCACAGAATCATGAGAGATTACAATATAGTTGTTCATTTAAGCCATAAAATGTAGCTAAATTTTTTACTCAACAGTAGATAGCCGAAACATATCACTGAATAAATTTTCATATTGGCCATATATTCAAGAATAACTGGTTTTTTCATCATCATCTGCTCTGAGCCAGAACCATGAGGTATAGACCTTAATGAACGACACAGTTGCCTCATCTCAGTGTTATGAGGGGGGAGTGGACAAATGGACCAATACTGAAGTGGTGTCACAAGTACCATGAGAGAAGATGGCACAACTGTTATGGGAGAAAGGGCACAAACTGAGCGTTGCATAATCATGGAGGACTTCTCAGAGAGCTGACGTGGTAGTTGAGCTCAGAGGCGAACTGGGAAGAAGGACATACCGGAAGGAACTATGAGTGATCCAGGCCTCATTCCTGACCCACTGACTGAATTTAGTGTCATGTGCTGGTAAAACTCAAAGAGTGACTTTAACTTTAGTGACTCAAACTCACTGAATCTCAGTTCTGTCACTTATAGAATGAGGATATAATAGAACCTACCTAAGCAATTTGTTGTAAAAATTAAATGCAACAGCAAATGTAAAATGCTTAGTACACCATTGGCAACAAACACACTAGCAAATGTTGGCCCTGAAGATGATGATGGTTATTACCATCACATCGGGATGACCTGGTATTCCTTTAGCATGCTTTGAGCAAGTGCCAAGCATATCTTTGACCACCTCAACTCTCTCATTTTTTCCTGGAGTTGGAAACATCTGAGCCCTTGAATGTGGTTTTATATCAGCTCTTCTCTAAAGAGGCTGATCTTTTCTGAGTTTTCAAAATCTTAAAATATTTACATAAAAAGCAACACATCATAATTATATAGGGGTTATCAGAATAGACTGTTAAAACATATTCAAGTCGTCAGAAGAGGTGGATTGCAAAATGCACAGATTATATGGCTTTTGTAACATACCAGAGTTAAAAACAATACCAACAACCAGAAGCCTCGGTGGTAGAAAAATTTGCTGCTTTTCAGTTCCTCGGGAACATGTCTCAGACCTCTGTTTGCTCCACCAGTTTGGAGCTTTCATCCCTTGCTTGCTTGACCAAGAAAGAGGTTGAGATGAAGAGAGGTCGTGGTGTTTTAAATATAAATATACATATATTTCCCAGATTTTGAGATTCCACCATGGCATTCAGCTCACTCAGTCTGCAGGCCACCAACAGGTTAAAAATGTGGCACCATGACCCCTTTCTCCACAGCTGTTGCCCCTGCCCAGTGGCCAAGGCCCACACCTGTCTGGCGTGGTCAGCGGAGCTTTTTGAGAACATGAGTTGTGGGATGACCTTGGGCAAACTCTTTTTCTCCCAACTGTGGTTCCTCACATAAAGCTAGGGGTACTGGGTCCACAAAGCCTTAAGTCTCTTTCGGTTCTAAAATGACTGATCTGCTTCTTGTTGGTCTTCTCAACAGGATCAACTATGTTTCCTGTGGCTGTTTGTGTGTCACAGTTCAGGGAGGCTGGAAACGGTGATTCCAGAGTGTTTTGTGCTGCTATAATAAAATCTCTGAGGTTCAGTAATTTGTAAACAACAGAAATTTCTCACTCTTCTGGAAGCTGGGAAGTCCAAGACCAAGGAGCTGGCATCTGGTGAGGGCCTTCACTGTGCCACCCCACAGCATCCCACAGCAGTAAATTCTCATGGTGCAAGAGCACATATGAATGATCAAACTCTCAGCCCAGGCCTTTTCATAGTTAGCATCACCCACTGGGTCAAGATTTCAGCCTCCCATTGAGCCTGTCTCCCATTACTGTGCTAGAAATGATTAAGTTTCCAACACATGCTATGGGAGCACATCTCACAAAGTCGATCTACACTAAAATGTTTTTGGTTAGCATCAAACCTCTCAAGTGTCCTTTGACTTATTCTACAGAAGATTGCTCCATCTTTTCATGTGGTTTTATTGTTGATTATTGAAGACTCATCATTTTTGTTGCATATATTTAGCCTTACAAAAGTACTAAAGGGCTGCTTCAGTGTGATACAGAAATCAAGCACAGTCGTGGTGGTAAAGATATTTTTTCCTAAAAGTAGATTTTCAGTAGTGTTAAAAAACATTAACACAAAATTTGTCAGACATTTTAACAAGCATAATTTACTGTGCTTGATCTTTTTGCCTT
Source organism: Cavia porcellus (assembly GCF_034190915.1). Lineage (NCBI taxonomy): Eukaryota > Metazoa > Chordata > Mammalia > Rodentia > Caviidae > Cavia > Cavia porcellus. The sequence goes on along the minus strand of NW_026947493.1, from coordinate 47,990,732 downwards.
TCCTCTTTAAATTTATAATTTGTAAATTACAGCAAAAAGTACCAGATCCAAATGAAAGAAGTACCTGTGAAAAATATGATGTATTAGCCATTGTTTTTCTTCAAATTCTTGGAAGATCAGGAAATGCTGGAATGTCCATTTCAAAATTTAGTGCATTTCCCCCTCTTTCAGGTAGGACTTTTGCCATTGTTTTCCTGTGGCACTATTTGTCTTTCCCTGAAATTTCCCAAAATGCACTGCTTTGATCTTGCTTTGGTGTCTGCAGATGTGCCTGAGCGTGAGCTCCTAGAAGGTCGCTTTTGCTTGTGATGTACAGAATGGACTGAGGGGGACATGAATTGGACCATTCAGGCAAGAGAAACCAGGGCCACAGCTGGGATAATGGTGGCAGGAACACAAGGAATGAAGAGATATTTGACTGCTAGATTGAAACCAACTTTGTGGTTTTATGTTAGTAATTGTTGTGATGAAATTAGAGACTAGATGTGACTGATGAAAGACAGGAAAAAAAGTAATGATGATTACAAAGCTTGGTCCAGACAGTGAGCAGTACAGTCACCATGCGTCATCAGTTATCTCTACAGTTTAAAAGAGAAAGTTTAAAATGGTATGGAATTTAGAAACCATATCACTCACTTGAGAAATCTACTGCATTGGTTGAAAAAGATTATTATCAAATCTGGTTTTGTTCCAGGGAGCTGAAGACAGTATACCAACCACAAGAAGCTTATAGAGAGACAGGACTACTGAGCTCGGAGATGCAAAGTTTGAAAGCAAGATTCTTGTCTCATTTTGAACTATGAAATGCTTTGCCTTTTTCCTTTCATGGAATCCTAAACCTTTGCAGGGATCATTGTTTTTCAATTTGTATCTTTTTTTATTTAAAGAAAAAAAAACAGATAAAAAGGGTAGAAACAATACAGAATTTCAGAAAAATAAACAGTAAGAAATCACCAGTCGATAAGTTATATACTGTCATCTTAGAAATAGTTGCTCGTTACAAAATTAAAGCATGCAAAGTGATAGTCAAACAATGACACTGCAAACAGTTCTGCTCAATGATCCAACAAGAATTTAGTAATATGGTTTTCAGTCCTACACACTTGTTTTTTTATCTTAAAGAGGGTAAGATTAAACATAGCAAAACGTAACAAAACAGTTTATAAGGAAACAATTTAAAGAAACATAGATTTCAAAGCAAGTCCACTGGAGATCTTCACTGCCCATCTTATTGTCTCTAGTTTTCTTCCAAATAGTTGTCCACATCTTCACACACATTGAATATATACTGGACATTATAGAACTAATCAGGTCATTATAGGATGATGAAGGCTTTTTAGGTCTTCAAGACCTGATTTTGGGGAAACCAATAATGTCTACCATAATGTTTCTCAGTCTCTTCTTAGTAGCTGTCTTTATCTTTACGTATGCTGAAATTGAACATAAGAGCCTAGACTAATATCACTCTGAACAGTGAATGATAGGATTGCTAAATTTCATATCAAAACGATACAGAATTAGCACTGGGTTTCTTAGTGTCTCTTCTTCAGAGCATCCATGCATTACATCGTGTATTATATAATCTATTCCTGTAAATAGTTTAGAAATTCTTCCCATGTATGACTTTCTACATGTATATCTATCCTTTCTGTATTATATGGAAAAACAGATCAAAACAAGACAACAAGATAAATTCCTAGAAAACATGAAATGAAAAAGACATATAGGACCACAATATTAGGTGATCTACAGTAGTTACTATGCTTTCTCTTGTTATTTTCAATAGAATTGTCCACATCATCAGGCATAATATAATTGAACATAACATTACATAGCTATTTTATTAAAAACACAACTTTGAAGGAGTTGAAAACCAGAATGGATATCTTTTACATCTTGTCATTTCAGAGTAGTTGTCTCCACTCCCAGACTTAATACTGTCAAGGATACCATATTCGAATGAAATCAGTCAAGGCTAAACAGCGGTCTAACGAACCAGAGCTTCAAATAAGATCAGTCATAGTAAGACAATGTAAGTAATACAGGGTTTCAGTTTAAGTTAATAGGAAGTTAAGGATAGTTACCATGGTACAACCTGCTATTTTTGGATTAGCTGTCTGTGCCCTCAAATCTAATATGGGTAGACAGACCAGAACAAAATATAATCAAATTAAACAGAGGGATAAGACTACTGTGGCTTTTAAGTCCTGATACACTATTAACAATGTCCTCTGCCTTCCTTTTTTTAGACAATTCCTCCCTTTTCCCTTTCTCGGGATGCTTTGTATATTTTGAGTCCCACTAGCTCTTTTAGTTTTTAGATTAGGGGGCCAACCTGCTATCTATCTGAGTGGTGCTAAACCTTTTTACTCCTGAACTTGATCTTGAGCTGTACTCCTTTACTTACTAAAGTCACAAGGTTGTCCTTCCTTCTAGCTATGTAGCTCTACACTGCCCAAAAGTGTCATAGCTTTCCAGTCTATCTGCAGCTGCTGGACAAGTTGTCCCTATTTCTCTCTGGTTTCCTGTCAGATATAGCTTTGTTTTCTCATCTTTGACTCTCAGTTTATTAACCCTCTTTCAGGTTGAGTGTATCTCCTACTCAGAGCATCTCGATGGATCCTGCCTCCTAGTCTACTCTGCCTGTGTTTCTTGTTTTGTTAGTGTATCAGGGCTATCTATATTAAAGATTACAGCTTACTGTCTCTGCCTTATTTCTGCTATTTTATTCTTCTGTCATTATTTGTCCACTTGACTCCTTTATTCCATAGTCTTCCCTATTCACTGAGGCCTTTCTGTCACTGTTGCTGGAATCCTGGTATATTTTCCTCTCTCTCTCTGAAATGTCCTTCAGTGTGTTTTGTAATGTTGGATTGGTGGCCATAAACTCCCACAGTTCCTCCTTGTCTTGGAAATATTTTATTTCTCCATTAATTTTGAGAGAGAGTTTTTCTGGGTACATCAGTCTTGGTTGGAGGTTATTTTCTTTCAGGGTTTGGACTATTTCCCCCAGACTCTTCTCGATTTGAGAGTTTGTGTTGAAAACTCTGTTGTTATTTTGATAATTTTTCCTTTGTAGGTAATCTGCTTCTTTTCTCTGGCTGCTTTTAATATTCTGTTCTTGTGGTAGATTTCTGGGATCTTGATTATTATTTGATCTGTTTTGGTTGTAGGTGGCTGGAGTTCTGTATGCCTCCTTTATCTGAATATCATTTCTTTTTCCTATGCTTGGAAAGTTTTCCTTAATTATATCTGTGAATATTCTTTGTTGTTTATTTGTAGTTACCCCTGCTTCTTCACTTACATTTTTTATTCCTAAGTTATAAATCCTCTTGTCATCTTCTAGCCTTTGTATTGCTTCTTCTTGGTTCCTTGTTATTCTTAAGAGATCTTTTCTTTTGTGATCACACACTTTAAATCTCTCTTCAAATTTCAAAAGGCTAATTTTAGTTTCTGTCAAGGCATTTTGCCAGCTTTCAATGGAGTTTTTAGTTTCCTGGTAGTTTCTTTGGATCCGTTTCATGTATTCTAGATTTTGTTTATATTCTTCATGAAAGGTTTCTCTTCCTTTTCTGAGTTCCTCCATTCTTCCAACTGTGTTCTCTTGGGAGGGGCTTATCATTTCTTTAATTAATCTTTTTATATCTTGCCTCACTTTGATCAGAAGTACTGTTTTAAATTCATCTATGAGGTCATGAAGGTATTGCTTTATGTCCACTGAAGCTGTATCTAATATTGCATGATTATGCATTGTTTCTCTTCTGTATTTATCTCTCCTGGGCTTATTTTTCCAGGGTCAGTGGCTGGAGGTTTTTTTTATTTCTATCTCTTGTCATGTTTCTGGTTTCTTTCAGACTGGTGTGTCCAGGGGGTCTCTGGCCCTCTCCATATTGCTTAGGGTCTTTCTGAAGCATGCTGACTCAGGTTTTGCTGCCCTCCCTAAATTGCTGTTACCTGAGATATCTTAAACTCCCTCTCAGAGGCTTGGGATGGTATGGAGACACTCATCCCAGGCTGCCCAGTACAGTGTTCAGGGTGCAGGCGGACAGGCCCAATTCTCTGAAGCTGGTTGATCATGGCAGGAAACCGGAAGTTCTGGTTCTGTATTTTTGATTATCGTCTGAAGAAGTGTTTTCAGAAGCAGCTTCTCTGGGCTCCATTCACAACAGCGGCTCTGTGAGGCTCGGGTTGGCTGGGTCTGGAGGCAGCGAATACACACTCGCCTGCCCAGGGGCCTTGGGGGTGTTCCAGCAGCAGGGCCCTGCCCAGCACCAGCATCCTGGGCTCTGGTCCTTGCGCAAGTGGTGAGTGTGACAGTGCGGATGCGTCCCAGCAGGTCCAGTTCCATGCCCGTGATGCCACAGCACACCCTTCTCCTCATGCCCTACAGGACAGGGCCCACATCTGGGGAGTTGGCGGATGCAGGGGAGGAGGTGGTGGTGGCAGGGGCAGTGGCGGCAGCTTCATGGCGCTCTAGTCATGCATACCTGGCAGCAGCAAAGACACACTTGCCTGCCTGGGGACCTCGAGGGCTTACCGTGACGGGGTGGGGGGGGTGCTGCTCAGTGCCTGTGCCTCAAGAGGAGAGGTGAGTGCGAAGGTGGGGTGCGTCCCAGCAATGTGGTCCCAAGCCCACGGGCAGCAACCCACCTTCTTCCTCACACCCTCCTGGGTGTAGCTCAGATTGGGGGAGGAGGCAGTGGTGGCAGGGGTGGGGTAGCTGGTGGGTGTCGACAAGTCCTTCCACTCCCCCAGCCTCTGTCGGGCCCCTGGGACCGAGTCGGAGGCGGCAGCTGGAGGTGATGACACAGGGATGGCCTGTCTCACCTGCGGCCTGGAGGTGCTCAGGGTTGCACAGTGGCACAGACAGCCAGCAGTGTATGTTTGATTTATTTTCTCACCTTAGTTTCTTCTTGGGATGAGAGAATTCCTCTCCTTCTGTTCGGAAATCCCCATGTTGTATTATGTTGAGTTCTAAGTTGACTGTTCAATTTGTATCTTATGAAATTATATCCACTATCTATTTAGTATAAAATAGATGATCAACAAATATTTGATAAATTATCCTTGATAGAAAATAATTATTGCTGCTTTTAGGTTGATATTCATTTCTCTCATGTAAAATTTTGGTGACTTGACTTGAGAAAGAAAGCCCACACTCAAGTGCCACCGAACTTATACAATCATTATGGATAACCAGGAAAGCATGTTTACTTAGCCTTTGGCATTACTACCCCTGCTGCATGTAGGCAAATACCTCTGCCCTTGAACTGACCTTTCAAAGAATCCTCCAGGGAGAAAACGAACTTATTGACTGAGTCCAGGAAAGGGAAGGGCTTTAAAGTAAGAATGGCCCATGCATAAACATTGCAAATATTACTCTTTTAGCCTCTCATTGGAATCATTTAATATGTCTATGATTAGCTTCCTTCACAGAGCTTTAATAAATTGCTGGTCCACCCAGGGACTGAGTGGTAGTCAGAGTTTGAACGGAGTCTTTTGTCACTCAGAATCTGACCCCTGACCAGTCCCGTCCTGATGTCTGCCCTGCTGAAATGAAAGACCAGACCGTAGTGGGGAAATGATAGCCACCAACAAATCTTAAATGCTAATTCAAAGCAGAAGATGAGCCACAGCATTAAGCCTACTTCCAAGAGCTTACAATAGGATGGAGGTGAAAAAAGGACCCAGAGACAGCTCCTTGGTGGTGATGCCAGCCAAAGCCACTCAGGGAAAGGCACTTGTCTATGAATAGATCTTTTTGTTATTTTTTTACCTTTTTAACTGCTATTGAAGATGACTTAGAAGGCACTGAATTTGTATGTGCTGACTCAAAACAGAAGCAATCTAGTCTGATGTAAGATTTTTAGCTCATATAACTACCTGTTCCTAGCAGCCCTGCAGTGGAGATGGGCAGCAGCCAATCTGAATAAGAAAGAAGAGCTGCTAGAGGGGAGACTGAGATGGGGAGAGCCGCAAAAGGCATCACTGGGTGTGCAATCTTGTTTTCTCACTAGGCCTGAAGTGGCACATTATTTTTGTATGCATTTAACAGATACCAAGCCAGTAGTAGATAGAGATAACTTTCTACTGTTTCCACTGGCAACAGGTGGTCCTTTTTTTAAAATTTTATGAGTGACACAAAAAGAGAAAATATGTCTGAAATGTAACAGAAGAGAACTAGCATCAACTTAATGAAGTAATCTGAGAAAGAGGTTTGACATCCATCTGGGATCAGGGGTTAAGAAATTTTGTAATTAAGGAAGAGTCTGTTGTACAGATTTCATAGACTCAGAAAATAATGATACAGTGGGTCCTTGACTTATGACTTCAATTCTTAATGTGGGAGACAACTCCATGACTCCCCTTGAATGCAGAACAATTGCTGCAACTTTATATGGAGACTGATGTCCTTATACTGATATGTAGAGAGCTGGCTACTGCATTTTCTTCTCTCTACAACTGGCTCTAAGCATTGCAAATAAGGCTAGCAAGGTACTGATATATAATCTCTAAAGCCATCAGACAGTCCCCTGTTTCATCACATAGTGCTCTCTGTAGTAAAAGAGATGAGCACATCAGTGTCAGGATGTTAGAGCCATTAGCTCCAGGAATGTCAACTGGGTGTGAACCTCAAGTAAAAGGCTATGACTCCCCAGGGCACAAAAGTTTACATATCAAAAACCAAAGCAACAGCCTTCTAAAATAATTCAGCTGCTACCTTAATTGAATTATGCAAACTGAGCCTTCTGCATATCCTTATCTCTGCATTTTGCAGAGATGCTTTTCTCCCTACCTGGCTGGCCAGCTTGAGCTACTCACGTAATTCCCGCCACCCTCACTGTCACTCATCCTCGAGCCACCCCCCTTCCTCACAAAATAATAAATTCTGGGAGAGGCCTAGGATGGAGGCCTTTGTCTGCACATCCTCACGGGGACTGGACGTAGGACCCCTTGGCTGGCCTTAACTCAGAATATGTCTTGGTGTCTCTACTTCCCCAGTGGGCTGCTTTGGAGGTGGTACGTTGGAATTAACATGCTGGGATTCCAATAACATCTCAGTGGGATTACAAATAAAACATTTTGGATTGTGAGGAAAACTAGAAAAAGGATTACAATACTTGAATGATTGTACACAATATTTAGGATTACAGTACTTAAAGCCTGGCTGTAACTTTAATTGGTATAAGTCAAAACTATTTTTCCCAGAAGACACCCTTAACATTTTCATAATAAAAAAGGTTTGTAATAGTGTGTAATTTACCAGAAACATCAATAGTTTTTCCACTGTATTCACCAAAAAGTTATAAAATGTTTATCACAAACAACAATTTGTTGCCATACTCGTCATATAAGTTGACATTGTTGGCTTTCAGGAAGGGAGGATGAAATGGAAGGTGGTTATTGTTTGGAATGAGAATCCTTTCCACAAGAGCATGAGGAATCTGGCTGTGTGGTGTCCTTTGTCTCCTTGGGAGAGTCCATAGCCCACTATGATCTGGTCTTGACTCAATAGGTTTCAACTTTTTCAGAACTAAGAACTGGTCTAAAGTTGTCTGTTTTTGTCTTCTTTCACATCGTTCTGTGGTGTGACATGGCGTTATCATTAAGCAAGTGAACACAATGATTGCCTGAGTGGATTTTCTCTACAAATGTTTGCAGTTCTCTCCATTTTTTTCAGTATTTCCCTCATTTCAGAAGAAGAACTTTGGTGCACTGATGGTTGATACTCTGTTTCCTCTTCAGAAAGAGTCTGTGTCTTCAGCTGCCAGAAATTGATGAAGCTCCTCTGTAGATGATTCTTCTGAGTGTTCCTCCACATCAACATCAGATTTGGAGATTTCAGTCTATGACTGGTTGGTGCCATTACTTTTGGGATTGGAGAGACAGTGGAGCATGGGGAGAAGCCTGTGGAGGAGCAAAGCTGTTTACCTCATGGCTGGGAAGTGACAGAGACTAAGAGCTGGGAACCCCACATCCCTTCAAGTGCACCCCCTTCAAGGACTGAAAAGACTTCACCTCATACATACCACTTGCCAGTAGTTCTGAGTTGGAGTTGGAGTTCCGAGCATTTAATGATGGGCCTTGAGGAACATTCCAGATCAGCGCTGTACCACAGGTAGAAGAGTCCAGACACACAGCACCACGTACTGCGTGATTCCATTTACAGGAACTACCCAGCACTGACAAATCCACTATGACAAAATGCAAATGTATGGTTTGCTATTCTTTTTTTTTTTAATTGTTACCAGGGATCAAACTTACAGCTGCACACTTGCAAGGCAGGTGTTAATGCCACTGAGCTAAATCCCCAGCCTCCCAGAAGGAGTCTAGGAAGACACCCCTTAATGAATAGTTTATAGAAATGGCTTGGAAAAGAGATAGTAGTATCATAATCTTAAGAATATACCAAACTGTTCTCTTGAAAATTGACAATTTTATATCACAAATTTCACCTCAAAAATGTGTTATGGAAATGTGTTATGTGTTGGAAAGCCAACTTTAAGGGCAGTAAATACATCTGTCATTGGACCTATTAGCTGCTCACATGCCCTTGATTTCTGGTCTTTTGAGAACTCAGAGCAACTCCAGCCCTTACCACAAGATGCAATAGGAAACCTAGCTGAATTAAGAGCGGCCAGAATTCTGTGCTCCAGAAGCCCTGTCCCTCTAGGTGATGTAGTTATACCGCCACCTTGTGGTAATGTTGTAAATTGCAGGAAGCCCCGGCCGGCATCTCTTCCTCAAAATGAAGTGTTTTAAGGTCACCGGGATCAAAGATCTGGATCACACACCTTCGCGTTTTGAATCTTTAATACTGAAACCTACTATCTTTTTATCTGCGATTCCCTGGAAAACAGAGCCTGAAGCCAAATGCATGTGATAAAATTTATATCTGGAACTGCAATCTCAGGAGAGTCAAAATAGGAGAAAGGGAACATAAACCCCAGAGACTGCAGGTCTGGGCTGACCGGAGCTTTGGGCTCAGCAGGGCATCCTCCGAGAGGCCTGGGAAAGTCATTGGCACCCACACAGCGCTGGTGTGGGTATGGGTCGAGAAAGGACAGGGCCTGGTGACACAGAGCTTGCAGGAGGAAACCTAGAAGGCAGAATAAACTGATTCCGGGGTGCACTTACTCGGCCAACGCTCTGTCAGCGGGTGGATTCTGTTTAAGCAAGAACACTGTGGTCATAACAGCTCTTCTAGAAAACAATCCTCAGAAGCCAGTGAGGTGGGCATCATTTACTAAGGGTGTCTAGCTAGCTATTGTGCTTTGATTCTTGATCACATTTGCAAGACATGATACAATTCTGCACTGCTTTTCTTAGAGGAAGTCACTGGTTCCTGGAAGATACTCATCTCCCGCGAACTTTACAAATCCTCTGTGAGCTAAGTCAGGAAGATTGTAATTAGCTTCTCGTGTCACACAAATATTAGGTCAGGCCTCCTCTCCAAGAATAAATGTGTACCACTCACCTTGTCATTTTGAAAATACTGCCATCATTCCATTCCTCATGGACATCCTGCATTCTACACATGTGCCATGATTCCGTGTCCGTGTTCTAGAAAAACAGAGCATACTAAGCAATACTGCTTTCCGCTTATCTTTTCCATCTCGGCCCCTCATCTCAACCAGATCAGAATGTTATTGGTTATAACAGCATCATGGAAAAAGAGATAGAATATATTATTTATAAATAAAGTATATTTTTATTATTACATGATGCTTGCAACACATAATGATTGTGTTGATCGTGGACAGTTGATACATAAAAGGTTACAATTATGTTTTCATCCGTTTCCCTTCTATTTCCTCTCCCTCCCTCCATTTCTTGGCTCCCTTCCCATTTGCAAAAGGTCTGTTTCCCTGTTGCCTATTATCCTTTATTTTGCTCTTACACTTCCGGTTTCTCATGCAAAAGAAACTACGTAATACTTGACCATCTGTGTCTGATTTATTTTCTTAGCATTTTGGCCTCAAGATACATTTATTTTCTTAAAAATTATTCAAATTTATCCTTCTTTTTAGCAGAGTGATACTCCACTGTGTATAAATATCACATTTTCTTTCCTCATCCATAATTAGTGGACATAGAGGCCGCTTCCAAGATTTATCAATGATGAGTCAGTCCTACTGTAAACGTGGGTTCACAGCATGTGCCATGTAATATGATGGCTTTAATCATCTAGAAGGAAGCAGCAGGGGAAGTAGAATTTCTAGATTTAACTTTCTGAGGCATCTCCATACTTATTTGCATTGTGGTTGTACGAGTTCACATTCCCTCCAACAATGTAGAAGGGCTCCTTTTTCCCCAAAGCCTCCCCAGCATTTGTTGTTATTTAATATCTTGATGGCAGCCATTCTTTCTGGAGTAAGATAAAGTCTTACTGTTATTTTAAATTGCATTTCTCTAAACGTCAGAGATACTGAACATTTTTTTCCATGTATCTACTGTCCACTTTTGCTTCTTCTGGGAAGTGTCTATTCATTCAAATTGTCCATTATTTGATTAGGTCTTTTCTTTTTGAAGATCTAATTTTTGGGAGTTTTCTGTATAGCCTGGGGATTTAGCTCAGCGGCATAAGCGCCTGCCTTGCCAGCAGGCAGTCGTGAGTTCGATCCCTGGTACCGATAAAAACGAAAAAGACAAAAACAAAAAAAAAACTGTATATTCTAAATATTAGTCTTCTGCCTGAGAAATAGCTGGCAAAAATTCTTTCCCTTTGTGTAGGTTGCTCCTTCACTTGGTTATTTCCTTTGCTAAGCAGATTTTAAAACTGGTATAATTCCATTTGTTGATTCTTGATATTATTTCTTATGAATTGAGTTCTTTTTAGAAAGTCTTCACCTACGTCTTCAAAAGTGTTACTTAGGTTATCTTCCATAAGATTAAGTATTTCTGTTTAATATTTGCGTCTTTGATTTTATTTTAGTATACGATACGATAAGGAGATGTGTTTAGATTCCATCTTATTTTATTAGAGTCCACTTTCCTAGTATCATTTGCTGAAGAGGCCATCTTTGATTTCAATGTATTTTTTGTCCCTTTGTCAAAGATCACTTAGTCTTCATACTCATAAGTGAAATAAATCAAACTCACATGTATAAATATCATATTGTCTTCCTAGTATAAGAAACTGAAAGAGTAATAAGATATGAAATCTTTAATAAGTATTGTGAAAGGGTGAGAAACTGCTCAAAGTGGAAAAAACAACTCAGGGAAAAGGAGAAAAGAAGGAAGGGAAAGAAAAACATATAAATTTGTATATACATTCTTAAGATAGTTAAGATGATTGTGCTACTTTAACTGTCATAGGATTACTTAGGCTCCTACCACCTTGTTTGAAAACCTATATTGTCATCGTTTGGGGCTCTTTGTTGTTATTTGTTTCTTGTTTTTCTCATAATTTGTTTTGTTTTGTTTTGTTTTGTTTTCCCTTGTAGTGTCCAGAAAGGATAGATGTACATGAATAGGCTTATCTACACCTGGAACTTGTCCTAAAGAGTTTACAAGAATTGATTTTATTATGTGTGATCGTATGAACAGCTACTTTGAAGAAAATGAGACATTATGGTATCCACTGCTGATTTCCTATCATCTTGTTGTGAAGTCCAGTAATGCTTTTACTATTTGTTTTGATTGGTTTTAGTCTGCTTTGTATTATTTAATTTCAATATGTGTGAAGGTACGGACAGCTATTTTGAAGAGAACAGGAGACATTATGGTAACCATTGTTGATTTTCCTATTGTCTGGTTTTGAAGGCCTTTAATGCTTCCATTCTTTTGTTTTGATCGGTTTTATACTATTTTGTCTTACTTGAATTCATTGTGTGTGAAGATATGGACAACTGTTTTGAAGAAAACAAGAGACATCATGGTAGCCACTGTTGATTTCCTGTTCTCTTGTTTTGAAATCCTGTGTTGCTTGCATTATTTTGTTCTGATCTGCTTTGTTCCGTTTTGTTTTATCCTACTTAAAATAAAAAAGATCACTTAGTCTCACTGTTCTTTGTTCAAAATGCTAGCATAATTTTTGTATTACAGAGTAGTGAGAATGGTTTAATCTGAGGTCAAGTAAATCTGGTAATTCAGTCCACAGGTACTGACAATCTGTATGTATACTGCCCTCTTGTGGTCAGTGGTATTATCACAGAAATGTGTTCTTGGTTGTTACTAGAATTTAGTTGTTACTGCCCCATCGTTAGCAGTTTAGATCCATGCATACATCCACACACATACAAGTTTTTAAATCCTGTTTAAAAATGTGCCCATAAATGTTAAGAAATTTCAAATTACATGTATTTAAACAAGCCATGCTTTGTGTTTTCCTCCTCACCTATTTTTTAGGAAAAGAGTGCCTTGACAGGAATTTCAAGGTTCTTGTCTTTGAATTAAAAACTTTAGTGTTATTGTTCTTCTCTTTTAATTTGAAGCCATGGTTTGCAAATTTTTATATTTTTCTAGAGAAATTTCAAAATGCATCGCAAATGGGATTATTTTGTCAAATTAGGTTTTTCAAAAAATTAGTTTCCAATTACTGCCATCATAATTTCAAAAAAGAAAGCATTTTTAACATTCAGAACAAAATGTAGGAACGATGTATTTTAAATATTCCTCTCCTCAGAAACCTCACTACCTGCTTTTTAAATTTTTTTTTCTTTCTCTGGTGAACACCAGGAGCGATTCCTCCGGGTTCTCTGTAGCAGCCTCTTACAAGTCACTGAGTGAAAGCAAAGCCTGGAAAATTGAGTATTTTTTCCAGATTAGCTAGAACGAAGGTCATATTCACAGATGACAAGACACAAAATGTGTATTTGGGAAAATTCAAAAATTCTTTGCTTTGTAAAAAAGCGGGTTTTCCTTCCCTTCCCTGTATTCCTTCCCAGTCCACCTGGTGGGTAACTGCCGATTCATTCACAAGATGCCAGCTCACCCTCCCACACTAACCCCACCAGGCTAGGGGCAGCCCTTGCCCCACGACAACACCCTCTTGGTATTTCTCCCTCCTCCCTGGCCACTTCTCGTCAGTCTCTTTGCAGGCTCACATCTCTGCCTTATTTCATAATGGACAGTCAAGGGTGCGAAGACATCGTCTCGTTACTTCTAAAGATATTCTTCTAGCTGAGAATGAAATCTTCCACTTGATCTGCATACTAGTGTGCTCGTCACTGTCCCTTATGCATGTTAGAGTTGTGGATGTCACCATCAAGAGGAGCCAGGAATGGCTCCGGGTAAGCAGACCACCTAAGCTTCCTTCACACCATCGTGAGGTTCTACTAATGCATCCTGGGGTTCTCGGGGCTGAAAAGCACATAACTTTCAGTTCTTATGCATTTTGTTTACTTGTTCTCCACAAATTCCCTGCTTGATTATTTAATCTCCACTGGGACAGTTGCTCTTTTTGATCCCAAATTCATAACTTTGTTCGTATGCTCATTCAACATTGAATCAACAAAATTTAAATTAGCCTTTAAGATTTGTTCTTTTTGTTGCTGGCCCAATTAAATTAGCATTAGAGTGCTCAGTCACTGGAAGTAAATTTTTATTAATTTCTCAACTTTTCTTCCCTTTTTGGGATACTGACAAAAACACAACTTTTGGGAGACTCTAGTAGCTCAGCCAATGTGAAGAGACTGACAGCACCAAGAAAGTGGCTTACTTAAGCACTTTATTTATTTTTGTTTTTTTTTTAAATTTTATTTAAAGAGAAAAAAAGCAAAAGAGAAAAAGGGTAGTAATAATACATAATTTCAAAAAAATAGTAAGAAATCATTAGTTGATAAATTACATATTGTCATCTTAGAATTAGTTGTTTAAGTTACAAAATCAAAGCATACAAAGTGGACATTCAAACAATGAGAATGCAAATAGTTCTGCTCAATGATCCAACAAAAACTAGGTAATATGGTCATTTATTTTACACACTTAAACACACATGCAGTTATATCCTTTAGAGCACTTTCTTTTTCTTTCTTTTTTACAATAGGAATTACACATTTTGGGTTTATTACTCCTATAGTTCTTATTAGTTTTTACACTAGAGATACAATGTAATATTTATAAATATGACTCATTTATTTCACTTACAAAGATAGTCTCAAGTTGCCTCCATTTACCTATGAAGGCCTCAAGATCATGCTTTTTTATGCTGAGTAGTATTCCATTGCATAAAAATACCACATATTTTTCATCTACTCTGTAATTGATGGACATTTTGGTTGTTTCTAAGATTTAGCTATTACAAATTGTGCTGCTATGAACATGGGTGCACATATATCACTGTGACATGACCTTTTCAGGTTTTCTGGGAAAATACCCAGGAGGGGAATAGGTAGATTGAATGAAACTTCCAATCCTAGTCTTCTGCAAAATCTCCATAGTGATTTCCATAGTGGCTGTACAGTCTACACTCCCACCAACAATGGAGCAGTGTTCCTGTTTCCCCGCAGCCTTGCCAACATTTGTTACCAGTTGTTTTCTTGATGGCAGCCATCTTTCAGAGTGAGATGAAATCTGAATCCTGTTTTAATTTGCATTTCTCGAATGAGTAGTGATGGTGAACATTCTTCATGTATTTGTTTGCCATTTGTATATCTTCATCTGAGAACTGAGTGTTCATCTCAGATGCCCATTTTTGGAGAGGGTCTTTGAATTTGGAAGCCTTGATGTTTTTCAATTCTTTATATATTCTGGATATAAGTCCTTTGTCTGAGGGGTTGCTGGCTAAAATTCCTTCCCATTCTGTGGGGTTTCTGTTCACTCTGTTGGTGATTTCTTTGAGGTGCAGAAACTTTTCAATAATATGAGATCCCAGTTGTTGATTCTTTGAAGTGTTTCCCATGCAGTTGGCATTTTGTTCATGAATTCTTTGCCTACCCCTATGTCTCCAAGACTTCTACCTACCTTGTCTTCCAGTAGATTTGTTTTTGTTTTATATTTAGATCTTTGATCCATTTGGACTTTAGTTTTGTGCGTGGTGATAGGCATGGGTCTAGTTTCAGTCTTCAGCATGTAGAAAGCCAATTTTTCCAACACCATTTATTAAACAGGCTATCCTTTTTCCAATGAACATGTTTAGTCTCTTTGTCAAATATAAGTTGGCTGAGTGTCTTTGTAGTTGTGTTTGCATCTTCTAATCTATTCAGTTGATCTTCAGGTCTATTTCTTTGCCAGTACATGCTGATTTTATCACTGTGTCTATTAGTATAGTTTCAAGTCAGGAATTGAGATGCCTCCTGCCTTGCCTTTGTTGCCCAGAATTGCCTTTACTATTCTAGGTTTCTTCTGTTTCCAAATGAATTTTATGAGTGTTTTCTCTAGGTCTGTGAGGTATGTTAATGGTATTTTGATCGGGACTGCATTAAATTTGTATAACAGTTTTAGGTATATGGCCATTTTCACAATGTTGGTTCTTCCTAGCCAAGAGCAAGGAATATCCTTCCATTTTCTAAAGTCCTCTTCAATATCCTTTTTTAGTATAGCATAATTTTCAGCATACAGGTCTTTTACATTCTTAGGTTGATTCCTAAGTATTTCATTTTTTAAGAGGCTATTATGAAAGGCAATATTTCCATACTTTCTCTCTCGGTGAGTTTTTTGTTTGTGTGCAGGAATGCTATTGATTTTTGAGCACTGACTTTGTATCCAGCTACACTGCTGAATTTGTTTATTATCCCTAGTAGTCTTTTAATGGAGTATTTTTGGGGTCTTTTATATAAGAGTATCATGACATCTGTAAATAGTGATAGTTTAACTTCTTCCTTTCCTATTTTTATTCCTTTTATTTCTCACTCTTGTCTGATTGCCCTGGCTAGTGTTTCCAAAACTATATTGAATAGGAGTGGTGATAGTGGACATCCTTGTCTTGTTCTTGATTTTAGTGTGAAAGCTTTCAGTTTTTGTTCACTTAGTATAATGTTGGCTATTCATTTGTCATAGACGGCCTTTATGAAATTGAGATAGACACCATGTATTCCGAGTTTCTGAAGAGTTTTTATCATGAACATGTGTTGGACTTTATCAAAAGGTTTTTCTGCAACTATTGAGGTGATAATGTGGTTTTTGTTTTTGGCTCTGTTGATGTGGTATATTACATTTTTTGATTTGCGTATGTTAAACCATCCCTGCATCCCTGGAATGAATCCGACTTGGTTGTGAGGTATATCTTCTTGATGATTTGCTGCATTCTATTTGTCAGTATTTTTTTGAGAATTTTTGCATTTAATATTCATTAGTGAGATTGGCCTATAGTTCTCCTTTCTGGTTGGATCTTGCTCTGGTTTATGAGAGTAACATGCCTCCAGGAATGACTTAGGGAGTATTGCTACCCTTTTGATTTCATTGAAGAGTTTAAGGAATATTGGCATCAGATCTTCTGTAAATTTCTTGTAGAATTCAGCCATGAATCCATCAGGACCTGGGCTTTTCTTCGTTTTTAGGTTTTTAATTACATTTTCAATTTCAATAGCTGATATTGAGTTATTCAAAATTGCTATATCTTCTTGGTTGAACTGTAGGAGTTCATATGTTTCTAGAAATCTGCCCATTTCCTCTGTGTTTTCTACTCCATGGGAGAAGAGATTTTCAAAGTAGGTATTCATGACGTTTTGAATTTCCAAGGGATCTGTAGTAATTTCCCTCTTTTCAGTCCTTATTGCATGAATTTGGGTTTTTTCTTTCTTTTTCTTGATAAAATTAACTAGAATTTGTCAATTTTATTTATTCCTTCAAAAAACCCACCTATTTGATTCATTAATTCTTTTTTTAAAAATTTCAATTGTAATGACTTCTGCTCTAATCTTTACAATTTCCTCTCTTCTATGAGCTTTGAGTTTAAGTTGCTCTGTGTATTCTAGAAGCTTGAGATGAAGCATTAAGTTGTTTATTTGTGCTTGTTCTGTTTTCTTGAAGTGACAATTTATTGCTATATATTTCCCTCTTAAGATCACTTTCATTGCATCCCATAGATTGCAATATGTTGTTTTTGCACTTGCATTGTAGATATTGCTTTATTTCTTCTCTAATTTCATCTATAGCTCACTGGTTATTCAGAAGGTTGTTATTTAATTTCCATGTATTTATGCAGGTTTTGCAATTTATTTTGCCATTAATTTCCAATTTCAGTGTGCTATAGTCAGATATTATGCATGGGATAATTTCAATACCTTTGCATTTACTTAAGAATGTTTTATGAGATAATGTATGTTCTATTTTGGAGAATGTCCCATAGAAAGCTGATTAGAATGTGCATTTTGATATGGTTGGGTGGAACAGTCTGTAAACATCTTCTAAGTCCAATTGCTCACAAGTATGATTCAGTTCTATTATTTCTTTGCTGACTTTTTGTCTAGTTGATCTATCTCTTTGTGACAATGGGGTATTAAGGCTCCCTGTTATAATTGTGCTTTTGTGTATTTGGTTTTACATGTCCATTAGTATTTGTCTTATATTGTTGAGTGCTCCTGTATTTGGTGCATATATAGTTATAATTATTAGTTCTTCCTCTTGAGTTTTTCCACTAATGAGTATATAGTAACCTTCTTTATGTCTTTTAATCATCTTAGGTTTGAAATTCACATTGTTTGCAAATAGAATAGCTACCCCTGCTTTTTTTCTGGGTTCCTGTTGTATGGAATATTGCTTTCCATCCTTTGAGTTTTAATCTATGAGTTTCCTTTTGGGTCATATGTGTTTCTTGTATACAGCATATTGTGGGATCTTGTTTCTTGATCCGTTCTGTCAACCTATTTCTTTTGATAGATGAATTGAGGTCATTTACATTTATGAATATAACTGGTATATACTGGCTCAACTTTGCCATGTTATGTTCCAGTTGTTTGCTTTCTGCTTTTCCCCTTTAATTGCTTGTCCTACCTGGTAGTTTCTTTCTGTTGTGGTCATTTTTATCTCTATCAGATATGTCATTCAGCACTCTTTCTAGGATTGGTTTGATGGACATGAGTTTCTTCAGTTGTTTTTTGACGTGGAAGCATCTTGTTTCTCCATTAAATTTGAATGAAAGTTTTCTAGGTATATCAGTCTGGGTTGAAAGTTGTTTTCTTGACTTGAGGGTTTGTGCTGAAAAGTCTTCTGTGATTCTAATGGGATTTTCTTTAACATCTTTTAGTATTCTGTTTTTATGCTGCATGTCTGGGATCTTAATTATTATATGTCTGGGTGTAGATTTATGTTGGTTATGATTGTTTGGTGCTCTATATGCCTCACTTATCTGCATATCAGATTTTTTCCCATGTTTGGGAAATTTTCTGCTATTACTTCACTGAATATTTTAGTCATGACATTTGCATTGACTCTTGCATCTTCACTGATGCCTATTAGTCTTATATTGTTTCTCTTGGCATCATCTTGAAGCTGCTGGATTGTCATTTCATGCTGCTTTGTTATTTTTAAAAGTTCTATCCTTTCTTATAAGTTCTATCCTTATAACTGCTAATTGCAATCCTGTCCTCAAGGTCCAAAATTCTATCCTCAGCTTCATTTAAATGGTTTTGCCAGCTTTCAATAGAATTTTTTTTCTTGGATGTCTCTTTGAGTTTGTTTCATGAATTCTGCTTGTTTTCTGTATTGTTCATTCAAAGTTTCAGTTTCCCATACTCCTGTACTTTTAAAAATCTATTTCATCTCTAGCTACACTGAGCAACTCCTTTACTAAAGTTGTTATTTGTGTTTTTATATGAGAGATTACTTATAATTTGATTTCCTCTGTAGCCTCGTGGGGCTCTTTTTAAATTTCATTTGCTATCTATTCAGAGATTTACAGTGTGTTACTTTTGAAGTCCTCTATTTCTGTGTCTCCTGTACTTGCTCCTGGTGGACTAGATGTTTGAGATTTCATTTTGCTCTTTCATTTTGTCATTTTCCCCTTTTGGGTTAATATGTGGTCCTTTAATCCCACTAGTGTCAACTGTTGGTAGTGTGTATCCTGGGGTCCTACTGTAAGGTTGATGCTTGTCCAATTGCTGTGTCCCACAATAAAGAAGTGGGTCAGTCACCTGAATTCCCCCTGCAGGGCCTGTTGTGGGAAGCCTTTGTTCTTAGGCTTGCAAGCTTAGGAGTATTGATGGAAATCAACCTCTAGTTTCCTCTGTTATTATATCCTCAGGTTGTTCAGAGTCACCAGATCTCCCTGTTTATAGTGTATGTCTTGTCTGGGACCTACTGTGTCTCTGGGTGCCCCACGGGTCCCCTTAATTTTTTCCAGATTGAGGGAGGTCTTGTTGGCCTCAACCTACCTGATATTCTCTATGTGGAGGAACGACTCACCCACCCACTTGCCAAGCTTGCCTGTGGCCTACTTCTGGAGGAGGCTTCTCTGTTGCTCCTGTTTACCCACTGAAGGTGGCAAACTCTATTCCTATTTTAGGAGCAAACTCACCTCACTGATGGAAGCCTGCTGAATTCTTCTTACTGAGTCTCCCCTCAATGTTGCATGGTTAATCCACTGCAATCCAAGGTTCTGGGGGGAGTTGTGGGAGCCAAAGATCAACAGCAATGCTATGTCCTGGAGGTGGGGAGGGTCCCCAATGGCAGTGGTGGGACTGCAGGGATGTGTGTCAAGGGTTGGAGTTCCTAGGTCCTGAGGTGGGTGGCCAGGACTGTGGGACATAGGAGGGTCCCGGTTCTGGCCCGGTACTATGTGTGCCTCTGGCTGGAGTTCCTGGGTCTTGCAAGAGCATCTGTGGCAAAGGCTGGAGTTGTAGAAGGGGCCCAATTCTAGCCCAGCCCCAAGGGTGCCTCTGGTTCTGCTTAAGCACTTTAAATGGGCTAACTTGAAGAAAATTTCTAAACAATGAGAATACAGCTAGCTTTCTGATAGAATGCAGCTCTGCTAGTTTCCTAGAGCAAATCATCACAAACTTGTTGATTTAAAACAACAGAAATTATCTCCCACAGCTCTGGAAGTTAGAATCCCAAACCCAGGTGTGAGCAAGGTTGATCTTCCTCTGAAGCCTCTAGGAGAGCATCTTTTGCCTCTGCTTGGTTGGTGGCTACACCACTCGTCTCTGCTGCTGTCTTCACACAGCCTTATTCCTTCTATGTCTTCTCTCTCTTATGAGATCTTCATCACTGACTTCTGTGTTCTGGAGCATTTACTCTAATTGGGGAAAATTAGGAAGAAAGTTAATGTGACTGTGGATTGAATGTTTTATTTCCTCAAAATTTATACCCTGAAACCCTAGCCCTCCATGTGACAATATTTGGAGATAAGGCCTGTGGGAGGCAATCAGATCAGGAGGGTAGCTCCTTCAATATGAAATTAGTGCTCTTATTAAGAAGAGATTTGAAAGTCAGTACATTCTCCCTCATGCCTTTCAGCCCTTCTTTTTTCTCAGTCATGTGAGAGCACTCACCAGACCCTCAGCATACTTGCTACCTGACCTTCAACTTCCAGTTTCTAGAACTATGAGGAATAAATAGATGTCTGTTAAGAAACCTGGTCTATGGGTGGGGGCAAAGCTTAGAGAGCCTGTGGGTGAGAGGCGGTGCAGCCTGTTTCTGGGTGCCAAAAGACAATAGGACATCTTTAGGGGAGCTAGATGTGATTAGTCGGGCTACACTTAGCATGGGACCAATTTTGTGCTACTGTTTGATGACGTGCATCCTTCCCTTGATGTTCGCCTCAGCCATCTGCCCTCTGACCCTCCTCTCCTGGCAGCTAGGATAATCAGAGGGGAGAAAATGGGCTCTAGAACAAAGTGGCATCCCCCCGCCCCCGCCCTGCTCCTTGGAGTCAATATTTTGAGTCCACAGAAGATGTGGAAGTAGAGAATGAAACTGGCAACTTTTGGACTTTACAAGAGTGGCTCCGAGTGTCTAGTCCTGCTCCTTCTGCATGGAAGAGACCAATTTGCCCTTTCAGGGGCCATGTTCACAACAGCAATCATTGGTAGAATTCAGTGGACTGTGGCTCTGGATTGAAGAGGTCACAGTGAAACAAAAGTCTAGAATTTCAAATATCTTTCTGCAGAAACAACAGAAAAAGATATCAGCAATGTGGTTGAAGCCATGTGCAGAGATTTCTCTCCTCAATTATGATGACTGGACATAGCATGGGTGGTACTATTGAAGTACAGGCAGCAGCATCTAACTTGGTGCCAAACCTCTCAGGTCTATGCAGGACAGATGTTGTGGATGGTACAGCTATGGATGCACTTAATAGCATGCAGAACTTCTTACATGGTGGTCCTAAAACCTTTAAGTCTTTGGAGGATGTTATTGAATGGAGAGTGAAGAATGGCCAGATTCAAAATCTATAGCCTGCCCATATCTTAAGGGTTGGCCAACTCAGATGGTGCAAAGGAATTACAAGTGCTGAAGGCTCAGAAGCTATAGTGGAAGGAATAATAGAGGAGGAAGAAGAAGATGAACAAGGAAGCAAGTCAGTAAACAAAAGGAAAAAGGAAGATGATATGGAGACTAAGAAAGACCATCCATATACTTGGAGAATTGAACTGGGAAAGGCAGAAACATAATGAGATGGCTGGTTCTGAGGTTTATCCAATCTCTTTCTTAGATGCCTTATTCCTACTGCTCTTGGCTCTTGGCTGGTGTTAATATGTTGGATGAAGATTTAACCATTGGCCAGACTCAAGGGAAGTTCCACATACAGGTCCTGCCTCAGTGTGGCCATGCAGTCCATGAGGATGCCCCTGACAAGGTAGCTGAAGCTGTTGCCACTTTCCTGATCTGGCACTGGTTTACAGAGTCAAGTGGGTTCCAGTGTATGTTTCCTGGCTGTCCTTGACCTGCTCTCCACCCCACCTTCAACATTGAGCTCGGTTGTAAATATATTGCATGGGAGGACACTGTGATACCACTGTCCACTCCTCACCATCCTCCCCAGCCAAGTGACACCAGCTCTCCATAGATGCACATCTCTAGATGTACAAACCCTGTACCCAAACAGGGGTATTCTTACCCAAAGCATTGTTTTCTACACTCCTTGTCCAGCACTGCCATTCACAGTATAGAGTCCTCATCTCTTACCCCTTCCCTGGGCAGGCAAAGCCCATGCCATGTTCTAGATGCCTTGCTTAGAGTGAAGCCTATAAAGCTACTACCCTGGGCTTTGATTCATGGCATTTGTCAATGCACTTGGGTCCAAATGTTTACCCAGACTCAGAGATCTTCATTCCTTGATATTATCCTTGGCTTGGGATGGACAGTGCATAGGGTGACCTTATTTCTCCCTTTCAAATAAAATATCAGTTGGGTTACGTTTTTAGTCCCAGTGTTACTTCTAAGAGGTTCAGAAGACCCAGAGAGGCCAGGATGCTGGCCTTAGGTACAGGGAGGGGTGGCATATAGCAAGCATTACTAGAAAGCAGCCTGAAAGTCAGGTCCAGCCAGTCCAAGCACATGGCATTCCATCTGGGTGAGCCCATTGTCCCACTCCCACATGTCCAGCACCTGCCCCGGGGCTGAGTCCAGGCTGCTACAGGGCTTCTTGAGCCCTTACCTGCCCAAGATCAATCCATTTTAATATAGTCCATGCACAAAGCTACAGTCTGAACCCTTTAGGATTTTTAAAATAATTTAACCATTTCCGTAGCTGTTTTTTGGAAGTGTTCAGAGTGCCCATTTGTGTTTTCTAGCTTCTCATTGTCATTTGTGGTTTCCACATCACTCTACACCACAACCTTGTACCCCCTGTCTTTGTCCTTGGCTAGCTGTCTCATCCCAACATTGTCTCCCCCAATGCCCAATGCCCAGGCACGCTATTTCCAAGGGCAGGGAGGGGAAGTCTCCTAAAGCCTCTTTTTTGTGACTGTCTTAGGTAGTCCCCTCCACCTTTCATCCAACAACTTCCTTTCCCTGCCCTGGTGGTTGGTTCAGAGTCTGGGACCTACTTTGTTCCTTTGTTATTTATGACCTTGTTTAAAGAAAATAAATTTTTACCAAACTTAAAAAACAAGAGAGAGAAAGAAATATGGTCTGTGATATTTTGCCATAAGAGCTCAAACCAAGAAAAATATGTACAAAATTTGTATCAAGCAGGTATGCAAATTATCAAGCTTTCTGAAGCCAATATCAACTCTTCTATGTTTCTGGAATTGTTGGATAATTCTTAAAGCCCATTAGGCATTTGCCCAGTTGTCTGTGAGGGCCCTGTAATGCATTTTCAAAAGAGCAAGGAGTCAAAGTATCACACTACCTCTCACCTTCTCTCTGTAGCTGTGGCTTAAAGTGCTCTTGAGGAAAATCAAACCAGTTTTAATTTGATCAATTGGTTTTATTCCTAAAAATAAATAGGAAAATTTATCTTATGATTTTAATCAAATGAGAAGATACTTATGGCTCTGAAGACATGATAAAGAATAAAGAGGAAAAAATGTCACAAACTGACAATCAGTGTAGTCAACACTGGTGATTCCTAGAATGGATTTTGGAAACAGCTGGACTGAGGACAGGCTTTCTCACTAAGTTACATACTTAGAATGATGCATTATTGGTGGAGTTTTCAGCAAGCAGGCAGGCACACACTATCCCCAGAGCCCAGCCTGTTTGGGACTTCTGCACCATCTGGGTGCAGAGGAAGGGCTGGGCAGATCTGGGGCACCTGCATCCGCTTCCCCATGTGTCTGGAGGACTGTGGATATCTCAGCAAGCAGACGAGCATCGCAGGTTCCAGAGGCCCTGCAGCCTGCGGTAAGTGCTCAGTGCACTCTGCCCCAAGCCCAGGCTGTTCGGGACCCTCCAGGCTTCCTGCTGCAGTGAAGTGGATAAGTGGGTTTGAGGCATCTACATCTGCCTCCCCATTCTGGCTGCGCTTGGAGAACTGTGGCGCTTCCAGCAAGCAGGTGGGAGCACAGTGGCCCTGGAGCCCAGCTTATCTGGAACTACGGAGTTCTAAACAGGCAGAAGAGGGCCATTGGTTCTAGAGGCCCAGTGGCTTGGGGAAACTAGGTGCCAGAGTCCCAGGAGTTGTGAACATAGAAGTGGATTTCCAACAGACCCTGAGGAAGATTTCAAATAACACTTGAAACACAGAAATATAGGAAAATGACAAACCGAAAGACCAAATTACAACCTCAAACCTCCAGCCCACCTCAAGAAACCCTAGGAGCGATGTATATAGAAGAAAATATATGCCATTCACCTCAAATATCGGACATAATAGCTACTGAAATTAACAAGCAACTCCAGAAAGCTTTAAAGGAATTCAAACTCAAAATAATGTCCCAGGTAAAAAAAGAAATGATAAAAGAAATGAAAGAGATTCTGAATATATCTAAAGAAAACACAGTTAAAAAATTGGAAGAACTAAACAAAAGGATAGAATCCCTAGATGAGCAATATAAGAACCAAACAGAATACATAATGCAGATGCACAGAGATATACAGGAAATAAAAAACTCCACTGAAAGTTGTAAAAACTGCCTCAGTGAAAGTGAAGATAGAATTTCAGACCTGGAAGACGGGATTGCAGCTAGTGAACAGGAAAGGAAAGATCTTTTAAAAATAACAAGAAATCAGGAAATAACAATTCATCAACTGCAAGATGATGCAAAGAAAAATAACATAAGATTGATAGGGATTAATGAAAAAGAAGGGAACAACATAAAGGATGTCAAGAGGATATTTAGAGAAGTAATAGCTGAAAATTTGCCAAGCATGAGATCAGAAACCAACATCAGGATCAGTGAAGCATATGAACTCCAAATAGTTATAACCAAAATAAAACTACACCCAGACATATAATGGTCACCATCCCAGAAATCCAACACAAGAATAGATTATTAAAAGCTGTCAGAGAGAAAAGACAGATCACTTATAAAGGAAAACCTATCAGAATCACAACAGACTTCTCAGCACAAACAATAAAGTCAAGAAGAGCATGGAGTGAAGTATTCCAGATCCTAAAGCAAAATGATTTGCAACCTAGACTGATATACCCTGAAAAACTATCATTCAAAATTGATGGTGAAATATGAAACTTCCATGACAAAGAACAGCTGAAGAACTTCATGAACACCAAGCCAACCCTGCAAAAAATATTGAAAGACAGTTTAGATACATAAATTAAAAAACCACTAAACAAAGCAGATAATTAAACAGAACAGAAAGATAAAGATGCAACAGCAGAGAGATAACATGTCAACAATAAACCAGCATTTAACAGTAATAACCATTAATGTAAATGGTCTCAATGCACCAATCAAAAGAAACAGACTATCAGAATGGATCAAGAAACAAAACCCAAGCATATGCTGTTTACAGGAAACCCATCTAACCCAGAAGAATACTCACAGACTGAAAGTCAAAGGATGGAAAACAATAATTCATGCAGCAGAAATCCAAAAAAAAAAAAAAAAAAACAAAGCAGGAGTAGCCATTCTGTTTGCAGACAACCTGAACTTTAAACCAACAATGATCCTAAAGGACAAAGGAGGTCACTACATACTCCTTAGGGGAAAACTCCAAGAGGAAGAGATAACTATCTTAAATATAAATGCACCAAACTCCAGAGCACACAGTTATATAAAGCAACTATTAACAGAAATGAAAACTCAAATTATCAGTAACACAATTGTAACAGGAGACCTTAATATGCCATTGACAACCAGGCAGAAAATGAGCAAAGAAATAACAGAACTGAATCACACCTGTGAATAAATGGATTTGATAGACATATATAGAATGTTCCACCCAACAACATCAGAATACACATTCTTCTCAGCAGTACATGGATCATTCTCTAAAATAGACCATATATTAGCTCACATAACATATGTAAACAAATGCAAAAGAGTTGAAATCATCCCTTGCATGTTATCAGATCATAGCACTTTGAAATTAGAAATTAATGATAAAAGATACTACAAAAATCCCACAAACACATGGAAACTGAATAACACACTATTGAGTAATCAGTGGGTCACAGAAGAAATTAAAGAAGAAATTAAACAATACCTACAAGAAAATGAAAATGCAGATACAACTTACTGGAATCTGTGGGATGCAATGAAAGCCGTCCTCAGAGGAAAATTTATTACACTGAGTTCCCACATCAGGAAACCAGAACGAATACAAATAAATAACCTGATGCTACACCTCAAACAGCTAGAAAAAGAAGAGCAAGTTAAGCCCAAAGCCAAAAGAGTAGAGGAAATTATAAAAATCAGAGCAGAAATCAATGCAATAGAGACTAAGAAAACAATCCAAAGAATCAACGAATCAAAGAGTTGGTTCTTTGAAAGAATAAGTAAAATCGATAAGCCCCTAGCCAACCTTATTTTAAAAAAGGGAAGAAAAACCTCAAATTTTGCAGTAATTCATTAATTTCCTTCACTCCTGCATTCATCAAGTAATAATTAGGGGCATGATTCTATGCTTGTTATGAGGAACAGCGTCAGGAAGCAAACATGTGCCTGACACAAAAGGGCTTGTGGTCCGGTGGGTGCAGGGAATGAAGAGGCACTGTAAAATGGTGCCAAACAGCAAGGCTGTAGACTGAAAGAACACAGCTTGCTTAGGTCTGCTCTGCACAAACACAAACTGTGTACCTACAACCAAACCACCTAATATCTGCACCTCAGCTTCCACACCTATGTAATTTCATGCTTAATGGGGGGCATGGTATGGTTTATATCCAGAGGTCTCCCAAAGCCTCATGTGCTCATCAGTGGGGCTTCTGAAAAGCAAAAAGGATCCCATAACTAATATGATGTTGAGGGGAGCATGCTAGAAAACATGGGTCACTGGGGTGTGATCTGTGTATCTCCCTCCTTCTTTGTCTGTTTCCTGGCCATCACGATGTGAGCAGCTTTTCTTCCATCATGCCCTCTCATCTTGGAACCAGCTGACTTTAAACCAAAACCTTTAAAAACATGAGCCAAAGTAAACTTCTCTTTTAAGTTGTGTTGAGTATTGTGTTCCAGCAATGAAAGTGTGACTAAGACTGCGTGTAGAAATAATACACAAAAAATACATCACCATGTTCCTTCCTTATTATGTGTATTCAGTAGATACTAGCCTTTATGATTATTATGAAACTAGATAATAAAGGATAATTGTACTTTGTTATGACATGAGATAATAGAAATATATTCTATGACAATGAATTCTGTGGTGATCATAAAGGTTCAAAACACCAAGAGTTTATCCAAAATGTAAATGAAAATGTAAATTTGATGAGCAAGATGCAGATGGGAAGGAATTCTAGGCAAAAACACCAGCTCATGCAAGGGCATGGGATGGAGCAAAGCAATCATGAGGAGCAGAAGAATCAGCAAATTAGCAGGAAGGAGTATAAGAAGGTGAAGCCTGGGATGCTTGAGAATATCTGTGAGTACTGCAAAAGAAAAAAAGCTCTTTTCACCTGGTTCCAATGATATACATATAACTCAGGCTATCTGTGAGTCCAAAACACAAGATTGTGATTCAAGGCCACACTGGACACCTCATTTCAAAAAGAAGCCTTTTTCCTAGTAACTCTCTTGACATCACTGCATGCATGAGTTTCAAAACTATCTGCTACAATTCAAAAGTTGATGTAATTTTGAGTTAATAAAGATGATTTATAAAATCAGAGTAACAAGCTTTGAATATCTACCAAAGGGTAAAAAAGGGAAGAGGTACAAAGCTAAATGATCAAATTCTAAATATACCAGTCCACTCTGTTCTTCTCTGTATTAATTGCATTCTCTTTGCCTGATTGATTTTTTTTTCTCTTAAAATACAAGAAAAATTTAAACAGCAGCAGGCAAAACAAGAATGACACTGATACCCTGATGTGCTCATCCACTTCCCCGGACTCTTGTAGATGGTAAGAGACATGGCAGTGGGTCTGGAGAAAGTTAATGTTTTGGCCAAATTGCTATGGATTTAAAAAAATTAATTAATAAAGATCTTAACACTTGCAGCGTTTCTACTGTAGTTACTACCTTACCACAATAGTGCTTCAAATTTTGAATGACCTGAGGATGAAGTACCAACTCTGGAGACCAAAAGTAACCCTGTGAGCCTAATGTGACATTTATTTTCCATAGCACGTGACTGTCCCCTGAGGAATGAGTCACCCTTGCTTTGGAGGGTTGGTGTGGAAAGGAGCTCAGTGTTCCCATTGCTCAGCCACACAAGCATCCATCTGGGATCAAAGATGAAGAAGAAATCACTGGAAAATAAAAAAGAAAAGTGGAACTTTGATTAGTCAGATAGTTATGAAAAAGATTGATGTTCTTGGTGAATTTTTAACTTATATTATGCTTTCACCTTTTTTTTTTTTTTTTTTTTTTTTTTTTGGTGTTAAGTACAAGTGGTTTCATCTCTCACTGAAAACCTTTCTGAAATGCAGTGGATTAGCCTGTGGATTCCACACTCTAAGCACAGTGAATTGTCTGTTGTTTCAAAGTTCTTTTATCACATCTAAATACTCCTTTTAACCAACTGTTGATTTAAATGGTAGAAAGGCAGACACTTATGTACATTCCAAGTTATTCCAAGAAGCTGGTTTTATTATTTCTCCTTTGAAATGATCAGGAGAAAAATCAAATGAAAACTTGCTAAACAGCTACTATACGCATGGCTCACTTTATCTGACTACAGTTTGGCAATGGGAACTTGTCCCATCAGCTGAATGTTTCTTCTAAAAGGGTAATGCAAGCGATGTTCTGCCTAGTAGTTCTGACCTCCCACTAAGTGAGATTTGGTGAGTCAAGGGATTATCACTGAGTGAACAGTGTTTTTCAGCTAAATGTGGAAATCATATCATTATCTTAGCCCATCAGTCTGAATGTTGGGATTCTGCCTTTTAGATATAAGGCAATCATACCTTACAGCCTTGTTTTACAAGGTACAGTTATCAGACTAGAGGCTGTAAGCTCACATTTTAACAGCAGAGGGCAGCCGATGCCCACAAAAGAAAGAAATTGCCCTCCTGCTTGGTGGAGCTCAAAAATATGCTGATCTCTGGTCACCTTTCTTCATACGCATTTTCCTGAAAATTTGTTAACTAAATTTAAATTGAGTTGATAGATGAATCTCAGTAGGTATCATCTTGAAAAGAACATGTCAGTGAAGAAATTGATCAATCAGACCCTGCCTATGAACTTTTGACATGGCCCTTTCACTAGAGAATGATTCTAAATTACTAGAAAATAATAGGTCCTATTTTACTTTATTTTTTGCAGTATCCTTTTTTTATTTTAAAGACATTAAAACAAAAGAGGACACAACAAAGCAGATCAGATCAGAACAATTCAAGCCACACAGCATTTTACCACAAGACAACCCATAATTAACAGTAACTGCCATATCTCTTTCTTTGAAATAGTTGAGCACAACTTCACATATGATAGTATCAAATTAACAAACAGTGTAAAACCGTTCAAGACAATTCAAGCATTACAGGGCATTCAGAACCAAATAACAGAGAACAAACAATGGCTACTATATTATCTCATTTCCCATAGAAAATTTATTTATACTATCACGCATAATAAAATCCAATAAGATGTAATATGATAGAACTAATGGAAACAGAAGGACAAAAGCATAGTAGGACTTCAGAATAAGAAGATATTAAATCAACACTATTATGTCTTGCTTTCTTCAAAATAGCTGTTCATACTATCACAGATAATAAAATCAAATAAACCAGGATAAAACCATTCCAACTAATGAATACAAACATTATAAGGCTTCAAAGCAATATAATGGGAAATTGTGATTACCATAATGCAGTATCCTTTTTTAAATGATAGAAAACTTAAAGCATGTAAGAAAGTTCAGAAGACATTAGAATAGATAAAGTACTTACCACTAGAGACGTGAAAGCTAGTTTTATTAGATTTAAATTTGTATTTCTTAGGGATTAAAAAAATTTATTTATTATTATTATAAATTATTATTTACTAGCAAAATCTGGCTAAAAATGACAAATAATGGAGACATGAATGAAGTGTCAGAGCTCAGAGTTATCAATTTATGCTTACTGTTTAATCATTAAAGATTTTGAAAATATTGCTCTATCTATGTAATGCAAAATAATGTTGGCTCAGACAGTGTGGATTTTGACCTTAACTCTACTTGCTCCTTACTTTATATAACTTGAGTAAGTTATTTGAGCTCCCTAAATCTTAGATTTCTCATCTATGAAATATAGATTGATAATTCTATGTCACAGAGTGATAAGGATTCAGTGTAAATCATACACAGCGTTTAACACAGTATTTGTCACATTGTACATGTAGAAGGGTGTTATTAAACACCTTAGGATCCCATGGTTCTTCCAGCTTGAATTGAAGAAGTTAGGTCTGTAAGTGCGCTATCTATTGAAGCAGCTGCATTTTACATGCATCTAGACTTCGATTGCTAACACCCTACCAGGTTGTATGAACCAGAGATGATCCTATACCTTCAATATAAGACTTTGTGAGTAGATGTTATAAACCTGAATCTTCTTGTTGGACATAAAACATACCTCAGGGCCACAAGCTAACAGCTCTTTATCTAGTTATTTAATGTATTCTTCTATTTTTATAGGGAAATATTATACTGCCTTTCTGTTCTCAACTTAATTTATTTAGAAACATTTATTGGGAGCCTGAAATGTACAAAGTGCTTCCTAGCCATTGCAGCAGAAAGCTAAACAAGACACAGATTCCCTCCATCATGAGACTATCACCTCATAGAAGAAATTAACATATAATATCACATTGCCCAAATGAACAAAAGAATGTGGCGAATGCTGTTAGTAAAGTTTATTCATATCCCTGAGGGGACTGGGGAAAAATACTAATTAAGATTGAAGAAATGAGTTTTCAAAAGTGGGTGGAATTGGGGAGGATGAGATGAGGTGAGCATGTGGTACAAGCAGGAATACGCCAGACAAGAGAAGGGTTTGGAAACTGGAAAGGCTATTTTGTGGTCAGGACTGATGAAGGTATCGGTTTCAGGATGGGATGTAGGAAGGGGTATGAGGGGAGAGGTAAACTGGGGCCAACTTGGGAGGGCTTTGAAAGTGAAGTGAAGGGCTTTGAGTTTAGGAGGAGTAGTGAGAAGAAAATGATGCGATGAGGCAGTGCGGGGAATGGGCTGGAAGCAGAAATAAAACAGGAACAGGAGAAATAGAGCAAAGATATGACTGAGTTGTTAACTCTATAGACTGTTTGGAAAAGTTCAGATTAATAGGATCAGGAGCCAAAATGTCAAATCTGCAAAGCAAACATTCATTCTGTCATTTTATATCCTCTTCTCATATTCTATAATTTCAGTTTTTAAATGGAAAGTCAATTGCTCTGGATTTAAGTCGCTCTATTTCTAGTGTTTTGGCTTTTTGTTATTTATTTCTGATGTAATGCAAGTTTTGCATTTCTCTACACATGCCTGCGTGTGTGTGTATGTGTGGATGTGCGTGCAAGACACAGAAGGGACAGAGACAGAGACGGGGAGACAGACACATAGAGAGATATTTCATACTGGATTATTACTTGTTTGATAATGAGAGCAAGTTTCTTTCAGCAAAATATCTTTAAAGTCACATTTGTCCTTTGTGCCACTCTCAGGTTTTATCATTGTTGATCATTATTGATGGGATTTTTGCCTCATGTGAGCTGCACACCCTAGAAGCGAAGCATGAAGTTTCTACCCATTTCTGCCACCCTGACACAGTCTAGGCCAAACCTAGGATTTGAGGGTGAAGAGGACTGGGGAGAATGATGTCCACAGGTACTAGATGAGTTCACTTTACAAGATTTTAGAACTTGTGCACTGTGACCTCATAAGACCTCTCAGCCAAAGGTCAAGCTCTCCCTTCCTTCGTGCCCTCAGGGATTACCATGGATTCCAAGGTCCTTTTTCTTCAAATCATTTAGGCTGTGATGTGGCTGAGAGGCAAAGGCAGAACCTAAGCCAATGCACTGCTCAGCCCAAAGGCAAAGCCCTTCAGACCTGGGAGGATTCACATGATGGCAAAATTTCTGCAGCCATCTAAATCATGTCCTTATAGCATTATATGATAGTATGATTTCTACTACCATAATGTGGTTCCAAACAGAAGACTTGTAGGGTCAGTTCATCTAAACATTTATCTCAGAGAGAGGCTGAAGATGAGGTTGTCAAACTGGATGAGGGGGGGTAATGAGGAATAATTCTGATGTGATGTGTTCCACTGGAAACAGGAGTTCATGGCTACTATGATGCCACAGGTGCTTGGTCCACGAGAAAAAGATACAGGCCTGAGGCCTCCATGGACCTGCCTTCAAGTTGTACAGCTAGAATGCTGTTCCTGCTCTTTGGTGGTTCAGGAATGAGTGTAGGAGAGACTGAGTTCCAGAAGATTAGGCATCTGATCATGTATCATTGAGCATGCATCACCAAGACTAGAGGGTCTCTGAAAACTGCAGCCATGCAGCCAGTCAGTCTTATGAGTCTCAGTTCTGCATATTTTTCTGCACACAAGTTTCTGACCTGACATTAAATACACAGAAGATTCCCAGCATTTTCTGGGTGGCACAAAGAGAACACATGTTGTAGGAAATGGAGGTCACTATTTTATAAAGGGCCAGCCTAGAGTGAAATTAAAGAAATCTCTGGTATACAATTGGTTTCAAGTAAGCAATTCCCAGCTTTCAGCCTGTCTACCCACAAGTTGCCAATACAATCTACAGTAAGTCAATGTAGTCTAGAATGAGGCATGTGGCGTCTCTAGGTTTTCATCCCTTATTAACAATATTAGAATAGGAACTAGAAGAGTTTTTAAAAGTATGACTCAGGACAACCAGCACCAGAATCTCAGCAATGCTTATGCTATGGAGTTCCAAATCTTACTCTGAGCAGCTGACCAAAATATCTAGAAATGGGCTGGGAGACTGCATTTTTACTAACTCCTCAGGCCTCTTCTAATGCACACAGTACTGCAGTACTGAGTAGACTTGTCTCTGAAGTCCTCTGTAAGAAAATCACTACAGGGAAGGTAAGACCTGAAACAAAAGTAGGAAAGTAGCTCCAGACAGGCTTTGGTTCTTCCCCAGCGCTTTGGCCTCACCTTCCCTCCTCCTGCCTCACCTTTCCATCCTCACATATTCAGTGTTAAAGGCCCTGTGGTTTAGAACTTGTTCTTCTCTGTTCTTGCCCTAAGTCTAAACAACCTTGACTGTGATTATTTCCTTCCCCTAGCTGCATCTGCCAATACCTGCAGGGGTCAACTTGCAAGAAGTGTTTTGGAGTCACAAAGAGATGTTCAGCTGAGAAATCAGGTATGTCAGAGTGCCAGCTCAGAGAGCGGCACGTGGGGCTGCTCCTCGAAGTCAAATTATTACTCCCTCCTAAGGAAAGGTCAGTGTTCTAGAAATAATGACTAATCCAAGGAATAAGTCCTCTGGGGGAATTTTATACCCAACTGTAAGTGGGGAGAGCACATCCCATCAAATGGCAGAGGGATGACTATATTTTGAAAGTCATAACTTGTTACAGTTCGGGGAATTTTCACTTGCTATGCCGTATGTCTAAATGTTTCCCCCAAAGCCTCACGCAGTCATAGGTGGGGATTTTTCAGAGTTGGCTGGATCTAGAATATGCAAGGCTGAGATTGATTCATGGCGCAATGCTAGGATCAAAAGTGCTAGGATAAAAGATATGAGTACTACCTGCCCTCAGTAGCCTGAATAAGATATAAAGGATAGAAAGACCCGTGGTCAGCCCTTGCTGTTTTGCTACCTCCTGCTGCCCTAAACTGTTTCTCCTCTGTGATGTGTGTCTGCCACACTACCCTGCCTGGGAGCCAACCAACTGTGGACTGATGCCTCTACAAACTAAAAGCTAAAAAACCTTTTTCCCTGTAACTTTGGCTGTTGGGTATTTTGTGTGAGCAAAGAGAGAAAAGTAAGATATTACTAATAGGTCCCTATGAGATAAATCAGTTCTTCTCACAAAAATGTATTTGATTTTACCAATACTGCTTTATGGTAGGAAATTCAGTTAAAATACCTTGAAACATGTGGAGAAATTCAAAATACCTAGAGACCAACTTGAGTTTTCAATTATTCTCTCCCAAATGCATGTGAAAGTATAGATTTCCAGGGTCCTAACCAAATATACCTATCTTTTCTAAGTCACATATTCACCTGTTGCTTACATTTTTCTAGTCACTCAGACTGCAAAGATCATGTACTAAGGGCCATTTCTCCTTTCTCATAAGGACTTGTTTGCTCACTGTTGAAAATGTTCATTTTCTCCCCAGACTCTTTATTCATTCTCTGTGGATTCGATATAACCATAATGTTTTAAAAGGATGAAGAAGATCTTCATACAGAAGCCCAGACACCAGGTACTGAAGATTATTTTCTTTTAACTTACAGCAAAATCATGAACATATGATTTCGTTGGAAAAATATGGACTGAGCCTGTTTTGTGTGTGGTATCAGCAGACTTGAAACTAATGAATCCCATCACTTGGACAAATTGTTTTTGAGATGATTTTGTGTCACTTGAGTGTATGAACATCACACCCACGTGAGCAGACAATCATAAGTCTGAGGTTGTCATGGTTTATGTCAGTGGCCTCCATGCCTAATGCAATTATGCATTTATGATTGGTTCATTGTCTAGCACTTGGATTGGTGGTATGAATGCTACACCCCTCGTGGTGGAGCCGGGATATGATGACGGAAAAAAGGTCTCTCTCTCTCTCTCTCTCTCTCTCTCTCTCTCTCTCTCTCTCTCTCTCTCTCTCTCTCTCTTGCCAGTTGGCACCTTGCTGTTTACAGCTGCCATGAACTGCAGCCCCACCATGCCACCCTGCCTTGGAGCCAACTGAATATAGACTGAAACTTCTAAGAACTGTAAGAAATAAAGCTTCCTTCCCTAACTTTGAGCATCATGTATTTTGTCTCAGCAACAAGTAAAAAGTAACTAAGACAGAGGTAAAGACTCTCTTAGTTTTACCAAATAAATGTATTATATGAATAACAACAATATCAACCTAACAATACCATGTGAGCAATAA
This sequence comes from Cavia porcellus, assembly GCF_034190915.1. Taxonomy (NCBI): domain Eukaryota; kingdom Metazoa; phylum Chordata; class Mammalia; order Rodentia; family Caviidae; genus Cavia; species Cavia porcellus. Next base: position 47,955,760 of record NW_026947493.1, on the reverse strand, counting down.
CGAATATTTATTTAGTCTTTACTGTTAATAAAGGCCTGTATTAAGCTGTTTCTTTGTCTAGCATCATCTAATTTCTTATACTGGCAGATATCTATGATTTCCGCTTTTATAAATACAGAAGCAGATATTTAGAGAAATTTAACAGCACCAAAAATCAAGTACCAAGTATTAATTCAATGATGCAGAACTCAAACCTAAAATCTGTACTCTTAAAATAGTATGAAGTACAATTTGTGAACATATGAAAAACTAACTCCAACCCCATTACTCAAAAAGTATCATCTGTAATATTGCTGCTACATGTTTTTCCAGATTTTCCCTATGAATATTGTATATAGCATTTAGTTTTAAATGCATATGTAAGTATCCATCTTTTGAAATCCTTTTTTAAAAACAGTCCATAGCCTAGAAATATTCCTATGTAAGCAGAGTTTAAATGAAAGATAGTGCAATAGTCCTGTGGTTGTGAGTGCACCCAAGTTTTGGCATCAGCCAAGTGCTTACTCAGCCTGATGTCCACAAAGCACCCAAGGCAATAGTTCTATAAAACACAAAGTCAGGTACCCAAGTACGTATCAAGACCACAAAGTCCGATGGCTTTGAAATTTACTCCAGCACGTTCTCACATTCCTATAGTTTACAGACAAGGGTATTGAGCCCAAGAATTACCACTCTGCACCTTCAGGGAAGTGAAAAAAGCAGGGTTGTTTTCCAAGTAACCTGATGCCTCACAGCTGGCCCAACAGCCAACAGTGCCAACCTGCTTCCCCTCACCTCCTCTTCACCACTGAATGTCACGGTGTGCCCAAGACTAGGAAATGTGTCCTTTGATAGGATGTATAACTGCAAGAGGGAAGGAGGTTTTACTGGCTTGTGGTTTCGTGGCTCCTAGAATGTTGAGTACGGCCTGTGCACTGGCTGCAGAATCTGACAGACACTGTGGTGGTGGAATTGATTAGTTCCTGTTGGTCTCCCTCTACCGCCAATATCAGTACCTGCCTCCTGATGAATAAATATATGGACACACTCCCAGCCAAGGTCCTGAACAGCAAGCAATAAAAATGTACCTTGACCTACTGAAATAAATTGTACCGAATGGAGTTATTGTTTCCATTTATTATTTATTAGTCATGTCCCATGGAGTGGTTTAGTGAAATATATATTTTTTCCACTGGAAAGTGAGCATGTATCCTGTAAAGAGTAACTCCACAATCTGATGTAATAACAACCACAGAACAAATATTCTTCCCAGCTCAAGCCAAATCTAATTCTCTCTACTCTGAACAAAATTCCTTTTCCAGATCAATGCATTTCTTTTTGTAGTTTGATCCTTTCCCAGTCAGTATCTCAGATTATTTCTCTTCAGTGTCTATTCCCTGCGTGACCACCACAAAGGGTCCCCCAGTAACCTTTGTCAGATGCCACGGTTTAAATCCAGATAGATTTTTTAAAGCAGAACAGTCAGGGTACATGCTTAAGACTGATTTAAGAGAACAGTCACTTTAGTATTTTATTTGAAAAATGAATATATATATCACTTACTGACAAGGGTGATATATTCAGCATTGCTGTCACATTAGGATGCCTGAAATCTATTGAGAAATTGATGAATTTATCTTATCCCTAAAGATGACCTGAAAGAAGATGGGATAACTTTTATTTATTAACTTCTGGTATGTACTCAATAATTTGGTAGCTAGGAAGAATAGTGTCAAAGACTGATCAAGCAGTGAAAGGTGTTACCTTATTATTTTTGCCATGGAAAATAGTTTAAGACTTTTTGCCACTAAAATATTTTTGGCCTTTTATTCATTGCAAAATTGTAAAAATCAGCAGAACATTTAAATGTAGGTGTTCCTTAATTAGTAGCTTCTCCATGAGCCTAGAGGGGAAATGCTGAGTTGCCTTTGAAGGTCCCTGGAGCTGTTTCTATCTCTTCTTCTTCTCTATCTTCTTCTTCTCCTCCTCATCATCCTCCTCTTCCTTGTTCTTCTCTTACTGATTCTTTTCCTCCTCTTTCTCCTTTTATCAGAGTACACTTTCTAAGGAGTAGTCAAGGCTGTGAATTAAAAGGTCAAACTCTCCCTTTGATTATGAGGCTAAAGTACAAATCTTAAGAGTGTAGCTTAAAGGGTTCCTACCAGTCTGGCCTCTGTTCATTAATTCTGCTGCTTCTCCTTATTCTCTACTCTGCGGTGCCAGGGTGAGCTGCCCAGGCTCCCCTGATATCATGTTGTAATCATGCCCAGGCCCAAGTATATACTGGTCCTCCTGCCTGAACCCTAGAGCCCACAGTCCCAGCCTACCAGGCTGCCTATACTTAGGTCTTCACTCAGAGGCCATGTTCCTGACTGCAGTAGGTAGCACTGGTGTAAACTACCTTCATGTTCTGCAGCGCTCTGTCAGTTACACAAAGATCTTACTTCCTATATGTTTTTTTTTTTTTTTTTTAATCAAGAAGTCCTGCCCTGTAAGCACCTGCCTTGCAAGCAGGCGGTCGTGAGTTCGATCCCCGGTACCGATAAAAATGAAAAAGACAAAAAAAAAAAACAAAAACAAAAACAAAGAAGTCCTGCCCTGACCACTGTTGATACACACACACACACACACACACACACACACACACACACACACTACTAGCACTCTCGTTCTATAAATAAGACCATTATCTGCAGTCATCTATTATCCCTCACTAAACTGTCAATTCTGCAGGAAAAAGGATCTTAGGTTTTGTTTACTGACCATTCCTAAGAGAAAGGTTGGCCTGGTACATAGTAGACTCTCAATACATACTTATTAAAAAACTAATGCCCCTTTTATCTCTTAACTTTTAAGGTTTTCTTCTAAGCAAAGGTAATTTTTAGTCCTTCATACACTGGCTAATCTGTTCTTTTGTGACTTTAATGTTCTAACTCATTGAGATTACCTATTTGCTCACTTACAATTCCCACTAGACTAGCTTTGAGTTCTTTGAATGTGGCAACTCACATACCTTATTTATTGCTTAGAGCATCTTAATAAATAATTTACTTGAACTAGCGAGCAACCTTGAGCTTTTCACCTCTTGTTATGATTTAAATCTGAAATGCCCCCAAATGTCCTATGTCTTCAAGGCAGGAATTTTGGAAGGTGACTGGACCATGAGGGCGAGATACTGACCTGTGGGTTAATTCACTGATGGGTTCATGGCTGAATGTGGCACTAGGAGGTCGTGCCTGGTTGGAAGTGGATCATGGAGGATGTGATCGGAAATGTATTCTTGTTTATGGCTCCTCTCTTCTCCCTTTCTGCTTCTGGCTGCCACAGGGTGAGAAGTTCTCTTTTATCAGGTCCTTCTGTTTTGCTGTTTCTGCTTTGAAATCAAGCAGCCCTGGATTGAATCCTCTGAAAGACAACAGCCAAAATAAACTCTTCCTTTATGTTGCCCATATCTAGCATTTTATTTCAGTGATGGAAGGGCAGACTAACGGTACTTCTAGAGCGCCTTTTCCCCTGTTACTTTGAACTGCTCTTGAATCTATTATGTTCCTGGAACTCCAACTCTGCTACTTTACCCAAACAATGTCAGTAAGAGCAGTTGTTAAGTCCTTTTAAAGTTTGAGCAGACATATTACACAAATCACATAACCACATGTCCTGGGTCAGGTGTGCGTGAAGCAGCCTCCAGTGTGGGATGCTCTGGGTTATAATTCAGCATTCATCTCCAGCAGGGTGAGGTTGTGGTCACTGAACTTCATTGTAAGCTTTGACCCTTGGTGAGTATTCGGCAACTTCTCATCAGACATTCATTTTATGTGGGCACGTGCAATGGTACCTCAGTTCACGAGCGTAATTCTTTCCACGATTCTGGTCATAAACTTGATTAGACAAAAACTGAATCAAATTTCTCCATAAGATCAACATTGAACCTAACCACTGAATTTGATTCAGTTCTTATCCAATTTGGTTTGGGACTAGAATAGTGAAAAGAATTAAGTCTGTGAACACAGGCACCACTCTATATCCATAGGTACATTTACATTATTAAAAATCAGTTTGTCTGTTTGGATGTTTTGAGGGGATGTCATTTTATGATTCTTCCTATTTTTAAACTATATTATCTAATTTTGCAAATATTTCCTTATGTCTCATTTAATAGATTTTTTTTGCTTTCATTTTTCTTAGATGTGTGTTAAAGTAAGTTTCATTCAGGTCTTCTCATTTGTTTTTGCCATGAGGAGCAACACACTAGATTTTTATAATCCTTTGGTATCCAAGTAACATGCCCAAGACTATATATCAAGCCAAAGGAAAAGCCAGAATTCCAAAACATATCCCTTCTGCCTAACTGACCAGGAGTTCTATTTTAGGAATAAGCTTTTGGAGAGTCAACTCTAAGGGAGTTATTTGACTTCTGACTGGGGACTTTCTCCACACTGTCCAGTACTTCCAAAACGTATGTTCTGTTTCTCTAGCTTACAGTATGAGTTGAAGTAGCAATGTTCATTTCTAAAACAAGAGCAAAGGGTCTAAAACATGGTTTTAATTATCAAATTTATAATACTGGCACTGTTTTACTGGTATTTACTTATTTGATGGACACCTTCACATTTTAGCATACCGTAGCTGCTGAAGGTAAATAAAACATTTTGTGTGTGTCTCCTTGAAACCACAAGGTGAATTACACAGTGCAAAATATCACTAAGCAGTTGTTCTCCAAAACATACTTGGGTATGCAAGGTATTAGGATTTTAGAATTTTGTTGATTACTGACAGTTTCGTATATGCACCAATTTGGCACTGTCATGGAAAACTGGGGCAAATTCCTTCTAAGTTGCTGTGAATTCTTTTAAAAAGTGGCTCTCTTTGCTCTATATATGTGCAAAAATGATCCTAAGCCAGTGTGTCTGTGTATGTTGGTAGAAGCTGTGATGTAGTAAGATGTCTAAAGGATGACAGAAAGGTGGGAAATGACAGGGACATATGCAAGAAAGAGAGACGGGGCATGCTCTGGCATGAGGAGAATATGAAGGAAACTCCAAGATGCATTCAATGAGGTGCATGAGCTAGTGAATCAGCTTCTGAAGTGGCAAATCATTTGGCTACGAAGATCAGGCCATGCATTCCTACCATGCTTTGTTTATGACATACGTTTTGTCTACCATGAATTGCTGAAAAATCACAAGTTATAAAAGTATAACGAGCCTATCATGCAGACATGGTCTCAGCTATTTTACTGTACCCTCTAGTAACCTATGATAGAATTCCTAATCAAAACAAACCCTCATGAATATTGCAAGTGCTCATAAGTCTTTTGAAATGAAAACTGATTTTAAAAATATTGAGTTACAAAGCTAATGGAGCTTGTACATTCTGTCACGTGTTCATTTTACCTGTGCTAATAATGGGTTGGAAGATAGTTTGCCAGGTACTATATGGATGTATGAATTATCTCATGGAGCTGACAGTAATTATTCTTATGAAGATTCTTGAGCTCCATTTTGTCTTTCAAGAAAGATCTCCAAATCTGACAGTGATTATGCTACATGATGTGTATGGAGCTGTCAAAGAGACGTAAGGAAAGGATAGGATACTTAAAATCTCACAGCAATGTAAGTGACTGGGTGCTTCATGTACAGCAAGGACAACCTTACATCACTGTGGATGCCAACACATGGAAGCAATTAATAGAAATATTTTCATGAGAAATAGAAGCCAATCTATGGCCACTGCTGAAATGCATTAAACAAGGTGAACTTTTTGGAGAAAGTGAAAAAATAATATTTGCTAAAAAAATAAAAGCTTTTGGCTGTTGCACAGCAATGTTTAATACTAGTGTTCCTGAGGTTCCAGTCTTTCAATCCTCTTTACACATGAGCATTTTTTGGAAACAGCAGATTCCTATTCAAATCACCTTAAATTCAAGGACTTCATTAATATCTGTTGGCCTCCTTAAAGAATTTTCTTAGAAAGATTATGCTGTCTGGCATTTTATTTATTTGTTTTCAAAATGAAGTAAAAGAATTCAGAACTGGACATAGATCACACAGTGTATGTGCCTGTTGAGAAATTATTTGTTGAGAAATCATTCACATTCCAAAAAAAGCAGAATTGTCCCCCACCACACTTCTTTTACTTTTTAAGCCCCAAATGACTTGAGCTTAAAGATACTTGAAAAATAAAAGTCTCTAGAGGATATTTAACGTGTGGAATGAATTAAGAGGAACCACAAAGGCAGTAAAGTTAATAATTATATAGTAAAAGAATGAAAAGCTGGCATGCTTCTGAAGTTAACATAACAAATAGGGAACATGTAAGAAACACTCTGCCAAATTTAGAATGTGCTTAACAATAGGAACTTTGAACTAGAATTGTACCTATCTTGCATGTTAATTCACCGAAAGGTAATTTCTCTTTTTTAAAGGGGGAAATCCTAAAGATATATATTTTATAGGTAACAAAAAGCTGTTGGACATTAAATGGCTCTTAGAAAATAATACTTTCATGATTCAAATGTAAATGAGCCAGAAACATATGGATTAGATTTCCTTTAAATGTGTTCAAATATGAGGGTAGAACACATTTGGCAAATGTATTGGAAGTTTTTCAGAAATATGATGTCTAAATGTAGACTTTAAAGCTATTAGGAAGCCTGGATTCCCCAAATACTTGGTGATTGGCTTAGTAGTAAGTAGATCATATAGTTATAGAAGGTTTATTTTAATGTTTATTTGACAATAGGAGCCTATATCTTCACCTCAGAAACATTTGCCAATAATCAATGGAAATTGGAGATCCACCTGTAAAGCAAAAAAGTTTAAAATCTCGTATGTACGTGGACCAAGCAAGGCCGATTATAGACAGTAATTTTGATTATGTATTTACTTTATAAAAAGTCATATATACTTTCAGACTTTTGATAGCTATGCTGAGCTATATGGTGACTTTTTGTATATAATCACTTTCAATGAGGTTCAAAACATGTAACTCTAAGGCACAGACACCACAGTTAGAAGAAGTGCTGATGTCTCATCTCAAAAGTGGTATATGGCAAGAGCTACCTTTTTAGAAGTGTGAAATCAATGAAAGTAAGTGGAATATGTTCTGGAACCCTAGAAATAAAGCTGTGTAGGATTCAGTTTCCTGTTAGTATATTTTAGAGATACATGTCAATACCACCAGATATGATTTGGACCAGCAAATTGTGCCCTTCAATCACGTTCTGGATCTCATTCAAGCCTCACCCACTGCCATAAATTCCTGACTCTCACCATGGGGTGGTCCAGGCAAGAAGCAACAGAGGTCAATGCTCATTTATCTTCCTTGCCAGAAAAATGAATCAAGATTCAGGGCCTAAGACCATATGAAGGACGTTATTATTTGTGTAATAAGTCTGTGATTATCTGTTTTGGACCTCACTTCACCACAAGATCTTTCAACTTATTTCTTGATGATGCTGTATTACAAGGAATTCTTTCCTAATCAACTCATTTTTATTTTATCTGGCAGAAATAGATGGCTTATGAGAGTTTTCACTATATAATGGTTCCACGACCATTCATTTTTTTTTTCCCTCATCAGCGCAGAACTGATCAGAATTAAGGCTCTTTTCCAACCTTAGGAAAAATATGTGTATCTTTGTGTGTGCATAAATATGGGTACCATATTATTTACTTTTAAAGTGCTCATGGATGTTTGGATTGCTCAGATTTATTTTTGGGCTTTCCTTTTCAAGAAAAAAATTCTCCCTAGAGAAATTTTGCTGTATCTATACTTTTCCCACTATAGAAAAGAGAGTAAGTCTTTATGAACCAGTGGTAAAATGCCTGCCCCCAAATATAGACAAGATATAAAAAACATGAGACAGCAGGTTTTAGAATAACATTAAAATGACTTTTAAACAATAAAAAAAAATTTGTTATGCTCCTACCACCTTGTTTCGAAAGCCTACATTGTTATTGTTTAGGGCTCTTTGTTATAGTTATTTATTTGGCTCTGTTTCTTGTTCTTCTTACACTTTGTTTTTTCCTCTAATACAGAAAGGACAGATGTACATGTATAGGCTTATGTATGTCTAGAACTTCACCTAAAGAGTTCATAAGAATTGATTTTATTATATGATGGTACAAACAGCTACACTGAAGAAGAGAGATACCCTGAGATACCAGATAGCCACTGATGATTTCCTATAATTTTGTTTTGAAGTCCAATAATGCTTTTATACTTTGTTTTGATTGGTTTTAGTCTGTTTTCAATTATTTGATTTCAATATATATGAAGGCATGGACATCTATTTTGAAGAAAACAAGAGACATTGTAGTAGCCCTTATTGATTTCCTAGAGTCTGATTTTGAAGGCCCATAAGGCTCTCATTATTTTGTTTTGATTGCTTTTAAACTATTTTTGATTTGTATTAACTTAAGGAATGGGCAACTATTTCGAAGGAAACAAGAGACATTATGGTAGCCACTGCTGATTTCCTATTGTCTTGTTCTGAAGTCCTGGGTTATTTGCATTTTTTTCTGATATGTTTGTTTGTTTTGTTTTACTCTCTTTAAAAATTAAAAAAAAAAACCTCAAAATAAAAAAAGCTATTCCATGGCTTTTAATGATAACTTTGGGCAGAGAAAACTTAGTGTAAGGAAACTTTTATTCTGGCATGATCTATCATTTGTTTGTAGGGAGTCAAGGGAGATCACTTTCTGAGCCCTAACATTTCAGGCTTTAAAATGAGGAGAAAAAATATTTAAAACTCTGTCGCAAAATAAAAGACAGTTTTAAGTCACACATGTTACCCTAAATACATGACTCTATCATAGATATTACCTATTAAGTGCTGGTATATATGACACTGTAGTGACCATTCAACCCACACAGCAGTCCTATAAGGACTTAAACTATCTCTACTGCAATTTTCTTAAATGTAATCAGAATAATATTAACCTCTTAAAGAAGTTTTGAAGATGAAATGAAATGATGAATGTAAAACACTTAACATAGTACTTGTGGAAAACATAGGAATTGTTATCTCTATAATGTCTCTTTTAAGAGAAAGCAATCAGATCTTGGGAGGTGTTAGAGCCATTTATTTGTTAACATGACAGCTCTGATAGTCTCACACTTGCTTGACTTCAGAATCTACACTTGCTATCATCTGAATATAGTTTGTTGTCACCAGAACTCATGTGGAGTCTTGGCCCCTAATTTCACAGTGTTGGGTTGATTTATTTAAAAGAGATTAATGCTATTCTCTCAGGAATGAGTTTTTGCTTCCCCAGGACTGGATTGGTTACTTGAAGAATGGGATGTTACCTTGAGAGTGGCAAAAGACAGGCACTTCTAAAGACTCACTTCTGTATGCACCATTCAGTACAATGGTGCCAGCTTCCAACATGATGCCATTTGCCATATTATCATGCGGCCTGAAACCCAAGCCAGATATGGCTGCCTCTTCTATCTTGAAGAACTGTGAGCCAAATAAGCTCCTTTTCCTATACAGCATCCAGCACCATGCATTTTGTTATAGCAACACAGAACAGACTAAAACCATTTTCTTAATCTCTGAAATCTGTCTCACTATCATGTATGCAAATATATCAGTTCAGAAATTTTCCTATTTATCTCAGTATGCCATTAGCGTTTTCTATTTACCCAGGATCAATAAAATTGATCTTATTTACCCAGGATCAATAAAATACTTCTGGTTGTATTTCTAAGAACATGTGAGGTTTTTTTTTTTTTTTTTTTTTTTCTGTTTCCTTGTTCCAAAGGTAAATATTTTAAATCTGGTGAGTCTTTGTAATTATTTCACCCAAACATGATTATATGTAAGTTGAAAATATTTCCAGGTAAATTCCCAGCTCAACATTTTAAGGCTGTACCATGGAGATCATGTTCTGCTCCAGTGCAGATTTCAGTGAAATGGACCATGCAATTTTATAATCATGCATAGATCTGATTTACCTGAAACCTCATTTAGTCTCTGTGGAAGCAGCAGCTAACATCTGGCTTTACTTTGAAAGTCCACAAAAGGGTCTTGTATGTGAGTCCACCACATAACGTCATCCCTCCAGACCTATGCACAGGAGAGGAAACTTAAGGAGTCCTTTCATAGAAGTCTGGGTGGCTTAACATTCACTTACTGAAGTTGCCTTCAGAGAAGGAGGTACAACTCTTGCCGTTGGAAAACAAATGTCAGTTTCAGAAAGGTATTTTGAATATGCCCTCGATTCACTCTAGTGACCATAGCCTCCTTTGGGTTTGAGAACAGTGTTGGTATTTTATTGTTTGCTTCCATGTGGTTCTGGCTGCTATGGGAACCACCCCTCTGGTATTCTAATGCTCAGCACATTTGACTCACTTTGGGGAAAGGTATAGTAACGCTATGGCACACTTTCAGGAAAAAGCATGGAAAGCAAAACAGAATCTGTGACCCCCGTAAAATAAAAGGAGACTGTCTGACATCCAAATCAGGCTAAGCCTGAGGACCCGGCTTGGCATTTACAGAGGAGCTCAGTTCTGATGTGTCTAGGCAGTGGTGATCTTCTTAGAGTGGAAGTTTCTCTAGTCACACAAGCAAATGTTTTCTTTTTCTTTTTCTTTTTCCTTTCCTTTCATTTCCTTTCCTTCCCCTCCCTTCCCTTCTCTCTGCCTGTATCTGTCCCTCTGTCTCTCTGTCTCTCTGTCTCTCTGCCTGTCTCTCTGTCTCTGTCTCTCTGTCTCTGTCTTCTCTCTCTCTCTCTTTCTTTCTCTCTCTTTCCTTCCATTTTTCCTATTCTTTTCTTTGCTTTCTTTTCAGGCAGGGCTTTGGTATGAGCTATATTCACAGCCCTTTTTAAATTTTTGTATTGAGCCTGTTTTACCAAGTTGTTAAATTTCCCACCCAGGGCTTGAACTTGTGATCCTCCTCTTTCAGCCTCCCAAAGTCTTGGGATTATATTATCAACTTCTTAATTACACTTTTAAACAGGTAATAACATGTGTCATGACCCCACAGTGGGATTCTCAATATTTTCTTTATGTCAATTACACTGCATCTTGAGCCAAACTGTGAAAAGAATGTGGATCATTCCACATTTAACTAAGTTCCTTCCAGGGAGCTCAGCAATGGCTATTGGGTACCCTAGTATTGCAGCTTGAATTTGCCTTCAGCTCTGACTTCTGTCCAAGCTCAACCTTGTACCTCCAGGAGTACTATGAAGGCCAGTCTGTTGGCTTTTCCAGAGACCATAGATCTGTCCCATTTCAATCTTTTTTTCATAACATCCATGACTAGTCAATCTATCAGAAACACAATTCTAAAATATGTACTCTTCCTTTCTTACATTACAGAAAAAAGAATTGACATCAAAATACTATTCATATTTCCAGGTCCCATAAGTACTGTTACTCCACGACAGGAGAAAATGTGGAGACAAAATTTTCAAAGACTAGTGTGTAATGGTAAAATGGGAGATTATACAACATAGAATATGTCAGTATAAAGATGATCTATCAGCTAAGAGATAAAAAGAAATAGCTATTGGTCGAGACATCAGACTCTCATTTCTCATAATGTCTAAGGTCATCAGTTAACCATTTAGAATATTATTTGAAGACTTTATAGCCACGTGCAGCCATATGAGGCCCTATTTTTTAAGTCATCAGACGGCAGCTAAGATTCTAATCTACTTAAATTTCAAGAACCTAAAGAGTGGTTCCTGGAGAAAGTTATCTCCATAACAAATGAGCATAGATGGAGAAGTCATTTTAACTTGAAGTCATGAGAGACCAAACTCTTTTTTAAGTCTACACTTAATAAGAAACCCCAGCCCAGCTGAATATTCAGAGAATTAGAGAATTCTAGCATTAACCATCTGCAAAGTAAGGATGGAGATATCAATTTAATATAAGCAACTCACAGAAATGGCTAAACAATTCTCTTTATTTATTAATTTTGGAGAAGTTGAAAGCCTTCTGGAAAGCCTAAGTAAAAACAAGTAGAGTTTCAAAATTTAAACAATGGTTCAGCTGACTCTCCAAAAATGTCAAAACCTCATATTTTTATGTATCCATGTTTGAATTGGGAAATTTACAGGGTTCAGAGATGTCTGTTGATTTTTTTTTTAAATGAAAGAGCTCTCTTTCTTAAATTTGGTTGAAAAATTCAGATGTAAGACTAGTAAAGAAACTTTAGACTTAGGAGTATAGCTTAGTGACAGGGCACTTGCCTGGCAGGAATGGCGCCCTGGGCTCAGTCCTCCACACTACAACCTCCTGCCCACCAGAAAAGAAGAATCATTACAAAGGCACCTCCTGTCTTATATGGGACTTCAATCAATTCCTTCCTGCCTTCAAACCAGCTCTGATTTTTGCCTGCTCCATTTCCCAGTAAGACTTACACACACTCCACACTTTCCTTGCCTGGTTCACCATTGGTGAAATCTCTACTCTTCCATGGCTGTTTCTCTGCTGGAATTCCCTTCTCTAGGCCCACCCAGAAAACTACTCCTCACCTCTGGAAGCTCAAGGCCCAGTTCCTAGACACAGGAAGAAGTAAGAAGACTCAGAATACACCGGGAGACATCACATGAAGACAAAGACCTCAGAAACGGGCAGTGGTCTCAGGAGCTTCGTGTTTTGATTTCAATGTCTCCCCACTGTTCTGCATGAGTTTGAAGAAAAGAAGAAGATTTTTAACTTTAGATTTAAGGCTTAAAAGGACACACACTACACTGTGTTTAACACTTCCTAAATATGTCAACTATTTAGGTTGGTTTATAAAGCAGAACAAGGGGCTGGAGGTTTAGCTCAGCGGCATAAGCGCCTGCCTTGCAAGCAGGCAGTCGTGAGTTCGATTTACGGTACCCATAGAAAGGAAAAAGACAATAAATAAATAAATAAATAAATAAATAAATAAATAAATAAAATAAAGCAGAACAAATTCCCATACCAAAACCCCCACCTCAGAAAGTGTTTCCAAATGACCAGGGAATTGCTGCTACTTCCACTCAGCTCTGAAAAAAGTCAAGAGAACCAGATCCCCTAAAAGTTTATGTCACTGGCTTAGTTTACTTGAGTCCTTTTCAAAACTTATTAGGAAAGATAGATTCACACCCATACAAGTAAATGAGCACATGCTGTACAAAATGGTGTGGTGGTTTCTCAGAAAATTAAACCTAGCCACATCATATGAGCCACTGGTTTTACTCTTAGGTATATTCAAATTTTGAATTTGGACACAGACATTCAAATTTTTACTTATACATAAAGGTTTATTGAATCCCTATTTGCAGTAGCCCAAAGATGGAAATGACTAAAATATCTATTGTAGATGAAAAGCTAAACAAAATGTAGCTACAATAGAATATTATTCAACTATAAAAAGGAATGGAGTATTAAAACAAGCTACAGCCAGGATGAAACTTGAAAACAAATGCTAAGTTAAGGAAGTTGGCAAAAAAAAAAAAAACCTTGTATTTGTTTGAAATACCCAGAATGGGTAAATTCATAGAGGAATATAGATCAGTGGTTGTGAATGGCTGAAGGAAATGAGCAATGGAAATTATGTATTAATGGGCCCAGGGTTTCTTTTGGGGGTGATATGTCAAAACTGGAAGTGATTGTTGCACATATTGTTAATATACTAAAAATCCCACCGAATTGTGTACCTTAAAATGGCTATTTGTTATTATATAAATTTTACTTCAATGAGATTACACACAGATACTTTAACACCCAAAAGTTACAGAGGTCAAAACCACAGAGGATAAACCTAAGTACACGATGTGATGTCAGTTACCAAAGAGCTTTTTCTATTTCAATTTAATACCAAGAGGCAGAACTATGAAAAGTATCTTCAAACTAGTCTCCCAGAAACTCCTACAGAGTTTCTGGTATCTTTGATAAACTCCTGGGTTTTTCTGTTGTTGCTGGGAAGGAAAATGTCTTTAGGTGGTTCCTTATAACAAGTTTTTTCAATAACCTCTGGACAATTTCTCATGAAGCCTGAGTGTTTTTAAAATGGAAAACAAGGTAAGAAAAAATTCTCTCTCTCTCTCTCCCTCTCTCTCTCTCCCTCTCTCTCTCTCCCTCTCTCTCTCTCTTCCTCCCTCGCTCCCTCCCTCCTCCTCTTTCTCCTCTCCTCCTTTCCCCTCCCTCTCCCTCTTCCAGCTTCCAACAGCTTTATTTAAATCAAAGGTGGTTCTCCTTGCCTTTGGATTGTTTCTCTCATCTCAATTTTCATTACAGGAAACTATTTGAGTCCAATGATCAAATCCAGTCTTTGGCCCATTTTCTCCTGATTTAGTTATTTTTGAATAGAATAGTTTAACTTCTACTTTTTCATTTAACAATTTTGTAATCATTACACGGAGACAAATATATTCATGCCTACTGATTTTTTTCATAATCTTTCTAATAGGATTTTAAAAAGCCTCTTGTGTCCTGCAATTCCCATCAAAATATAATTGACAAACCAGTTTATCCACAAATAAATTTAAACTGACTTAACCTTCCAGGAGTTCATAGTTCTTCGATATTTTTTTTTTCTTAGTGAAACAATGGAAATTAATCTATAGTTGGCAAGTACCAAAGGGTGCTCAGTCCCTCAAGGTCACTGTGACCATCATCACAGGATTTGAGCTTAATGAATTAAAAAGTCTTCCTTCCTGACAAGAGTGGATGTGGTAGAGGTGTTCAGAAAGATGATACAGTTACAAGCCTGGAGGTAAAATAGTCATTTGGAGCAGTGTCTTTTGTGTCCAAGATGATGTTTGAAGAAGGTCAAGTAAAGGGCTACAGAGTGATATGTCAGCTTCCAGCCTGAAGGGCTTCCTCTCGTGCTATTTGAAATCCAACAACTTGTAAACTTGCAAATTTTGGGTCTCTTCACTGTCTCATTTTTCATTATGATGCCTTTCTTGTTCTTTGTGGCTGGTGTAACAGTCTCACATAAGTAAAAACAAGGGCCTTTCATTGTTTCTAAACACAATGTTAAGATGGTGATTAAGCATTTACTCTTGACAGAATTGTTTATTAGAAAAAAATAATTCTCAGTTAGGCTAAACAATTACTTTCAAAAGCCAAATCTCAGTGCACAACAAGCCAAAGATCAATGATATCTTTATTCTGATATAGTATGCAAAGAGATTCAGTAGCACTTGAAAAGAAACATTAGCGTAATCATTCAGTGTGCCAAATGCATGCTTTCTAATTGCAATATAAACCACGTTATACTATGTGCATTTAAATCCTTATAATAACCAATTCTTCACTGGAGCTAGCTGAATTCCCAGAATGCAACACTGCATTCCCACAATGCAATCACAGAGTAAACCATGACACAATGTTTCCATCTAGAAGAATCACCCTAGTGACAGAGCATCTGTAAACCTGATTAAGTCTGAATTTCTCATCACAATGAAACATCCTCTAGAGGCACTAAGCTATCTGGCAGGGGATAAACTTTAAACCATAAACTTTACACTTTCTAAAATCTTATTGCCAGGATAAGTAGGACATATACGTTTTGACCCCAAAGTGGCCTCTCTGAAAGCCTAGCATGCCACGCCAGCACCCGCTCCTTTTCACCATAGCAGATACAACTCAAGAGCAGCCTTCTCAGAAGGCCTCGAGTGAGTGCTGCCATCAGGGGTAGAAGGTTGCTGCCCAGGGTGTCCACAAAGGCCTTTTCAGATTGATGCAGTCCTCCAGAAGGGAAATGCTGGGACACAATTTATAAACAGTTTCAAGTTTTAGGAACCACTTGTGTGGCTTCTACCACTGCAATAAGGAGATCAAGTGTGCTTAGGAGCCCTCTCATCTTGCTTAGCTTGATCATTTCAATCAGCAGTATAAACTTCAAGGACTGCCCACAGCCACAGACCTGTCTCAGGCCTACGACAACTGGATGGGCAAAGACGGAGTATTTCTTCCTGTCAGCATTTCAGGCCTGACACTGCCAAAGTGGAGCATGGAGGTAGAAATAAGAGGACTTTGGAAATCGAGGCTTCGTGCTAGTAGCAGGAAATTGACTCAGGACCCGTTTTATTAGAAAAAGGGTATAAAGTAACAGAGGCATGGATACAGTCAAAATATATATGGACTCCCCAAATGTGTGAGACTGGGACAAGGGAGGTAACGGGGGAAAAGTTATTAAAGAATGTTATGTGCAGGTACAGACCTGCATAAATGAAATTCATTAATCTGTGTAACCATATTCACTAATGAAAAATATGGGAAGAAAGAGAAGGCGCGAGGCTGATGGTAGAAGCTTTCTTCATAGTCAGAGTCATCTACTACTCACTGCCTGTGCTTCTGATGCAGGAGCTCCCTTTTCTCAGCCTTGATGTAACGCTCTTTGGCACAAGAGATTGCACAAAACCAGGGCTTCCCCAATTTCAGTTATTCACAGAACATATTTACAAGGTTTTTTTCATTTGTTGTGCCACCCACTCAAATATTTCTTTAATATTGCTTAATATTTTTCCATGTACCTATTATTGTACTTTTTAGTTTGAAATTTAATTAAAGTATAGTATGGATTAGAACCTAACCAGCATCTCAGAGAAATATTTAGCCCCCTTTTAGTCACTAGTCAATAAGGGCAAATACTCTCCCAACTTTTGACAGAATGTGTTGATTGTGCCTGCTTTTGATTTTCATGAAAACGTACAGTACTGTACATCTCTTTTGTTTGGCTTTTTTCAGTCAGTTTTTGTTTTTGAGATTCACTCACATTATTGTAGTCTTCATTCACTTAATTGCTGAGCTAAATGTATTGTGTCAGTCTACACAGTGTCTTTGTTGAGAGATATTTGAGTAGAAACTATTATCAATCCAGCTGCGGAAGCAGTCTTTATGTGTTTTTCATTGGCTATAATGATATTTTTTGTTGTACAAATTGGTAGGAGTGGAATTCCTGAGTCTTTGGTATTTTCCGATGTCGCTACCAAATATATTAATTTTTAAAAATATTTTATCAATAAGGCAGATGGAGAACTAGCACCATTCATTTTAAATATTATAAAAATAAAACAACATTACTAAATAATAGCTAGTGTCCTGCTAAAGGTTCTACACATGAGGCTTCAATTTGGTGGGGGGGCAAAGAGTTAGTATCATATGTAAGTGTTTATTATATCTAAATATTAGGAGCTGCTAAAGATGCTTTCATACCAAATTGAGGATTTATCCTTGATTAAAGAGAAACACCTTAAAAACAATTGAAAGAAAACCTTTTATTACTATGTAATTCAATGTAATGTAATACTGCCTGTGACCTGAAATTATCAAGTATACCATGAGTGGTCAACTAGGTGTAATTTTAGGAAAAACAGAACTATGTGATATCAACAGTTTCTTCTGATTCCAATATTTTACCACTTTGTACACTAGTGGTTCTTTTGGCTTCCAAAGAATATTTCTCAGTGTTTGTAGACATTTGATTATCACAAATTTGGAGCAAGAATGCTATTGACTTCTACTTGGTACAGACTGGGGTTGCTATTAATATCCCACAATGTACAGGGAAGACTTCCACCCCCAAAGAGAGCATTATTCCACCCGAAATGTCAAGAGAGCCAAGGTCGACAGGCCTGCTATAGAAAGTGATGACACTATTGTGAAGGTCCTTCCACAGGTGCATAATAGGACCGTGTGGTGATCAAAGAGTTTCTGGACTGAAAACTATTGACTAGTACTTTCCCAGAGATTGAATGAAAAGCTAGTGAGTATAATAGAGGAGTGTGGGTATTTATATCTAAGAGCTGCTCCCTGCTGCTTTCACTACCTTGGAAACCTGTATCAGGATGAAGTCAAACACAAGAAGAACAGGTTCTACTTCTTAGGCTATAGACAGGTCCCTCACTCTCTCAAAAAGAAGTTAGGTTAATTACAACTTCCTACAAGGGAAAATGGCATGCTTTTAATTGCTTGGTTTCTAGTGTTGTTGACTTGATTGGCATTTTGGGAAAGAGTTTCTCCTCAAGCAGTCTGCCCTCATGCCAATGGAATGCATTTGGAAAAGCCTTTCTCTCTACCTAGCTCTTTAGATTTGTGATGCCAAGAGAAACACGGCTTAGTAATCTTTACAACATATTCATGTAATATTATAACAATATACATTGTCTTGATTATGAAACTCTAAGGTTTGATAATGTAAGGGGGATACTGCCAGAGTTTGAACTCAGATTTTCCTATGATTAGTTCCCTGGGCTCAATTATATTTTCTTTCATACTGAATTCAAGTCCCTTGTCATTCAGTCCAACAAAGAGGAAAAAGGATGAGGTAATGGAGAAGAATACAAAAAAGCTCTTTTAAAAATCAAGAGAAAATCATCATATTAGAAGTTAAATTAAGGAGAGAATTTGAGAGTCAAAGAAAAAAAGCATTCTTCAGTACTTCCAAAGTGTTTTGGAAGCAATTAATTAGCTGATCTGTGATTTAGTGGTATAGATTCTATATTGATCAAATAGACATGATAATTTTATTTTACCATGTAATTGGTTGGGAAAGAAAATAATCATTGATATCATCTTTGGTTGCAGTGTTTTTAATTAAGCATAAAAATTCTTATTCACATTGAAAAGGAAGCTTTCAACTTTGTAATTTACCCAGGAGTAATCTGTCAAAGTCATTTAGTATTCCAAATAGAGCTATTGTTTGAGTTGTGAATTTTCTGCCTGAATTTGCCAACAGCCATTTTTGGGAGTCTACTGAAAGAGTTCAAATTGATCAGTTCTTTGTAGCACCTTGCTTTAAAATGATAAATGAGGAGTAGATCTTTAACCCAAGTGTAAGAGTCTGATTTGAAGTAACTGTGAAACACCAAAGAAAGCCCAAGTAAAGGCAAAGTGGGATACTACTTGGCATTGGGATATTGTTAAAATACGTTGTTAACAATTAAGTTTCCAACTGAGTAAAATCTCTGTGTAAAAGTTCCAATGGTAAAGCTTGGGGTGTAGCTTAGTGCTACTGTCCTTGCCTAATATACAAGAAGGCATAGGTTCTGCATCCTAAAACAGAGAAATACATACACAATTCCAGAGCATATTGAGATAGTTGAATAGACTATAGCTTTGGACTCATTTGAGTGATAACAATATACACTGATATTAATATTTTCCATTGTCTGAAAAACAGTTGTTTAAAAGATGGTCCATCAGACTACCTACAAACAGTATAATTATCTAGAATGAAAGGACTGACAGAGGGTCGTAGATTTTTGTCTAAGTAGCAATTTTTTAAAAGTACTTAAGTATCTAATTTATATCATCGTCATCATTGTTAAAACATTGTATATTTTAACCCCAGCAGCATCAGATAGAAGCCACAGGAGCAGAGCTGGGAAGTCCAATAGTTATCAAACATTTTGGTATCAGGACTCCATCTTATTTCTTAAAATTCTTCAGATCCTTATTAGATTCTATGTGGACCCTCTATATCAATATTTCAGATTGCTAAAGATTAAAAATGAAGCACATTAGTTTAAGAATATATTAGTACACATTCCAAATGAAGACACTGCCACATGCCAGTAGGTACTTCCCACTGAGGAGAAGATGAGAGTGCTAAAGCAAACACCACCTGTGTATCACCTTGAAAATAATGCTGACTTTACAAACTGCCTGAAAAAGAACCCTCAGTGTCCCAGGCTCTTTTCTGAGGGCCACCAGTCTTGTCCACTGTCTTGATTTTATTGATGAGGAAACAGATACTTAAGTATCTGGCAAGTAGCTTTTTCCAAGATAACACATAGGGAAATTTCAAAACACATGAACATAGAGACACACACAAATGTAGCTCGGGAGTTTCTTATTGCTGAGACAAAGTACAAAACAACCACAAATTAGGGGAGGAAAGATTTACTTTAGCTCACAATTTTTAGAGGTTTCTGTGCTTAGTTGGGTGGCCCTTAAGCTGGGGCCATGACAGAGGGGAATGGCAGGGAGAAACAGACCATGGCAGGGCAGGCAGAAAGCAGAGAAGCAGCAGCAGCAGCAGCAGCAGCAGCAAGCCTTCGTTTTCCTTTTATCTTGCCAACCTCTAGCCTGCTGGTTGGTGTCATCATACCAGGGATGGGCCTTCCTATCATCCACATGCAGAACTACATTAAACCAATTGGTTAATTTGGTTATCAGAAACATTTAATCCATATTCACACAGGCTCCATCCAGCCACTTTTGAAAAACCCCATCTATGAGTTCATGAGGCTTTGGAGAGACATCTGATCACAAACGATTGATGGCATAGATGTGTAGTTTGCACCAAAATCTTCATGTGTTTGAAAGGTGATTGGATCGCAAGGGTGCTATATTTACATTGTTGGAGCTGTTAAAATGTTGACAACTCTTAGAGAAGGAACAGATGCATTTTGTATAGCTTTGGGAGGCCAGAGGAAGAACAGATCTGTAGAGTCTTCCGACAGTCTCATGGAGTTGGAAAATGACTGGATCATGGAGATCTTATGTTTACAAGTAGATTAATTCACTGGTGAATACACAGCTGAATGTACAGTTAGGAGATAGTGCTGGTTAAAAAAAAAAAAAAAGTGGGTCGCTGGAGATGTGACCTGAGAAGGAATATGTTCTCATTTGGTTCCTGTCTCTTTTCTGTACTAGTGCCCACCATGACACGAGCTGGTTTCCTCTGCAGCAGACACCATGCCGTCCCTATGTTGGGCACCTGGCTATGGACTAACACCCTTCTTCCTTTAAAGTGTGGGTATTGTGTGTCTGGTCCCAGTGAAAAGAAAGTGATAAAGACAGGGAGCACGCAGTCTGAAACTTCTCCACTGAAGTAGGACTACACGCTCCAGGCCTCCTTAGGACAACATTAAACTACTAAAATGGACAACCTGACCTCTAGAATATTTTTATGTTCCCATGATCTCATTGTGAAAAGAGGTTATTTCTTGATAGAAGATTACAATAAGAAAGCTGATGAGGAGTGAAATTGCTATTATCCAGAAATCTGGTGGGAAAACTTTTCATACTATAGCTTCAGACGGCAGTCTTCCCACGGAATTACTGAGTTCTCTGACTAAAGGGCAAGTCCAGCTCTGCAGAAGACAATAATTTGAAAAGCAAAATCTGAGTTTGTAGTTTGTTGCTTTTTGGCTTCAAACCATGCCCTGAAGAGAAGGGAAGACTACAATTTCATGTGAATTACACAAAAGTAATGCACAGCAAGGCCCGTAATACAGTTTGTAGGTGCTAACTGAATATATGCTGGGGAAAAACACTTACTTAAATGTGTGGTTTTCTGGAGCGAGAAGAGAGAGAATAAGGGCAAAAGAAGGAGAGAGACAGGGAGAAAGAGAGAGAGAGAGAGACAGAGACAGAGAGAAAGAGAGAGAGAGACAGAGAGACAGAGAGAGAGAGAGAGAATGAACACACACTTCAGGAAAAGAAAAACCTGCATAAATATTTTAATACTTTTATGACACATCACAGAAAACTCACTAGACTGCTAGTCCTAAAACAAGAAATTGAAAATGCCATGTGCCACAGTCTTACCGGACGCTTTGACCCAGGTTACCTAAGCAACAATTTGCTATACTAATAAATGTCTGGAAGCTAATGGCTAAAACTTTGAGCACTTCTATTTGTAGAGGCCAAAGGTAGCTTGTATTAATCTCATGATGTCTCAATGAACTTAGTATTAAAATACCTATACAAGTTTTGCTTGGATTCTGCTACCTTTGCTTATGCTGACTGAAAATGAATTTTGTTTGAGACATAATATCCTGTTAAAATTTTATACGGTAAGTCCTCAACTTGTGAATGTTCAAGTTTTGAACTGTCATGGGTGTACTGTAGAATAGTCACAGGTGTGCTGTGTAAGGCTCACTTTGTCAGTTTACAAATGAATCCAACTTATGAACATATTTTCCCAGAATGCAGCTGGTTCATAAATTGGAGACTTACTATACTGCCAAATCAGTTACACTATAAAATTTCCTTACTTTCTCATTCCCATTATCAATGACTTTCTGCTTTTTTAATTTTTTGTTTTATGAAAAAATAAAACAAAATTCAATAACAAAATAATAAAAATAAAAGTTGCTAATACACTATGTATCATATGTTTGAAGTAGTGACTTAGAAAGTAGAAAAAATTAAAAAATTCCTAGAAAACCACTACAGAAATGATTGTGGAGATTCTTTAAAAAACTAAAAATAGAAATTCCATTTGATCCAGCTATCTTTCTATTAGGTATGAGATAAAATATCCTGTTACAGGGATGCATGCATACCCATGTTAATTGCAGCACAATTTATAGTAACTATACTTTAGGAACAGAGTATATTCCAATAACAGATGTATGAATAAGGAAAATGTGACATTTATACATAATGGAGTACTATACTGCCATAAAGAAAGATTAAACTTCAGGTATTCATAAGTAAGTGTATGAAATTTATTTTTTAAATTTTATTTTATAGAGATTAACATGAAAGAGGAAAGAACAAAGCAGATCAGAACATAACAATGTAAACAACACAACAATTCACAACAAGACAACCAGATATTAACAGTAGCTACCATAATGTCTCTTTCTTTGAAATAGTTGAGCCTACCTTCACATACAATAATATCAAACATAACAAAATAGCATAAAACCATTCAAGAGAATGAAAGTATTACAGGTCATTCAGAAGCAACTAACAAAAAATGAACAATGGCTACTACATTATCTCATTTTTCATATAAAATTTGTTTATGCTCCTACACATACCAAAATCCAATAAGACACAACATGATAGAACCAATGAAAACAGAAGAACAAAAGTATGATAGGATTTCAAACCAAGATGATATTAAATCAGCAATGGCTAACATAATGTCTTACTTTCTTTAAAATAGCTGCTCATACCATCACACGTGATAAAATCAAACAAAACAAAATAAAACCATTCCAACTAATGAATGAAATCATTGTAAGTCTTCAAAGCAATAAAATGGGGAATCATGATTACCATAAAATCTTATGTACTCTTACCATTACACTAGGGAGACTATATGATATTTATAAATGTGAGTTTGATTTATTTCGCTTGTGAGTATGGTCTCAATTTGCATCCATTTATTTAAAAATATCTCAATGTGATCATTCTTTATAACTGAGTAGTACTCCATTGTATAAAAATACCCCAACTTTTTAATCCATTCCTCAGTTTTTTTATTTAAAAAGAAAGAAACCAAAAAATGGAGAAAAATGGGTAGAAATAATACAGAATTACAGAAAAATAAACAGTAAGAAATCACCAGTTGATAAGTTACATATTGTCATCTTAGAAATAGCTGTTCAGGTTACAAAATTAAAGTGTATAAAGTAACATTCAAATAGTGACATTGCCAACAGTTCTGCTCAATGATCCAACAAAAACTTTGTAATATGGTTATCAGTCCTACACACTTGTTTTTTATCTTAAAGAGGGTAAGACTAAACATAGCAAAACAGAACAAAACAGTTCAAAAAGAAGCAATTTAAAGAAATACAGATTTCAAAGCAAGTCCACTGGAGATCTTCACTGTCTATCTTATTGTCTCTAGTTTTTTTCCAAATAGTTGTCCCCATCTTCACACACATTGAATACATACTGCATATTATAGAACTAATCAAATCATTACAGGATGAGGAAGGCTTTTTAGGTCTTTAAGATCTGATATTGGGGAAGACATTAATGACTACCATAATGTCTCTCATTCTCTTCATAGTAGCTGTCCTTATCTTTACATATGCTGAAATTGAACTTAAGAGACTAAACTAATATCACTCAGAACAGTAAATAATACTATTGCGAGATTTTATATCATAATGCTACAGAATTAGCACTGGGTCTCTTAGTGTCTCTTCTTCAGAGTATCTGTTCATTACATCTTGCATTATATAATCTGTTCCCATAAATAGTTTAAAAAATTCCTCCCATGTGTGTATTTCTACATGTATATCTATCCTCTCTGTGTTATAGGGAAAAACAAATCATAACGAGACAGCAAAACAAATTCCTAGAAAAACACGCAATGAAAAAGACACATAAGACCACAATATTAGGTGATCTACTGTACTTAACTATGCTTTTTCTTGTTATTTTCAATAGACTTGTCCACATCATCAGGCTTAATATAGTTAAGCATAGTATTACATAGCTATTTTTATAAAAACACAATTTTGAAAACATTGTAGGACTTGAGAGCTGTTAATAATCAAAACCAGTATGGATATCTTTTACATCTTGTCATCTTCAGAGTAGTTGCCTCTACTTTTGCACTTGATACTCTCAAGTATACCAAATTTGAATAAAATCAGCCAAGACAAAACTGCAGTCTAACAAATCAGATTCAAATAAGATCAGTCATAGTAAGACAAGGTAAGTAATACATAGTTTCAGTTTAAGTTAATAGGAAATAAAGGATAGTTACCGTGGTATAACCTGCTATTTTTGGGTTAGATGTCTGTGCCCTCAAATCTGACATGAGTGGACAGACCAGAATAAATTAAATTCAAACTAAACAGAGTGCTAAGACTACTGTGAGTTTTAAATCCTGATACACTATTAACAATGACTTCTGCCTTTTTTTTATTTTTAGTGTATCAAGGCTACTTATATTACAGATTATAGCTTACCGTCTGCCTCAGGTCTGCTACTCCACTTTACTGCTATAATTTGTCCACCTTACTCCCTCATTCCAAGGTCCACCCCATTCATTGAGGCCTCCCTACCACTGTTGCTGGAATCCTGGTATCCCTTCCTCTCTCTCTCTCTGGAATGTCCTTCAGCACTCTCTCTAGGGTTGGATTGGTGGCCATGAACTCCCACCATTCCTCCTTGTCTTGGAAGCATCTTATTTCTCCATTAATTATGAGAGAGAGAGTTTTTCTGGGTATATCAGTCTTGGTTACAAATTATTTTCTTTCAGGGCTTGCACTATTTCTCCCCAGGCCCTTCTTGATTTGAGAGTTTGTGTTGATAAGTCTGTTGTTATTTTGATAATTTTCCCATTGTAGGTAATCTACTTCTTTTCACTGGCTGCTTTTAGTATTCTGTTCTTTTAGTGGATTTCTGGAATCTTGATTATTATATGTCTGGGTGTAGATATGTTTTGGTTGTAGGTGGCTGGAGTTCTGTATGCCTCATTTATCTAGATACCATTTCTTTTTCCTATGCTTGGGAAGCTTTCCTTTAATATATCTGTGAATATTCTCTGTAGTTCATTTTTGGTTACTCCTGCTTCCTTGCTCATGTGCTTTATTCTTAAGTTATGTGTCCTTTTGTCATCTTCTAACCTTTGAATTGTTTCTTTCTGGTTCCTCATTATTTTTAAGAGGTCTTTTCTTTCATGATCATATATCATAAATCTCTCTTCAAGTTTCAAAAGGCTAACTTTAGTTTCAGTCAAGGCATTTTGCCAGTTTTCAATGGAGTTTTTAGTTTTCTGGTAATCTCTTTAGATCTGTTTCATGAATTCTAGGTTATGTTTAAATTCTCCATCAGAGGTTTCTTTCTTTTCTGATTTCCTCTGTTCTTCCATCTGTGTTCTCCTGGGAGGGGCTTATCATTTCTTTAATTAATCTCTTTATATCTTGCCTCACTTGGATCAGAAGTATAGTTTTAAATTAGTCTATGAGGTCCTGAAAGTATTTCTTTATATCTGCTAATGTTGTGTCTAGTATTGGATGGTTATTGTGCTGGTTGTCTTCTGTATTTACTTCTCCTGGGCTTATTTTCCCAGGTTCGGCAGCTGGAGATTTTTTTTATTTCTATCTCTTATCATGTTTCTGGTTTCTTTCAGACTGGTGTGTCCTGGGGGTCTCTGTCCCTCTCTGTATTGCTTAGGGTCTTTCCAAAGCATGCTGACTGGAGTTTTTGCTGCCCTCCCCAATTTGCTATTATCTGAGGTAGGCAGGGATGCAGGGATGGTGCAGGCTAGCCTCCAACCTCTGTGCCAGGCAATCTGCAAGTTGGGAAGTACCTTGTGGATGTCACAGAGTCATGACAATTTTGTATCTGCTTATTGGGTCCCAATCAGAATCATGGTTCAGCCCCAGCAGACCCTGCCAGTTCTCTCTGTGCCAGGAGCAGTTGACTGATGTCACTGCAATGCAGGGCTCTGCCCAAATACAAGCTGTCCTCTACCAGACCTCTCTGTGCCAGGGTTGACTATATGATGTCACTGCGCACTGGGCTCTGCCCACTTCCAAGATGTCCTCCACCAGTCTTTGTGTCACTGATGCTGTTGTGGTGCTAGGCTCTGCCCAATTCCAAGATGTCCTCCACCAGTCTTCTCTGTGTCACTGATGCCATCGCAGCACCGGGCTCTGCCCAACTCCAAGATGACCTCCACCAGTCCTTTCTGCATCACTGATGCTTCCATGGCACCAGACTGTGCCCAATTCCAAAATGTCCTCCAGCCAGCAACAGCAGCTGTGGGACCCAGACCCTAGTACTCACTGGGGATCAAAGCAGATCTTCCTCTTGGGTCCACTGCACACTGCACCATGTGTCTTTACTGTGTTCCCAACACAATGTAGATCAGTCAGAAAATTGCGTGATGTCCAGCTTTGGAGCCCTGGAACTTCTTGCTGTCTTCTCCAGCGTGGCCAGGTGGCTTTGGCTGCTTCGCAAGGCCCCAACTCTCAGTTTCCAGCAGTTGCCGAGAGCCAATATAGCTTTTCCCCTTGGATCCACTGCTCAGTGTGCCATGTCCTCCTGTGAAGGGTCCAGGATTCGCCAACTCCCATTATCGGCAGCCACAGTCTCAGCATGACCTTAGGTCCTCTGGACCGCCTAATACAGTGCAGAATGGGGCTCAGTGAGCACATCGGGCTTCAGCTCTCCACCCACACTTTTCCATCCTCTTCCTAGTTTTATTTTTCCCTTTAGTTACCACCTTGGTTAATAAGAATCATTATCTATTCATCTGGCCCTCTCCATGTTGTCATATGCTAGCATCTGATCTGATTTCTCAGCAGAGACTCTGCACCCAGCTCCATAGCAAGCCGCCATTTTCGAACCCCACTTTATCCATTTCTCTTTTGATGGACACTTAGGTTGTTTCCAAGATCTGGCTATTACAAATTGTACTGCTATAAACATGGGTGCACATATATCACTGTGGTATGATGTTTTCAGTTCTTCTGGGAATATCCCTAGAAGTAGAATAGTTGGGTCAAATGGGACTTCCAATCCCAGCTTTTTGAGTAGTCTCCAGACTCACCTCCACAATGGTTGCACCAGTTTACACTCCCACCAACAGTGCAAAAGAGTTCCTTTTTCCCACAGCCTCTCCAGCATTTATTATTGGTAGTTTTCTTGATCCTGACCATTCTTTCTGGAGTGAGAAGGAATCTCAGTGTTGTTTTAATTTGCATTTTTCTAAAGACTAATGATGATGAACATTTTTTTCATGTACTTATTTGCCATTTATATTCCTTCATCTGAGAACTGTATATTTATCATGGATGATGATTTTTGGATTTGGTCTTTGAATTTTGGGGGTCTAATTTTTTAAAATTCTTTTTAAATTTTTATATGTTCTAGACAGAAGTCTTTTGTCTGAGGGACAGTTATGATTTTTTCCAAGTTTGTAGTTTTTCTTTTCACTATGTTGGAGATTTCCTTTGACATGCACAAACTTTTTAATAAGACATGATCCCAGTTATTGATTCTGGAAGTATTTCCCATGCGGTTTGATTCCTGTTCATGAATTCTCTACCTACCCCTCAAGATTTTTTACCTACTTTGTCTTCCAACAGATTAAGTGCTTCCCAGGACCATTTATTAAAGAGACTCGTTCTTCCAGTGAACATGTTTGGCCCTTTAGCAAAGATAAGGTCGTTGAATGTGTTTGTAGTTGTGGTTGTATCTTCTAATCTATTCCATTGATCTTCAGACCTGTTTTTATTCTAGTATCATATTGATTTTATTACAGAAGCTTTGTAGTATAACTTCAAGTCAGGGATTGTGATGCCTCCTGCCTTGCCTTTGCTGCTTAGAGCTGTCTTTACTATTCTAGGTCTCTTCTGGTTCCAGATAAATTTTAGGAGTGATTTCTCTAGATCTTTGATGTATGCTAGTGGTATTTTCATTTGGATTGCATTGAATCTGTATGACAGTTTTGGGAGAATGGCTATTTTTCACAATATTTATTCTTCCTATCCATGAACAAGGAGTGTCTTTCCATTTTCTGAGATCCTCTTCTATTTCTTTTTCAGGGTATTATAATTTTCCCTGTATAGATCTTTTACTTCTTTCATTAGATTAATTCCTAAGTGTTTCATTTTTAGGGATGCTAGTATAAGGGGTGTGGTTTCTCTTATTTCTCTCTCAGTGATTGTGTTGTTAGTGTATAGGAATGTTATTGACTTTTGAATATTGACTTCGTATCCAGTTACATTGCTGAATTTATTTATCATATCTAGGAGTCTTTCAATGGAGTTTTGGGGGGTCTTCTGCAAATAATGATAATTTAACTTCCTCTTTTCCTATATTTACTCTTTTATTTCGCTCTCTTGTCTAATTACTATGGCTAATATTTCCAGTACTGTGTTGAATAGGAGCAGTGATAAGGGACATCCTTGTCTTGTGCCTGATTTTAAGGTAAAGGCTTTCAGCTTTTGGCCATTTAATATGATGCTGGCTGTTGGTTGGTCATAGATGGATTTTATCATATTGAGGTAAAAACCATCTATTCCAATTTTCTGTAAAGTTCTTATCATGAATGAAAGTTGGACCTTATCAAAAGCTTTTCCTGCATCTATAGAAATGATCATGTGATTCTTACTTTTGGCTCTACTGATATGGTAGATTACATTTATTGATTTATGTATGTTGAACCATCCCTGCATGCCTGGGATGAATCCCACTTTGTCATGGTGTGTAATCTTGATAATTTACAGCATCCTGTTTACCAATATTTTATTGAGAATTTTTGCATCTATGTTCATTAGGGAGGTTGGCCTGTAGTTCTCTTTTTAAGTTGGATCTTTCTCAGGTTTTGGTCCTAGAGTAAGTAATATTTGCTTCTAGAAATGACTTAGGAAGAATTGCTTACCTTTCTATTTCACTGAAGAGTTTGAGGCATGTCAGCATTAAGTCTTCTTTGTATTTACTGTAGAATTCTGCAGTGAACCCATCTGGGCCTGGGCTCTTCTTTGTTGGTAAGAACTTAATTATATTTTCAATTTGATTAATAGAAATTGGGTTATCCAGCAGTTTTACAACTTCTTGACTCAGATTTGGCAGTTCATATCTTTCTAGAAATCTGTCCATTTCTTCTGAGTTATCAAACCTATAAGAGAAGAAGTTTTTGAAATAGGTGTTGATTATCTTCTGTATTTCCACAGAATCTGTAGTGATTTCACCTTTTTCATTCCTTATTGCTTGAATTTCAGTTTACTCTTTACTTTTTAAAATAAGATTGGCTAGGGGATTATCAATGTTATTTATTGTTTCAAGGAACCAACTCTTTGATTCATTGATTCTTTAGATTGTTTTCTTAGTCTCTATTGCATTAATTTCTGCTCTCGTTTTTATAATTTCCTCCCTTCTTTTGGCTATAGGCTTGACTTGCTCTTCTTTTTCTAGATGTTTGAGCTGTAGTGTCAGGATGTTTATTTGTGTTCATTCTTTTTTCCTGATGTGGGAACTCCGTTCAATAAATTTTTCTCTAAGGACCACTTTTATTGCATCCCACATATTCCAGTAAGTTATATTTGCATTTTCGTTTGCTTATAGATATTGTTTAATTGCTTCTTTAATTTCCCCTGTCACCCACTGATTGCTCAAGAGTGTGTTATTCAATTTCCATGTGTTTGTGGGATTTTTGCAGTTTCTTTTATCATTAATCTCTAGTTTCATCACACTATGATTCAATAACATGCATGGGATAGTTTCAGTTCTTTTATACTTACTTAAATATGTTCTGTGGGCTAGTATATGATCCGTTTTAGAGAATGTCCCATGTACTGCTGAAAAGAATGCATATTCTGACGTATGTAACATGCTGTATACGTGTATCAAGTCCATTTGTTCACAGGTGTGATTCAGTTCTGTTATTTCTTTGCTGATTTCTGTCTGGTTGATCTGTCCCTTTGTGTCAATGATGTGTTAAGCTCTCCTGCTATAATTGTGTTATTGCTTATTTGATTTTTCATTTCTGTTAAAACTTGCTTTGTATAGCTGGGTACCCGCTCTGAAATTTGGTGCATTTATTTTTAGATTGTTATCTCTTCCTCTTGCAGTTTTCCCCTAACTAGTATATACTGACCTTCTTTATCTCTTCAGATCATTTTTTGTTTGAAGTTCGTATTATCTGCAAACAGAATAGCTGCCCCTGCTTTTTGTGTGTGTGTGTGTGTGTGTGTGTGTGTGTGTGTGTGTGTGTGTGTGTGTGTGTTTGTTGCATGAAGTATTGTTTTCCATCCTTTGACTTTCAGTCTTTGAGTTTCCTTTTGGGTTAGATGCCGTTTCTTGTATATAGCATATTGTTAGATATTATTTCTTGTTCCATTCTGCCAGTCTGTTTCTTTTAATTGGTAAATTGAGACCATTCACATTAATGGTTATAACTGTTATATATTGGATTGCTGTTGACATTTTACCTTTCTGCTGTTGTATCTTTCCCTTTCCATTCTGTTTGTCTGCCTTGCTTTAGAGGGTTTTCCCTATGTTTATCTATAATGTCTTTCAGTATTCTTTGCAGGGTTGGTTTGGTGATCATGAAGTTCTTTAGCTGGTCTTTGTCATAGAAGTATCTTATTTCTCCATCCATTCTGAAGGACAGTTTTGCAGGGTGCATCAGTCTAGGTGGGAAGTCATTTTCCTTTAGATCTGAAATACTTCACTGCATGATCTTCTTGACTTCATTGTTTGTGTTGAGAAGTCTGCTGTGATTCCGATAGCTTTTCCTTTATAGGTGATCTGTCTTTTCTCTCTAACAGCTTTTATTATTAATATTCTGTTCTCATGTTGGATGGTGATTATTATATGCCTGAGCGTACTTTTATTTTCCTTATGGCTATTTGGGGTTCTATATGCTTCACTAATCCTAATGTGTTTCCATTCTCATGTTTAGGAAATTTTCAGGTATTACTTCTCTAAATATCCTCTTGATATCCTTTGTCTTGTCCCCTTCTTTTTTATTTATACCTATCAATCTTATATTGTTTTTCTTTGCATCATTTTGTAGCTGTTGAATTGTTATTTCCTGATTCCTTGTTATATTTAAAAGATCTTGCCTTTCCTGTTCACTAGCTACAATCTTATCTTCGAGGTCTCACTACCTTCACTTTTGTTGAGGTGGTTTTGACAACTTTCAATTGAATTTTTAATTTCCTGTATATCTCGTTAAATCTGCTTAATGTATTTTGTTTGTTTCTTGTATTGTTTGTCCAGGAATTCTATCTTTTTGCTTTGTTCCTCTAATTGTGTCTTCTTTAGATGTGCTCAGCATTTCTTTCATTACTTTTATCCTTTCTTCTTTTACCTGGGGGATTATTTCTAATTTGAGTTCATTTATTGCTTCCCAGAGTTGCTTCTTTTTTTCAATTGCTATTATTTCAAGTTTTTCAGGTGTATGGCTTATATTTTCTTCTATGTACTTGGCTCCTAAGCTTTCTTTGGATGGACTGGAAGTTTGAGATTGCATTTTGGTCTTTTGTCTTATCATTTTCCTATATTTCTGTGTTTTGAGTGATGTTCCATTGTTTCACCTGGACTTGTTGGAAGTCACCTCCTATGCCCTTGGCTCCTGGGACTGAGTGGAGGTTGCTGAGTGTTGCCCAGTGAGGCCTGCAGGACCTCCTGTGCCACTTCTGATGTTCCTGAAGCTGGTGGGCTCCTAACCACTGGGTATGATGGCCCAAAGCTCGACCCAGGCTAGCACCAAGACACTGGAACTCACCTGGCATGTCCTTAGTTCCCCAGAATGAATAATGGTCACTGTATGTGGTCTAATCAGGCCAGTGAAACCTCCCAAGCCTATTTCAGTGTGTCAGGTAGCTAGGTGGGCATTTAACCATGGTAGTGATGGTCTTAAACTCTCTCTGGGCCAGTGCTGTGCCTTGGAACTCACCTCTAGTGGCCTCAGCTCCCCAGATTGAAAGAAGATCTCTGGGTGTGGTCCAGTTCCAACCTTTCAATCTGATATTTGTCATTAAGTAATCAATCATTAAGTAAGTAATCAGTTTGGTCTCTCCAGTGGGACACCTCTCACCTGTGGTGTGGTGCTCCCTTTGACTGCTGCCCTGGAGATGGAGTGGGGTTCCAAAGAGAAGGAGCAAGCAAGGGTGGCATGCCCGAGGTGTAGTGTCAGGGAGGGTGGCAGATGCAGGGGGTGGCTTGTGTCCTGGCCACAGTCTCTCAGGGTGGAGGAGGGGTCCCTCTCACCACACGCTGGTCCTGCCTAATCAACTAGCCCTGGAAATGGATGGAGCTGGAGCATGGGACCCATACCGGGTGGCAGTCGGATCTGGATGGAAGTGGGAATGTATATGCAATTTAAGAATATAAAATTAAGTGAAACAAGCCCAACACTTCTGCTGAAATATCACATGGGTTTCTCTGATATGAGGAACTCAAAATGTTTATAAATATACAAACAAAGAACAAAATAGAAGACAGATAAATAGGAAGTAGGGAAAAATTCAAATGTGTCCCCAAAACATATATTTCACTGGGAAAGGTATACCATTACTGCTCCTATTGTTTGTATGTCAAATAATTAATACTGATTAGGTCTTTGAATGGACTGTAGCAGATATGTTGTTCAAAGGGTAACAAAATTCTGTCCAGCATTCCTAGATTTCCATTGATGTGTGATTTTGGCCAATGACTAATTTCTTAATCTTCTACCTACAGAATGAGAACACCAAAACTGTTACCTCCCTCAAAAGTCTCTAATATTTAGGGATGAATCCTACTACTTATGAGCAACAGCAGCTCCTGAAATGGTCAGTGTCCTTGTGCTTGCTGTATTTTCATAATGAATTGGGCACATGGCTCCTCATTGGTCTGGACTCATCAAAATGCTCACCCACAATATAGGGATAGAGTTGTCCTCTGGACAAAAAAAGAGAAAATAATTTTAGGGGTTAATAACAGCCCAGTTAGTATTAACTGTTCTTATTCTTATTATTAATATAATCATCCCTCCATATCTATGAGTTCTGTGTTATTGGATTCAACCAACAATGGATAAAAAATGTGGTTAGGTTTATGATGGTAACACCTGGACCAATCATGTATAAATTTTTTTCTTGTCATTGTTATTCTCTCTACAATAGAGGATAGCAACTATATACATAGCATTTCATTGTATTAGGTATTATAAGCAATCTACAGATGATTTAAAGTGGGTAAGTGTATGTGTGTAGGTTCTATGAAAATACTATGTCATTTTATTTTTTATTAAACTGTTTGTAGCACATAATGTTTATACTCCTTGTTGTAACACATCTTATTCTTTTTTCATATCTTTTCCTTCTCCTTCCTTTCTCCCTCCACCTCTTTCAATCACTTTTCCATTTGAGAAAGATCTCCTTATTTCTTATTATCTATCTTTGATTTTTTCTCTTCATTTATAATTTGGTTTTCTCACATAGGAGAAACTATGCTCCATTTAAGCTTGTGTGTTTGATTTATTTCACTTAATTTTATGGTTTCAAGTGTAACCATTTTCTTAAAAATGACTCAACATTTTTTATAGCAGAGTAATACTGCATTGTGTATAAATACCACATTTTCTTTGTTAGGTCATCTGTTAATTGGCATGTTATGCTGCTACTATACTTCATGCTGCTAGAAACATGAGTATGCCATATTATGCCATATTATGCCATATTATGTAAAGAAAAGGCTAGAACATCCTCAGATGTTAATATTTGCACATGGCTCTATAACCAATTACCCTGGAGATACTAAGGGGTAAACTAAAGACCATTTCCAGTGGAAGGAAATTTACTGCAACAGACTGAAATCCATCTTTGTCCAAATCAATGCTATTCTTTGAGCTGAGCTATCTTACCCTCATTGGAGTTCAGCAATTGGGAAAAGACTTGCTCTGTCCCAACACTTTAAGACAGTTGTCATCTAAAACACATGTCAGCTAAAAGCTAAGACAGTAAATATAATACCTAAATGCTCACCAAGTGACAACCTATTTCTGATTGTCACGTTGGCATTAATTAGGCCACAGGACTATAATGAGCTAGCATTTCAGTCTGCTGAAGCAATCCTCTGTTATTTAAAATGGATAGCCACTTAAAATTATTTCTGCACAATTCAACTATCTAGATACTTTCAAGGTCCAGACTTTTGAACACTGATTTTTAACCTGACTGGATTAAGAGAATCCTAATGAGATTATGGATTTTAGAGCACTCTACACATTAGGAATTAACCCGTGGATGTTTACACTGACAGTGCTATTGGGATAAGGGGTCCAGGTGTAGGTGGGCCACTGCAGGTGTGCTTTTATTATTATTATTATTTGTACTACCAAGGATTTCACACAAGGCCTTGATAGTGAAAGTTTCCTTCACTTTTAATTATGACCCTATTTTAAATATGATTACAAAGTTCAAGGAAAATTCAAGAGGTGGAAGAAAACAAGAATCTGCTTTTCAAGAAGGTCTCCACTGGTGATAGTGCAAAGTACACATCCTTCACATACCTTGGATGTAACTGAATTAAAACAAAGCAAAATGGCTTCCATAAAAATTTTAAAGCAAAGTTTACTGTCTCAATAAATGGTTCATTTAATACAGTCTTAATGTTTAATGTAAATCCACCATGCTGCAGAGCAAGGATCCTAAGATATTCTCAAACACATAAAACACAGCAGCTATCCGTTACAAACAACCCCCTTAATCAAGGTCCTACACAGGATTCCCTCTGTTCATTCAGTGCAGGCAGTTCATTTTTCTTTTCCTCTCCAGATCAAGTTTCCAAACCCAGAGTCACACCATTAAAAGTAATTTTAAAGAAAGCCCAATGTGCTTGAGCACTTTCCAAATTGGCGCACTACACACTGACGTTGCAATCACAACACAAGTGACCTGCATTTGTGTTCTGGGCACCTGTGTCCTAACTCATTACTTACCTGCCCACTAGGCTCCCATTTCTCACTAGTGTTGACAGCTGAGCGGCCAGGAGGACTAGCTGTGGGGCATAGGGCATGTTGTTGGAGTAGAGATATGGTTAAGTAGCAGGATAATGATTCTCTTGGCAAAAGAATACCTGTAACTTTAGGTATTTCTAAGGAAGCGACTGGACCAAATGATTAGTTCCCTGCTGACTAAGGATTGCCTATCTTCATTGAATGCCCTTTCTTCCTAAGTTTTTTCTCTCACATAATTGTGAGTTTGGACGTTAGAAGAGAATTCTCAGGCCCAGTGGCCACCACTGCCTGGGGAAGAGGGAACTCTGGGGAAACCTACCTGTGAAAAGATGGCCTCACTCCTGGAGATGCCAGCAAGCTCAGTTTCAAGGATTAAGTAGATAAGGTAGCTTGCTATGGCTGGCTGAGTTCATTCTTAGTACTAATTTAACAAACTGCGAAAACAATCACTTCCATTTCCCTATTTATGTCATAAATCTAACAGCTACAATTTTGCAAAAGTGCTTTGCTTCATTCGTATCAATCATTGCATTGTTTACAAGTAAAGATACCTTTTATAATACTAACTAGTATTTATTTTGCACGTCTCTGTGACCCTAAGATCTTTATCTGCCTAGTTTTTGGGCTTCTATCACCTCTTCCACTCCTCTCTTTGTCCTCTTTATTCTTATTTGTGATTTAACTCTTTTTCAGTGAATATAAAGTTTTAATTCATTTATTTTTGGGAGATAAATGAAAATAGGACATGTTTATCATGTGCATATTGTTTCATTTTGAAATACATATACCTTGTGACTTCACTTTTGATCCTGTCCACTCCAGTTTGTTTGGGTATATCCTTGTTTCCTGTTTGACAATTTAACAAGGTCATTTTGCTATTTTTTCATCTGGCTTTCTATAGAACTACAGTGACCTAATTTGGGTCATAAGTATATTTAATGACAATATTTTCTATTAGGTTTTATGAGTCATTGATTAAAAAGTTAAATGGTCCCAAGCGCAAGCCAGAGCCCCGTGGAATACTGATGCATGCATTTCCTCTGGCTGGCTGCCCTTAAATAGTAATTTTAACTCAGAAATATTAGGTGGCAGGCTCTATGTACAGTATCCAGAGTACATTTATATCTCAGATTGCTTCCCCTGTGCTGTTATTAGCCTCTGAGACCAATATTTCCGTGGATATTTACAGACAAAACACATTAATGCCAACCTGATCAAAATAGGAAACCCAATGAGCTATTGCAAGATATATTTCAATCCTAATATCAATAACTAATCTTAATTTTTGGAACTTTTCCAAATAATTGGAATAAAACATATTGTAGTGTGGAAGACTGCTAGGAGGGACATCTTTCAGTAGTGGTGTAGTTTATAGCATGGCCTACTTATTCCTGACTCCACGTAAGTCTGTTTCATTATCCTGGTATAGTTTCTTCCTAGGATTTTTGTCTTTTAGTCTGATCTGCCAGCAAATAGCCTCCATACTTCTTATAATTCTTCCTGAAGTTTTTCTTCTCATGCCTTTTCTTTGTATTTTTCTATATCCTATTGCCAGCCATGTTGTTTGTCCTAGAGCATCCACAGTATTGTGATCAGCGGTCTAGCTCTAAGCACTGGGGTATCAGTAGGAAAAAATAAAGCACTTGTTCTTATGGAGCTCACTCATAGTGATGGGGTGGGGAGAACAGACATCAAACAGGACGTAACATGCCAGAATAATAGTGATTGGAAGACAATGGTAGTGGACTATGGTGAAGCAGTGCTCATGTTTGTCTGTTTTCCAGTGTACTGGCCTTGATCTTAAATTCATCCTGTCCTACAGTTCCTCCATAGGAAATGCCCATGGACCCTAACATTGCTAGGAAGGCATGTTGTCTACAATTTGGTGTATTTTGTATATTTTGATATTAGATAAGCCAAATTTATTGTATTTTTTAGCTTTTATTCAGATGTTTGCCATTGTATAGGTGGAATCATCAAACAAAATTTCAACCATTAGTCATTTTAACTTAATTATTCCCTACTCAAACAGCTAAGGAAGGAAGTCCCTATAGCAATATTTCTCAATAGATTTAGTCATCTTCCTACAAGACAAATTGAAGAAATAAATACCATGGTAGCTCTAAAGTGTTACAGAGTTAGATTTTGAGATTATCAGCTTTTATGGTCAACTTAGCTATTGACATTTGGGCACATCTTGCTGTCCACTTTGGCAGTATTAAATCATTTCCAGATCTATAAGTGCTCAGTGTATGGAGGGCAACTTTGGAAGCATGGACAAAACCGTTGTGAGTCAAAGGGAAGCCATTGTGCTTCCATTTAGGAATGGGAGCCACGAAGTAATTTATTTCCTTATTCACTGCTTATGAGTGTGGAAATTCACACTTTGCTGTGCCACAGCACTTTCTCATCACAGGATGGCTTACAGAGAAAAGCTTACAATTACCTGATTATGTTTTCATCTT
Source organism: Cavia porcellus (assembly GCF_034190915.1). NCBI lineage: Eukaryota > Metazoa > Chordata > Mammalia > Rodentia > Caviidae > Cavia > Cavia porcellus. The sequence goes on along the minus strand of NW_026947493.1, from coordinate 47,918,209 downwards.
GCCAGATGGCTGTGAGGAAAGGGCTTAATTTGGCCTCAGGATGTAGCGCTCTAAATCAAGGCTAGAACATTGAGCTAATCAGAGTCCTAAAACACTTTTTTTCTGTGTGATAATTTTGAAATCTCAATTGAGGAAAAAACCCTCAAATGTCAGCTATGAAACAAATACCCAATCTGGAGGCCAGGGATTTGCTGTTTGATTCCTATTAGAGGTAATGGAAAGCATGAGGATTCTTGCTGTAGTCGGTAGGGCAGGTATTATTTTTTCTATTAAAGTACTATGTATGTCTCTGTAGGGTTTTTATTTAATTGGCAGGCTTTGTATGACACGTGTCAAATTTCATCAATTCTTCACCTTCTTCATGAAAAAGGTGCTTTGAATTTGCTGATGTTTAACCTCCATATCCCAAGTTACCAATTCCAAACACCATTGCAAATTGGTTTCCAAAGCTTCACTGTCAGTGATCAGTAGCCTTACAAGTGAATTTATGAATGACACTCATTAAGTAACAGCTTAAGAATAGTTGGAGCAGTCTCAAAATGGTTTTTCCTTTTCCTTTGTGTTTCAGTGTCAAAAGTTACATGTGCACAAGTCTTGTTTGACTAAAAGGTACATGAACACATCTGGAAGTAGAATTCATTCAAACGTTATTTTTTCTCATTATTAACATTTCTTCTTTCACATTATCCCTGAATATTTATTCAAGGTGACATCTGACTAAATCTTGGTTACCTTAGGGAGAAGAAGAGGTCGACAGATATAATAGCACCTCAATCTGCCTCTTACAAAACATCAGGAATCTACAGTTTTGTATTTGCAAAGGTTTGAAGAGGCCAGATCTTCCCTGGGCCCACAAGAGGGCACTAGTTTAACACCTACTTGAACACACTGCTGAGAAAAGGCAAACTCATGGAAGAAAGTAGGATGATTCCAAGTCTGAACCCAGTCTAGGTAACTTAATGAGAACACTGCTCAAAATATAAAGGAATGAGGAGCCAGCCCAGGATGAAGACCCTTGATTCAAACTCCAGTATGAAAACGAAAGAGCAAACAAGCAAACCAAAAACCAAAAGAAGATGAAACAAAATAAGTTCCAACAGAAAAGTTCCATCAGCCCTTTTGAAAGAGACAGAAAGGAAAGGAGGGGTGTATAGGTGATCTGAGTCCCTGCAGTCCTCTCATCACTGTTTCAGTCTCCTTATCTTCTTGGGCCTTTCATTCCAACCCAAAGGAAGAGGGAATTTCTCCCTTCCTTAAAGGCTGACCTCTATCTCTTTCCTTCTCTAAAGAGATCATGTTCACATCCCTCCCTCTTCCTTTGCCAGCATCTTCAGCCTGGCCCCCTCTGTTAATCCCCTGCCCCTCTATATTCGAAGGTCTGTTCTCTGCTGGAAAAATTCATGGTTTGAACCTGAAGTTCCATTTATTCACTAGAGCACTTTAGTCTTTTCTTATCATTACCCCACTTCTTAGAAGAGTTTAGACCATGAGCTCAGACACACAGTTTAGGCATGCAGTTGTCTAACAATTACCAAACTCAAAACTTGGAAATGTTATGTCTTCCTCAAAATTGCCTCAAGATGCTCTCTGTAATGAATTCACAGGCAACCACTGTTCCATTTGGAGTTCTTATATTTTTCTCTTTTCCAGAATGTCACCTGATTAGCCTTTGAGTCTTATATTTCACTTGGCATACAATATTCCTATCATCCACATTGATTCATGTACCCTTTTTTGGTATTTCTGTGTACTATTTGAATGGACATACCATTATTTAATCTATTCACCCACGAATATTTGGACGAATATTTGGAGCATTCCAAATATGTGTATATGTGTGTGTGTACATATGTGTTTATGAATAAAAACAGTGTAAGCATACAGGCATAAGGTGTTTTTGTATGCATACATTTTCATTTTTATATATAGCATTGGTGGATAATATGGTAAATACATGTTTATCTGCCAAGTTGTTTCCCAAACTGGTTGTACAACTTTGGATTCATGCTAGCAATCTATGAGAGCTGTGGTTGCCCTACATCCTCTTCACCGCTTGGCATTGTCAGTGTTTTCAATTTTAGATATTCTAATAGGTTTGCAATGATACCCCATGGTGGTTTAAATTTGCATTTCTCTAATGAGGCTATTTTTTGTTGTATACAGGTGCCAAACTTTCATCTTTTGTTGTGAAATGTCAGTTCAAACCTTTTGCTCATTTTAAAAAATTGGATTTTTGTTGAATATATATATATATATATATATATATATATATATCTGCAGAAGGTTCTTTGTTGGATATAATTTGTAAATATTTTCTCCTACTATTTGGCATTTTAAAAATCTCCTAAGCATACTATTTCCAGTTTTAAATTTTAATGAAATCTATATTATGACTTTTCTGTCACATTATGCATTAGGTATCATATAATGAGTATTTATTTGCCTAACCAAAGTTTTAAAACATTTCTTCCTATGTGTTATTTAGAAGATTTATAGTTTGTGGCTTAATATTTAAGTATGTAATCTATTTAAATTCATTTTCTATAACTTCAAGGTATGAATAAAAATTTGTGTTTTTTTTTTTCATATAGTGACCCAATTGTTTATGCACCCTTTAGTGCAAAGGCTATTTTTTCCCTCTTGAATTCCCTTTGCAGATTTGGCAAAGTTATGACTGACAAAGTTGGCCACCTAAATATACCTATTTCTGGGTCTTTCTATTTTGTAATACTGATCTATGTGCCTATCTTTGGCTGACATCATTTTTCTTGTTGTAGGTTTATGTGTGATTCTCAGAAACAAGGCAGTCCTCCAACTTTGTTTTCCTTTTTCAAAATTGTTCTGGCTATTCAAGATTTTTTCTTTTCAAAATTTATTTTTTATTTAACTTTGTTTATGTATACCAAAAAAACCCCTGTGAGACCCTGCTTGGGAATGTGTCGAATCTAGGGCTCAGCTTGGCGTAAACTGATGCCCTAACAATATTATACCTTCCAGTAAATAGACATGATGCATCTCTCTTTTTATTTTAGATTTCCTTGATTTCTGTCATTGTATGTTGTGTTTTTCAGTGTGTGGACCTCAAATTCTATTAGCCTTTTCCCCTAAACATTTTTTAATGCATTGTAAATGTATACTTTCTGGATTCATTTAAGACTGTAGGTCCTGATTCACTGTGCTCCTTCTGAGGTCCTCCCTTCTTCCTCCCATTAACACCTGGATTATTTTTAACAGTCGGTCATGAGTTTCCATGTTTTCAGGAAACATATTTACCTTGTTATTGTCAGCTAATTTACCTCAACCAAAACTTTGTTCCTTTTTCTTCAGTTAAAAATACGCGTGTACAAACTCTGCAGTTTACTGTTCAAAGCAGTCCATTTCATCTTAGTCCATGACAGAAAATTCGGAGTTACTTTTATTCATCTTTTTTGAGTTCTCAAAATTACATATATCATGGAAGGAAGAAAAAGACTAATCATGGCTTACTAGCTAAACAACAACAGTGACAACAAAAAGTTCACTTTGAAAATATGCTTGGAAGATTACCTACGTTTTCAAACAAGATAATGAACATTGATTGTATATCAGGGTATCGGAAAATCATCTTTCAACCATTATCTCTTTCATCTTCATGAGAAAATGTTATAGATACATTATCATCACATGCATTTGACTGATTAGGAAACTGAGCCTTACAAAACTGATCAATTTGAGGTCACTCAACTTATTAAATGGCAGAGTTAGAGCCAGAATCCTGGACTGAATCTGCCATGCTGCTACCTGCATGTGTAACCAGCAAGTGGCAAAGCTCACCAAGATTAAGGTAATCAGGGAATTCAGCATCACAGGGACAGAAGACCTCCATCCTCCTGGAACATCCCCAGTACTACTGGTTCATATTCAAAGAATTATCCATTCCATGTATGCCTTTCTCACCTATTTATTGTTTTTATTTTTGAACTTCTCAAGGTGCTGGAAGATTACATAATTGTGGATCAAGTTAACAGTGGCAGTATTTCTTTTGGTGCAAGTAATGAATATCATGTGATCTCTGTCCTTGTCTTTGAAAATATTTTTAATATCCTGGAACTTGGGACTATCCAAAAACCAGTAAACATGTTTTCCTGGAACCTGTGGTCATGATTTCCCTTCCTGGTCCACTGGCTGAAATACACAGCAGACATAGGAACTATTGAATTAAGTGTAATTGGTATCAATCTTGACAATATGAGGGTCACAGATGTACATGTAAATGGTGTTAGATCCTTTCCTGGGCACACAATTTAGCTATAAACTAACTCTTGTTTCAACATAGGAATAGGTTATACAACATAAAACATGCATTTGCCTGTTCACCTGAGTCTAGAATCGAACTAAAAATATAATAATACAACAGGAATCAGGTTTGTTGTATAGAAACCAATGTTTGAAGAGTCGAGAATACTTAATGCCTAGGAAATTTCATTTTATTCTGCTAGAAAAACATCAGTCTAACCCAAAGAATGAAAACCCACTTCTCAATCTTATTCATACATCCTGGAAAAAATATCTAGTCTTTTTCTTGTACTATAGTTACCTGGAGATGGCCTCTTAAAATATATGATCAAACAGTGTATTATTTATTGCAGGAGAGGTGGGTTAGTTTTCTGCCCATAAAATATGAACTAATTTTTCTTCTTTTTATTCTTAGTAAAGGATCTTTTTGGGTGGATGATTATTTACTATGGAAAGAAAGATGTATTAATACTTTTATAAAAAGTAAGAGCCCTAAAGATTAGTTTGTAGTGGCCAGTTTTTCTCCATTTTATGGCTCCATTGAAGTCTATGAATTTGCTCACCAAAATGTATGCGTTATCCCTGTTTGATAAACAATCGGTCTACCTGAGAGATGGCCTTCTCTGTGGGGCCATTCTGTCCGATCAGGGATCAAATGGCTTGTTGATTATTCTGACTTCAAAGGCTCCTAGCTCTGAGAGCTTCAAGGTGGTCTGTAATGCCCTGAGTGTTGAGGCCACCTGTCAATGTTACTTCCAAATTAAAGAGAATCTGCTGGGAAATGAGGGGTAAACTTCCTCTCCAGCGGAGGAGGCTGATTAACCTTGAGCAATTTTATTTTTTCAATGCCAGTGAGTATGAGAAAAATTTCACCAAGAAGATTCTGATTTCCCTTGTTGTCAGGATAGTTGTACTTGCTTGTCAAAAAAAAAAAAAAAAAAAAAAAAAAAAAAAAACCTAATTAGCCATTTACAGAATTGTAGAACTATAGAAAAACTTAAAGGACTACAATATTCTGTTTTTATCAATTCCTGGGAGTATTTTGGTACTACATTATTCTAATGGAATTAATCATTTGATTCCTAGAGACATTTTGAGAAGAAAATAATAGAAATATTTGTCAGCTACATTTCTTTGCTATTTTTTACTTTTACTTTATCACCTGATACTGTTTTCTAAATGTAAGAGGTAGATCACTATAGCAGGAGAGAATTACTTTTAAAACTTTATATTTGTGCTGATTCATGCTATAAAAAATGATTTAAAGTAAACTCAAACTGCACTTTCTAACCTTTTAAAATTAGAACTATTAACAGAAGTGCTAAAAAGATAACAAACATAATGCAATAAAATATAGATGGTCAGTTTGGGCATTTTATAAACTTTACTTTGGATGTGTCTTATTGCTGTTTTCAATGTTAAACATAAATTCATAAGTGGAAACTGTTTTGTTGAGTGGCTTTTGGGTAACTGATGACAAAATTCCCTGAGGTATGCATGCTTTTTTTTCACGCATTTGGGAGAAAATGATTCCTTTTTATTAGGCTCTCTAAGTACAAGTTATATTGTAAGAGCTGTGCTTATACAGAGATAAATATTACAAAGTAGTTCTTCGCTTCCTATTTTTAGATACTCAACAGTACAAAATTCAGTGTTTTGTAAATCTTGACTCTGAGATGAAATTGAGCAAAGATATACACACTTTTATACATCCAATGCTGATTTTAATATGTCAACATTTGCATTTTCATCTTTTTAAAATTATTTTCAGAATAAAGTCTGAAAATGAAATATCTCCAGAGTCTTTAACATTTTAAGAGACTAAATTGTTTGTAGTTGTTGCTTTAGGGCTTATGGTTACCTTCAAGTTTTTTTAAATTTTATTTTGAAATAATTTTAGTCAGAAAAATGTTCTAAAAGTAATACTCTGTGTTATCACAGGACAATTATCAACACTCAGAAATGAACTTTGGTATACTGTTTGTTAACATGCTGATTAAGTTCCGATGTCAGTGGTTGGTTCAATGATGGTCTTTTCTTGTTCCAGGATCCAACCCAGAATTCCATATTGCATTTAGTTATCATGCCCTATTCATCCCCTTTAGACAATTTTTAAAATCTTAGAGTATTTTTCCATAATATTTTCCCTTGTTTTGTATTTTTACTTTTGTTTATTTTCATCATCATCATTTATAGAATGTTTCAAGAAAAATCTGCAATAAATTTTTTGTGTTATATTCTCAACCCTCATCTGTGTTTCGAAGATAGTAAAGATCTCAAGTATGCACTATACTTAAGCACTGACATAGTAAGGGCCATCATGCTGTAACAGCAGTAGGACAAAAGTCTGGTATGGCATAATAAGTTCCTGGTCACAATAAACTATTTTTGCAGCATGGCATGTTTCAACAGACCCATTATGAGATCTTGATAAAATCACAAAAGAATATAGGCATGAAATGAGAAATTGTTAACAGAAAAAATCGAAATAAATTTTCTAGCTTCACTTGCTATTTATCAACTTAAAATCACTAATGCTGAAGATCACATGATTGGGAAATACAATGTTAGTTTTCCACTAGTTTTTCTAGATAGCACTTCTGACATTGGGATTAAAATAACAGTTATGATAGCAGATAACTGGGTTCTTTCTCAGTGGCCTGAAAGATTATTTTTGTTAAGAAAATGTCCTCACTTGGGCCTACAGATATCTGATGGTTGACTGCAATGGGGTACAAGGCTTTGCACCTGTCCTCAGATTCTGTCTCCTTTGCTATCTTAACCCTGGAATTAGATTCTACTTAATTTTGCATGTGGACAAGTTGATCATTTAAAACATATTTTTTCCAAGGCTGTAATACAGGATTAGCTTGACCTACTGCCAATTGGAGCTGGTTTGTATTTCTTCTACACCACCTTTATTTATTTCAACAGCTCAAGCACCAGAAGTTCTTCAACCCATTCTTAAGGCCAGGACATTTATGCCAGGTAGTGACACCAATTATAAGAAGAGCTCAGCAGTTCCCGAGGGAAGCTAACTAGCAGTTAGCCCACCAACTACACGACTGGGGTGCTTTGTGCAGGAAGATAGCACCAGATGCATGATAATACAACAGCCTTTATGGCAAGTTCACCATGACCATCCCTGTGGTCCACAGCAGAAAGAGCTAGAACCAGGACCCTTGTCAGTGATAATTACCAGCCGTTAGTCAACTTCAGCAGATCAATAGAACTTGTTGCTGTCTTCGTTCTATGAAAGCAGCTTGATCATTCTTTTTACCAGTTGGTCACTGCCTTCAGCCAAAAACCCAGTTTGGCTAGAGCTCCTTTCCCTCACTCAATAATAACACTTTGCCTTTGTAGGAATTTGTGCTTGAAATAGAGACCCAGACTGAATTCCACTGTCTCTGGGTAAATATTCTACTGTTCAGTGCCAGGAATAAGTCGTTCTCAAGCATAAAATACTGTCCCTAAGTCCATTGGTATACTGAGAAAGACAATCAAACAATATATGCTCCACAGAGCTCTGAAGTGTCCAATAAAATGGCAAAGTTAAGTCACATTCAGAAGTAATTTTAGGTAGAAGACTAAATAAACTGAAAAATTACAGCTTCAATTATCTCCATCTTGGGACTGAATGTAAAATGCATTTGCTTTTTAAATTTAATCATTTTTGAGAATTTCAGAAAAACAGTTTTAGAAGATATGTCATTCTTTAAAATTTTGTAATTTTAAATTAATCAACTGAACTTAGATTATCATTATACCTATTTCTACTACCCTTCTGTAAATTTTTTAATTAGAATATTTTATTTTGAATAAAATTAAAAGTTGCTGACTTATTCTTCAAAGGTCACTAAGTAGACGCTATACATATATCTATAAGGGTGTAAATTAGATGATTCTTAATTGCTCAAGAAAATGTGATTATTTAAATATACTGTGGTACCTAAATATGCAGTAAAGATACAGAAAAAATTTTGACATGAGGAAGAGTCATTGTTTATCATTAGGAGAAAAATGTACCAAATAATATAAAAAAGAAGTCTTTTTAAGGAAAAAATGTGTATGAGTGGGAAAAAAGATTAAAGTGTATCTATAACAAACGAATGAATGGATTTTGAAATCATATTTGAGATGGTTATTTTCTTTTTTCTATATTGAACATATCTCAGTAATCACATCTCTTTTAGATTGATAAAGTCTTTTAAAATCTAAGCTAAAAATATGTGGTCTCTAGTAAATGTTTACCTCTAACTTATACTGTTAGAACTAAAAGATTTTTTTCCCTCTTTTGGCAGCAAAATGGAAATAATAATACATACCTTTGACATTTGAAGAATCCAATAAATATATTATATATTGGAAGGAAGAACAATAATATATTCTTAGTATTAAAGAATGCAGTTTTGGGGCCTGGGGGTTTAGCTCAGCGGCATAACTGTCTGCCTTGCAAGCAGGCAGTTGTGAGTTCGATCCCCAGTACCAATAAAAATGAAAAAGACCAAAAAAAAAAAAAAAAAAAAAGAATGTAGTTTTGGTTTCTCAGATCAACTAAGATTTTCTTATGAAATTTTTTCATTAATATTATTTCAAAATTTTAAATTTAAAACATAGTAAAATCTATTGTTTGATTGGAATTAGTATTAAATATTCTTAGCAATTTAGTTTTTATGCAAATGTCATCCTGAGCTACCATGATAAATAGGATAATTATCAGTAACTTCATTGAAATTCGCTATATGCTAAGGACTGCTCATATTATCCCTGTTCATGTTCAAATCATCAATGAACTAAGAGTTGGCATTATTCCCATGTTAGAGATGAGAATGTAGAGATACACATGGTTCAATAACTTTCCAAGATTTCTCACCTGGTAAGTAGTGGAATTGGACTTACAACATTGGCAATCTTATTTCACAATCTGTACTCTTCAACGTATTGCTATATTGTCTTTAAAAATGTCTTTCTTCAAACCTACACTCTTCTCATTAAACTACACTGCTGTTATTTAACCTTTCTTCAATTATTTAAACAAGACATAGAATGTTTCAGTGGTTAGGCTGCTGTGAGAGTCTCACTTTGTATTGATGAAAAACAGGTGTGATTCCTGTGTTTCAGTGTGTGGAACTGGACATACATCAGGTGCTATTACTTAAAGACTGTTTATTGATGTCAGTAGCAATACTTACATACATTATGTGCCTTACATGTGTTATCTTGTCTGATGCTCAGAACAACCCAGGCTATAGTAATATTTTTGTTTTGTTTTGCAGAGTCTTGAAAATACTAGGCAAGCACTCAGCCACTGAGGACATCTCCAATAGCCCAACTCCATTTTAAAATTTACCTTTGAGGCAGGGTTTCACTAAGTTGTCCAGGCTGGCTTTGAACTTGTGATCCACCTGTGTCAGCACCTTCAATAGATGTGCCATGATCCCCGACCAAGCAGGACTCATGCCATTTTATTCATGAGGAAACTGAAGCTTTGAGAGACTCATGAACTCAATTCAATAAAGTAATAGTGCCAGAAATTTAAATGCAGATTTTTCTGAATTTAAGTCTAATTGAGAACTCGTAAGAAATAATACTGTTTTGATGTTATGTTTACCACAAAGTTAAAGATTTTAAACCAACTTTACATTTTTGCTTAGGGTGGCCAGTCATCCAGGTGTGTTCAGGACTTGCCAGAGTCAGCATGGTTTAAGCCATAGTCCAGGAACCCTTTGGTCCTGGGATGACCATGATGGTTGGTTACCCAGACACGTGCCAATTTTAGAAGTAAGCATTTAAGATTTAAACATAATGCCTCAATTTCATCTGAGTGGAGCATTTGTGAAAATATGTTCCGAAACAAAAACCTGAAAAGGGAAGACTGAAAAAATAGGAAAGATGAAACATAAATTTAGTATGTATTGTTGAAACCATTTAAAAAACTGTCCCTATAAAGTGTAGCGTATACCTGTAGATTAGAATAAACTTGTGTTTCATAGGAGCCATCACTAACTTGGTCTGCTCGCGATGAGTCCCATACAATCATCTCAGACAGAAGTCTGTAGTAAGTTTCAACAGGTGCATTCCCACAAAACTCGAAGACCCTTGTGACTGAGCATAATTCTGAAATAATATTCTCAACTACTTACATCATTAGAGAGGATGAGGAATGTGCCTCTTATAAGCCACACTGGCCTCTGTCCACTCTGTCCTCATTCTTTTCCTTTCAGCCTTTTTTTTTTTTTTTTTTTTTTTACAAACGTGGCTCTGTTAGTTTTTCCAGCTCTCCTTCCTCATCATCCTCTCCTCTATTGAATCATTTCCCTCAGGAGGCAAAGATTCTCTAGTATCTCTGAACTTAAATACAAGCACAGTCTGTATCTCAGCTCTTTCTCAGCAAGTGCCCTATCACCGTTCTCCTCTCCAAATCCGAAATCTCTTACGAGGAATCTTTCACGTGCTCTATGAATTTCTTCAGTTTCCACTCACCTTTCACTCAGTTGACTTTTGCATCAGTTGTCTGAAACTACTTTATTCAATGTCACCAGGGGACCGCCATTTGTCAAATCTGGCAAATATATCTTTACCCTCCACTTTTTCCCCTCCCAAACGTCTTTACACAGGTTGACTTCCTCTCGTCTCTCCGTTTGGGCTGTGGTAGAGTACCTGCCTGGTTTTGTGCCTGAATCAGTGCCCTTTTTCAGTGTCCTGTGCTGGTTCTTTTCTTACCTGCATGGCTCTTAATTACTGGTGCTTTTCATTGTAAGTTCTCAATCACTCTGTTATTTCTGTGTACCTTCCCAGGCAATTTCATGCCACCTTAGATTCAATTCCAGAGTAACTGTCCAATTTACACATTCAGTTTGTGCCACTTTTTTAAAAAAAAAATTCAAAAGCTTGCTTAGCAATGTGACTTAATTATTTTGCAGGTATTTTAAACTTCACCTTTCTCTGGTAGACTTCGGATCCCCTAATCCACTCTTGTATAATCTTATTTCCCATCTTGATTGCTCACTTTCCCTGCCATTCTCCATTTCCACTCGGCAAGGTCTATGGATTCTACTTTCAAACATGTATCAAGCCCAGCAACGCCTGCCCAATACAGCTTTTCCATTCTGCTTTAGACACAAAGTTCAGATTTTATTGGAAGTGACAATGTGCTCAGCTGAAAAACTGTAACTTTCAGCCATTCTTGCAGACTGGAGTAGTCGAGTCCTGATAGACTGTCAGTCAAAGGATGGGGCCTCCTGTAAGGGCAAGATTTCTAGTCCACAGGTCTTTAAAAGGTGGGCAGACACTGTTCATGGATGGTCTCTTGCTTTCTTCTAACCCAGAATGAAGACACAGCAGGGCTGCAGCGACTAAGCTGTAAGCACAAGGTGATTTTGAGGACAGAGGCACTCTCTAGAGAAGATAGAAGTAAGATCTGAAATGCTCATTTTTTTAAGAGAAAATTAAATTCCTATTTTGAATAACTATCATTCTGTGGTGTGTGTGTGTAACTACAAACCAACAGGAAGCAAATTTTCTCATTTCCACTGTGTCTCCCCCTCAACACCTATCTCATTTCTTGCTTGATCTTTAAAAAACAAAGTGGAAGTGTGTCACATCCCTGCTTAATAAAATTTTTATAGATTCTCATTAAAATAAAATAAAATGCAAGTTATTTAATATTATTGGTAAGCTATGTGTAATGAGGTCTCTACTTACCTTTTTCAGATATCATTTATCTCAGTCTTTACCCTTTGCCAGATAGAAACCTTCCTTGAATTTTAGCTGTCTCATCCCAGGACTTTTGCATGTACTGTTCACGTTAATTAGAATTACCTATTTCCCATTCTGTCTCCTCTTCACCCCCCCCCCGCCATCCTAAAGACTAGTTTGTTGTCTTCCTCTAATTCCCAAGTTAAATGTTATCTCTCTGACCCCTCTGTCTGAACTTGACTATCACGTTCATACTAAGGTCTCATCATTACAACCATCACAGTTTATCATAATTTATTTGTTTGCAAACTGTGTTTTGCCTCTCTCAATAAAACTTAAATTCCAGGAGGACAGGGGTTACATCAGATTGTTTACTGGTGTTGATGACAATCTAAGACATTGGCCAGAACTTCACAGCCTTTTCTAAACATTAGTATCACCTGGGGAGATTTTTCAGCGCTGTTGCCAGGTTCAAGCTTCCTAAAGTGAGATTTAACCTTTCTGTGTTTGGACACAACTCTCCAGGTGACCCTAATGTGCAGCCATGTTGATAGCAATACACAAGGCCAGTGTTTCTCAGTCCTTAACTGTACTCAGTGGGAGCCTTTAAAATCACACCAGGGCATATGGCCCACCATCAAAATTCTGATTTATTTGGTCTGGAAGGATGGTTCTGACTTGAAAATCTTTCCAAGTGATTTAATACTGGCCAGGGTGGAAACCATTTATGCTAATGTTCAATATATAACAGTAACCCAAATGAACACACTTTTCTATTCAATTAACTTAAGCATAATCGAAAACAACAAATTATATGTAATAGAATGTTTTATATCGATTTATGTTCTTTCTCAATGGAAATTGGTTGAATGCCTTTGCCAGCAGGTTTCACTTTTCCAGTTGATTTCAGAGTTTTCTTACTCCTTTTTTCCTCCTTTTACATTATTAACTGTTCTTGGTCACTTCTACTACTGAGATGACCGAACCTTTGCAGATATTTTATAATAATTCTTAAGTTTGTATTTCCAACTATCTCAGATTCACACTTTAAATTTAAAGGCTGTTATATCTCTGTTTATGAATCCATACTTCCAGACTCACCCCTCACAGAACCCTGGCACAAAGAAGTATTTACAAGATGGGATAAATTCATTAGCTTTATTTAAAACACAGTTGCCACAACCCAAGCTCCTTAAAATGCCTGTACTGCAGGTGCTCCGTTTACTTCGGTCCAAGTGTTTTCTTTCCAGAATCTCATGTTCTGAGCCATACTTGCCTCAGTGGGGAAACGGAATAATAACATCAACTTCTAAGTGGAAACTGGACTGAAAAGGCTGCTTTCAGCATGGAGAAGTTAGGGATACCTTGATTCCACTTATATAAAATGAGTTTTATTTTGTCTCCAACTTCCTACGTCTAATGTTCCCTTTCCATAATTTCGGAATTGACATTTACCTTCCACTGTATGTATTTTAATATTTTCTTCCAACATTGTTTATATAAGAAATATTCAAAACATTTTTTGAAAAACTAAAGGAAGCACAGGGTGTTGTGGGAGGTTCTGAGGATTTCTATGGAAGAGAGTAGATTGCTTCTTGTCACAAAATGCCAGGTCCGTAAGAGATGATTATTTCTCTGAGAGGGACAAAGAAGTGACAGACACAGAACACAACTCATGAACGAAGGCACAGATGGTAATCAGTGTCATAATTCATGCTATTACTAAAAAGAACACTAAAGAGGATTCTATTTACCTATCTGTAACATTCCATCCAATTTGCAAAGTAAGCCAGACTACACGGTTAAAGAATATTGGCTCCAATAGGGCATGAACTTTGTCTATTTGCTGACACACCTAGTGCTAAGAATGGTAAGTGCTCAGAAATAGATGCTGATAATTAATGAACTGAAACTCATGTACACAAATGGTGAAAAATAAACAAGTACAGGATTATATGTAAATGTAAATTACAACATCAGTAAAACTGGAGCAAGAGTTCTTCTGGTGAGGGATTATGGAAATCAGATTTTTAGAGTAAAAAACAACAAAGAATCCCATCTCTCTTCTATTCTTTTATTGCACATGTGTGATACACAAGGACAAGGGTATAACACCATTCGTTCTTCTGGATACAGGAACTGAAGATAATATAAATCTCTTAGGCTATCAATAGCTTTGTTTGGGGGCTCCTACCAAGTCAATTGTTTTAAATACTAGCAAATAGGTAAGTGTTCTAGGTTTCTAAGATTTTTCACTCTTATAAATTGGGAGATTAGTGAGTGTGTGTGACTCAATATTCTAGGCAAGACCATAAAACAGTTAATTCTAAAAACAGCAAGATGACTCACTGGCATGTCAACATGAGAGAGGCAGCAAGGGGTGTGAGTCTCTGCAACTCAAAAGTCAGAATTCCTTGCCTCGGCAGTGTATATGCTGTGCTCCAAGGTCACCAACAGCGGAGGCTGTCCAGGTGCTGTGCATCTGATCCTGCTCTGCGGCATCTCCACCTGTGGGATGCACGCCTGAAAAACAGAGTCTGGCTGCATAAGCAAGAGACAGAGAGCTTTTCTTGTCTGTTGCCTTGAACACTGCTTCTCAGGTTCCGATGAATAAATAATGAATTTCTTTCCCTAATACCTGTATCTCTGCTGCAATTTCTATCAACTCTAGAAGAATCCAGGGCTAATTGTGTGTTTGTTCTCTCCTCTACATGTCAACAGGTGTGTTTTCACTATCATGAAAGTTACTCATTTGAGAATGAAGACAGATGCTAACCCTTAGGCTTTCCTATATTAACAGGTCTGCTGATTGACTATTAAATACTGTGGGATAAACATGTACAAGTTACAAAATCCTGTTAAATGGTGTTCTTTGTATCTTCATAGAAGCATCCACTAAAAATTACTGAGATATAATTCAATGTCCATTCATCCATTTGGAGTACACAGTTCAAAAGACATTTGGACGGTAGTCGCTTTGGAAAACCATCAGCACAGCAAACTTTAGAGCATTTTCATCACTCAAATAAGAAACTCCATAACCTTTTATTCAGGAGACTATGGACTCCAGAGGAAGAAGGGAAAGCCCTGGTTGGTGTGAGGATTAGTGTGCCTCTGCCTCTCTCAGAGCCCAATAAGAAAACTAGAAAAACCTTGAGGGCTATCCATTTTTCATACTAATAAATCTTATAGTATACTTTAATGTCCATGACAGAAAGTTTTGGAGCGCATCTTACACACACATACCGAGATGAACCTGATCGGCGGACTGGGCAGACACCTGATTTTCTACTGAAATCTCAAGTCTTGACTTGGTCTGCATAGTTCTATCAATAGTTCATCCACACTAGCTCATCTAGCACTCACACAGGTATTTAGTAGGGAATCAACTCTGGAAATGGCAGTATCATGAGGTTAAATAAATTACTCAAATTTCTACCTTCTGTTAGTGGCAAGGCGACCTTGTTGAATTATCCTTGCCTTTTTTTATAACCAAAAAAAAAAAAAAAGACATGAATTTGCCCTCAACAGACATTCAGTGTCCCAGGCAGTATCTTTTGAGCAGTAACTTTGGCATCCTGCTGTGTGTGTAAAACTTCTCAGATGGAATTAATTGATCTCCTGTTGTGGGTTTTGTCTTTGCAGTCAGGCAATTCAGTGTATAGAAGTATTTTCTTGTGTTGTTTTCTTACTTGTCATAAGCTGGCTATTCTGTAAGTAATGATCAACAATCCTACTCTCCCCCATGCCTTATCGAAGCATAGGGCCCTTGCTTATTGTATTATGTGGCTGTGGTATATCTATGAGTCACAGCTTGCACTCAACAACCTGCACCCCTGGAGTGGCACCAAGTCAGTATCCAAGCTGTTCTAAGTTTCTACATAGTTATGCACTGTGTAACATTTCAGTTAAAAATTGACTGCATATAGCATAGTGGTTCTGTATGATTAAGATGGAAATGAAACATTCTTATCACTTGATATCATAACACAATGCATTAATTGTATTTTGTGGTGGTGCTGATGTGAACAAGTCTAATGCCAATTGTATAAAAGCATACTACATATAATTATGTACAGTATATCACTTGGTAGTAATGAGTGACTGTGGTACTACTTGATGAATCTAGTGCACCATAGCTTTGTCATTATTTTAGAGTTAGTCTTTCTGCTTATAAAAAATTTTATTGTAAAATGTTCTTTTGTGTTACTCCAGTAGCAATCTCATGTGTCTTATGGTGACTGTGTCCCTTGATTGTATCATAAGGCCATGGCACATGATTGAGCCATGTAGGTTTGGGCCAGCGGACTCTATGAAACAACCCTGGCAAAGTTGCCTAATGATTCAGACGCTGCCTCCATCATTAAGCAAACTGATTGCATGCACACAGAGAGAAAGCTGGATGTTAGGTGTAAGTGCAGCCATATGGAATATATATATATATATATATATATATATGAACATAGACTTAAAGAACATGTGCTGAATATAGATCTATAGAACACACACACAGGCATGCAGAAAGCACTAGACTAAAATTTCATGTGGGCCATCCCATTTAATTCTCATGACAGCCCTGAATGATCAGTAATGTCATTACAGTCATGTTGTACATCCACAGCTAAGAGCAGTATTGGATTCCAGTTCGCTCTTAATACCGAGCCCTTGGAGAGATTTCCTCCATTATTTGTAGGCAGAGTGAAGATTCATCATAGTGTGAGCAACACAACACCGAGGGTAGCTTTCCATCTCAAAACTTAATCCCGTGGTTTATGTTTTTATTTTTTTTTAACCTTTTTTTGTAAAATTCATCTATTCTAGTCAATCACACTTGGGGGAACCACCAATTTCACAGGAATCAAACAAGGTCTATTTTTTGCGTGTGTGTGATTACCTGCTTTCTATTTTTAAAAGAAGAACAATAGTATCTGCCTCAGGCTTATTGCAAAGACACTGAAATAAAAGCTAGGATAAACCCTCCTCAGTGGCTGTCACATGGGATGACCTCAATCAAAATGAATATTCTGTGTTATCGCACAGGGAATTTGTACATTGTGATGATCATTAATGATGTGGCAGTATAACCAGTTATTATGTACAAGGTAATTCATACCTTTACATCTGAAGTACACTTAGTTTAAATTTTTGTTTTATTAATTTACAAAAGAGAAAATGTTTTCTATATCTCAGTTTTACCCATTTCTGGATTCAACTTAACTCTTATCTGCCTCTTTTCGCCGTGTGTGTAAAAATAGAGCATCTCCCCAAGTTATGGGAATTTAAGAAAGACAGAAACAAGCATACCTTAATTTTTTAAAGTCATATGAACCTGCTCTATAATTGTGCCTTCTGACTTACAAAGTCAGTAAGAAACAGGGATTAAGTCTCCGAGTGCTACTTTGTAGAAAGACACACACACATGACAAGTTACAGGGGAGAAGATCTCTTGGAGTGCCAATTTGTCTGAGGGCCACAAAACAAACAAATGGTGAGGGAAGAGGACAGAGGAACGGTGAGAAATGATGATAAGATGTGACCCAAAGAGAATAAAACCCAACCCGAAGTAGGCCAAACACATAAATTGCTATTAAATCACAGCTTTTATTTTTCCTGCTTTCACCCTACTAACAGTTTGGTTTCTCAGTAAATGAAAGGAGTCATTTGAAGTACGGGCCTGGAGAAGGCAGGCCTCTGACCTCTAGCTTGACCACAGAGATCAAAGGCAGGCCCCATATGTGTGAGATATTATCTTTTCCAGGCAAGTGAGCACGATGTTTTGTGATGCAGTAGTGTGGAAACAGACAAATAGCCAGGTTAGTGACCACTGAGAGAGGGATGATGGACAGCGGGGCTGAGCATGAGGAATGGGCGAGGCAGGCGGAAGGCACAGCTCCCTTCCGAAAGGTTTTCTATTTTCTTTTGACTTCTTTGTATTTTTCTTGTTTATTTGTTTGTTTGTTTTGGCTAACTGACTTGTAAATTTAGTCTAAACCACATTTCTACATGTACAGTGAACATTTCACTCCTACAAACACAGTATTTATTTAATTTAACCTCCCTTAGTTTCAAATATGATTAGGAGATTTGCAAGATGAGGCTCTTGCATAAAAACTTTTATGCAGATAAGTTTTATGATTCTAATCTTCACTAACATGTGTCACATTAAAGGGCCGTCAGGTCAGTCTCAGTACGAGAACAGGACAAGGTGTCCGACAGCTGCAAAGATGTCTGATACCACACTACTGCTCCCTGCCACCCTCCCCCTGCCCTCTGCCAGCCATAATTAATCCCAGGGGCAGCTCTCTTGGCTCTTTCTGGGGCTGATGCTATGTTGACAGGAGGCTGTTGTCAACTCCCACAAGTCACCACTCAGCTTAGAAGCTTTCTGGGTTCTCGGTCTACACACTGTCCTTCAACAAGTCGATCATTAATGTTCCTCGCAAAAAGACCAAAACAAAACCGAAGGTGAGATGGATTTCAGCCCATGTGGTTGAACTTGACCTTTAAATCATTTTTCCTCGTGCACTTCAAGGTAATAGTTCCCTTGGGGGAACTAGACACCCACTGGTCCCAGTAAAGTTACTGCTCTCTTCTTCCCTGGGTTCTTTCAATTTTTTTTTTCTTTTCTTTTGTATCTTCCCTTCCTGTGTAGGTCTCCCTTTCATCAATGTAGCACATTCTGTCTCTCAACTTATTGCTCTTCCAAATGTCTTTGTTCAAGCATTTTAGATTGAGTAGACCCAACTGAGCAAGGCCTTGCTTTGTTAATATGCTCATCAAGTTTCCCGGGTCTACTTGCTGGATTATTCTTGCTCCTATGTACTCAACACATATAGACGCACCAATCCATATATTAACACAAAGATACTCCAACACACAGACACATGCATAACACCAAAGCACATATACCAGCACACACCAATAAACACTACCGTGTACACTAACACACACACTCCAATACACATAGTAAAACCCAATTTTATATATACACTAATATGTACAAACATGCACTAAAACATACACCAACACATATACATAAACATATAACATGCTGACATGTATTATTGTATATACTAATACCCATACAAATACCTACACTAACACATACACAGAACAGCATATACTACCACACAGAAACACTCTTACACATACACTAACATGCACCAACACAAAATCTGAAACACACTCTGATATAAACTAGCATGCACTAATATACACTAACACCTATGTATTACCCAACATACATCAATATAAACAACACAAAAAGAATGCAATCACTTCCTAACCCTGTAATATATTTCTTCATTATCTTTCTGACAATCCCCAGGGGTAGATTTGGGTTACTGAAAGGTTTACAAGGTCATCTGTCATATCCACTGATAATTGAGCCTAGAGGAATTTTTGCTATTCTCTTTGTGAATAAAAATTGTTAAATTTTTGTTGAAATTGAACATTTCTGCCCAAAATGTGAAAACAAAACTTCCATTTCAGTTTAAAAAACAACAATGAAATAATGAAGTTTTCTATTTTTACTGAAGTCTTTAGAAACAAAAGCATGCTGTGAAGTTTAGGGGATTTGTGAAAGAACGTATTTAGCAGCAAGATATTCATTATGAGGTGAACAGAGGATTATTTCTGCTAATACAGTATTCAGAGGATTTAGGTACAGCTAGATACTGGGAACTGTGGTATCATGAAAATAAGTAGATTTAGGTTTGTAACTTTAGAACTCTTTTCAGAGAACTGATATGCAGTAAATTAACACAGGTCAGTTATCATGCTTTAAAGCAATCTGGACTTCCCATTCTGCCTTAGTATCTGGAAGATTTTAGACAAAAGAAACTCATTTGCGTCTAGAGGTGCTGAATGAAAAGGCACTAGGGGTGGCCTGGGCTGGGACAGAGGGGTGAAAGGCAAAGGCCTTGAAGCAAAGAGCCTCGTACTTCCCAGAGTCTAAAAACAGGGATGAGCTGTACATAGGTTTACTTTAGGAATAGCTAGATAAGATGTCTCTCTCATCAGCTATTTTCAGAGAAAGAATTCATTTTCTTCTAAATTTTTCTTATCATCTCATTCCTACAGTAGCGTATCAAATAAACAATTTTGTTATTTTAACACATTTATATTTTATCTTTCCTAAAGTGGGGAGAATATGCAAATAGACTTTTCATTTATAAATCACCTGAATAAAATACCCTAGCTGGTATGTTTACCTTAATCCATAGGTATGGGGTAACCATCAATGCTCCTCTATTTTTTATGTCATTCCTTTAAATTCTTTTTAGTATATTTTGTGATATGTACAATATCTTAATATAATTATATATGTGTATACACATACACAAAAATAAATGGTACACATACAAATATATATTTGTGGCATAAGAATCATATTGTGATATATTGAAAATATATGATCATTCTGATTTAGAGAATTGAACTAGAGAGTAAATGTTTAAGATAAATGTAAACATTTATGTATTTATCAAGCAGTTATGAGTTCCTTCTATTGCTGAATGGAATCTGAACCAGTTGATATAAGCATGCAAAGACAAATAAGACACCTTTGACTCTCTCTTGCAACCTAATAGAGGGATGAGTCATCCGGTTACAGAAGCAAATGCCACTCTCTTCAAGGTGTGATTTGAATGTTAGATTCTGCCCAAACTTTGTGTCAATATTTAGGTGCCTTTAGTACACAGTATAAAGAAGTGGAGCCTTCGAGGAAATAAGTCACGAGGAGCAAGCCCTCTGGTTGAATTACGGCCTCTGTCAGAGATGCTCTGAAGAGCTGCATCCTCACTCTCTTGGTCTTTAGTTTTTCTATCTTCCATCATATGAAAACACAACGTGTGAGAACACAGCAACAAGATGTGAGAGAAGGAGGTTGCCTCGCCAGAAACTGACCCTAGCAAGGCCTTGATCTTCGGTTTCCTAGCCTCCAGGACCAAATATAAACACCTATCTTTTGGGAATTACCCAGCTTCATATATTCTGCTACCACAGCACAAATGAACTGAAACACCCTGTGAAAACGTCTTTCTTACTACGTTGCCTCCTTTGGCCCCTGTAGTCTGACGTCTTCTGGAGTGACTTAATCATGCTGGGTCTATCAGCATGCACGGCCTCCATGTGCCAAGGTCAGCAAAAGTGCTGTTGTAACTCCAGGGTATCATTCTTCATCCCAAACAATAAACAAGAAAGAGACCATCAAAGACTGTATGCTATTTTTATAAGGAAAACAAAGTCTGTCCCTCAGCAGGCTTTGCCTTGTGTCTTACTAGAAAACACTGCCGTGGGGCCGCTCCTAGCTATAAGGAAGGCTGCAAGATCAAGAGCTGGACTTCCTGGTTCCTAAAACAGATTAGAGCAGCCAAACACAGTGACCCATGTCTATAATCCTACCGCTTGAGGAACTGAGGAAGGAGGATCACAAATTCAAGCTCCATCTGAGAAATTTAGGGGAGAGAGTGTCTCAAAATGGAAGTTAAAAAAAAAGGCTGGCAATGTGACTTGGAGTACATCCTCTTTAGGTCTGAGTCCCAGTTTCTAACTTTGACTAGAGCAGTGAAAGAATGGGTAAGGAAATATATAATGAGTAGATCTGGCCTAGCCTAGGACCAAAAATTAAAAAATAAAATACACTTGTCAGGATCCGAGAGGCTAAGAATTCAGATAACAACATCTTTTAGCTCTCAGATCATTCTTCCACTTAGATATATTTACTAGACGTCTATAAGATTTTGATGCTAGAGATACAATAATAGAACAAGCAGGAGCCCTGCCTTACTGAGCATTCTTTCTAATGGGGAAGATGAGCACTAAACCCATCAGCACATGCAACAGTGCTTGAAATTAGTCAAGACTGGGACCATGGTGGAGAGGTAAAAGTGCTATGAAGTCAAGTATGGGTTGAACATCCTAATCAGAAAGTCCAACATTTTTAATGCTACCAAATCTGAAACTATTTAAGTGCCATATGACACTACAAAAGGAGAATTTCATACCTGACTTCATGTGATGGGTCACAGTCAAAACATAGGTGTACTAACAGTGTAGTATAAACTTCCCTTCAGTCTATGTTTTTAAAGTGTATACAAGACATAGATAAATGTCATGTGTAGACTTGGGTCTTGGACCATGATATCATATTATGTATATGCAAGTATTTAAAAAAAAATCTGAAACTCAAAACACATCTGATCCCAAGAAATTTGGATAAGGGTTCTCAGCCTGTTGGAGTTGTCTTTGATTGCCCCTGGGAAAGCAGCATAGAGGATTATTTTCAAATGTTGGGGCTGTTGCAGAACTAGTTCTTGTCTGATGACTCTACGTGATGTTTCTAAAATTGATGTTGACTTGCTGCTACCATTTTCAAAAAGAAATGCTTCAAGGTGTAAAAATTCTTGAATTGTTAAATAATTTTTCTGAACTTCTTAATGAACATGCTGAGTAAATTAACTATGAAATCCTTTTCTTATTCATGGATTGGCTTTTAGTTTTGGCAAAAACTAATATGTTGCACAGCCAGATAGAATGTTTTGTTGGTTGTTATAGACAAATACAAATGGATTTTTTATTCCTTTTTCTATTTATCTGGTAATGAGAGATATGATTCTTTTTTTACAGTGCTTGTTCTCTCCTACAGATAGCCAATATCTTTTCAAAGACATGGGTCAACTATTTTTAAGTTAGGTTTTATTTGGTTTGGTTTGGGTTGGTTTTTTGTTGTTTTGTTTTGTTTTTGGATATATAGTCTGACTTTGTAATGCAAAATTTGGCCTTGAACTCACTATGTCGCCCAGGCTGGCCTCAAATTCACAGTAATCCACCTGCCTCAGCTCCTACAGGCATGTCCCATTACTGCCAGCTCTAGATCAGATTTCATCAAACTTTTGCCAGTGCAAAATTACTTTTCTAGTTTTTTTAAAAAGCACTGTCTGTTTTCTGTTTGTGTTTTCAAGGTAAATAATCTATTTAAAGTATTTGTTCCTTTCTATATAAAGTAGAAGCACTAGCATTTGTCATTTTCTTTTTTCTACACAAGTATGGCCTCTCACTTCCTTTACTTTTATTCTCAACAACCTTGGCTATCTCCTTAGATTCACTCTTGAAGAATCAGTGTCAACATTTTTTCCTTTTTGGTACATATTTACATTTCAGTTTCTTGAGTTTTTTGCTTTTTTTATCAATCATTGTGCAAAATGTTCATTTTCCTAAATTTTAATGCTTTTTCATAGGTCCAAGATATTTTAGTGATTGCTGTTTTTAATATTTAGCTCCCCAAAAAAATCTTTTGTCATGCATTATTTTAACTTGATATGCACAAGTAATTATAAATTAAAAGGGACTGTATTTCACTAAATTTTCTACTTATTATTCTTAAAAACTCCAGTTCTAGAATTTATGTCTCCATCATTTTTCATGTCTCCCACTTTTTACCAAACTATGTTAAGAAATATTTTAATTAATTGGTTTATAGTCTATTTTTTAAAAGTCTCCAATAGGAGAGAGAGTTAAATTTATTTGTACACTCACTCACATAATTACTTCCCTTTTATACTTCCATACTCAAGGGTTTATTTGGCATACAAAAATGTGCTAGATATTTAATCCTAAGAAGCACTGTGTGCCTAACTGTATGAGCTCTCAGCCTGTTGGTAGATGAGAGAGCAGAGGATAGTGAGGACAGGTATAAGTATGTTTTTTCTATAATTAATTTTCAATACTTGAATTTTAGGTCATTAACAGAGACTGGCAATAAGTGACACAAAATAAGATTTTTCTTACTTGTTAGCTTAATTTTAATTTTCACCAAAAGTGTTGCCCCACTTAGTGATCCCTAAAACAAGAAAACAAGTATTGGGTGAAGAGAGAAAGCAAAAAATAGAAGAAAAAGTGGTATGAGGTGTTTATTCTCTGGTGGGGATGGTTTGCAGTTCGCTGGAATCTCCTGCTTGCCTCTGTGAATAAAAATTGTTAGGAAGTGATTACTCCACCAAGTGCATTTCCCAGCATTCTTTCCATATAGATCCAACTGTGTGCTTGAGTTCAGACCAATGGCATGAAGAGAATGGGAAGTGCCACCCAAACACTTCCCTCCCATGCCTCCCTTAACAGATGAGGGGTTCTAAGGCTATTTTGGGAACCACGTGTTGAGAATGATCAGACCACAAAACTGACAAAACCTGGGCCTTCAATCACTGCCTGACCTAGAATGCACACATTGGACTATGATATATAAAGAAACAAATTCACATTTTATTGTCACAGAACTATTCATAACAATTAGCATTATCTATATATATTAGCCAGTAAAGAAATGTAAAAGGAACCAACAAATATCTACAATGAATGTAATCATCATATACCATAAATATTCACTAATTTAAAAAATAAATACCAGTAGTCATCATCACACTATAAATAGTGAGGCAATACAAGCAAATATGGTGGGGCACGGTGGTAGATATGTGCTCTCTTAACTACTCTGGTTTTCAATATATGAAATTTATCATCCCTCTCTGCTGCTGTTCATTATTTGAGTAGGGGTTAAAAATCATTCCACATTAAAAAGACATCACAATGTAAAATTTTGTACACGGTATTAGTACAATATGGTCTGAAAGGGTTTTTAAAGTTCTGAAGCATAAACTATAACACCAGGGTCATTACCCAATATGTCAAGAATAATCCATAGAATTTCTGTGAACAAAATGTACAAATCTCTCTAAAAATAACAAAAAAGAACTCCAATTCATCTCACAGCTTTTGAAAAAAAGAAAAATCGGGATTGCTTCAAATAGAAAGTTTTCTGTGAATACCTCTTACTGATTTATGAGAAGATCGTATTATTTTTCTTTCTGTGATAAGAAACCATTTGCATCACAAAATGCACACTTCATACAACATATTTTTATAGTACACTTATCCCAAAATCTTTTATACTCACAAACAGGAACAATGTTTCCAGATGCATGGTAACTGGAACAAATAGGCTTAGGGAGGCCACCCTCCACCACCCACTCTGTGTAGAGCTGGAAAAGTCATAAACAGTCCTTGGACACTGCAATGTGATCTTTCAATCTGCCATAGCTGACGACAATTTTCTGCCTGATTGAGAGCATAATGTCTTAAAGGAAATTTCAGAGCCAGCCTTGGACAAACTCCGCTGTTGGTGATATCTGCCTTATTACCAATAAAAATGATGTATTGTGTAACAGTGAATTACTCAGCAAACAGTTCCCAGAGATCACCTTTGCTTTGGAGTGTGAAACAGAACTACTCCCTTTCCTGAATATCAGAAGTTTTACAGAGGAGAAATGACCTACTGACAGTTACTCAACAGGAAATGTCCTTCTTCAAACAGATATACGACATTTCACTTCATACACTTGGTACCCATAGCAAACATAAAGTAAAACCACCAGATCAGTTCTTGGAGTATAGAAAATACAGACTTATATCCACTGATAGACAAATATATTCACCAAATAACACACTTCGGGAAAAAATACCACAGTCAATCAACAAGGCTACTTCAGAACACTATGTCAAAAATTCTTAGACTTGAAAAAAACTGAAAACTGGATTGAAATATCCTAATAAAGCAAAATTTGAGATGCAAAAACCTCTGAATGAACCAAGATATGTTATTGGCCAAGCATTCTCAGAAGAAACCAAGCAACTTTAAAAAAAATAATTTAAAAGTTTTTGATTTCTTGTTCTCATTTGGGAAGTGCTGGGAATGATCCCTAAATGATTTAAACTTTACTAATTGTAATAATGCTTTCATTGAAGCAATTAGGAACTGCCAATTTAAACATCTGAAATAAAAGAGCTCCTAGTCTTATCATCAATATGAATTAGCATGTTTTCTTTCATTGTACCCTACCTCTTTGTTATATATCTATATCCATATCTATATCTATCTATATCTATATCTATGTCTGTATCTGCATCTCTCTCCATGTGTAAGTATGTTTTCTTCTATACATTAAATGTGTCCATCTAAAGTAAAGCAATTGGCTTAATGAGTATAGAGAGCAGCGTGTTCTTTCCTAAACTTTAGAATGCACAATTGAGTCTGCTGAAAAAAGTTTTCACATAGCCTGAAAGGAAACTGGCCCTTTAACTTTTAACACACTTCCCCAATTAAGCATTTTAGGCTCCAGACTTTAACAGCTGTCTGCAGCTGTTGAAAAGCGATTTATCATTGTCAGAGTTCGTGACCAAAACATTAAAAGATTTTTTTTTCTTTATGTTTGGAAGGCTAACTTTCATCTATAGTTATTCATCCTCTTTAATGCTTTCTTATTCAGAGTAGCAATAAAAAATGAAAGAAAAACATTTTACTGAATAATTTTGAATTTTATTTCCCTCACCCTGAACACTGTAATGATTTGTAAAAATCTTTTGTGTAAAAAAATATTACTCTGAAAAATATTTGTTTTGTTTTATGGAGGAAAGTGTGGTGATTTGCTCAAAAGTCTTTTGATGAAAATCCGATTTTATTCATGCATGGGAAATTCTTTTAAATTCTAAAATGTTCAAAGAAATCTAAAACCATTTCCCTGTTTTTGAAATAATGAAAGATTTTTCTTTTTTACTGATGTTAAAAAGGCTTCTACATCAAACACATAGTGTTTTTATAGTGTTATACTTTGTTTTGAAAGAAAGCTTTTCTACCTCAAAAATCGTAAGTGGAAGGAGCTTGGAAAGATTTGTAAGCTCAGATCCATCCTCCTTGGACTCCTTGTCCATTCATCTTGGAGAAACTAAATTGATCTGAAGGCTTATTTTTTTTTTCTGCTTCTTACATTCTATATCTGACTTCTGTAACTATTTGTCTAAAGTTATTTGCTGACACTTAGTTTGCTATTCATCTGCTTACTCAACCAGCAGTTTTTGAATGCCTACTGTGTGCCAAGTCTCAAAGCAGAAACGTAACCTGAGCTGTGCCCTGTCCTCCAGGAGCTCTCTCCCCCAGGTTAGTTATTGTACATGTCTTTGGTGTTGTGAGCAGACTGCAGGAAACATAGTCATCCACCATCAGAGGGCCAACGTAGACATTTATTACAGAATCATTTTATTGTTTATTTTCTTAAGGTTCTACAGAATCAAATGTTATAGTGTTAGAGATTTTAACCCTGAATCTGAAATCCACTTCAACTTTAGTACAGAGACTTTCAGTATGCCCATCAGATGCCCTTCGCCATCCCATTTTTATCATGGGCTATAGCAATTAAGATTCAGACTGCTTTAAATCAAAGCAGTAAAAGGGTAGCAAAGGAATCAACTACATTTAATCAAAATTTCTTAACTCCTCACCAACTGTCTGACTGCCTCTCCTATGTCCCTGAGGGTCAGGAGTCAACTTCATGAGCACATGGGTTGGAGCTCTCAGTAATAAATGAGCAGAGAAAGAAGTCAGACTTGAACAGAAAGCCTTCATGAGGCCACTGAACCACAGGAAAATGAAAAGAAAATTAGATGTTTATAATGACGAATCTTTTACTGCTTTACTTAGGAAGACGAGCCAACTCAGTTGAGTGTGTGCACTCCTTACCAACCTGCCTCGAGTGACTGTTGCCTTCAGCTCAGCCAGTGGCTCATCTGAGAATTAAGAGAGATGAAAGTGAGTCACAGCTTGTGCTCAGGCCCCCTGCTTCTCACATGTGCCTGCATCTGCTTGCCTCTCTGAACAACAGGCAGTTGGCCTTTGCAGTGTTTTGGCCATAGATCTGTCCTCCTAAAGATAATAATTTGCTTGAGCAACTTCCTGTTTTAAAGACACTCCCTGGAGTGTTAGTAGCTCTGAATTATAGAAAAGACAAGGTGTTGCAAAAATGTCAAAGCTGCAGACCCTATATGATCCTTGGGGAAGGGGGAAGAGAAGGAAATTAAGTGTGGCTACAAGAAATCAATTTTAACTTTTATTTTTTTCTTCTATTTTTCAGTGTAAGGTCTGTGCAATCATCACTAAGTAAACAAAGAAACAAGCAGAAAAAAATCAAAAGAAGCTAGAATCATGACTGAAGTTTAACTACAGCTTCATAATGTATCTACTTATATGTAGACTGACATGAAATCATTTGGTTATTTTCAATTTCTCGTAAAGAGATAAAGATACCTAGGAAATACTTTCTATTGTTTATTACCATTGTCTTAAAATTCAATGGTCAGTTGTGAATTGATATGAAAGATGAGTGGGTTAGATTGGGATGAAAAGGAACTGTACCATAAATTTTTTTGAGAGGTCTCATTCTTTGATAAAGTTCAGGAAGGTTTCTAGTCAAAGGAAAGAGTCATCATGGCAGAAAACTTTACAAGCTCTGCTTCAACACCTGGAGAAATTATGTACGGAAGAAAAGACATTGTGAAGGAGGCTTTAAAAAGGTAAAAAGATTTTTTTAAAGACCTCCATAAAAATACCACAGGCAATGTAGTAAATTTCTTCTGCAGCTTCCTCTAAGGACCAGCTGAAATATGTCAAATTATTACTCATTTGGAGAAAAAAAAAAAAAGAACATTGACAGCCTCAAAAACCTGCTTAAGAGAAAAGCATCCAAAAGTGACTGTATTTTTCCAAAATCATGAGTAAATTGCTAGCAAATACATGCATTTTATATAATTTCAGTCGTTGAATATCATCTGGGCGGAAGAAAGTGTTCCTGAATCAGAGGTTTGTTTTACACAATTGTTTTTCTAAATGCTAACCTCCTTTGACCAACTCTTTAAAGCCAAAATTACCTGGGTAGTTGAAGAAAATATGTGAGGAAAAGAGATTTCATGAGTAGAAAGTAGTTTTAAAGAAGGTGACTCAAAGTTGAGTAAGATAATAAAGGCTATGAAATCCAAGCAATGACTTAGAAAATCAAAACCTCAAGATCATTTAATTGCATCACAGAAGCTTGCTTTGATCTGAAAGAAGTTTATAAAGATGCAGTAAGAGTACTCTTTGTGCCCTGTAAGCCATTCTACAAATATGAGGCATCCTATTATTGCAGGACTTGGAAGAAAGAAGCGTCTGTGAGGAGAAAATGGACTCCAGACTCAAGCAGTTAAAGTGTAGTCAGAGAGAATAGTGGTGAGCAGATGGTGTGACGCTGGACCCATACTAGACAATGGAAAAGGAACAACTTAGCGCAAGTGAAGTGGAGAGGCCTCACTGTTTAGACAGCTCAAGGAAATCTTCCTTACAATTAATAGTAATGTTGATTTTATTCTATGTGGTTGGTAAAAACAAACAAACAAACAAAAGCACTGGATGTAGCAGACATTTTCCTGGGTAAATAGAAAAGAGTGTTTTAAAAGCATAGGAGCATTTAATTCTAAGTAACCCATAAATCAAAGATAAAAAAGATAAATAGCTTTTACTTTGTGCCTCAACTCCAGTTCATTGATTGATCACTACAGAAGGAGATAAAGAATGATATGAGGCTGCATTGAAGCTCATTAGGAAGAAAACCAAAAATAAATTGGTGGTGCCTGCCTTGGGCAAAGAGAAGGAGAATGGCAGAGGAGTTCATACTTGAAAAGAGTAAATGGATAAAGGTAAATGGAGAGGAAGACTGACCTCAACCAAATGGTGAGTGGCTTACATTGTGGTTTTCCCCCAGAAACATTTATTGACATGTTAATAGGAAGAGATGTGAAGAATGGTAAAAATTTCTACCTAGAATCATAAAATCATGAAAAGTTGGTTTTTTTCAGTTATCAAAAATAAGAGATTTAATAAAATATTAGATCCCTGCTGACGTGTTGTAGGACCCTTGTGGCTTTCATTTGGCTTCCCATCAAATTCACACAATGGAAGGTGCAGCAGGAAGTCAGAGGAGAAGACAGTGACAGTTGACAGTGATAGAATCTCTCCACCATGGGTGGCATCTACTCTCCTCTGCAGCTGCAGCTACACCTGTCTCTGGGTTCCCTGCTCTTCTTTCAATGGTTTCTGCTGTTGTTAGCTACCAAGTGCTTCCCTGTGCCAGACAGCTTCCAACGTTGTGTAAATAGCTCCTTTTTAAAACCTCTTCAGTTAATCATTGGAGTACAATATTATTTTCTGCCCAAGACTCACAGACAGGACAGATTTACTTTTCTCTTATTGTCTAGAGCTGAGGTAGATACAAGGACATTATTTTACCCCTTCTATAATTCCCATCCCCATAATTTGCAGAGTCTTCCTTGCCAAGACAATATCATTTCAACAATGTATAAAGGATTCTAAAATGAAATTTCAGTATCTTCTACTTTTCAGTAAAATGAGTCTGTCCCCACCCTAAACCCCAGATATAGAGCAGCTGATCCTATATCAAAATCTAGATCTATTCCCAGCCTTAACAGAATTAGTAGTGTCTTTGGGTATTTCTGCTAATTACCTTAGATCAGTGAAATAGGTTATGATTTTTACCAAAATCAATCTTGAAGGAGAAAGCAAAACATAACAAATATATGCAACTTAAACACAAGTAATCAATTCTAAAGTATATTGAAAAAACTTTTCCCACTTCTCAATAATTAGCATGCAGATTCCAAATCTAGAACCATAGGCTTATACAAGTGCCCATGTTCTAAAGGCAGACACAAATAACAAAGTGAAAATCTAGCACTGTTTTGGTCAGACAACACATGTAAAGGAAATGCAAAATATTTTTACTTTGAGAGTATTTCAGAGTCATAATAAATATAAGCCAATTACTTCATTTTATTTGTAATGTAATGAAATAGCTGTATGACAGTTCATTTTTCATGAATATCCTTGACATTATGAAGCATATTTTAAGAGACTTTATGCTCTGCAAAACCAGAAGAAAATGACTAACCACTTGTATTTTAGCTCTCCATTTTATGCCTCATAATCTTTTTTTTTTTTTTTGTATCAGGAATCGAACTCACAACCTTGCACTTGCCAGGCAGGCATTTATGCCACTGAACTAAATTCCCTGGCCCATAATCTTCGTTTTGATGGCCAAGATATTGAATATATATTTATTGGATTCATATAAATAGTCTTTCTAAGAAAAAATCAACTCTAGAAAGTATAGACTCTCATTTTTTATTCTTTATAGTTTACTTACTAATAAACTAGCCACTTGTCCTATAGAATTTTGCAGTCTTCAATACTGAGGATTATATTACTGTACTATTATTTCATGTGTTCCTCTTTCTGCTGTGGTAAAACAGACTCACAGTGTCATTACATTAGTGGTTTGTTTGTTTCTTTTTGTGCTGTTTTTTCTGGCAAGAATAATTATAGGTGATGCTGCATACTTGTGTCAGAGGGACATCATTTTGAATTGTCCTTGTTTTATGTTTCAGTAACTGATAATGTCTAAGATCTATCAATTTGTACATTTAACAAGTGATGATACTCTAATTCCATTACTTTCTCTTCAGTTATTTGATGTAAAAGTTCTACAGAAAGAAATTCCTCCTCATGAACTCTTTGGTTTCCAGAATGTACAGTGCATACCAGAAGAAATATCTTTTTTTTTTTCAGTTTGCAGAATAATCAGTTTGTTTTCTACCATCCTTCAAAGATGACCAGTGATATTTTTCTCCTTGTATCACTTGGGAACTTTAACATATTCTAATTGATTGAAGCTATGATTTATTTCAAACTAATTTATCGTTGGCCAATTGTTTATGTTCAAATAATCTGAATCTTTTTTACGCCACTCAGTGGCCTCTATTATTAACATTAGCATTTTTATTTTCTACTTCCTCATGCAAAAACATCTTCCAGTTTGTACACATTTCCTACTCTTAGTATTTTTTTCTGTGCCCAGTTCCTTTTAGTGGACGGTGGTACTCAATGGGCACCTGGGTATTCCTGTTCCTTTACAAAAGCAGCTTTTAGTTACTTTGTTGCTAGGTGTTCACAACATTGTACAATCTTCAAAAGATGGGTCAACAAAGATAATTAAATTATAGTCAAGTGAAAATTCTAGAAAAAAAAACAAGGCTACTTTCCTAGTGAATAATGGCTGGCCTATTGACATTTTCTTTCCTATATAGTCTTCTAGTTGCTGGAACTCAGGTAAAGAATTCTGGTGAATGAAAATTTTCTCGTCATTCTTTCTCACTGCACATGTGTAAAAACTTTAACATGGTGCCTGATGCATAATAAATGCTTCATAAGGGCTAATAATTTATTATTGTTAGATGGATTCACATGGTTGTCTTCATATCCAAAGAATGAAGAACAAATGAAATAAACTCAAACTAGAGGGAGAAAATGTGTTTCTACAAGGCCACACAAGGGCTAGTTAGTGTCTGCCTCTACTGCTGCCAAGTTGAAAAAAATCTTGAAATTACATTTTCCAGAATTTCCTTTTCTCCCTAGCTCTGTTTCAGATTGTGCCACTGAGAAGCACCTGCATGAAACGGCAGTGAAAGAAAAGAGGACGTGATTATATCCAGCCTGATACAGGCAGTACCGGGCAGCATTGAGCTTCAGGGTCAATTAGATATTGACCATGGGAGCTCCCCAGAATTTATGAACTTTACAATCTCTTTGCAGCAAACTTTTGGGAGTTTCAGCTCCAGGATGAAATCTTTAAGAATAGTTTTTCTTGACCTTCACTTTTCAAGTCCTTAGCACTATAGAAGCATCTAGTTTCCTGTGTTAGTTCTTCCAAATTCAAATACCTAAAGCTGTGTATCTTGCATGATCAAATTCTGGTTCACCTCAGATTGAGAACCCTGGACAGAAACATCCAGGGCACTTCCCTTAAACAAATGGAATGAGCAACCCTCCTTCATTTCATATTTCACCCAAGAAGAAAGAGACACCTTTCAATCCATGTGCTGTAAGATAGGCTGACTGAATTCACCCCAAAGATCCTGAAGCTTCTCTTCCTTGGCTTTTAGACAGTTACATGTCCTTTGGCAGAGATCACATGCGTGGATGTATGGCTACTTTTACTATATTCATGTGCAGATATAAATTTCTGGGAGAGCTAGAGGTAGTAGGAAAGAGAACAAGCAATTTTTCCCAAAACTAAATTTCCTTAAATTTATGATTTTTAAATTAGTTAGCTCATGGTTTAGGTACACTGCTGCTTTCAGCAGGAAGGTAAAAGTATTTATTGTTGTATCTGTAAGTATATTTAGATATCTGATTACGTGGTGGTATGAAAAATATATAATGATAATGGAAACATCATTTTGAAGGAGCAATATCTTCATTCTAAAACGAATGTGAAAATAAATTGAAGGTTTAAACACTTTGAAACAAAACAGAAACAGATAACTAACACAAAAACACATGAGTAAAATGCCTCTGATTATAGGTATGAGAAAGTAATAATATTAAAGATTGGTTAGTTTGACTGTAAAAATGAGAATGTTTCCATGACTAGTAAAAACAAAGTAAAAAGCATATTTTTCAGTTTATACTTAAGAAAAAGTATTGAAGTTACCAATATATAATTACTTACTTATTTTTATTTGATTGAAACAAGTAAGACAGAATTCCATAAAAAGATATGGGCATAAAAACTCCAGTTGATCCTAGCACGAACCATCCTTTTCAGTGAGTCAAGAGACACTAATAATATAATTAACTTGCATTTTTCTACCTTCTCCTTTTCTTCCTTTCCCATTCTCCCCTCCTAGTTCCTTTTTCCTTTTAAACAATTTCTTCCCATTTCACATCTATTGTATATTTTGGACCTTATTTACTCTTTCAGTTTCACATATCAGTGAAACAATTTGATGTTTACACATATGACTCTGATTTATTTCACTTATGAGTACAGTTTCAAGTTGCATCCTTTTGTCTAAAAAAGTCTCAAGATTATCCTTCCTCAGCCATAGCTGAGAAGTACTCAATTATGTAAATATACCACATCATTTTTATCCTTTCCTCAGTTGATGTGCATTCAGGTTGTTTCCAAGACTTAACTGTTACAAATGGTGCTGCTACGATGATGGGGACACATATACTGCTATGGTGCGATGCTTTTAGGAAGCGATCCAGAAGGGGACAAGCTGTGTCAAATGGGAATTCACATTCCAGCTTTTGGGGGAATTTTCATACTTATTTCCATGATGTTTGCAAAACTCTGCACTCCCACCAACAGTGGAGAAGGATTTCTTTTTCCCCTAGACCCTGCAGCAGTTGTTATTTGTTGATTTCTTGATGATAGCCACCCTATGGGTGGCTATCTTTGTCAAAGATAGAATCTTGGTGTTGCTTTAATTTGCATCTCTCAAATCACCAATGATGCTGAACATTTTTTCACATATTTATTTTCCATTTTCACTTCTTCATCTGAGAAATGTGCATTCATGTCATATGCTGTTTTTGGATTGAATCTTGGAATTTGGGGGCCTAAGTTTTTTCAATTCTTTATAGGTTTTAGATAGAAGTCTTTTGTTTGAGGGCCAGTTGTCTAAAAATTTTCTCACTCTGTGAAGTGTGTCTCATTCAGTTTGGTTTTATTCATGAACTCTTTGCCTACCCCTATGTCTTCAAGCTTTCTACCTACTTTTTTTCCCAGTAAATTTAGTGTTTTTGCTTTAATATTTAGATCTTTTATCCATTTTGACTTTAGTCTAGTGCATGATGATACACATGGGTCCAGTTTTAGTCTTTGGCATGTAGTGAGCCAGTTTTTCCAGCACCATTTATTAAACAGGCTTTCTTCCAGTGAACATGTTTGGCCTCCTTTGTCAAAGATAAGGTGGCTGACTGTGTTTGTAGTTGTGTCTATACCATGTAATTTGTTCAACTGATTCTCAGTCTGTTTTTTACCAGTACTATGCTTATTTTATCATAGTAGCTTTGTAGTATAATTTCAAGTCAGGGATTGTGATGTCTCCTGCCTTGATTTTGTTCTCCAGAATTGCCTTTGCTATTCTAGCTCTCTTCTATTTCCAAATGAATTTTAGGACTGTTTTCTCTATTTCTGTGAGGTATGCTAATAGTATTTTGACTGGGATTGCATTAAACTTGCATAACAATCTTGGGAGTATGGTGATTTTCACTATGTTGATTCTTCCTATCCACGAGCAAGGAAATCTTTCCACTTTCTGATATCCTTTTTGAGCTCCTTTTTCAAAATACAGCAATTTTCAATATATATCTTTTACTTCCTTTGTTAGACTGAGTCTTACATATTTCATTTTTATGGATGCTATTGTGAAGAGTGTTGTTTCTCCAATTAATTAAGAGTAGGATGTTGGTATCTGTTTGGCTCAGTTCCCACTCCTTTGATGTTGGGCTGTGGTGAGGTTATTACCCCTTGTATTGCTAAGGAAGACAGATGATTGATTACAACAGATACAGTATTCTAGAAAAAGTAGAATATTTAGTAATAAAAGTAGCATCAAGCACAGCTTAAAAACTGACAAACTGTGGTAACTATTAATTTTGTAGTTTAAACCACAGAAACAAAATCTAGTTATGTAACAGAACCAATCATCAATCAAGAGCTTGTATGCAAAGTGTTTACCCTTGGTGAAGTGGTTGGTGGAGTGGGGAAATTTAAGGATAGTAAGTTTAAAAATATGACAGAAAAGGAAGTAGAAGCAGGACTGGAGGACAGAGGATAAACAAAAACAAAAATAACATTTAATTTAATTTAATTTTTTTTAAAAAAGGAAAAGAGTAGCCATACCTTCCTGCTCCTATTTCATGTGTCTTTGTCTATGGTTCACTTAACTTACTACCTGTTGGCTTGTACTGTTAATGTTGCCTTGGACTTTTCCACCCCACTGGGTCTGCCTGTTCATCATGTGCACCCTAGTCAGGGTCCAACTGTGTGGCTCCATTTCCCCCAGTCACCTGGTCCCTCTGATGTAGCAGGGAGGACCCATGCACATGAATTCCTATTCCATATACTATTTATATATTCTTTGAAGGTAAAATAAAGCCATTCATAGAAAAATTGACTACAAATATAATATAGTGAGTTCACAGAAAAAAAAATATAGCCATGTGTATGTCACATGAAATCTGCTCATCATCCACAGTGACAGAAAGGGAAACTAAAATCTTACTTAAGTAATTTTTGGTATAATGGATAGAAAATTTTAAAGTTTTGACCACATCCCTTTGTAGGAGACAGAGGACTAAGCATTCCTTCACACATTGTTGATAGAAAAAATAGTAGAGCCCTCTACAGAGAATAACTCAAAAACATCTAAGAATTATACTACATAAACATTTATCCTTTGATCCATTTATCTCATTCAAAAAAATCCATCCTAAAGGTACACATGCAAAAATATATAAAAAGTGTACAAATAGATTGACTCTAATGGTCTTTGTAATAGAGGAAAAGAACATAGAGGTACCACTCAAATACCATCAATGAGGAATTGGCTAAGCAATGGATGATACATACACCCACTGGAGTTCTATAAAGCTGGTAAAAGGAATAAGAATTATTTTAACAGGCATCATAAGTAACTGATATTTTAATCTCAAAAAGTAAAATATAAAATGTATATATACTGTTATTATTTATTTAGAAAAAATAATGTAATTTGCTTTATAGACCTGGCCTTACAACCATGTAAATATTTTATTCCATTATGAAGCAAATTTAAATTTATATATTTCAAAATTTCTAAAAATTAAAGGCAGTATAGAATAAATGAACCAAATATGTCCATTATTTTGGTGGCTTAACTACATAAAGATACATAAAAATAGTGCAAAGTATCTAAAAGATACACACAAAGATACATAAAAATAGCACAAAGTATTTAAAAACATTTCAACTCCAATATTTTGGCAATAATATTGTTAATATTATTCTGAGACTGTTTTGATTATATTACAAAACAGAAAATGAGTTTATTTTTATTAGCAGTATTGAGAACAAAATTGTCATTTAAGAAAGTATGTATAGATGTAACACTGGTGAGGTCAAGTAAAAATCATATATCCTGAACTCAAATTGCACTTATCAATAAGAATTATTGATATTTTAAAACACACACACACACACACACAGTGGTCTTGCCATGAAAAAGCCCAAAATACAGTAACAGCATGCATCTCTCCACACAAATTGTAACATCTAAATATTAATTCCTGATGAGAACAATTAATACTCTTTAGAGAAATAGGTGGTTCAGGATCTAGAGTAGGAAACTTTAGAAGTGAATTTGTTATATCAAAGCTAGAAGTCAAAGAAACAATTTAGTGTTTTATCAAGGAACCAAAGTATCAATTTGAAAAAGCATTCCTTAGCCCAGGAAGACACAATTGAACATCAACAAGAAAAATAATAGGATTGAAGCATGTCAAATATGTATGTTTAAATCCTCAAATTCCTACTGATTATAATCAACTAAAAATTGACTGACTATTCAGGAACACTGATAAAGAGTAAATGTCTAATAAATCAAGGATTGCCCTTTTCAAATCTTAAGTCAACTTACTTTTGTACAATATTATGTTAGTGTCAGGTTTCCTTTTGAATATTTGATTTCTAGATCTCAATTGTCCTGATTTTATTAAACATGCACTCACTACTGTACCTATTAAAAGGTAAATAAATAAGTTACGGGATAGGTAGAAAATGTCCCCAAAAATCTTGTGTTTGAAGGTGGGGCCTGGCTGGAGGGGGCAGTCAGACACTGGGGACATGGCCTGGAAGGGTCCTCAGTCCTCCATTCCCCCTGCAGCTTTCCTCCACGGTGCCTTTCTGCCATGCTATTTCTGCCTTGCAGTCACCCAACCATGAACTGAATTCTGTGAAAATGTGAGCCAAATAAACCTCTTCTCTTCAAATTGTGGGTATCAAGTATTTTGTCCTAGCAACAAGAAAGCTGACTAATATGGGAAAACTCCATCTTTTAGGATATTAGTTAAAAAGGAGTCGCTACTCTGTGGGACATAATGCCAATTTTGTCCCAAAGGTGGGTTATTGT
Organism: Cavia porcellus; assembly: GCF_034190915.1. NCBI lineage: Eukaryota > Metazoa > Chordata > Mammalia > Rodentia > Caviidae > Cavia > Cavia porcellus. The sequence continues at coordinate 47,880,343 of NW_026947493.1, read as the reverse complement.
GGGTGTATAATACTCACATTTTAAAATTTAGAATATTACTATTAACTATTAACTTTATGAGGTTTAGTTATGTTAAACAATGAGTATTCAATAGGAAAACAAAATTTAAAAAAGTGTTCTATTTTTAATATTTATTGTTTATAAAGAGGCATCAAAATTTTGAGCATGGATTGATTTTTAGTATAAAAAATTTTAGCTCAGCGGCATAAGTGCCTGACTTGCAAGCAGGCAGTCGTGAGTTCGATCCCTGGTACTGATAAAAACGAAAAAGACAAAAAAAAAAAAAAAGTCTAAAACATAGAACAGGAATAAATTCCTCTATTATCTACAGTGAAAATACCGTAAGAACACTACAAAAAAATTCTTTTCTTAATTATCACACCTGCAGTTGTCTTCATGCATCAGAGCAGCATGTTTCATAGACACATATCACTTACACTAACAGCACATATATTTGGCTTTCTTGACCTTTTTGTAGGATATATTTGACATCTTGCTGGTCTTGTTATTTTGTCGGGAGGTTCTTATTATGCATGTATGGTTAAAAGGAACATAAAATATTAATAGAATTAAATTCTTAATATATACTGTATGTTTGACATAAACATCAGCTGTGTACACACTTGAAAAACCTAAAAGATAACATCAGAGATAAATTCCTATATGAACTACAATGAAACTATCAATATAACTCTATAACAGAAACAATCTTTGCTTCACTTGTCACACCTAAGACAGTCTTCACACAGGACAACTGCATGTTCCATGCACATGTGTCACACTGACAGAACACGTGGTTTCTTTCCTTTCTTGTGTAGCAGGCTGTGCTTGTCACTTCTCTTGTCTTCCTATTTTATCAGGAGCTTCCTATAATACTGTACAATATGCATTACCAGGAAAATAAAATGCCAATAAAATAAAATAGCAAACGTAATGATTGCAGCATTTTCCCATCAGCTGTTTACTTGGCTACAAAACCTAAAAGATAACATCAGAAATAAAAGTCTGTGTGAAGCACAGTGTAAATACAAATAAAAGTTTACCTCAGAAATAATCTTTGCTTCAACTGTAACATCCAAGACAGTCTTTCCACATGAAAATTACATTTTCAACACACAAGTATTGCTTAAACTGATAGCATGTATGTTTTGTATTCTTGTTCTTTTATGTAGGGCACAGCTGACATCTTCGTGGTTGTCTTGTTGTTGTGGTAGGTCTTTGTACGCTGTACCTGCCTGTTCACCTGTCAGCTCACCAGTGTCCTGCACAGTTGCAATTTTGCATAGTTCCCTGGACAGAAACATTTTGTTTTTCCACTTTTATAAATGATCTTTTATTAGTTCCAGTTCCAATCCACCAAGAAAATTTCTCCATGGTTTTGCACTTATTTTCTTTGTAAATTACCAAACTATTTATGCTACATATGCTTAGAATCAAGCAAAACACAATCATTGACCAATGATTTGTGTTTAGCGCGTTATAGTTGTTACATAACTCATCAACAACTTTTGGTTTTGATGTATAAAGCTATCATCTCATCCATTTAGTCAAAGTTTCCCCATCAATATTTTTATCATGATGTAATATTAATATCAGTTGTACCAGGTTTTGGGTGTGTGTGTGTGTGTGTGTGTGTGTGTGTGTCATACGTGAGGCCAATGTTAAATCTTCCTGAAATCCAAAGATTGTACTATCCTCTTTTGAAATTGCAACATTTCACTTGGACTTTATGCTCCAAGTTGTTCCTGTGTACAGTCCCCATGCTGCTCAACTTGTGCTCTGTTAGCAAATGTAACATCAATTGAAAACTGATAAGCCAATTGCTAAATATCACATTCCAATTAGTTTGGGAGATGGGAGCAACAAGTCTGTTCACAGCATCATTTAGTTTATTACTATACAAATAAGGACTTAACAGCTGAGTTCCAGGATAGATTTCTAAATTGAAACTGCAACAAGCCTTACATTTCTAGGAAGATAAATTTTTGTGCCATGTTTTGAAGGATTTTTGTCAGCATATACTGCCTCAAGCTGCAGCCGTCATGAAATGCTGCAAGATGCTTGTCAATAGTCATATATTCAGATGGTATATAAATTGTTTGACAATTGCCCACAAATCTCTAAAACAATGAACCAGTTCTCTTTCTTTCTTGGTGGATAGTTTCATCATCAAATCTCAGGCAATTTTGAAGGAAATCAAATCTCCTCAGTGTCATTAGTAATCTACAAACCTCAAGCCCACACCCATTTTCCATGTGTTTACATTCCTAATGTTACCAAGAGAAAGCCCTGCTAAATACAGCAGACCTATGAATGCATTCGGTTCAGCTAGTGAGATGTCTTAATACATTTTTGAGTATGGCTATTGGTACATACAGAATGTTTTACTTGTATTTCAGCATTTATATACTTTACAATATCTTATGGCATTTTGTCTGTTACAAACCATGTCCAGCTGAGGAGCAGTACTGAAATTCTAGCCAATAATTTCACCTCAGCCAATATCCTCACTGTATTTTTGGACCTAGTTCTAGCACTGGATCATTTCATTTGGTTGCACGACAATTTTGTACCATTTCAACTAGTAAAATGTGTACTCACATTGCTGTTTTGTTCATCATCTAAATCAAGGAGGTCTACATTTCCTGTGTATGTATTGGTCAATTCTTGTTCCATTTCACTGTTACAGGAACTTTGGCTTTTTTGCCCAATATCAGTCATTATCATCTTCATCATTCATGCATGACTAATCTGATGATTCACTTTTGACCTCCTCCAAAACTTGCAAATCTGGTTTTTCATGTGCCATTGCACTGAACTGAGCTACCTCCACCAGAAAAATTTTTTAAAAACCTTTTTAAAAAGCAAACCCTAAATCCACAGTAATTTAGCAATGAGCATTTCATTGGTAAAACTTATGTGCTGCTGCTTTGGAGTTCCTGTGCACACGTTACCATTTGTCTGCCAAGTGAGTAAATGCACAAAAGGGTTTTTACTTTCCCCAGGCACAGCTACTGTGAGTCACACCCACCTTCCATCACAATGAAATACATGTTTTCATAACAGAAGAATAGTGTGGGTGTATTTTGTCCCTTGTAATGCTCAGATAGACATATACAAAACCTATTAGACCATTATGTGAGTAAAAATCCTGGTTTGACACTTTTGCACACATGAACACACCTTGCTGTTCATCCTATCAAGTGAGTAAACACAAAGATTGCTTCCTGTATTCCCCAGGTTCAGCTCCGGAGATGCAGAGCCATGTACTACTACACTAAAGTACAAGTTTATAGAACAAAAGCATGTTATTGTAATCCAATGTTATGTTCTACAGGCTAGCAGAAAGTGCTTCCAGAATCATTCGGTAGTTGGGAAACATGCATTGAGTTCTCACTGTATGACTGAAACACTTGTCTTCTTGAACGTACAGAAGATACCAGGCCAAATTTTTGTCATCAGGTAGTTTATATTTTGATAGGATCTAAGGGCATATAAGTGAGATGGTCACATGGAATAAGAGGAATAACAAACAAATGATCGTGAATACTACATAATGTTTATGGTATAGTCTAATAAAACACAAGATAAAAGCAAGAGGTAATACTCTGAACATATTTTCCAAAGCTATTGCTTCTTTCTTATTCAATAAAACTTTTAACAAAATATTACTATTGTACTTTTCAAATATTTTGTCTCCTCCTTCATTCAGCTCAATTTTGTATTGAACAAAACCTGGATTATTCATCTCATCACCCTACGGCTTAAGCAAACATCAATGTGAATATCCCAGTATAATAAGAAGCTCTATTTAGTAACATACTACTTTAGCATAATGACTCTTTTCCTCTGAGAATTGGTTTTGAAACTAACCCAAATTTTCTTAGAGGAAACTCATTTTGACTGTAATAGTTCCATGTGTAATAGGATTAGGCTGACAGAATTCTGCTTTTTTTTTTAACAGACTAAAATGTATCAGATTTAAATGTCTTTATTTCAACTTGAGAGTAAAAACTTGTAAGATACTAGTGGTTTATAAGTGTACAAAGCTTGCATTTTTATTCTCTACACACAAAGACTGCTTTTAGTACAAATGGTGTGCTCTATCTTGGGAGTATCAATTCAATGTCTAAGTCTCCAGGTAGAGGTGTTTCCTTGCCCAGGAGTCTAATAAACATGCCAGAAAACCGCACCAAGCATAGGACTGTTGTACCTAACACTAACCTGGGACCATCATCTCATTAATTTCCTGGTGCTCATGTGTGTTTCGTTAACTCATCAATTCTGTGGTTTCTGCATATTTTGTGCCTTACCGTGTATGTCAGAGTAACAGAATATGGTGGCACTTGTAGGCAGAAGGGAAAAGATTTGTCACAAACAGGTACCTAGGATTCTGAAAATGAGCCCTGAAAGAATTTGTGTTAAATAAAAAACTATGGTGGTATTCAGTCATTCTAGACTGAAATGTGAGTTTCTGATTCCTTAAACCTCTGTATGATCCCATTTCCTTATTTAGTATATACTTCATACACATGCACACACATACACATAAATGTGCCTGCATATATACACATGCAGAGAAACTAATTATTTGAACAGATGGTTCTGTGAACTTCCTTGGAACTGTAATCTACTTTCTTTATTTGGAACTTAACCATGTGCTGTTTTACCATTCCTTAACTATTCTTAACAGTGTCATGTCAGTAGCCCCAGATTTCACCCCAGAATAGAATACTTAGATGATAGAGGTTTGAAATTAGGGCTTATTGTTTTTTAATCATGGTTCTCCTCTCCCATCCCAGCTCCCAATATAGTCGTCTATACATAACAATCGCTAAAGAAAGACCATAACCTTAATCTGCAGACTATCATTTTTAGCAACTATCAGTCATTAAGTCAGATACCAAACTGCATGGTTTACATTTGCAAAGTTCTTAAATTCTTCCAAAGCTTGTACATGTTTTAGCTGCATATTAAATTTACAGTAAAATATTTTAAGCATTCAAAAATAGTAACATAAAACTTCATGCACTCATATCACTAATATAGTTGAAATCCCTATGAAGTGTGGTTTAATACACAATGATGCTAAGGCTCACAAAGTGTACAGTAACTTGCACAATTTTTCACTTAACTGCTTCTAATCAAAGTCTATGGTGCTCTGTAATAAAATGTTGATTATATAGAAATGACTGTATTTATGTATGTAGATAATGGTGTTATGGTTCTTGAAAAAATTAAAGCAATTTCCAAAATTGTGCCACCTATGGCCAGAAAGTTATGAGTTTGTGAAAAGCTGCCCTGAGACTTGGAACAACTTATTCCATAATCATCCCAGAGGGCCTCATGGATCACCCACTCCTTCCTCTTCCTTCTTATCTCATGGTTTGGTGATTTTTATAGCATGTTTTTCTTATTTCCCATGAAACATTTATGAGATCCTGCCACTTTAAAGTGCTGCTTTAATTTCAGAAGGCAAATGTAGAATTATTAGAAGTGAAATGCTAGTTTTATTTTAGCAATGCTTCAGATACATAAATGTCAAAAGAGTTGGAGTTCTGGCTTGGAAAAATGTTGGGCATTAGGGGAAAATTATCTTAAGAATTGCAATATCTTCAGGCTATAAAATTCAATCGGAAAATCCTATGAAAAGAGTCTTTCTAGGAGAGTTTTCAGAGTCTTGACTATGACTGGAAATACCACAGAACAATTAGAATGAAAATGATTTCAATATTTGTAGGCTTCACTGGAAAATGTAATGAAAAAATATAATAATTTTAAAAAGTAGGACCTCACAAGCTTTTTAGACAATCCTAAGGGAAATATCTCTTATTGAATAAAATGCTTGCATTTTTATAATTCTTTTAAAAAAAAGTTCTACTATTAGTAAACTTATAAGACCAAAATATCTACTACTATTACTCTAAATACAACTTCTTAAATGAATGACCAGACCTTATGACTAGTATACATGAGTGAAAATTGGTCCAATCATGAGTAATAAATAGCATCTATCTTTCAGTGACAATGATGTAGTTTCCTAATAAACTTTCAGTTGTTATCATGTTCTGGATTTTTAAAACTTATTCTTCAAATATTTCTTTATTTTTCATTAAGTTGCTACCATTTGAACACTTACTATGTGTTGTGCATTGTTCTAAAACATAGATGGAAAGCAATCTAAAGTTAAAGAATTTGCCATAGAAGATGGAACACGTACCTATAAGCTATAACACATGAAATAATGATTAAATACTAAAAGATCAGGACATATAAAGTTTTTTTAATGTTTTATTTTGTGGAAAAAGATAAAATAAAAGTTAGTAACAAGGTGATAGAATAATAACAGTTAATAAATTGCATATTATTATCTCTAAAGTAGTTACTCAGAGTACAAGTCATGGTCATAAAAACTGTCCAATCAATATAAGTGCAAACTTTCCTTTTCTATGAGCTGAGAGACAATAATAGTATAATTAACTTGCATTTTTTAATCTCTGTTTTCCCTTCCTCCCTTTCCTCTATCCTATTTCCTTTTACCTTTTTAATGATTTCTTCCCATTTCACAATAACTATTTTATGTTTTAGACCTTATTTACTCTTTCAGTTTCTCATGCTAGGGAGACAATATGATGTTACATGAAGTTTTATGTGGGGTCAGAGGAGGAAGAAGGAACTTTGTGCTAAAAGAAACAAAGAAATCTCTTTGATTATAAAGTCAGGTTTAAAGTAGGTCGTAGAAATATTGATAGCATTTAGATTTGCAGGTATAGAAGGGAATTGCAACCAAGAAGCTAGTACGCATCACTGTGCAGAAGTAGAATCATGGAGCATGTACCATGACTCAGTGCAGAATGCATAAGAGCTGGTCGTAGGGAACTAAATGTGGAAAGTGACTGCAGACAATGCCACCAGTCCTAGACAAGGACACAGTCTTTCCTATAGATCTCAAATGCCAGTCCAAGTAGTCCATGTTTCCTTTTTTTACAAACAGGAGTGTAAATACGCTTCAGAAAGACTGCTGAAACAGGAATAAACAGCAGAGCAAGACTGGACACAGAGATAAGCTACTTGTCTTTTTGTTTTGTTTTCTCAAGTGTGTGTTAATAACTGATAACTCTTCAAAAATGTTTGGGATAGTAGAAAAAGATAAAAACTAGAAATATAATGGGAAAGATCATATAATACTTTGCAAATTGTTACTGTTGAGGAAAAGAGTTAAGAAAGTTAAATAAGTTCTAGCCATGTTTTGAGTGATTAAAACAATGTGGTATAAAAATGATAGTGTCCTCTAAAGCAGTAGAGAACAATGCATAATACCTAGATTTGGAAGGAAATTAAGAATTATTCTAAATAGTAAATTCAGTGTGTTGCCATTTTTAGTCCTAAAGGAATGAGAATCTGTTGCCCCCAAAATATATTCTTCCTTTATTCCATGGCGATAGAGGAAGGCAGTACAAAGTCACACGGCTAAAGGCTCACATGTCAGCTTTCCATACACAGTCGGTTTGGTGACATGACTAGGTCAGCGTGATCACGCCTGACCTGGAGTGATGCAGACTACCTTTAGGCTCTGTTTGAAATTCCTGGGCTTACATCTTTCCATTTTTGCCCTTTTTTCCCATTTCCTTAGAAGAAACCAGCTTTGTCCACATAGCAAAATAGACTTTGGAGTCTGAGCCTCAAGTTAGATGGAACCTTGGGTCCCTGAAGGACTTTGTGGAGGATAAGCACTCTGCCATCTTGCTTAATAAAAGAAAAACTTAGCTTCTACTTTATTAGAGCCATGTTATTTGGATAACAGCTTAGCTTTTGTCTTCACTAACATAGTATGCATTTAACATAGATATATTGAATGAGTGATTGAATAAGCAAATTAATGAATGAGTTTAAACTCAAATTAGAAAAGTAAAATAAGGACACAAAGGAATAGATGGAAAAGCATCATATCTATATACCATATATGTATAAAACAAAAGATTTGGTATTTATCTATGTAAATTAATAGCTGAGACTGATAAGATTGCCCAAAACAAATACTAATAATTAGATGAGAGAAGGGAGAAAATGAAACAACCCTAGACAGAAGTGGAGAGCCCAAGACAAATCCTTGAAGAATATATGTAATTAGGGATGGCAGGTAGAAGACACATTGGAGGTAAACTAGGAAATTCTGCGAATGAGCCAACGTCACACAAGCCTATCTAGTTTTGGAGAGAGAGATTTCAAGACACTGGAAGAATTGGATTTGCGATCTGAGTAGGTGCTCAGGAACTGTGGTCTGTGAAAGTAAGCAATCACCTTTCCAGAAGTTTGGCAGTGGCCTGGAGAAGAAACATGAGTTTCTTCAAGAGAACAGCAGTCAAGACAAAGCCCTGTTTGGAAGGTCAAACAATAGCACGTTGGCAGGAGGAAGTGAAGGGAGCTGTGAAGAGAGAGATATTAACAAACTATTAGTAAGGGCCAGTTAATTGATTCAGCAGGTTGCAGGATAGGAACAGAGATTAAATTGAAGGATTAGAATGGAATATGAGAAAAGAGATGGAAGTGGGGGAGGAGTTGGATGAAGATTTAGGGAAATTTTGAGAACAGGAAAGCCAGGAAGTGAGGAGGGCAGCCGAGGGAGTTTGGTCACTGACATTCCTTTTTTCATCCACCCGCAAGAACTAGGCTTATTACAACATATTCCCTGCAGTGCTCTATAATTCTCTTGGCAAACAGATGCTAAGCTTATGTCCACTGACACAAAGCAGTTTGATTTCTGTATCAAGGCAACAGAATAATAATGGTGATTTGTGTGTCTGCTACCCTACCAGAATGAAAAATAAAGTAAATTTTACCAAATGTGTTCCTTTTACTTTCCTCCAAAAGTATAAAATGTTTGCTTTTATATTTTTCCATTGATAGTGTGTCTTAGCATTAAGTAACAATGAGAGGTCGTGTCATTTTGGACTCAGTTTCTTTTAATTGCTTGCATAATATAATTTAGTCAATAGCCTACAGCTTATGCTTTTCATTAGATCTTAGATGTTTATTATTGCATCATTATTATTAGGGTTTTTCTTTTTGTCCATTGGACAACTCTAGTTTTTCTTATCCCTGTTAGCAAAGAGCATTAATTACACCAAGAATGATTTACACAAATATTATTACCTAAGAAATTACCTTAATAACATTAAAAATGAAACTTATTAAGCAGGTATTAAAGTAGACATGGAAACAGTTTTGTGTAGCACATTTTCATATCTTTGAACAACGTGTAACTTAGATATAACTGTTTTTACATTAGAAAGATGTCACGGAGAGAGAAACATTTAACTTTTAAAAGTTTTGCAGAAAAAATAACATGGACAAAGATTATTATCAATGTATTCAATGATTAAAAGTAGAAAATATGTCTTTATTACTTAATCTCATATAAATTCAAACCAAAGTCTTCTAAGACTATCAACTTGACTATAGTAGGACAGATCAGTTAGAAAATTTAAAATGATAAATAAGATGCTCCTATGAAACAATTTAATATCAGAAAACATATGCCTCACATGTATGACTTTAGCCATACCATTATCTTTCTCTATGCTTTTTATAAAAATTATCCATCCTCATCTATGTAAAAGAAATTTCTTTGTGTATATGGTAAAATAAACTATCACTTAATTAGAAAGAATTTCTCTACATTGTGAAAATTCCAATGTCATCAACTCATTCAACAAATATTATCTGTGGAACTATGAAGGGTCAGATCTTGGGCTAGGTTCCAAAGTACTCAATAAGAATAAAACCTCAAAGACTGTGTTTGTCACACTGTCACATTAAGAATACACTTCATCGAAAAGACAATGAGGAGCAGTGATGAGATTTGCCCTGCAGGGAATTACCCTAACATAAGGACTGTAAGCATGAGTCATACTCTTTTGCTTTGTGATAGAATCTCCTTATTGTGAAAAAGAAAAGAAAGGGAAACATGCAGATTTTGAGACAGAAAACCTTTTTGATATATTGCTTGGATTACTTGGGGTCAGTCATATATCCTATTTTTCCCACAATAGATCTGATTTCAGATCCCTGTCACATTATTCCTAAAAGTGCATTTATACCCAGCAGACTTATCCTATACCAATGGAACTCATTCAAACACCTTCAAATAAAATGAGATTGTGTCATTTTTTTTAAGTTCTGCAAAAGTAGAATCCATGTCTTCTTCCAAAAGGAAAGGGAAAAATTTTATGAGGAAAATCAATGTTGAGACCCAGTGCTGGTGATCAACGTTTACACTTCTGCTGGAAGATAAAGGACAAAGGGAGGGACTGCCAAGGTCTTGTCATAGACAAATTTATCTTCAGAAGACAAGTGATTTGCAGCCATAGGGTTAGAAAGCACTGTTTGGTAATATGAGCAGTGAGTTGAAAATAATATGCCAGCAGGAATAATGCAAATGATTTAATCCGTTATATAAATTGAAATGTATTCAATTAATTAAGTGATGGGAAAGGAATGCAATTTAGCCAGTTTGCACATCATCTCAGCACCTTGATCAGTGACTTCATTCATCCTGTGTTGGCAAAATCTTTGGAAAACACTGCTAAAATGATAGGCATAAAAAGAATTTTTGAAAGGAGAAAGGGATGCAAAATCTGCAGTTTAGAAAGGTCACTCTAGATATTGGGAGAAATGAGGCTGCTGGAATAGTTAGATGAAAAATTAGTAGTGATAAAGAACTAAATTAAGGTGGTATGTAGTAGCTGAGATGGAAATTGAGGAAAGATCAGAAAACTAAGAAGTACTCCCCTCAAATTTATGAAAGTGACACTAGTTGGAGTCTTTGAAGATTTAAAACAGTTAAAATGCGGTCATACTAGCCCTATGGTATAAGAAGAAAGAAATCTGGATACAGAGAAAGTGGTAGGGAGAAACAGCTATGTGATGAAGGAGGTGGAGAGTGATGCAGGTGGAAGCCAAGGGATGCCACAGATTTCTGGCAACCAAACGAAAGCAGAAAGAAACAGGAAGTAGTAAGACTCTACCTCTAGGTCCTTCACAGAGTATGGCCTTGCTGACACTTTGATTTTGAACTTCTAGTTTCTAGAACCTCTAGCCTTTAGTAAGGTAATCAATATTTATTATTTTAAGCAATCAACTATGGTGTAATGTCTCATCATTAAAACTTGTTACCTAGGACACTAATACAGAAGAAAAAACCAAAAAGAAAAAAAAAAGTACATGAAGCCTTAACTACTGTTTGGATACAAACAAAGGAAAACTTTAAATATGCAGAAGTGAATAATGACAATAGAACCTTTAAAACAAGAGTATAGAGCAGGAGTCAACAAAAAGATCTACCCTCTTTCCCCTATCTGGCCCTCACATTGTTGTTAATATTTTAATATTAATATTTATAAAATTTTATTGAAATACAAGCACACTCATTTGTTTACATTCTGTCTGTGGCTGTTTTCTTATCTGTAACTCTGTTGCAGTACAGAATTGAATAGCTGTGCAAAAGACTCATGCAAAGTCTACAACATTTACCATCAGCTTTCTCCAAAAAAAGTTTCCAACCCCTTAGCACTGAAGTAGCCAAGATCTAATGCTCTAATGAATTTAAAGTTCCTACAGGATACCTTTTGATTGTGTTATGGTATTTGCCGGAAATAAACTCATAGAAGTATTTTAGAAGTTCTTCATGACTTTGACATACCACTGGAAAAATAAAACAGCAAAATTAGAATTACACTGAGGACATTATCAGATCACTGCTCCCACATGGTTAGCATTTACTTTGAAAAAAAAAAAAAAAACAACTAAGATGTGTTATATACACTACCAACCTTTCACAATGAATGTAGAAATTGTGCTAATAACAATAAAATTTTTTTTAAAAGATAAGAAGGGAGGGACAAACCACAAATGAACATTCAATAAAAGTAAACTGAACATTCCGGCCTTCCTAGCCATTTAATTTAATTTAAGCATTTAATTTCAACATAATTTTCTTCCACAAAAGACAATTATTGTAGAGCCTTGTTGTTGCCTTTAGGGAAAAGATATTCCATGATGTTGGATTTAAAGTTCTAATAATATTCTAGACTGTATAGAGGTCCTTTTCTCCTAAGTTTGACAACACATTAAGAATTCTTATCCCTAATCCACTGGCCTGTGACAGTTCTTCTCAGTCTTCCCCACCAAGGATCCCAGTGGCAGAGGCAGGGCCATGGAGTTCCTAGATCAGGAGCGTAGCAAGAAGAAAAGCAAGCTAAAAATTTCTTTTCAATCTTGTGTTCCATCTTAAAAATATATGTAAATTTTGGGCTCTCTTCTATAATCACTTTGTTTTACTATAAAACAATATTTTTAAGAAAAGTGATACCTCAGGTCTCAGATGTAAAATGTGTGGTTATGTATACATTCTAGCTTTACCAAGAGAATAAAAGAGGTTCTTGTACTAGTACATTAAAGATGTTTTGCTACACGGTTTTTAAAAATGTATATTACTCACCATTTAAAAAATAGTGGATTAGAATCACAGACTGAAGCACAAGTTGACAAGACTATTTTGTCAAAATTAGAAAGTCCCAGCCTAGTCTTAAAATTCAGAGTAATTAAAAACCACACTGAGACCCTCTTAAACTCCCTGATCTATCTCTAAGATCTTCTGAGTATATAACTATCCATAACTCTAAAGAACAATAACACAAAATGCTGAATCAATGTTACTTATTATAAATGTAATGATTGCCATTACCATTGGATATTTTAATATTAAACTTTGATCCATTTGTTTAATCAAATCTCATGATAATTCAAGATTCTGAGCTTCTGTATCTTACATACTTCTAATGCAGTATAGTTAAGGCTACCCCAAAATGGTAGGTGGAAGTTAGTTTGGCCACAAAATATTCCATTTGCAGATAAACTGCACTGGCTGAAAGTGATCAGTGCTTTATCTGTGCATCTGGAATTTCTTAGTTTAAAAGCAAAGATGGGAAGCATCATTACTTTGTCAAAGGCACATTATTTTCCCAGAGAATGAATAAAGTTTGGCCAAAACTCCATATGAGTTTTGCAGAATGAATTTATGATTCTGATAATTCAGCTAAAGTGGCTCACAGTGCTTCGCCTTTCAAGACGTAAGGTACTGAGATGAAGTCAGGGGCCACTTACTTATAACAACCAGATTCCAGGCACGTTGTCTCTGGCAGCCTTGCTGTGAGTTTTAGGATCTGGAGAGTACAAGTGTGCCAGATTGCCACAGTCTCACTTCATCTTTCTGAAGCAAATAATTAACCAGCTGAAAGAGGAGTGCTACTAATTTTAGGATTCTGTGTAGACACTTGTTTTATGAGAGCAGCACTGAGTCTCTGTCCACAAGAATGAAAAACTTCCAACTGGCAGAGAAGTACATCAGATGACCTTGGCCAACTCAGCCCAGATTTACGGCTGCTTGACCGTTTAAGACAAGAACATATTGCAGTGACTGCTTTCTTCACTAATGTATTCCTTGTCTATGACAAGAAATCTGGGTGAGGACTAGAACAAGGGTTTCTGGCACTAAATAAAAAAATTAAAATAAAAAATTTCACTATAATTCCCCTCAGGAAAATAATTGTCTAGACAAAACGTTCAAGAAACAAATGAGGTTTCTGTGACTAAGAGAAAGGCAGATTAGCATCATTTCCATGCCAACAAGAAGCTGTGAAAAATAAGAAGAGCCCTGCTGTTATGAAGTATGCACCAGTTTTTCAATCTGGATTCAAGATGAGACAGTGTTCTGGCCTCAGGACGGTCTAGCTGTAGATCACAATGAAGGTTTTAAGGCTCAGAGATAAGAGCAGTGCTTGCCAAGCATTAAATTAACCTCTATCATGCTGAAAAACTTTTGAATGAACACATCACTTAATCTAACAGATCGTGCTAGTCATTCGGGAAACATGAATGAATTTGACTGTAATTTTGTTGCTTGCAGTGCTGGATCTCAGGAGTGTAACACTGACAGCTGCCCCAGAGGCAAAGCTCCTCTCCTACAACCAGTGTGGAAAATCCACTAAGTGCTGCTATAGTTTGAGTGTATTCCCCAAAGTTGATGGTCTGGAAACTTATTCCTCAAAGTAAGTGTTGAAAGGTGGGACATTTAAGAGATGATTAAGTCTCAGAAGTTCTGTCCCCATGCATGTTACTGTCACAGGAGTGGGTTAGTTATCAAGGTTGCGGGTTCCTGATACGAGGCCGGCTTTGGCTTCCTGCCCCATGCTTCTGGTGCCCACCTCTCAGTTCTGTTTTCCACCATGAAATTCTGCAGCGCAAAGGCCCTCCTCAGATGTGCATCTCTCAGTCTGAGATTACCAGACTCCAGCACCCTAAGACATAAAGCTCTGTTCTTCATTAAAGTAAGTCCCCAACTTACAAACATTCGAGTTGTGAAGTGTCTCAGATATGCACAGATCTCATATGAACATATGAGCAACCCTCAGAAGTAGCTCATGTGTCTGCCAAGCACTGTCACAGTGTACAGTGTGACAGAGTGCAGTAGAAAAGTGCTCAATCAGAGCCCAGGACATGTGGAAGCAAAAGGAAAAGCAGTGGTGGTGTGGCGGGAACTGCTAAAGCTACATATATATATTGTGTATTTGTGTCAGAGGTATATAGACTCACTTTGTCAGACTTATGAATAAATCTGATTTATGAAAGTTCTCCTGGAAGGGAACTCATTTTTAAACCAAGCACTTACTGCGCTTACCTAATCCTGAGTAATTTGTTATAGTGGCACAAAATGGGCTAAAACAAGTATTTGGTATATGCATGGACACAGGACAGGAAGTGGCAGGAAAGGGAAGGAAAGAGAATAAAGACGTGTTATGTATTTGTACCAGCTCTCCCATGATGAATGTAATCATGTACTGCCAACATGTACTGATATAATTTTTAAAATGTATACAAAATTTACAATGTATTTTAAACAATGAAGGGAAAAAGAAGAAAGCATGTACATAACAATATTATTTTAAAGAAGGTTTTACAGAGAAAAAATTTAAGGCTTCCACAAGTTAATGAATTCACCAGTTACTTAATGAATTTTTATTATGTGGACCCAGAAAAAATTTGGTATGTTTTAGTTTTAAAATGTCTTCCAAAAGTCTCATGTTCAGAGGTAGAGATTTTGGAAGGTGATTGAGTCATGAGGTGGTGCGTTCATCAATTGACGATCAGTGGAAGAGTTCATTGCTTCCTGTGGTGCTGGAAGGTTAGGGCCTGTTCTGAAGAAGTTAGTCATTCATTAGGGGCTGAGCCAGAAGGGTGTGGTCTCACCTCCAGGTCCTCCTCTAATTTTTTTTGCTTCCTAATCACCAAGATATGAGCTACTTTACATTTTCCATGCTATTTCTCCCTTGGAACCAGCTAACCACAGGCTGAAATGTGAACCAAAATAAAATTGTCCTCTTTTGGGTTGCTGGTATTGGGTATTTTCTGCCATTGATAGGGAACTGACTACTCCTGAGACATTACTCTCATGGAGCTTGCGTTTTAGCTCATCGAAACTACCAGGAAGCAAATATATAAATAATGGATCTAGTCACGATCAGTGCTAGGAAAAAGAATAAGGCAAGAGTTGAGAGAAGAGGGAAAGGAAAATAAAGGAAAAAACAGAGGCTTCTTTGACACGGGGGTATTTGAATAAGCATGAAAAAGCTAAATATCTTCTTGAAAACAGTAAAAAGTAGCTGACCTAAGACATAAAATCAGGTTTGTCTCACTCCATATTTGTCAATTCTGGGGTTAGTCAATTGTTTTATTTAATTAAATGTGCTTTTCCTGAATTATCTTACAGCTGTCCATCTGGGCCCCTGGAGACCTGAACACTTTCAAAGTGAGCCAGTTCCTGGCCTCCTTCCCTCTCCTCCTGCTAAGGAATTCAGCATCAACATGGTGTACGCCATTCTCCATTAGAGTCACTGCTGCAACACTATACAGGAAAATAGAATAGCAGTGATGATCTTTTGTCATGGTTAACTTTTACTTAAGTGGTATAAAGTACTGTTTTCTCTAGCTCCTTCTTGAAAATTTGGAAAATATCTCCTAAAGCTTTTTTAGAGAGACTGAAATTGTGATCTGCTCCAACAAGAAACTGAGGAAACCATTCATTCATTGATGTAATAATTGAATCTTCTCATTCTAGGAGAACTTTTCTTGCCAATAGTCAACCAAAAAATAGACATATTGATCATTAATTTTAAAAACAAACAATAATCTTGTTTTAATCAAATTGATTTTTTAGTTAGAGAATGCAAAAGAATTCTGTTCAATTTAGCAATGTATTCGGCCCTGTGGATGGATTTGGAGGCTAATTTCTTCTGGTAGATGCATCAGGATAATGCCTTTGCAAAATGGAATATTCGGTGGATGTTTCTCTAAAGAAGCAGAGTCTTGCTTAACCTTAGACCAAAAACTGTTCTGAGATTATTTTTTTCATGCTTTAAAATGTAGAAACCAGGCTGGAGATTTAGCTCAATGATGTAAGTGCCTGCTTGGCAAGTGCAAGGTCATGAGTTCCATCCCCAGTACTAAGGTAAATAAATAAATAAATAAGATGTAGAAACCTGGAGGCTCATTGAAGCAAAGATTGAACTCAAAGCTTTTATTTTAGTAGAACTTGGTGCGTAGCATTCTGAGGTCAATGAATTAAACTTCATGAATGTTAATATAAATTCTCAGAGCTGGAATGAAATTCAGAAATTATAGAGTTAAAAATCAGATTTTGTGGTGATTAAAGTTTGGTAGGTTTTCACAGTAAATTATGTATGGCGTTAATGCTCAATTTATAGGCTAGCTGTGTTTCCAAGTCCTAATTGTAATTTCATACAAAGTCAAGCTGCATTTCTAAAAATGCTGAAAAACTGAAGAGTATTTAATATTTTATTTAATTCATACTGAGACAACATTAGTTTGTTTAATACATATTGAGACTGAAATCATTTTTTTGAAATTTTGAAAAGCTTTAAAATATGCTATTTGGGTATCGTATCAAACAAAGAGTTGCTGGTGTTCTAAGTCACACTGCCAGGAGATGAATTCTTCCACTAGTTACCACCAACGTGTCCTTGAGTAAGTGCTGACCTTTCTGTGCTGCAATTTCTACAACTATGAGAAGGAAGATAATACTAGAGATTAGTGATTTTGTATGACATACAGACAGAGCCTGGAATGTGTAAAGAGCCAATAAATGACTCAAGTTGACCAAAGGATTTGATTCTTCAAAGTATTCATTCTTCCTTCCTACTAAGTAGGACACCACAGTGAATAGGGAGAATCAGTAGGGATCTCTTTCATGGACCAAAATAAGGGCCTAATTATCAATTTGTTTGTTAATTTTTTGGCAAAGGAGCCACCTTATGAGACAGGATCATATAACTTAAAGGGCCTGAAAATTTGATTTTCCCCTTCCTCCTTTCCTCTTGGATATATGACAGAAACTATCAGAAGAAAATGGCTGATGGGAGTGGGTAATGGCCGAGAGGAAGCCAAGGCCCACTGAGTCAAGTGAGATTGAATGACAGACCACTATGGGTCCTGCAGGCTGTGTCTAAGGATTTCTTCTCAGGTGACAGTCTTTGGGCCTATCTTCAATTTTCCTATTACCTACCACAGGCAGACATCTCAGTGCTTCCTGGTTCCTATAGATTTTCTTGCTGTCCCCACGTTTCTCAGGTCAACACTGGGACCTACTGCCACCATTACTATTACCAACAACAACCTCTTTGTTTTTTTCAGCCAACTGGTCCCCAGAAATTTGCAGGGATTACTATCCTAGAGTACCACTGAACTGTGAAAAACTGCAAATTTTGCCAGGGATTTAGCTCAGTAGTACAAGCACTTGCCTGGCTAGTGCAAGGTCATGAGTTTGATCTCTGGTACACCCCCCCCCAAAAAAAAAACACTGCAAATTTCATATATGGTCAGAAAAATGCCTATAAATGCCAATCTTTATAGTTTAAACCCTAAATATGCTATGTCTCCTGATGTTATGTGATTTAATTTAGTAGAATACTGTAATAAATAAAGCCTTAGAAGATAAGGGCATTTTGACAGCATCTTACTGCTTTAAAAACAAAATGCATGCTCACTTTGACACATATAATAAAGCACATATAATAAGAAGAACAAAACCAAGAACACTCGAGATTGCTGCCATCACCGGATCGCAGCCTGTCACGCTGTGGGAATGCTGGTGAATCTCTCAGAAGTGAGCTACAGGGCAGCAGCCAATCAGCAGCAAGAACTAAATAAGGCTTTTGGATTGGCTACTTGCAAACCTTCCGACAAAAAAACAAAAACTGTGGAGGATTTTTGAAGCTTCCAAAAAATTGTGTGTGGGGGGGAGGGGGTATTTTCTGGCACCAATTATTAGTTAAATTTTAAGGAAAATGTACGAATGACTGAGGCCATGACCCCTGAACTGGTATTTTATATTCATTACATTTTCTAAAGGAAACTGAGTATCTACTGATTTTAGTGCCTCTTGCTTCACCACAAAAATGGCACATACTTGTGATAAACATTAAATGTGTCACAATAATTAAGAGAATGAAAATAACCTACTTTATAAACATCAATAAACAGTTGGGAAACCTGTCAATGTTTGTGAAATATGAGACCAATGGAAATGTTTATTTGCTCACCCTCATGAACTATAAGGATAAGACAGAGTCTAGTAACTTTGAGAAACCAAAGTAATAGCCCGCTTGAGTAAGCCTCCCCCTTTTGTGATGGTAAGCCAGAGTTTTGGAAGCTCTGTCTTAGGCTTGAGGAAGAGACCAGGCACTGTAGAAATGAGCAGGTGGAAGAGAGGATTTTAAATGGAGGCCTGCTAAGTGCTGGGCATTTTCTCTGCTACTATTCTCACTGAGTGGCGGGAGACTTAGCCTGTGTTTTAAAGGTCTGACTTTGTTCTCACAGATAGGATTGTCTGCAGCATCTGAATACCTGAAAGGCACATATCATCAGTGGTCAGGTTTTTCTGGAAGGGATAAAAATTTAAAAGCATTTTTTTTTTAATTTTTAAATTAAATATAGCACTGTGCCACCCTGCCACTGAAATCCTTGTTTCTGTTCTTCTGTGATTACCAGTGTACCACAGACCCCTAGGAAACCTGCCACTAAACTAATCACTGGGTGGCACCCAAGAGCCAGAAAAAAAAGATGGATCGAATTGCAGACCTTTGCTAATACACATATTTTAACAATTTCCTCCATCCTCAGTGAAATTATGCTAATATTTTAGTTGAGTTTCCTCAAGTCTGGAACTCAAATTAAGTCTGTCTGTTTCATTTTTATGATAGTGCTTGAAATCACTTGCAGACAAGGGGTTGTTGGGCCATGAGATTTATAGTGACAATGCCACAAAGGTCAAACACATCCTGAGGAAGAGGGAAGCAATCTGTAGAACCAGTGTTTTCACTGCAATAAACTTTATAGCAGCATTAAGGGAGTAGTTACAAATCAGTTGGATGGTGTTGATTTCATTGAGAATAAGTATATTTACACTTGTAAGCTTTCGCTTAATAATATTCTCAATGTTTTACACAATGGCGTTAGTGAAAGTTGGATTTGGGCATATTTTACTGGTGATAAAATTTGTTTTTCTTCTGTCCACCCATCCTTCTACTTGTTACTTTCTCAAAATGAGTTAATAATGGCTCTATAGGGGGGTGAGTAAAGGTTAAGAAATTTTCTGACATTTCCAACAAGGTCAAAGATACTGCAGAAACTAAATGCAAAATAATTGTGTGTACGTTCATGATTAAAGATGAAATAAATCTGAAGAAGGAAAACATCCCTAATGGTAAAAGTTTCTTCTCTTTAGCCAAATAATTATTTGTTTTCCTTATTGTAGCTAGTTTTCTAGTATTAGAATTTCTAAATGGATGTCCATTTATTATATGAATTTCTAATTGAATCTTCAATCTTATACTTAAAGAGATAAGACATAACCATCCCATCCAATTTATATAAGACCTACAATGAATACTTATGTTCAAACACAATCTTAGCTTCACGGTGTAAGCACTATTACTTTTGTAACTAGTTGTGAAATAATTATGATTATACTATTGTTTGTATTAAATGGATAATAATTTTACCTATTATTTCCTTTTTTGTTATCTATCATTTCTGCAAGATTATAAGCCTCACAAAGGCAGGACTCTTGTCTTTTCTCCAATGATAGTTCCAGGATACATAATTATGTCTGGACTCAGTTCTGATTATTTGTTCTCAAGCTTTCTCAAGCTTCTTTCCCACAGTGAAAATACTTTCTTACCAAATTATTGCAAGTATATACAAATAAATGTTTCTAACTCTGATACAGCTTTTAGAGCCTTCTATTTTTGTCTTCTTCTTTTTCTGTTCTCTAAGAGTTTATATGGCTTTAACAATTATGGAGGAAGAGGTAGATATCATCCATTTCCTGAAAACTGGGGCTTCCGCCTATAAATCTGATAGGTAAAATGTGGTGACAAGAAATCATCAAGCATGGTCTTAAACAATTCCCTTTGAACCAGAGCATAATCACCTTTGTGTAAACCATGCAAATCTATGGGACTTTGTTGTAGGTATATTTTCTTTGCCCATGATTGCCTCATGTATGTATATTCATGCTTAAATATCCCTCAGTCTCTATCACAATAGAATTTAATTAAAGCATTTTAAAACCATATAAAGTTTTGCCACTTTAAAAAAAATAAGTAGACTGAAAATAATGTTAAATACTTCACTTTATTTGGCATTTTATTAGATCTATCATTTGTGTATTTTTAGTCTCTTCTAAAAGCAATTTATCTTGGTATTTTTCTGATTATAGAAGTAAAATACTTCATTCTACTGGAAATACAGAAAAAATGTAAAAGAGGAAAACTAAAGTTATCCAAATTCTTGCTATCCAAAGTTAAATGCTTTTCCAGATTTTGGTCTGTTTCTGTGATTTTTACAGGCCAGTGAGTATATATTTTACTTGGAGAGGTTTATGATATATTTGTGTGAATCTTGATGAAACAATTACACCAATTGTTCATCAATATAACACCTTACTAGTATTTAATAACCAATAACAGTGATGACTTAGAGACCCTTGGGAATGAACTTTACCAATATCATACTGAATCACTGTAAAGAAAAGATAGGTAATTACAGCAATCTGCTTTTTTGTTTGCTCATAAAGTTCACTCTGAATATAGAAGTTAACATTCTTACCTGTGGCCATGGGTGCATTTGAGGGCAAAAATTCAATTAATTCAATAGGCTTTATTATTAACATACAAATACAGTTAGTGAAGCATTTAATATTTTTAAGGACATAAAGGAAAATAGTTTTAGATCACACTAACTTGATTCGTAGTAAATATTATACTAATTATATTATTTTTAAAGGATGCTTCTTGGAAATTTATTACAGACAACTTATTTTAGGAAAAAAACTTGCACCACATCTCAAGAGAAGTATTAACCTACAGGGCTGAACCCAGTGCAGGTTCTAGAACACAAATATCCACAAAATTATATCAAAAAGAGTTGCAGATAGTGGAATTCCACAATGCAAAAAAGTGTAAGTCACATATCATTCCATGAGCTCTGTAAGCCAGCCCCACAGGATTTCATCAAACATAGCTTGTCAGGAACAGAACTATTTCCCAAGCCTGTGTGTGGATGTGCCTTAGGGCTCAAAAGATAAATGAAGCAGATCACCTAACCTACTGACCCAATCCCTTTGTTAGTCACTACTGACAGGACTATGATATGAAGTACAATAGAAGGTAAATGATGAATTTCAGAATGTGACCTTTCCATTTGCTATGGGCTTAAAAAATGCTGTCTAAAATTTATCTGTTGAAGTCCTTATTTCCAACACATCAGAAT
The DNA here is from genome assembly GCF_034190915.1 of Cavia porcellus. Lineage (NCBI taxonomy): Eukaryota > Metazoa > Chordata > Mammalia > Rodentia > Caviidae > Cavia > Cavia porcellus. The sequence goes on along the minus strand of NW_026947493.1, from coordinate 47,858,437 downwards.
ATGTTTTGGGGATGGCATCTTTAAGGAGATAATTAAGTTAAATTGAAGTTATTAGGGTGGGCTCTACCTAATATGACTGGTGTCCTTCTAAAAAAAAAAAGATTAAGACGATGACAGGTTCAAAAGAAAAAACCATGTAATAAGCCTGGAGAAGTAACCATCTGCAAACCAAGGAGGAGAGTCTCAGAAGAAATCAGCCCTGCTGACAACTGGGTTTTGGGCTTCTGGCCACCAGAATTGAAAGAAAGAAAGTGTTTGTACTTTAAGATACCCTACCTACACTTCTTTGGGATGGCAGTCTTGGATGATTAACACACCACCTAACTTTATTTCAAAATATGACATATTTATGGAATACAGCTGCTATTAGGGGCCTCGAATGCTGCTTTGCCTGGGTGACAAAAATTCTCAATGTATACGATTATTCCTTCTGAGGTGTGACTTGCAGGCCCTTTTAAAAGACAAACACTTGTTGAGGGGAAGAGACACTATGGGTACCTTCAAGAAGAAAGTAAATGATAGGGTGACAGGTTTAATGCATAATGGTATGGACAGGAAGTAGGTCAGGGCAAGTCAGGAAAAGGCTGGAACATGGGAACTTGAAAGGTGGAGCTAAGTTTTCAAGGTCAGAAAAAAGAATGTTGAATAAGGCATGGGCCACACATGACTCCATGCATGGACTTCTGGTTGTATGAACCCTGAGGCCTGAGAACCACCTTCACCTAAAGACCTTAAGGCACCAAGAAAAGCCATCAAAAGACAAAACAGTCTGAGCCACTGTGTTAATAATATGTGTATAGTCCATTGTTGAGTGAGTGTGTGAGTGGAGAAGGGCATTCAGGCAGAAAATGACTGAAGCCAGACAGAGTCATGACAATATGCTACTAGGGTTGCCAGAGGGAGGCTTTGGGAACGGATCAGCTTCCTACAAGCGGATGGCAAATGACTCACCAACATGGCCAATAGAGTGAATAAAAAAATTATCTGGTCAAGTATAGAAAAGGACATTTCAAAATTAAATAGCCATCTTTTTACCCTGAAGAAAAGCAAAAGGCTTAGCCACATCAGCTCCTTCTTCTTGCAGGGCTGATTCACAGCCACTCCTTAGATACTTGAGCCTTCCCCAGGTCTTTGCTACATCGCTCAAACAGAAACACATACTCACTTCCCGAGACCATGTCACCCACTGCCTAACACGCCTTCTGACCCGTAAGTTTATCACCTTTCATCTGGGTGAAGGTAGACAGGTACAAATGGGCAGGAAGTTAGAATCATAAGGGCCAGATATAAACTATATTTATGAACTGTGTACCCTATAACTATCCATGTATCAGAGTTGTTAGAGAAAAATCATTCTCAACAATTGAGACAATGTCTCTCTTTATAAATTAATCAGTTGGAAACTCCCTTCATTTCTCCAAGATTTAAAAAAAACCCTGTAGGGCATTTACTACATACATTGGCAGTGGCATACTGGGTGGTACACGTGGTTTTGGGTTAGTATTTACAATATTTGCAACATTAACAAGCAGGAAGCCACTACGCATGTGCAAACAGGGTAATTTTTTCAAATAATCTAACTCTTATTATAAATACTAGAAGAAAAGTTTTAGCCTGACAAAAATCTCTGAGGAGCAAATAATCTAACGTTTGCAAAAGTGAAGTAAAAAAATATGAATAATATATCTACTGAAATAATTTAAAACAATAAGAAGTCGAGATCATCTTTAAACTACAAAAAATATGTAATTTATTTTGTGCTTAGACTGTTAGTGTTATTTTCTCAACTAACAGGCTACTGTTGACTAAATTTGACCTCAAATACACATTCATTACAATACTGAATGCATAGACAAAAGTAAGGATAAAGCTCTCAACTGGAAAATATATCAAATTTGGAATAGGAATTAAAAGGAAAAGATTTATTGTTTGTGCACAAGCGTATTTGTAGATGATTTCTGAACTCCAAACCTTTTAGGACCAATAAAGTAGCCTCAAGTTGGCTTTTGACCTTCAAAATGCAGGTGATATGCTTAAAAATACATTTCCCAACTCTCAGCCTCAAAGTTGCAGCTCTGACTTGGACCCTTCAGAACCACTGAGTGAGGGAGTTCACTGTTAGGCTATTGAAAACAAGGAAAAAATTGAGCAAATAGAAGGAGGAAAACAGAAAAGGAGAAATATATTAGGACTAAGCAGATATTGAGGGAAATTCTTGCAGTTTTTCTAGAGGAACTTGCCTCAAGGAGGATAAAGCAAAAAAATGGGAAAAAAAATCAAAGGAATTACTGAAAAACTGAAAACCAGGATAGCTGAGTGCATATGTAGCATGACAGAAAAATATGGTATTTACATTTTGAAATTTTATTGTAGTCAAAAACCGGTTGCTATTAAGGCACTTCAAAATATTCCCTCTAAATTTGAACACACTTACCCTGTAATCCTTGTCATTCTCTGGAACAGTTCTAGAAGTCCTCTCTCCTAAATCTTTAGTGACATTGTCATGACTACCTCAGTGTTCTGAATTGCTTCAAAATGTTTACCTTTCATGGGCATTTTGGCCTTAAGGAAAACGAGAATTTGCATGATGCCAGACAAAGAGAGTCAGGTGAATGAGGGTACACCATAGTGTTTTCAAGGCCTACATTTCAACGATGGCATTCTGCAGAAACATTCACCCCATATTTTTTATCATATCTCTTAAAGACACTCGTAAAAGAAGACTTTCAGAACTTCTTCAGATAATGGCAAGAATGATGAAATAAGTGTGTTTTAAACAAAGGGGAATGTTTTGTAATGGCAATTACAATCTTTTACTACCATACATTTAAGAAAATTAAAATAAATATTCACTGTATTTATTGATCACCCCATATATAAATCAAGGCTAAGTAAGGTTTTCTTATCTGCCCAACAAACCCACATGTGCTTGATATGGGTGCCAAGCACTCACAACAGGTATTTTGAAAATTAAGGTATTTAGGCAACTATGGAATGTTATTGTCAGGCACTTACTCTGTAAAATAAACTTCTTAGAATTATTAAATGGCTAGACATCTCAATTAGAAGTTCCCCTACTCAAATACCCATGTTTTAAAAATTTGATAAAATTGAATAATGTCCACTAGCTTTTGGAGAAATATCTACTGCTTATTATATGTTGACCTCTAAAAATGATGTAAGAAAAATGGCTTTAGATTTGTCCAAGAATGAAATACAGTGTGTTGAAAATTGCTTCAGCCAATTTCAAGAACTCCCATAAATTCTTCCATTGTGTCTCTCTTATTGAACTGTCAACAGTAATAACACTTCATACCAAGATATATTCCCTTCTTGTAGAATTTATCAATTTGGTAATTTCCTTTCCCAATTATAGATGAACTGTGAGTGAAATAAGGGAGCCTGTTTTCAGGAAAACCAATAAGGAAGAAGTATTCATTATTTTAGTAATGTTGCTTTGTGAATAGTAATGTGATTTTAAATCTAAGAAAAATCACGCCAACAGCAGCTTGTATTTTGTGAAAAGTATTTTCCTGTAGCATAAGGGATAAAGGAGTCATTTTATCAGTAACTTTAAGCCCTGTCATAAAAATATGAATTATTTATTTTGATACAGGTATTTATTTAGGCTTATCTTCTCCAAGTAAACCTCTGATAAGTCAAAGATTTATCTCCAACTTGTTGATTGTGTTCTGCAAATACTTTATACTAATAGTTTGAAGTGCTAAAATTGATTTAAAAATTGAATGTAGATCATTTTAATAATAGTTTTATTAATTTTTCCACTGATCTAATGTACAAAATGTAAGGTCTAAGTCATCAGAAATCACAGGTCCTAAATTTGTGAATGATTTACACTATAAAAATTAATTAACTTCCCAGACTTCTAAATGTGTCTTATGAGCTGCTGAGGTATTGTTTCTTTAGCTTGCTCTCTCTCAAAATTCAAGTCTATTCTAAACCAAAGTAATCTTTAAGTAATTCCTCGTTCCTCATCTTATTTTGTACTTTCAATGTAATTTGCTGCTAAGACAATTAATTTTCCACTTGTGTTTGTCAGGTCTTCTGTATATTCACTGCTATGCCCCTGGTCCATCAACACAGTCAACAAATATCTGCTGCCAGCTCTTTAGAACTCTGTCTTGAATGTTTTGTTGACCACAATGCCATACTAATTTGGTGCCATTTTTGCTTCTACTATCCCTTAATTTCATTATATTCTACTCCATTATTTATGTCATAGGATTTTGCATTTCTAAAACCTTGCCCAAGTTCTCCTTCTTTATGAGGACATTGCAGGTGTCAAATCATTTATTTGTTCACTTACTTTAAAATGAAGTGTTCAACTGTGTGAGTACAATTGTCTTGGGATACATTTATACAAATGAATTCAACATAATGCCACTTGTTTGTATTTATTTGTTTAAATAGTTTTATCTTACTCTAAAAAGAAAATAAGGTAATTTATAGTAAACAATGAGATAAAAACAAGTAAATAAGGACAATTGAGTTCATCATCCAGAAAAGACACAGTACCTCTGTACATCAAGTAAAGTTAGTGTGCAGATTTGATTCTAAGATTCTTAATATCTAAATAGCCAAGAAAGATGTATTTGTTTATAGAATTCACAATGTATATAAGATTGAAAATAGAAAATACTCAGCATCACTTGTTCAAGGGATCTCAATTATATTATTCCCATATTAAAATCAAAAAGATATCTTTTATAAATCCTTATCAAGAAAACCTACAGTAAGTGACATTCTTAGGGCAATGTTGCACTTGTGCTCACAAAATTATTTCCAGGAAAGTAACTTAGTATCTCAGAGCTGTATAACACCAATTGTGGATGCAGTAAAAGCATTTCTGAGAACATGGTTAATGATAGAAGTTTCCAAAAAAGTATCAAATGTATAATTTAACAACCATAATAATACCAGTGACAATTATAACTTGGTGCATTTATTATATAGCAAGTAAAATGTGCATCACTTGGATACACTGTTACTAATCCTTACAATGACCTCTTAAGTGGACATAATACCATTTCACAAGTAAAATTTCAAGTCCATGAACAATCAATCAGTAAGTATTGGTCAAGAAATCAAGCCCTGCCACCACTTTGACACCTCCTCATACCTAATATAGCAGTCCTCTCTCCCTCAAAGTAACCACTAGGTAGACTTCTAGCATGATAGATTAGTCTGTCTGTTCTAAATTCAGTATAAATTAAATTTCACAGAATATATTACTTGGTATCTGGTGTTTTTCACTCAGTATTATTTGCTGAATCCACTCATGATGTGTGTAGTTGTGATTTATTTATTTTCAATGCCATATTATTTTCCATTATATGAAGATACCACATTTGTTTGACCCTTGTATGTGATGGAGATTATATTGCTCCCATTTTTATGATTATGTATATTGTTTCTACAAGGTTTCTCACCCGTCCTCTTAGGCCCATGTGTGCACACTGTTGTGAAGATGCATCACTTCAGAGGACGATTTTACTGTAATCAAATGTATTGCTAAGGAGAAAACAACATTGTCAGAGCATAAAAATGAAGGTCTACAGCTTGAGCAGATAAATCCCTATTTTCTCTATGTAACTTGTTCTTTCTTCCCTTTAATTCATATTTTATCCTTTGCCTACACTGGAAATATAGTTCAATCAAATCCATTTCCTAATAAAAAGATCATAAAGTAAATCCCATAAAAGCTTTCCATTTTTTCATAAACTTGCAACAAATAATAACTATGTTTTATTTTTAAAACATGGTACTCAAAAGAAGTCTGAGTGAAGTCTTATTTTAATTATAGGCTATGGTGGGTGAGCTACTGCATGCCGATTGCTGTAGGCAGGAAACTCTCTCAAGGGCGCCTTGACACCATCTATCAGACCAAAGCACTCCAAGTTCTTTGAACTTGAATTTTAAGTGCCTTGAAATACTGTAATCTTAATTAGCTATGACACATAAATTACTTTGTTTTACACCCACAACCATTGGCATTCAGAATTCCAAGTCAAAGTTTCTGAATTCTAAGAGTGATGTGTATGCCAGGAAGGGCCCTATTGCCCTGGGAAGGAAATATCTTTCGCTTGCAGGAAAAGGGTATAGAATAGAAAGTGATGCTTTCCACTTGGTAGATTTCATGGAATTTATCAGGAAAATTACTTAACTGTTGTCTTGCACTGCTTCTCCTGTCTTCTAAGAAATAATTACCTAATTTCAACGAATATATGTTAAGATTTCTTAACTGGTGTATAGCTACTTCATCTGTGAAATTTTTAATCTTTCATCAAAATCTCTTAATTTCATTTGTTCAGATGTTTGCTTAAAAAGTTAATGATGTGTTTTGTTGGCCATTTACAGGATTCTTTCACTGAGCACTTATATCAGGTCTGTGCTCATATTTGTCTTCTCTTGTAATGTGTAATCAGCATCCATTGTATTACAATTAAATATTAGACTGAGAAAAGAAAAAAACCTCATATGCTGATGAGACGTTCATCATGTGGCTTTAAACTTAATTCAGATAGATTTTGAACAATGAAAAATTTAAAGTAACATATAATACATGCTATGCCAAACGCAAAAGATATCAAAAGGATTTGTACTATAGCATTGTTCCATGTTCTAGAAAATTGCATTAAATTAATATTATCAAGTTATTGTTTTGTGCACTTGAAGTAAATTTATAGATACATATTTAAACTGGATATGGTGGAGCATAGCTGTAATCTCAGCTCTTGGGGAGGCTGAGGCAAGAGGATCTTAAATTTGAGCCCAGCAAGGAAAATTATCAACTTCGTGAGACCCTGTCACTAAATAAATAAATAAATAAATAAATAAATAGGTTAGACATGTACGACAGTGTGAAGGCCCTAGAGTCAATCCTCAGTACTGCAGAAAAAAAGTAAAGAGAGACAAAGAGAGAGAGAGAGAGAGAGAGAGAGAGAGAGAGAGAGAGAGATTTACAAATGTGCAAAAGCTAGAGAAATAGTTCATACTTTTACTTTTATACTTGCTTTAAAAGAATAATTTAAAATATAGATTTTTAATGTGTCAATAAAAATTAAAATTTAAAATTTAAAAGAAAGTGAATGTCAAAAATGCAAAAGTCTGAACAAGCATACAAGTTACTCATATTCATTATGTTTAGTTCAGAGAATATAAATTTTCATATGAACACATATATGTGCACATTACATTAAATGCTTAACTCATCATAACACATCTAAAAGAATTAAACATTTTAAAATAGTAATTTGAATAACAAGTTGAAGTTCATTGGAATTGTCTTTCTTTAAAATGCAACTCAGATTTCTTTTGGTTTAGGAGCACTACTCAGTGAGGAGAATAACTATTTATTGAGAATTCTACTAGCATTATATTTGTAAATCTTGCATCACCCTGCCTAATAGGCGCCACTGCTGGCCTATGTTACCTTAGGAAACTGACATTTTCAGATCCACAGAAAGTTCTGCCCAGAGCTTCAGGTTCTTAGTCATTATGCCCAGAGGTATGAGGCATTGGAATGCATCAGGAAGAGAAACCTATTTTTCCTCAGTGAAAACAAAAGTGGCTTTTTGAGAGTCATTGTACAGAAAGAGAAAGGAACCTTCAAAACCCTCATGCATTTTCAGGACAGCATTACAGGGATGGCACATCATTTCAGCCTAGACTACTAGTAGTTTATGTTTTGTTTCTGTAGCTCACCTGCTGCTGGTATTGGCTGACCTCTGAGTTTCATTTGGAGAACTGTTGTTTCTCTATCAAAATAAGCTGGGATCCTAATTATCTTTGATGAATGTTATCACTGATTCTCAGGCAGTAGCTAACACTTGGCTAACCACCCAAAGGACAAGAGGAATTATCCTATCAAACTGCAACAATAACCCCCAAACTACTGCAAAGACCTCTTGCTTATCCTATAAGAGGGAGATACTAGGTTGGCAGGTAATGGAGTAAAAACAAAAAATCCAAAACAAGGAAAGGTGTAGTTAAGTGGACGCTTCAGTCTCTCCACAAGGCAAAAGGTGGCATTTCATGGAAATGAGGTGTGTGGTCTGGTTGTTCTCAGTTCTACAAGTTGCAGCTTCACTGGGCAGTGGGGCCCATGAGAGCTCCACAGCACAGCACAATAAATGCCACAGATTTTATCTGAAAAATTAATGAAGACTATTTAAATTGCTCATCTTACAAGCAATATAATAGAAAGTGCTTATGATGATGGTTTAATTAGAATTACTGGAAATATTCTCAATGGTTAAAAAAACTAAGAAAGGTCTAATCAACTTTGACAAATAAAATTTGTCAAATTTAATAGCTTCACTTAAAACCTAATGCTTTCTCCACTATGAGTATTTGCCACATAAAATGAGATTTCCATGCTCTAATAATTCTTCCATATTATTCATCTGAATTTTCTCCAGTTTGTTGTTGCTGTTGTTCTCTTTTTAAAATATTAGGAATGTAAATATTATGTATTTAAAACATGATGAATGTAACTCATGTATCTATAAAAAATGAGAGGGAGTCATGTATCTACTACCAGTGTAAGAAAATGAACATTATTCACACTCTTTTTTGTACCCTTCCACAGTAGCATTGTAAGGAAAACTTAGCATGAAATTATATCATTTCCTTGCTTTTCTACACAATTTCATAATGTATATATGCCCCAAAATATCTTGTGATTACTGATATATTTGAATTGTTTCTATTGAAGTCTTTTCCATTTACCATATGCTTCTTTCTGTTTCTTTAAAAATTCTTTTCACTGTTGTACGTTCAATTTTCAGTTTTTTAATTCTATATTTTCTTTATAGTTATATGGAAATTCCAGTCCGGTCTAATTTTCATTTGATTATTCTTAGCACTCTAACAGAAATACTTAGTGAATAAAAATTAATCAAAATTATCTTCTTACTAGATAATACAAAGATTTTAGAATGAATTAACTCCAATCATCCACATCTAAGAATAACATCAGTCTTTTGCTTCACTCTCATGTTAAAAATTATATTAAATATTGTTCTTATTGTATACTAGCATTTTAACTCACATATTAACTGTTGCTCTTACTGTATTGTGTAATGAATGTTGTTTAGATTTGCAAAAATCTTTGCTAAAGAAAACAGTAATTGGAAAAGTTCTTACTATAGCTCTGTAACTCCTGACAATTCCAACACGGTCTGTCAGAAAGTCCAAGTAGAAGAGTTCACTGCACTGCTGTGTAGACCTGCTTCTCTTCTATGTTTTATTCCCCAACATACATTAAATAATAGGTTGTACATTTTCATTACCTTCCTTTGACAGTCTTTGTATATATTTGTCACATATTAGTGACAAAAGGATAATGCTGATGACAATTATACACTGAAATAGTTTAGTCCATTATTTATCTTAAATGAGCCTTCACTAAGTTCTTTCAGAGTTTTTTTTATTCTAGGCTTTATGCAAAATTATACATTTATATCCAATTTTTAAATAAATTTATTGTTCTTTATAATCAATTTTTTGCATAGATCCTAATTCTTAATTACATTTTAAAATTGTACCATATCAGATACTAGTGTTTATGTCTCCAGTGTAAGTGACATGTCTGTGTGGATTTTTTAGACAGTTTCTACATCTGCAACCTTGTGTTAAATTATTTTTTGTGTAAAAGATATACAAGATTAAAGCATTAGGGAATCATAGCCATGTATCCTATTTCTTTTATATATTTTAAATTGACTTATCTTAAATTCAACTCAAGACTATCAAAGCAGGAAACAGACAAGATGATTACTGCACACCAATGAATAACCTTATTTTATGGATGTAGACAACTTGATTATAAAACTAGCCATCTGACTAAGGAACTATCTAAATAAAATGGTTGTATTATATGAATTAACCCATTCTTAGCATGCAGGTCCTTACCAGCAGCTCTCAAAAACTATTTCCTTAACTTTTCTTCTATATACTATATAAAACAAGTGGTTGTGTACTTTTTGTGTGTGTGAGAGAAACACATAGACTAGATCTTCAAGTTATGTTATATTCTGCTTCAGACTAAAGTTCAGACTGTAAAGCTTCTATTTAAATAACCAGAAGATTAAAAGTATTATTCACTTAATATCTCCTAAAACTTGTCATATTTAGTATATACAACAGAAGGCCTTAGAAATACAGATGCTTCTGACCTTAAATTATCTCACTGAAACAGCTACATGGGATGAGATCTATGCTGTGCAATTTCTATTTAATAGTGACCTGCAGATGTAACAGCAGATGTTATGACCTACTTGGATTCTTCAAAGATGCTGTAACAGTAAATGGACATTTTAAATAAATACCAGCCTGTTAGTTAAGCTTCATAACAGCATCAGGATATTTATTACAAACTGGGGATCATTCACATTTATGTTGTTTATATCTTATTTGATTTGACATAGCACTAAAACTTATACCTTACATCTCAAAGTGCATAATTTTTTGGATGTAGAAATACATTGCCCATTTAGATATCTTTTATAGCAAGTGGTCATCAAGGGAAATAGTTTTATAAGATTAATGAAGGTGATATTAAACTATGCATGAAAATTAGAATTATAAACATATCGTGCTTAATGGACAATCTTAAATGATAAGATTTTCCCATACACAGAAACCTTTCTTTTTCCTTACCCTAGCCTCTAAGTATGCTCAGAATAATAATTTTCTTAACTATTAAAACTAATTTTACTACAGTCAGACCTAAGAACATGCTGTTAGCTCATTTGTTTCTAGAAAAAGTTCAAATATTTATCTGTAGATCTTTTTTTTTTTTCCCTCTTTTTGGTTTTTCTCACTGTTGTTGTACAGGGCTTTCAATTGTCCTTATAGCCCTACAAAAGCAATTCTAGAATGAAAATTACATCCTTTCTCAGAGGACTGTTGGCTGAGAAACTACCCAATCATCCACAGAAGCTCCTTTCACTGCCTCTTATATATCATTGCTATATAAGCCTTCAGAGAATCTTAATGTAAAAACCACAATCTTTGCTCTTAAGGAGATCCCAAAAAGCAGAGAAAAATCCGCAATCCCCAAGTTGGTACAAGAAATGAGCATAAGATTCAAAGGGGAGCATACAGGGAGGGAACTACGCCGCTAGGTGAAGAAAATTTTCTCATTTTCTTAAAGAAACATTTGAACTCTGCTCAGAGAGAAAAGACAGCCCTGTGTTAAAGCCAAGGGTAGGAGGGACAAGCGACGAGTGGGTACTCCTGGTGTACTTGCACAGAGGCATCAAATCACTTGTATGGGCAGAACACAGTTCGTTTTTAAGTGTGGCTGGAATACAAGACAAAACCAGTGAGGAAAATGAGCAGGAGATAGGAACAAGGCATATGAGTTGATGAGGTAGTCTATCGTATTTTATCAACTCCAAGATGTATATATTTTCATACTTTAACATCTTTAAAGTTAAGGTATATTTTCAATGTGATCATATCTTGCAGTCACCATGTGCTCTCAAAGACTCTCAAAGGCCTTATGTTATAAGATTGGTTCCCAGAGATGCACTATTAGAGGTGTTAGAACTTTAAGAGGTGGTGCCCAGTGGGAAGTCTTTAGGTTACTAGGGACAATGGACTGGAAAATTCCCTTTTTCTTTCCTCCTCTTCTACTTTGCTCCCGACCAAGAGACCATGAGGTGAGCAATTTTGCTCTGCTTATGTTCCTGCCATGTTGTGTTATTTCACTAAAATCTCAAAACTAACAAGATCAATGGACTATACACTGAAAAATCTAAAACTGTAATTTAAAATAAAACTGTCTTTATAGTTTGATTACCTAAGGTATTTGTTATAGTGATAGAATGCTGACACACTGTCATTTGGGATGTCATTTTTATTGCCAACATATGTACAAACTCATTCATAATATGTCAGGCTTCATTTGAGCTGTGTGCTACGTGCTGGGTGAGTACCATTACAATGATGTCTAACACAGTACTCATGACTCAGTTTTGAAATAATAAAAAGGATTCTTATTTTTGCAGAAAGCACAGAACAGAGTAGCAGGGCTGATATTTGATATTAAGGAAGTAAATCCAAAAAGATTCTTCCAATAAATGTAAATTAAGAATTTTAGTGATAAAAGTCATTATCCTATAGTTTAAGTGGCATTTTTCCCTTCATAGCAGAATATAAAGAAATGATGTATATCATAATGAGTGTTATATTAGGTTTGGTAAAGTATCAGTTAAAATAATTAAATATAAATAGACTGTGCTTTCATCTTATGAACTTTTGTGTTTTTGACAGAATAAACTCTCATGAAATATTAAAAAGTATTTTACTCCTCTTTCCTTAAAAAAATGGGCAAACAGTTTTTGTATGATTGATTCTGTGCCCTGTGGATATATGTTAGTAGATTTAGTATTCAGATGAAATGAGCAACCTTCTAGAGCCACGTGTGCACACACACACACACACACACACACATACACACACACAGAGGACTCCATAAGTTCAGCCATATGGGACTACCTGAAGTCAGAGGACTTTTCAGAGCTGGATGATTGTATGAAAGACAAAGTTCTGCTTCTAGAGCACAATAATGCAGACGGGTCAAACTTCCTACCGGGAAGGTTGTACAAATCCATGTGCAAGCTCAGTATGAACTAAAAGATCTCATTGGATGTCATGGAGACCAACCGAATGTGAAATGAATGGAGTAACTAGTCCTGAAATGGACCTGAAAATGTAAGCAATAAATGTGTACAGCATCACAAAAAGATGGATCTTCAGAGTTTTCTTTCCATGTACTTTAAATGAAGACTTTCAATCCTATTATAGTAATGCAAGAAAAAAGAAGTAATGCTCAAGTATGAAAACTGGACATCAAATTTCTTAGCATCCCTGCTCAGTGAGGGTTAAGAGATAGATATGAACTCCTTTTGAACAGATAAACATGGGGCATGTCATCTGCCGCAAGCATTGAACAGAAATGTATTTCTGTCACACCAAACCCAATCTCAGTCATTGAAACTTGATAGATGTTACCTTCCATGGGGAAAAAAAAAAAAAACCCCACCTTTTTAAAACAATGTTAAATTGTGGACCTTGAGAGGGGAGATTGCCCAAAATTGTTTAGGTGTTCCAATGTAACTTCAAGTTCAAAAAACAGGCAGAAAAGAGGAGACAGCAAGAGATAGGACTTCAGAATCAACAGGCGGAGATGCAGCACGGATGCCGTTGGAGATGAAGAAAGGGCCGACTCATGAAGCACTGGGTAGTCTTTAAAAGTTGTGAAGGGCCAGGCAGTGGATTCTCAGAAAGGCACTCAGTCCTGTCATCAGGATTGCTGCCTAGTGAGAACGATGACAAACTTCTAACCTAGGAATTACAGATAACAAATCTGTCCTTTTTTAAAAATTTACCAAGTTGGTGCTAATTGGTTATAACATAGAAAACCAATACAGGAAAGACACATACATGGAAAGAATATCAGGACTCAAAGCTGCACTGAGCTAATGCTGAAAAGTAGGAGGCCAGTGGGGTAGTGGGGAGGGGTTCCAGTCCACAGTAGTCAATAGCTGGTGTAAGATATCAAATCAGAGATGCTGTGGTCCAGGTGGCCAAGAAATAGAACACAGAGCCCCATCAAATAGAAGTGACGTCAAATCCACAGGCAAGAGACAATTTGTCCTTTTATTCCCTCTTTCTACAAGTTAAGGACAGTTGGGCCCACAGGAGACAGAGCACAAAGCCTGGCACATTTAGCAGGATAGGCAGAGAATGAGATCAATACATTCCAGATTGAAGTGGAGGAAGAAGAGTCACACTTGCAAATTGGCTCTTTTGACACCAGAAGTTTCCCTGTAATCCTGCCTGGTTGACTGCAAATTATAAACCTGTGAACAAGTAAGACAGTCACCAATAGGCCAAATTAGTAGGAGGAAAATGTCTAAGAATGTAATATCAAAAATCAATGATACAAAATTTTAAGAATTAAATGACAATCCTTCACACAGTAGCCAGCCAAGACATCTATATGTTTGGCATACAGATGGTTATAGACCACACATCTGGGTAATTAAAAAGCTATATTTCTATCCTGGTCATTTGTTTCTTAGAAGATATCAGCTCACTAAATCACATGAAGGGTTGGAAAGCAAAGTAGCACACAAATGACAATGAAGCAGCAAATAGACCATATTGCACACTAAAAGGGAAAGAGACAGCTTGTTATTCAAAAGATAGTTCATGATCAGCGACACTGGTATTTCACACACGGACTTATTAAACGTGTAGTCTCTCGGCTCATTACCAGATCCACTAAAGCAGAATTCATCCAACCACTCTTACCCAGATTATTTACCAGTAGTTAGCACAGAAAAGCTCTGCTAGTGTGTTCATCATTATTACTGTAGTCATAGTTACTATTTATTTAACATTAACCAGGTCCTAACACACTCTGCCTGACATGAATTATTGCACTACAATCATGTAGTCACAGTGTTATTCTTAGAGATTAAATAATTTATAGAAACATAGTGTTTAGAACAATCACATGGCTTATAAATTGTGAAAATGGGATTCAAACTCAGATACCTAGAGTCTTAAAGTATGAAGTCTTGATCACAATTAATTTTTATACCCAAATGATCACACTAATGAGTGGAAACACCATTTTTGGCGTTATGTATGTTAAGAAAAGTGAATTATTACAGATACAAAGGTAGGATTGTGATGAGATTCATTAGCACGAAGAAATTCTCCAAATGAGTTATTATCCAGTTTGATATAGTGACGTAAAGAAGGAAAGACCAGGCACAGGAGCCTGTGTTAGCAGTTTCTCCTCATGGATCATTCCAACTTTAAAGGACTTCATCCTTACAGAAATGTTTATCTCAGAGAAAAACAAAATTAACATTTTACATTTCATCTGTTTTGACAAATACCTGATTGCCTTGAGCCTGGCAGATTTTCTTGTTGTCCCAGATGAAAACTGACTAAATGTGACATGAGTTTAGAATTAGTCCCCACTATAGTTGGAATTTTCTACAAAGCAGCTGTTTCTTATTCTCGTTTCTTGAGAATCATGCACTAATTATTACAGACTTATTAAATATCTTCAGGATGCTGTGAAGCTATTTGGGACTGTTTGTGAGTAGTTCTTGAGTTTTATCACAAAGCTTCTGCCAGATTCTCTGATCTGGGAGTGGTTTACATTAAATAACTGAGAGATAATAATCGGCAAGAATCGCCATGCCTCAAAATCTGAACCAGAGCTATTTCATCAGTGCATTTTAATTTAAATGACTTTTAGCATATTTTTCAAAGAGAGATTCCAGATTTCTAATGTTTATAATTCTTCCCCTTTAAAATATTACTTTGAAGTATGCACAAAACAAAGACGTGGCTACATCACTTGATGTAATCATGGTCTTAAAAGGGGGGACATTCTGTTGAAATGGTTCCCGTCACTGTGCAAAACAACTTGAAGCATTGTGAGCAGCTCTTGAAGTAGCCATTCACAAGCTTATTTGCAGGACATCTTTTAAAGCACCCCCACCATGAAGTAGGCCCAGGCTTTGGATCCAAGCCTCTCATCTCCATTTTTTCCAAAACTTTAGTGTTACTCTCCCATTTTAACTCCTTTCTTATTCTCTACCTTCCCCTAAGGATACAATTCTGACACCCATACTGTGCTCTGTATATGCACTTTAGACTTTCCATGTAAGTGTTGCTTATTCCCTGATAATATTTTCTCTACAAGGAGTAAGGAGTAAGGAAATATTTTGGTTCTTATAGGCTATTTTTGCATTCCAGTATCTTTATTTTAGTTGGGCTGACCACAGCCCAAGTTGTTATCAATTCAAGGCATCTGCATATGACTGTCTGATTTTTTTCTCATAGGATAATCCCAACTACATTAAGTGGTCCAACAAAAGTGAAATTACTTTCATTGAAGAGTATCTTATAGGTTCGAAGGTTCCCATAAATCAAAAGCAAGAGGTATTTGTAGTCTGTGGAACTTGTACAGATCTGGAAACTCAGTTGATTAAAGGAAAGTAGTAGATTTACAAATTATAATAATTACTTTTTAATTTTAATGAAGTATAGTTTGTATATCACATAACGCACACATCTTATGTTTACATTTTGCTGAATTGTGATAAATTTATCCACCCATATAACTATTGTCTTAAGCAGGACCTAGAATATTTCCATCATCCCAGAAAGTTCTCTTGAGCAACTTTCCAGTGGACATACCAGCCCCATAACTCAGAGACTTCTGATTTTCCATTGGTTTATCTGACCTCTATTTGATCATACTATCGAACCATAGGTACCTACTACTCAGCTGTACTGAGTTAGAGACAAAGATATCAACCAAGCCAATATTGGTTGTGCTCAGACCAAATGGAATACAACTATTTCTTTATCATTGCAGCCATGCCAAATACATTTATTTAGGGTTTTTTTTTCTCAAAATAATGTTTTTAAGGTTGACTCATATTTGTGTGATAAGTAATTCAGCTTTTTTTCTTGCTTGTGTTTAGCAGATTTGTGTTTCATTGTGTATCCATACCATAATTATTTTTAACCATCTGACTATCTATGAATGCCTGGGATATTTTTGCTTTTTACTTTGTTGGAGAACCTGTTATGGATATTCATGCATAATACTTTGGGGACATCTGTTTTTATTTCTCTTGAGTAAATGCCTATGAGTGCAATCATTGTGTCATATTATAAATATATAGTTACCTTTATTAAAACTTGTCAAACTTTTCTGAAGTGGTCCTATCATTTTCTTCCTCTAGCAAGGGTAGAGATTACTGATTGGTCCTTTTTTATCAGTATGGTACTTGATACTGTCATTCTTTAAAACTTCAGCCATCCTAGTAGGTATGGAGTATTATCACCTATGTTTTTAATTTGAATTTAAATAATAATGTGGAACATTTTTTATTTACTTGTTGGCTTCATGCTCTTTATAAAATACTGTTTAGAAAATTATTTTAAGTTTAAAGTAATAAATAAAGTAGTAATTATTTTAAGTTTAAAGTTTCAAGTTTATGGCTCTCATAGCTCCAAACTGGTACATAGGCATTTCCTGATCCTCTTCTTGATATCTATTACCTACTGAGATGTGTCCCTAAAGGCAAAAATCTTTCAAAGTTTTGGAGACTTCTGGAGTACTTTGTCATTGAAATTTATTCATTCACTCTATTAGTGAACTATAATCATTATTTTTCCCTCATTCTTAGTAGGAGATGAGCATTGCCTTCACCTTCCCAGAGCTTACAGCCTAGGTCAAAAGTCACAAATTAGACAATGATTATAAGGATAACAGATGCCCTAAAGTAACAGAATAGAGGACACTGGAAGTTCAGATAACAAGAGAACTTGATTTTACAGGGGTGAGAAGAGGAAAATGCCAGAGTTTGCTTCTTTGAGGAAGGCAGACTTCCAATGAGTTCAGGTGATCAATGATTCATCCCAGGCAATAAACGAAGACATGTGCTCCAGATAGATTGCTGAAAGTGTTGGCAATGTGCACCCGAAGTGGAACTACCTGAGTCCACATGTTCACAGCACTGTGTAACAATCCTAGTTTCCTAATATAGCCCCATCTGGAAGTCTGAGTAGGAGCTCTAAGTCTTTATAACTATATCTTATCTATTCTGCAACTACCCAAGACCGTATTTGTGAATCCTCAGAGATTACTGTTTTTGGGTTGGGGATATAGCTCAGTGGCACAGCAGCTGCCTGGCAAGTACAAGTTCAATACCCAGTACCACAAAAAAATTTGTTTTAAAGATTATTGTATTTTCCTTCAACCACAGATATCCTGGAAACATAATGTCTCTATATCACATAGCTCATTGTATTATATATAACTCACTCTATATATTATATATACACAAACATATGAAAGACTGCTCAATGTTACTTATAATCATCAAAATTAGAACTAAAGTAAAATACAAATTCAAACAATATTGTTTTAATTTATAGTATCAAGTGGTAGTATGTATGTTGTAAAAGGAGCACTGTTACATACCACTAGTGAAAAAATTAGTGAAATAAACTGCTATCACATTTCAGTAAAAGCAAACAATAAGAATAGATGGCACAAGTGCAAAATGTAAAGTTTAGTCATTTAGAATATATTTTGTTAATAAAGTAATAGTACATGTACAATGACAAATGCATACATGCATTGAACAACTATAAAAACATGCATAAGTAGTCATCATGATAATAACTACATAAGAGGTGAAAAGAAGGATTTAGGAAGAGATAAAAAGAAGTCTTTGAGTATTTCTGCTAAGTATTATTTCTTTTTTTAAAAAAGCTAAAGCATATATGGCAAATTATTTATGTAAACTATTAATCTAAGTAATAAGCATATTCTACACTTTCATATTTTTCCCTGTAAAATTTTAAATGATTCAAATTGCATGATGAAATTAATATGAATAAAATTCCATTTGCAATGTCAAACACAGTGTTACTAAACAGTAAGTCAATGAAGTGATGTATATGATACACATTGTTTTTCTACACACAAAACATTCCCTTAAAACACTGATTTTTTTCAGGTGTCTTGTAAAATTGAAAACATGAATGCTCATATTTTAGCAATTAATTCTACTTCTTATGTTTCTCTAGAGAAACTCTTGTACATATAGATATTCATTTGGATGTTTATTGCAGCAACAAACTATACATGACTAACAAAGTGATCAGTTTTTTTTAATTCATATAAATTATAGAGTGCTCATTGGAGGTGAAAGAGGTAAATTAGATTCATGTGTCAACACACATCCATCTCAAAAATATGCAATATTAAGTTAAGAAAAATGAATTATGGACATCATACATAATTCATATGAATATAAAACACAAAAATTAATAGCATAGTGTAGATATATATAAAAAATGTAGAAAAATGAAGGGCAAACTATACTAAAACCTCAGAATAGTGTTTGTCTTTGTTTTGGCTATCTGAAACATAAGATTACAAATAAAATACAAAAAGTATTTTAACTCTGTAATTATTTGGAGGAAAGCAAAGAATAAGAAGTATATTGTTTTAACTATTTTATTATTGGGTACAAAGTTCTTTTATCTTCTGTGGTTTTGAAAATCTTCATTATCAAAAATGTTTTTAAATAAAGAAAGAAAACATACAGAAGAAAATAAAGGTGAACCATCAATATTACCAGATAAAATCACTGCCTATGTGCATCTTGACATGATTAGATCAAGTCAGTTTCATGTACAAAGTTATACATATATTTTGTAAATTAAAATTAAGATTTTATAACCTGGTTTTCTATTAATAAAATATCAAATGCTTTTCCATGTTGTTAAACATAGATTTTGTTGACTATATATTGTCTTGTATGGATAAGCTATTTAACTCAGTCCCTATTGTTAAAATTTTTAATGGTTTCAAAAATCTACTGTTAGACACAGTGCAATAGATAATACTCACTTCACCATTTTACTAAGCCAACTTCTTAAATGTAAGTGTGATCTTAAAGTATATACTCAAAATTATAGGGGTTTTCTTCCATATTACCAAATTGAAATGTAGAAAAATCCTCTCAAATTTCATTCACATCAATGAAGTGTAAGTCTTATTTCCTGGGGCTTTCTTCAGCTCTAGATATGATTCTTTCCCACCTTGTTACGTTTTCTTTCATTCATGTTTTTCAGATTTAATTGTTTGGCCTTTTCTCATTTGTGTGCAGGCCATATGTAATTTGAGAGTGATTATTTGTGGTAATTACCCATTTTTCCTTCAGATTGTTCTTTCCTTTTTTATGGTGAGCACATTGTTACAGCTAATAAATTTTTCCAGAGGACACATCACTCTTAACTATGTCTTAAAGGCCCGTGGGTTGAACACTTGGTCACCCCCTATAAAGTTATTGGGAGGGAGGCCTAGTGAAAGGAAATTAGTTCACTAGAGGCCTACTCCTGACTGGAATATTGGGAACCCATAGACTCTGCTTCTTGATAGCCATAAGGTAACTTCCTCAGTTCTATCACATGCTTCCACCATTATGTATGACCCAGCCATGGGCCCAAACACAGTGGAGGTGGTACATAACCATGAACTGAAACTTCTGAAACCACGAGCCAAAATAAACTTTTGCTCCTTTTGTTTATCTCAGATATTTTGTTAACATCATCAGAAAGCTAATCAAAATAATCACTGTTAAGTCAAGACAAACTACAGGAGTTATATACATGTAAACATAATGAGTAAATATGTACCAACATTTAAATCAAGAATTTGTAGTTTATTCCATTTTGCCCATGTCCTGGGGAAACGTCCAACACTTGCACTATTGAATATGCCATCAGGAGCAAGTTCAAGAGATGTTGAAATAGAAGACTTTAAAAGTCACACACCATAAATTTCTGAAAAGATAGAAAATGAAATTTTAAAAATCCATGAGGCTATACAGTAAATCAAATTGTAAGTAATCTCACATGTAAAGAAAGAAATAACAATCTTAGTAAAGGAGTTGTTCAGCACAACTAGAGAACAATTAGATAAAGAAAAGTACAGGAGCATGGGAAACTGATTGAAACCTTGAATGAACAATACAGAAAACATGCAGAATCCATGAAACAAATTCAAAGAGACATCCAAGAGACAATAAATTGTACTGAAAGCTGGCAAACCCATTTAAATGAAGCTGAGGATAGAATTTCAGACCTTGAGGACAAGACTGCAATTAGTGATCACAAAAGGGTAGAACTTTTAAAAATAACAAAAGCAGCGCGAAATGACAATCCAGCAGCTTTAAGATGATGCCAAGAAAAACAATATAAGACTAGCAGAAATCAATGAAGATACAGAAGTCAATGCAAATGACATTGGTAAGCTATTCACAGAAATAATAGCAGAAAATTTCCCAAACATCTGATATACAGATAAGTGAGACATACAGAAAAAATCTGATATACAGATAAGTGAGAAATGTAGAACACCAAACAATCACAGCCAACATAAATCTACCCCAAGACATATAATAATTAAGACACCAGACATGCAGCATAAAAGCAGAGTACTAAAAGCTGGTAGAGAAAAGACACAACTCACCTATCAAGGAAAGCCCATTAGAATCTCAGCAGACTTCAGCACAAATCCTCAAGTCAAGATGAGGGGTAAGGTGTTTTAAGCCCTGAAAGAAAATAGTTTTCTTTTTTTTAAATTTTTTATTATTATTTAAAGAGAAAAAAAAGAAAGGAAATAAAATTAAAAAAACAAAGCAGTAAAAGCATACAAATAATACAGAATTTCAAGGAAAAAATACAGTAAGATATCACTAGTTAATAGGTTACGTATTGTCATCTTTGAAATAGTTGTCCAAATTATAAAATTAAAGCATGTAAAGTGAACATTCATACAACAAGATTACACACAATGCCGATCAATGATGCAACAAAAGTTCAGTAATATAGATTTCCATCCTACACACTCAAACATACTTGCAGTTATATCCCTTAGACCATCTTCCTTTCTTCTCTTTTTAATAACAATTACACTTTTTGGGTTTTATTACTCCCACAATTCTTATCATTTTTTGGAGAGAATAAAACTTAATGTGGCTAAACAAAACAGAGCCGTTTAGAACAAAAGGATGGGCATAGTACATGATGTAAAAATAGAATATCAGGTGATCTAAAGTGGTTACCATTGTGCCTCTTGCTATTTTTTTAAAAAGTTGCCTATATCGTCAGGTATAATAGAATTGATCAAAACAGTACAGAACAAGAACAATAAAACCTACACTGGAGACCTTACAGGACTTCAAAAAAAGATAATAGTCAAACCATAATGGGCGTCATAGTATATCTTATTGCCTTTAAAGTGGTTGCCTATACTCTCAAACTTGATACTATCAAACAAAACAGAATATAGAAAATAGTTTTCAACCCAGATTGGTGTACCCAGAAAAACTTTCTTTCAAACTTAATGGAGAAACAAAATACTTCCATGACAAAGAACAACTGACAAAATTCATGTCCACCAAACCAACCACAGAAAGAGTATTAAAAGACATACTCAATAGAGATAAAAGTGACCACAATCTCCAGAACAAATCACGAGGAAGGACAAGCAATTAAACAAGGGGGAAAAGCAGAAAACAAACAAATGGAACATAACATGGCAAAGTTGAGCCAGTACATCTCTATTATATCCATAAATGTAAATAGCCTCAGTTCACCTATCAAAAGAAATACACTGACAAAGTGTATCAAAAAACAGGATCCCACAATATGCTGTATTCAAGAAACATCTGACTCAAAAGGAAACTCATATATTAAAAATGAAAGGATGGAAAACAGTATTCCATGAAACAGGAACCCAGAAAAAAGCAGGAGTAACTATTCTATTTGCAGACAATGTGAACTTCAAACCTAAAATGATTAAGAGATAAATAAGGTCACTACATACTTGTTAGTGGAAAAATTCAAGAGGAAGAACTAACAATTATAAATATATATGCACCAAATACAGGAGCACCCAACTGTATAAGACAAATACTAGTGGACATGAAAAATCAAATACACAAAAGCATCATTGTAACAGGGGACCTGAATACCTCATTTTCACAAAAAGATAGATCACCTAGACAAAAAAATAATAGAAATAAAATCAAAGAAATAATAGAACTGAATCATAACTGTGAATAATTGGACTTAGTAGATGTCTACAGAGTGTTCCAACCAACCACATCAGAATGCACATTCTTCTCAGCTGTCCATGGGCTATTCTCCAAAATAGACCGTATAATAACTCATAAAACATTCTTAAGTAAATGCAAAGGGACTGAAATTATCCCATGCATATTATCTGACCATAGTGCACAGAAATTGGAAATTAATGGCCAAAGAAATTGTCAAACCTGCATAAATATATGGAAACTAAATAACAATGTTCTGGACAACAAGTGGGTTACAGATCAAATTAAAGAATAATACAACTC
Organism: Cavia porcellus; assembly: GCF_034190915.1. Classification (NCBI taxonomy): domain Eukaryota; kingdom Metazoa; phylum Chordata; class Mammalia; order Rodentia; family Caviidae; genus Cavia; species Cavia porcellus. The sequence continues at coordinate 47,835,425 of NW_026947493.1, read as the reverse complement.
ATTGAAAAGGTGGAAACAACATAGCATAATCTGTGGGATGTGACGAAAGCAGTCTTAAAAGGGAAATATATAGCAATAAATTGTCAAATCAAGGAAACAGAATGAGCACAAATAAACAACTTAATGATACATCTCAAGCTTCTAGAAAAGAAGAGCAAGTAAAACCCAAAGCTCATAGAAGAGAGGAAATTGTAAAGATCAGAACAGAAATTAATGCAATTGAAACTAAAAAAAAAAAAAATACAAAGCATTAAAGAATCAAAAAGCTGGTTTTATGAGAGAATAAACAAAAATGATTGACCTCTAGCTAACATTATGAAGAAAAGAAAAGAAAAAACACAAATTCATGTAATAAGGACTGAAAAGAGGGAAATTACTACGGATTCATGAAAATTCAAAAGATCAAGTATACCTACTTTGAAAATCTCTACTCACATAAGATGCAAAACACAAAGGAAATTGACAGATTTCTAGAAACTTATGAACTAGCAAAGCTCAATTAAGAAGTTATAGCAATTTTGAATAACCCAATATCAGCTATTGAAATTGACAAGGTGATTAAAAACTTATCAACAAAGAAAAGCCCAGGTCCTGATGGATTAATGACTGAATTCTACAAGAAATTTAGAGATGAGCTAATGCCAATAGTCCTTAAACTCTTCAATGAAATTTAAAGGGAAGCAATCCTCCCTAAATTATCCCTAAAGATTAGTATTACTCTGATACCAAAACCAGAGAAAGACCCAACCAAAAAAGGAGAACTATAGGCCAATCTCACTAATGAATATTAATGCAAAGATTCTCAATAATACATTGGCAAAAAGACAGCAACAAATCATCAAGAAGATTATACATCACAACCAACTGGGATTCATTCCAGGCATACAGGGATGCTTTAACATATGGAAATCAATAAATGTAATACACCATATCAACAGAATCAAAAGCAAAAAACACATGGTCATTCAATAAATGCAGAATAAGCTTTCAATAGAGTCCAACACTTGTTCATGATAAAAACCCTACAGAAATTTAGAATACACTATATCTCCCTCAGTCTCATAAAGACCATCTATGATAAACCAACAGCCAACATTATATACTAAGTGGGCAAAAAATGAAAGCTTTCACTCTAAAATCAGGAACAAGACAAGGATGTCCACTATCACCACTCCTATTCAATATAGTTCTGGAAATATTAGTCAGAATAATCAGACAAGAGAGAGAAATAAAAGGAATAAAGCTAGGAAAGGAAGAAGTTAAATTATCACTATTTGCAGATGACATGATACTCTATATAGAGGACCCAAACAACGTCACTAAAAGACTACCAGAGGTAATAAACAGATTCAGCAGTGTAGTTGCATAGAAAGTCAAACCTCAAATATCAATAACATTTATGTACATAAACAAAAACTCACTGAGAGAGAAATTGCAGAAATATCGCCTTTCACAATAGCATCTTAAAAAATGAAATATTTAGAAATCACCCTAACCAAGAATGTAAAAGATCTATATGCTGAAAAATATACACTCTAAAAAAAGAGATTGAAGAGGATATTAGAAAATGGAAGGATATTCCTTGCTCTCAGCTACGAAGAACCTACATTGTGAAAATGGTCATACTCCCAAAACTGATTCCAATCAAAATACAATTCACATATCTCACAGATCTAGAGAAAACAATCCTAAAAATCATTTGGAAACCTAAAATAGCAAAGGCAATTCTGGGCAACAAAAGGCAATGTAGGAAGCATCTCAATTCCTGACTTGAAAATATACTACAAAGCTACAGCGATTAAAATCAACATGATACTGGTAAAGAAATAGACCTGAAGATCAATGGAACAGATTAGAAGATGCAAACACAGTTAGAAAGACACTCAGCCACCTTATATTTGACAAAGGGACTAAATGTGTTCACTGGAAGGATAGCCTCTTTAATAAATGGTGTTGGAAAAATTGGCTCTTCACATGCCAAAGACTGAAATGAGATCCATGCCTATCACAATGAACGAAACTAAAGTCAAAATGCATCAAAGATTTAAGGTAAGTAGAAGTCTTGGAGACATAGGGATGGGCAGAGAATTCATGAACAAAATGTAAACCGCATGGGAAACCCTTCAAAGAATCAACAACTGGAATCTCATATTATTAAAAAGTTTCTGAACTTCAAAAGAAATCACCAACAGAGTGAAAAGAAAACCCACAGAATGGAAAAGAATTTTAGCTAGCAACCCCTCAGATAAAGGACTTATATCCAAAACATATAAAGAATTAAAAACCATCAAGCCCCCCAAATTCAAAGGCCCTCTCCAAAAATGGGCATCTGAGATGAACACACACTTCTCAGATAAAGATATACAAATGGCAAACAAATACATGAAGAAATGTTCACCATGACTGCTCATTTGAAAAATGCAAATTAAAACAGCATTGAGATTTCATCTCACTCCATCAAGAAATCAACAAATGTTGGTGAGGCTGCGGGAAAAAGGAACTCTGCTCCACTGTTGGTGGGAGTGTAGAGTAGTGCAACTACTATGGAAATCAGTATGGAGATTCCTCAGAAGACCAGGATTGGAAGTTCCATTCATTCCAGCTATTCCCCTCCTGGGTATTTTCTCAGACAAACTGAAAAGGTCAGGTCACAGTCATATATGTGCACTGATATTTAGAGCAGCAAAATTTATAAATCTAAATCTTGGAAACAACCAAAATACCTATCAACCACAGAGTGGATGAAAAAGATGTGGTATTTTTATACAACGGAATATTACTCAGCTATAAAAAGGATGATCTTGAGGCCTTCATATGTAAATGGAGGCAACTGGAGACTATCCTCATAAGTAAAATGAATAAGAATCATATTTGTAAATATTGCATTGTGTCTCTAGTGTAAAAAGTAATAAAAATGTAGGAGTAATAAGATCCACAATGTGTAACAGCTGTTGTAAAAAAGAAATGACAGGAAAGTGCTCTAAAGGATATAACTGCATGTATGTTTAAGTGTGTAAGGTAGATAACCACATTACCATATTTCTCTTATTAGAAATAAGAGAATGTCTTATATTGTCCTTGGGGACCTTTGAGTCAAAAATCTATATGATTAATTGCTTATTCTCAAGGGCCATGTATTTCCTTATGTGTTTACCAGTATAAAGTCTCTATTCTTTACTTCTCATATGTGTTTTATGTATTCTGAGTTTCTCCAAAAAATAAAGCAATCCACTAATCAATCAAGATAGCATTGAAAGCATTTATATTATCACTCTTCCATGAAAGATTACAGAAAGTAAGAAAAATAAAGTCTACTTGATAAGAAAAATAAATATATATGCAAATAAATATGATGCTAAATTGATCTAGTTTTATAAACAAAGTTGAGTAGGGATGTATAATACACGTTCGTATGAGGGCATTTTCAAAACTCGACTAAAATGCCATTCTCTTTTTGTCTGGTCCTCTTGATTTAATGGAAGATGTTATTCAAGGAAAGAATCAACTCAGGGACAGCACGTGGCCAAGAGTATCAGCAATGAAAATGGATTTGCTTGGCAAGCAGTAGAAGATGTGTTTTAAATGGGTACATACTATCAAATTCAGTAGTAAAGTTTCATTAATACAGTGAATAAAGGTCTTCCTCAGGTAAGAAACAATTGCTCAGACCTAAATTTCCACCACTACTTTTGTATGAGGGCCTTAGAAAATATTGCAAGCAGCTGAGATAAAGCTCCTTTTCCTACAAATGCTTGACTTCTACAAGCCATAATCCAATTTAACAGTCACATATTAATTTCATAGGGGCCAACAAGTATGTGAGCTATTTCCACACCTTTTTCTAATGTAATCCTCTGATACTTTCAGTAATAATTTTACCACCATGACATAAAGGAATAATGATGGATAAATAACAGGATAATTGCACATCCTGGGAACCTCCTTTGCCTGAGAATTTCTGGGAAGCAAAAAGAATAAGCAAAGGAGTAAGGATTTGAATCCATAAAAGGTATGCCCTGGGCTAAGCAGCCACCAGCCTCCTTTGGTGGAATCCACCTAGGCACCTGAGGAGGGGGCATGGATGCTCACCAGGGAACTGACAAAGCTGGAGTCTTAACATCTCTTCACACCCTTCTTCACCCTGGGAGACACCCTAGTAGTATAGTCCTGTGGTCACAGGTGCTCTCTTGTTTGTGGCACGTAACTCTTGTCTTTGAATTTATAATTTATTTATTCTTTGCAAATTTTTACTTTCATACTAATTATATGTTCACATTCTGTACTCCTTTTCTTCTTTTATTTTAGTTTTTTTTTTTCTTTTAATGCCTGGAATTGAACTCCAAACCTTGCACTTAACAGGTAGGCGTTGTGCCACTGAGCCATATCCCCTGACCCTTTCTTAAGGAAGACTCAAAATATTGAATGTTCAGGCCTTGAAAAATTCTAAACTGTGCTTACAATTATTGTCTCCATTATGGTCAGGCAGATTAAACAAACAGTCTCACCTGCAGACAAGTCATGAGCAGTACAGGATGGAAACCATACTTTTTCTGACATCAAAACCACTCTTGTGTTTGTTGACCTATTTTTGTTGCTTAAAAATATTTTAAACAAGTAATACATACGGTGCTTACACTAAAGAATGTGTGTGTATTTGTATGTATGTCTGTATGTGCATGTACGGTGAGGGAGGGGAGATTAAAATTGTCCCTGCTTCCTGCTTTCTGCTGGTCCTGATTCCTGACATCCCTTCCTCCACCTACAAACTTTTTAATTGTTTAGTATGTACATTGTCAGAGATTCTAAAGAAACAGAGAAAGGTGCATCCATTAGAAAACAGAATATAACTGGAGTAATAAATGTAGCTATATACTTGTGTGCATAAACAGTTTAAAGACTCCCTGGCAGGCGATATAATATTCTGAGGATCTAGTTAAGAAAGATGATAAAAATCTGACTAGGGCTAAATTTTAAAAACTTTCCAATTATCAAAAAAGAATTATTTTGAGTGGATGGATGGATGGCGAGTTAGACATCCTGAATAGTCCATTTGTTTTTTGAATTCTTGGACTCATTTTCTGTGACTCTCTAAGAAATTACTCATCCAGATGATTACTTACCCAGAGGAAAATGAACACATGCACTCTGTTGGCCCTGTGGTTGTCAGACTCTGGCAAACTTTCACCATAGTGGGCATAGTATTGTAAGGAACAAGATCTTGGGAATTAACTCTTGCTCTGTAAGGCTTAGCACAAAGTGCAAAATGGCCAGCCTCACCATGCTCATCTTCTCTGTTTGACTCCAAAGGACTGTCTCAAGATGAAATAATACAGACTGTTTAAAAGAGTTTTTTAAACTACCAAGATAGTTGCACTTGTAAGATTCCATCTTGGACCTAACCTGTGGTTGAGGTGACCAGGACAGTCTTGAGTTGGGCTGCACTGCCATCCTGGAGTTGGTTGGTATGAGGGGACAAGCAGTAAGGCATTCAGTGTACCTGCCCTGCTGTGTTGATGCTTTAGGGTAAATTTCAGCAAGTTCTTATGCCCAGAAGTATCTCTCATTCTGCTAGTAAATCTTTCTCCAAAAATCACAGAAGATGCTTCCAAAGAGAATCACAAAAAGAGAAGTTTATATGTATATATCAATGTATATGTACTTGTGTATACGCATCATATTGTGTACTATTCAGTTATATTTAATAGCTCCTTAACAATTTGTCTCTCCTCCATTCACCCTCCATCTCTCAACCTTTCCTGGAGCTCTTTTGGTCCTTCTTCATTACTCCTTTCACTCTCCCATCCATGGAATGTCTCTCTAAGATAATTACCCACTCAATCAATCCAACCCAACAACAATAAAAACCACTACAATGACTGGATGGACAAAGGCTGCTTTGAGGAAGAACATGTATGTTATGAGAGTGGATCATAGGAAAAAGAGATTTTCCCCTCCCTTAAAGACTCTGATAAGGGCTAAAATGTAGAATATTAGCACTATTTTTTCTTTTCAATCATAGACAAAAAAAAATTTAGAACTACCTGGAGATAACAATTCAGAAACATTTAAGAAAATTTTATCCACTTACATCTTTGACCCAGTAAAAACCATCCCAAAGATATGTGAACAGCTATCTCCCAAAAAAGGCACATACACAGGTTTATTGATTGCAGCATATTTGTAACGGAGGAGAAAAAAAAGAATGCAAGAATGTTCATGTGCATAGGCATCAGAGAGAGGGGAGAGTAAAGAAAACCTGAAACTTGTCCTCATGAAGTCTGTTATGTGGTACCAGCCCATGAGAAAGTGTGAAGACAGCAAGACTCCTATTTCTCAGTAAAATAGAGCGATTCAGTGGAGATGAGATTGCTAAGAATGTAGGGTTTTATGGGCTAAATAGTGTACATCAAAAAATTGATATGTTGAGGTCCCATCCTCTCATATGCAGGGTTTCATTTGGAAATAGATCATGATAGGGATAACTAAGATAAAATCATAATGGATTAGGGTAGACCCATGTCCAATATGCTAGTCCTTACTAAAAAAAAAAAAAGGAGCATCTGGACCCAGGAATGAGCATGGAGAGGATGTGAAGATGAAAAGGGAAATTGGAGTGATATTTCTAGAATCTCAGGAATGCAAAGATTGCCAATGAACCACAGTCCTGGAGCCAGTATTTCCTCACACTTCGCAGAAGAAACCAATCTTATCAACACCTTCACATTGAAGTTGAAACCTCCTGGATGAGATGTAACATACTTCTGGGGGATCAGCCACTCCTTAGTGGTACTCTGTTACAGTAGCCCTGGCACAGGGGTGTATACTTTCTGGAGTCCTGGGAGATGGCATATGATAACCAACGTCAGTGCCAGTGGTGAAGCTCATTTAGATGGGTTTTGAAACTGGAGCTGTGAATGGAAGATACCAAACAAAAAAGCAGAAATGGAAGAACTTTATAGAAGCCTTTTGCATATACCATTACCATAAGTGATTAGAAGGAGAATTCCATCAGGAAGTGAAGACAGAAATTGGGTGATGCTTCTACAAGCCAAGGAACCAAACTGTTAACTATTACATGTTTCTTTAATTAACCTTCCTATCAACTGACATCTTGCCAATTTTCTCCAGTTCAGCAAAATTCTTGATAGGATGGCTATTGGGAAAGGCAAAAATACAAGATGGTGGTACTTTAGTTCAGGCTGGGGTGCAGGGTGATGATTTCCAGTGGATGTTAAGTTCCAGTCAGTAAGATTTCAGCTCAAGCACACCTTGCTAGTCTTGGTGTAAACAACTAAGGTGAAAGCTGGCAGTGTAAATGGCATATAGTCAAGGTTGTTAGCGGCACATGGTCACTATCAGATCCCTAGAGGGGTCTTAGGCCTCTGGACCTGATTGTTTTGAATGCAGTTTTGGCATCATTGGCAGACAGGTTTCCAAACAGTATCAGGGAGCAACAGGAGAGCTTTGGCCAAAATAGCTTTGTACAAGGTGACCACCACATATCTAGCCTGTTAGGCTCCATTTCTAACAGAGCTACTTCCATACATAGAGTATACCCAGCATCTGTCAATGGATTCATTTTTAAGTTTGGTTGGCTTGAAAACAGTTCATCAGTCAGTGCCAGGAAGTCATGGTCTGGTGAGCCCAGCTCAGTGGGCAGGTAGGTGGCAGGAATGAATGGTTTTATCACAAGAGTCAAACAAGGATTTTTGAATAAGAGTCCTTGTACTGGGTGAAGTCCAGCATAGCATGTGGCATCTGGAGAGCTAGGTCACAGCATAAAGTAAACTTGTCATTTTTGATCAGAAGGATGGTGGCACAGAGGCAAACAGGGAAGGGATCCTTTAGTGACCGAATCCAAGTATTTGTAAAGGCATTGTTTTTGTGAACACAAAGATCCAGATTCTATAGAAGACAGCAGCTGTAAGAAATTTTTTGAGTTTCTTTCTTGTAATAAATTCCTGCAAGATATTGCAGCAAAGCTTTTGTGTCTTTCCAGCAGACAGTCGGGGTGTCATTAATCAGAAGCTCAGTGATGTTTTATGCTGGGAGACTAGCAAAATAACTTTTTAAGGCAGAGAGTCTATTCGATTTTCTACCAGGAAAGTCACAGGTTTACCCACTATTTTTGCAATGACTTCAGGTTCTCAGGGGTCCAGTTTGATGGAGCTCAATCTGTCCTATCTGCCCAGGCCTGACAAGGAAAGGAGAGTTTCAAGTTGAGGTGGTCCTGGATAATCAGGTTTCTTTGTGTCCTAAAGATGGAGGGGTATTTATTGTTTGTGTCCATTACCCTTATAACTTGTAGCCAAAGGGTATGGCCATCTATCAGAATCAGTTTTCTTGCAGACATCAAGTACTTTTCTTTTATCATGTTTCTTGGTAACAGTGGTTGATGGCTTTTTGCTCTTTTTGATGTCTCTGAGGAGCACTTAACTTGGTTGCTTTGTTTTAAGGCCATGGCAACCCATTTGTCAGGGCCAATAGTAACAAATTTTCCTTAATCAAAATGTGGCAATTTCTATGTTGAAAAGACTCAGAAGAAATTTCTGACAGTATTTCAGGTGGGCAGTAGATGACGTCATCTGACCAGAATAGGCATGTAAGCAGAAGGATCTGGAGGGAAGGGTTTTATGGACAAAAGCAGGCAATGGCTAGCTGGAACCATTGAAACTGGTTGAAAGTAGATGAGTCTGGAGCAGGCACTGAAGCTGTAAGCGTTGGAAGCAACTGCAGCAGCCAACAAGGACGTCAAGGATGAATTCTCAGACAGAATAAGCCTCTTTTTTCCTTTTTTCTTTGAGTGGCTTGATTTCATTTTTAACTTCATAATTTCAGAAAATCCCTTTTGATTAAAGTCAGGGACTGTGGGTTTTGACTAATTAGTTCCAAACTCTGACTTCCTACATGTACATAGTATAACCTTGAATGACAGCACAAAGGCTAACTGCCTCTCAGAGAGTGACCATGCAGATGCCCATCTGACCATGCCTCTCATATGGACTTAGGTGCAACTTAGCTAATGAGGGTGCAAGGCCTCTGTTATAGCATATGTTGATCACCAAGGAACCGCAGGTGAGGGCCCAATCAGCCAGTGTAACCAGTGCTTCCCAGTCTTAGTGCACAGATGGAGCAGCCTATTGTTTATGTTGTTCACTTCATTCACTCACACATTCATTCAACCAGCACTCAGAGGTTAAACATTCCAACCCCCTTCTGTCAAGGGTGGTCCTAACTAATGACAGTTGATCAAACTCTCCTTCCATTCAAGCTGAGCAGGACTGACACACAAACTAACTGCAGTGCTCCCTAAGATCTTATTGGAATCAGATGCACTGTGTTCTTCTCCCTTTAGGTTCAATGTGAGCTGCTTGAGTGAGGAGCCTGTAATCCCCCTCTAGACTTCTGAGAGGAATCAAGAAATCTAGAGGATGCACCTTTTCATTAGGACCCAGAGAGATCCTTGCTGCATGTGAGGACAGTGACCGGTGACCTAAGAAGTCTGTCTTCCTGACCAACAAACCAGAGGTAACAGCAAACAGGAATACTGAAAGAACATCCAGGATTTGGAGACAGATCAACTGTCCCTCAAAATGTCAGGTCTCAAAGGCTCAGGGAGGAAGGTTTAATGGGTTGCAAGCAAGAAGCAGAACACTTGGCTGTCTTTGCATCCTGATGACTGCTTGCATCACAGTGACCAGCCATTTCTAGTAGCAGTAGTAACAGAACTTTAAATAGATCTATTATCTAGGAAACTGAGAAACTGAAGTATTTTGACTGGGGCTCTATTTTGTTATTTGAAAGCAATTCTCAGTGAGGGGCTCTTCTGAGCAGCAGCAGATCCCAAAACCTATGATGCTCTCATTGGCTCAGAGGTGGGAATCTAGGTATAGTACCATGGCACATATTAGAAAAAGAAATCAAAATTTCCAGGAATTTTCATGATTCTTCCAAAATCTTAAGTTACTCCAGTATTTCCACAACTTGTTCACATGTGTTTTAAAAAATGAGTAAGTTTTCTACTTCTAGCCAAGATGGGCTACTGAATGGAAATAGAATTGTCCTCCTGCCTAACACAACCTGAAAAATATATAAAACGGTTACTGTCAAAACTCTGAACACCAAGACAACAAAGGATCTGTGAAAGATCCTCCTCAGAGCAGAGCAGAGGACTGAGTGGAAGACTGAGGAGCACATTCATGTGAGGAAAGGCCCTGAGGCTGAGGAGAGAACTGCCTGAAAGTATTCACAGTGATTGTGCCCAGCATTCAGAACGGATGATGAACAGTGGCTGTTTCTAATGGAAAGTAAAACTTTACAATGCGTGGGGCCAGGATAGAGTCCTTAAAGTGGTTGATTTCTTCGTAAGTGGAGAAAAATCAGCTTTATCATAAATTTCTTTCTGATTAATGAAATACAAGAAATAAAAAGGCAACACTGTTTTTAAGTAATTTAACTGCACTTCAGAACAAAGTTCAAGACTACTTGTAAACAAAATACACAGAAACCAACAAAGTGAAACTTATAATTTGTGTTACACTATCTAATTTTAAAAAATCATACCTGCAAAGATATAGGTAAATAAGATCCATAATGCAGGGGGAGGGATGTCATTCAATATAAACCAAACCAGAATAGATACAAATGTTTTTCTGTTTTTCATTTTGTTTTATTTGTGGATTTTGTTTCTGTTTTTTTGGGTGGAAGTTGTTTGTTTTTTGTCTTTTTGAGACAAAGTCTCACTAAGCAGCTCAGGCTGGGCTTGAGCTCACTTTGCAGTCCAAGTTGGTCTTAAACTTGCAACAATACTCCTGTCTCAGCCTCCCAAGTGCTAGGATTATAGCCATGTGCCACCACACCTGGCTCATAAATGTTAACATTAAAAGACATGTACAGATAAAAGTTACTAAAACTGCAATTAACATATGAAAGAGATAAGTAAGAACATAGAAGAAATTTTAAAATGCCCAAATCTAACGTCTAGTGATGAAAATTATAATACATTAGAAATATATTTATTGGAATGGAGAACAAATTCGCTCAGAAGATCAGGATCTTGAAGACATAGCAATGTAAACCATTCCAAATAAAATACAGAGAAAAAATAATTTTTAACTTGAAAGCAGAGGATCCCTTAGTATTAGAGCAAGTTAAGGCAGCCATAAAACTAGCTTACGGGTCAATTACTTGTGAAAAGGAACAGAAAAAGCAAGCCTGAGCAAAAACAGAAGTTAAATAGCAGTGCAGACGTGAAGAAGATTTGGCCAACCTGGTATGGATGCTGGGCTGCCCATCACACAGATCGAGCAGGTCAGACTGACATGAGATTTTCATAACTCATGCTGCTTAATCACAAGATCTGCGCTTCCTCAGTAAGGCCTTCTGGTGGCCAATGATTCTTATGCAGCTTAGGGAAATCCTTACTGCTGCCGGTACAGGTACAGCTGGAGTGGGAGACACTCCTTGAAAAATGACCCGGAGGCATATCTCTCTGTCCACTGCAAAGGCCCCAGACTTGGAAGTTGAAGATTTGTGCTTACATTCCAATTCGGTCAGTTGAAATAAGATGATTAACTACTCTGTTTTGGTTTTCCCATATCTTTGATGGAGCTGCAAACAAGTGTACCTACTTCAAGACATAATGAGAAGATTAAATGAGTTAATTCACTTTGAGCAGTCCTTATCCAAAGTTCTTGGGCCCAGAATTGTTTTGAACTTTGGATTTTTTTCTAATTTTGAAATATTGTATATACATAGCAAGATCCTGGGAGGGTGGATCTCACATTTAAACACAAAAGTCACTTGCATTTCATATGTACATTATACATCTAGCCTGAAAGTAATTTTATATGATATATTTTATGCATCCAAGTGTGATTGTGACCTATCATATGAGATCATGAATGGAATTTTTGCTTGTCAGTCTAAAACACTCAGGAAGTTTCAGATTTTGGAGTATTTAGGACCTGGGATTTTCAGATTGAAGGTGACCAACTTGTATGTGTAAAAAGATGAAAACCTTGCCCAGCTTCAAGTAACTGTTGTAGAGATGTTTGCAATTACTGAATTCATTATTTCGTTTAAGACTTCTACTGATCCTACATGGTAGATAGTCTTGTCTCCATTTTACAACTTAGAAAACTAGTACTGTACTTTTAAAATCCATTTGCCATCTGAGTATGGTGGTACACATGTGTAATCTCAGCACTCAGGAGGCCAACACAAGAAGATTGCCATGAGTTTGAGGCCAACCAGGACTACACAATGAGGTGAAGGCCAGCCTGAACTACAAAGTAATACTACTCTGTATGGAAATAATAAAAAAGGTCACTTGCCTAAAATTATCCTGATAAGACATGGCAGAACTAAAGTTCAAAGCTGAGTTTATTTGTGCCCAATGACCTTCTTTATCATTTAGATTTTGTTGCTATTTGCTTCCCCCTTGAATTATTTATGTAGCCTGAGTCATTTGAGTTATTTTTATCCCTAAGACCAAGAATGATGCCCAGCATAGAGTAGGCACTTGGTGTTTACCCACTTCAAGGATGGAAAGCTATGATTTGTCCGTAAAGACGTGAACTGTTACTGCTTTACCTGATTGTTCTGTCCTTATTTTCTTCTTCTTTTCCTAATTGATCAAAGGCCACACATTCTATGCCACTCAGATCCCACACATAGAGAACTTGTGAAGTAAGGTTAGTGGAGGTACCAAGATTTATGAGACTTTTCTGTTCCTGAAAAACTTCAAGAATATAAGAAAATTGACCTGCCTTTTTGCCGTAAATTCCTGGCTATATTCCTGTATTGTTTAATATAAAATATTATGTGTTTTAAAATATACTTTGGCAATTAAGATGAGTAAGGGATTGAAGAAAATCAGTCAAGATTTACTAATTTCCTTCTTACTCTCAACCTACTATGGCTAGAAAGAATGGACAGAAATATTAAATGTGGTAATAGTAACCTGGAGATTTTGAAAACAACACATAAAATATTAACTATTTTACCAAGCTTATGGGATAATGAGCAGTTAAATATTTGAATAGGCTAACATACTGACACAACTGCGCTGTTAGAAAACCAAATTTGGTCTCTGTCACTCATTAATGTCACTACACAGTTTTTTTAAAGAAATTTATTAGGAGTTCATGGGCATTCCATGTGAATAATCAGGAGCAGGATTTCCTCTCCTAATTGGTTTACTGATCAATCTTAACTTTTGAGCAGCAATCCAATTTCCTGAAAAAACAAGGTTCAAAAAACGTTCTTGTTGAGTGAAATATTGTAGCAGACAGCTGTGATTTTTGCCTCTGATGACAGCTCCACGATTTCCCCTTGAAAATACCCATCCCCTATTCTTGGTCCATGTGGTTTGTATGGCACTATGGCCTTGAGTTGACATGCAGCTTAGACAAGGATAAAATCAATCATTGTATACAGTGCCCCCACAGAATGGTTTGAAGGTGGTCACATGGATCAGTTGGAACCAACTGGACTTAACAGCAAGGTTTTTGTTGGCCGTACTGGAAACAATCTTTCTTTCTGTTAGGTTGTTCAGTAGATAGGCTCTGAAGTAGTCATTACTGAAAGCAATCATAAGGAAGTTTACTGCCAGAGAATATGAAGTCTATGTGAGAGGAGATGAAATGTATAATGTGTGCGTGTGTGTATGTCTGTCTGTGTGTGCACACGCGTGTACGCATGCACACTTGCACAGGGGTTGTGGAACTTGTTTAGTCCCTGGATCCAATGATATATGTATTTGACCTTGTGTTTTTCAGTTACATGAGCTAGTGTATTTTCTTTTTTACCTTAAGCTGGTTTGAGTCGAATTTTCTCAAATACAATTAAAAGAAGAGCCCTTATATAGTAGTCATTTACCTTATAGAAATATTAAGTTCCATCATGTTAAATGTTTAAGTATCAAATGATAGCAAATATAATGTTCTAAGATTTTAGGTTATTTTCCACATAGCCCAAAAGACAAACTGAGAAGTAGTATATTCAAAGAGTCTATAAGGGTGACATATTTCACTGTCATCAATAAAATTTAGAAAATTTACAATTTCTAAATTTCTAAATTTACAATTTAAAAACTCACATGTGTTTCTTTTTTCCTTAATTAAGATATGCCTAATTAGACAAATAACTCAATATGATAATTTTAAATGGCATTATACAATAATTAACTCAAAATTTAAAATATGAAATCCTATAGGGCAAGGAGAGACCACTTTTCAAGAAATGGAGGGAACATAATTCTGCTAGTGTCATTAAAAATAAATTGAAGTGTTAATTTTCTAATAAGTAAGGGCAAAAGAAAATTTAAAGAAATTTTATAATTTCCATAAAAGGAAGCTTGTCAATTATTCGAAAGAGACAAAGTCCTTATCATCTTAAAAAATAGTTTTTCTTACAAACAAGAGTCATCAAGCTTTTAAATTTATTTAGAAGTCCACACTTTGGTTAGAGCACTCAGTTTCCTTTGTTTTGATAGTGTTCCCATTCATCATGCAGCTTGGTAGCTACTTTATTAACATGCTATGATAACATTTTCATGGCTTGCCTAATGTCTATTGATTAGAGAAGAACAGATAGAAACCAGCTGGTTTAACCTTTAGCCAGGCTAAGACACAGGCGATGTATCTTATCAGACAATTGAAACCACGTGCTCCAGTTAGACCCCTGTTTGCGAGGTCAAGAAGGTAATGTACAAATTTGGGATGATTCTGAAAGTCTTTTTACAGGACTTCTGGGTGGTAAAAGCTTGGCCAAAATGACTTCTTCGTGCTCCCTGGAAACTCAAACCCAGTATTTTTGCACAAAGTCTGGGCAAAAGTGATTGAATGTGACCTTATTACATCAAAGCTTCTATTGCACTCTTAAAGATAAAGGAAAACATCACAGCCTTGAAACAAATGGACTGCTGGCTCCAAGCAATCATTTGAGGGTACTTAAACAGTCAAAAGCCATTAGTGTTATCGCCAAGTTGAATCCCTCTTCTTGGGAATCTTAGAACTACGATTCATTTTCCTTTGTTGGCATCTATGTTTGTCTCCATTTCCTTCCCTTTCTTCAGTCACAAGTCTTTTGTCCTTAAATTAAGTGCATCATCAAAAAGTTTATGGGATTTAATTAGTCTCAGTCTCATTCTTCCAGAAATCTGTATCCTCTGTGAAATCTCAACTCCATCAGTTTTTGCCTAAGCTTTTGAATGCCTTGCTTACTTCCCTCGTTGGTAATTTATATTTGCCCTCAAGGACTGACTGAGTTATTGGAGCATTTATTAATCATTTGATCAAAAAAGCCTCTTGAATTAGGCATCTCAGTCTCAGTGAAGTCTTCTGAGACAGTAACACAAGAAGCAAAGACAACATATAATAAAATAATTGACATGACATAAAGTTACATTTTCCCAAAACAAATTAAATTTTTGCTCAGAAATTCCAGCATGCTGTGTTGCATGTCATGCTGCCCTCTACAGTATCATGTTAGATTTAACAGTGAGTTTCATAACTGGAGTACTACATTTCAATGGAAGCGTCATCCTAGGAACCACATAGTCTCACTTTCAAGAATGGTTTGTGACACAGATGTATCAGAAAGCACATTCTTCATCAATGATTTCTAGAAATAAAGATGGAAGACAACAACATAAACACTGACAGATAACAGGTGTTGTTCTGTGGCAAATTAGCTTACTTTTTATTAAAGAATGCATATCTTAAGTTTCAATATTTAATAAATTGATTCATAATTTCATTTGTTTATAAACTTAATGACAAATATAAGATGTATATCATGCAACAATATTTAGTAGTGTCTTTTATGTCAAAGACCATACATTTGGGTAGCATAATAAACTTGTGACAGCCACATATCAACTAAATCCAAGAACATTTCAGAATTTCTATATATAAGGAGCCTAGTGGCTATAATTTGGGGTTGAAATGATGGATAAAGGAATCCTTTAAGAAGAATGTTACTTTTGCTTGGATTACAAGTTTACTTGATGTAATTTGGAAAGAGAACAGATGAAGAGTGGTTAGAATTCAAAAAATCTCAGCTCCTGCTATGTAGTCACTTGACTCTGTGTCTGTGTATGACTTGGCTAAAGATGGTTACCCAAAAGAAATAACTTGACAGATATTGATGTTAAATCAGAGTTAATATTTTAATTTATTACTTGACTCATAAGGTTATGGAGATAAGGATTTTGACTTTACTCAGAGGTGCATGTTGATTTGCCATTTCTCCAAATCCTAATCATAATTTTGTATGACAGTATTTAATCAGTACTTTATACTGTCTAGTAACAGTCCCCCAAAATCAAGTCTTTATTTAATAATAAATAAAATTTCACAGACCAATGATTTTCCAATTTCAGTCAACAGTCATATGCCATAGAATCAACTAATAAAAAAAAAAAACCTAAGCCCTTTCTTTAGCTCTAAGAACAGACATAGGTAGATAATCTGTAGTTTAGAAATTGTTGTTTTTAATTTATGCCTATAGGCCAAAACTGAGCTATCCAAAACCTTGATAGGCTTGAAATAAAATTAATCTCTAACTTGGCTGAGTTGCTATACATCAGGCACTGTGCTACTGTGGCAATGAGTTTACAAGACCACCAGTTTACCTGGGCATCCCAAAAAACAGACATGCTTTGGAATTTATTATGCATTTTTTTGAGACAGGGTCTTGCTATGTAGTTCAGGCTGGCCTTGAACTCACTATGTAGCTCAGGTTGGCCTCAAACTTGAGGCAATCCTGCCTCATCCTCCCAAGTGTTAGGGTATAAGCATGTGCCATCTATTCTTGCTTTTCAATTGGATAATCTTTTAATGTGACTTCTTCATTATCGACTTTCATTTATCAATATAAGATATTGATATGATAAATTGGCCATATTTGATATGTAACTTTGATATGTAACTGATATGTAACTTTGAATCTATATACTAGGTAGATAGAGGTAACTATGGTATCTACCTAAGGTGCTCACATCACAATAGGGAAAAAGATCAAAAGAAAATAATTACCATCATAAGTAGAAGTGCCATTCTACAGTGATGTGAAAAGTGCCTTATAAAATAAGAGAAAGCATCTTTAGGAATATGTTTTATTTTCCCTATCAAATTCTGGAAACCTGATCTATATCTGATTTATACTTTTCCAGGCAACTAGTGGGAACTCAGCAAATGTTTCCTTAATTTAATAATATTTCTTGTCCAACTTTTTAGTAATACTAAATCCAAACATTATCTAAGATATTCTGTTTTGTACATTGTAAACCACTTATAGCCCCAAAGGCTCCCAGAGCCATACCATTTGGAAAGTGTTTGTTCAGTTTCTTTCTAGGGCCCTTTATGATAGTTACCTAAATGCAGCTGCTTTTCTCACTGAACATCCTTCAAAGTCATTCACAAAGAGTCCTGTATCTGGTCAGCTGGGATCCGCCAGCTCAGTTCAAAGCAAAGCGGATTGGAGCAGAGGAGTCGCTCCACTCTGCCATCTTCCTGATCGTGCTCTTCTCCTCTGTGTATATCTTCAGCCCTGTTCAGACTACTACATACTCTCCATGAGAATTTATTTGAAATATCAAAACCTCATTTGCAAAGGGAAACATACAAAACTTTGCAAATATTTGTTACAAATACAACAATTCTTCCCTTCTATTAAAGTGGTTCTTAATTTTTCAACAACAGTTTAATAAGCATTTAAATCCAACGTCCTAACTATTCACAAGCAGGGCTGTTGTACAGTTTGCAGTGGGGCAAAAAATGAAAAGACTGTGTTCCTCCATGCTGTCACTGGTATGTGTTATTCCCAACCCACAAGCAGTTTGTTCATTGCTTACACTTGGAAAAGTGAGTTCTGTTGAAAGAAAGCCCAAGCAGAATTTCTCCTCAGGAGAAGGCAATAGTGCAGTGATACTTGATGTTGACATGTTTATAATTCTAAGGAGTTATTTTGTCTCCAAGGCAGGAGACAGACCTCCCCATCTACATCCCATGCTTGCACACAGCTGGGTCTGGACCCACTCTTTGCTGTACTCCTGTGGGCCCAAGGGTAGAGGAGTGCAGTGTGAGGGACTTGCCACTAGGGGACCCATGGCTTAGCTGTTGAAAGTACTTTAATGGCTCCCTCTTTCCATAACCAGACTGTTGCCCAAGAGTCCTGAAAGCAACTTGCACTTTGTGGCCAATATCTACTGGGAAGAGATCCATAGGAGGCTCCCAAATCTGTATTTCTCCCTGTCTTTGCTGATATCACCATCCATCTTTGTCCTGGAAGCCTGGGAAGTCATGTGACCTTTCCTTTGGTCTCATTCCCACCAAGGTCAGCTCAGATGCCAGTCCTGCTCATTATCCCTCCGGAATATACCTTACAGGAGTATATTGCCTCTCTCCAGGCCTCAAGTGTCTACCAGACAACTTCACAACCTCCCCCATGGAAGCAACTTCAGCTTGTACCCCTTCTATACCAGCTTTCATCCTCTGCTAGAAGGACCTGTATATCAGATTTTGTGATTTCTATTCCATGTCTTCCTATTAAATTGAGGGTGGCATCCAGCCCCATCCATACCCTACCAGTGCTGCACACGTGAGACTCTGGTCACTTTTCCAATTTTTACCTCATCAAGTTCTCCTTTAATAAGCAAGCTCTGAGCTCTGGGGCCATCTGTTCATTCCAACAACATCCCCTGTTTGGTTTTGCCTGGCAATCCTGTACCTCATATGCTCCTTCTTCTTCTCTTTGAAGGGTTAGAGCTGGCTGTGGTTTAGATAAGTGTTCCCTAAATGCCCCCATGTTGAGGGCTTGGTGCTTAGCCTGTGACACCATTGGAAGGTGGTATATCCTTTAGAAGTTGGAGTCTTGTGGGAGTCTCAGGGCATTGGGAACATGCTATTGAATAGGAAACTGGGACTCCTGACACTTCTGTCTTTAACTTCCCCATGAGATGAGCGCATTGTGGCAGCTCCCATGATGTGTTATCTTGCCACAAGGAAGAACCTTCTGATTCCTGTTTCTCTATGGTCCAAAATAAACTGTCTTCTTTTAAAGTTGATGATCTCAACTCTTTTGATACAGTAACTCACAGCTGACTGACTACCACCCCTCTTTAAGGACTTTTGTTTAATGTCACACCCCAGGATGGTCTCCTTGGACCATCTTCTCTTTGTTTCCTTCTAGAGGTCCTCCCATTTCATATTCTCAACAAGCCTTATTTTTTTTCCTAATGTTATTAATACTATTGTTGTTGCTGTTTTATTGTCTGACCTCAAAGAAAGGCAGAATTCTTTTATTTTATTCATCCATCCATCCTTGAAACAGTATTTTTCCTGGAACACAACAGAAGCCTGCTAAATACATGCTGCTTAAATAACTAAATACAAGAGTAAGACTGCTGTGTTCTATTTGTGCAACAGAGCATTTTGAGGAGCACTGATCTGATTATTAACCCCTTGGGAACAAAGTCAAAACCTTTTACTTATCATAAAGGCATTTAACAAAACACTCAGCATGGCCCGAGGAAAGCATGAACAAGCACTAGAGTATATGAAAGTTACTGACAAGAATATCACTAACTTGTAGATCGATATTTTTTTAAATGAGCTGGTCAGACCCTTTCTCAGCCATTACTCTTGTCACAGGTAGGAAAATTAGCGTATTCAGACAATTGCTACTGCCTGGAGTACTTGTCCTCCCTGCTTGGGAAGCATTGTTTCTCTGAGATAAAGGTCAGGTGTCACTTTCACAGTGAGTTCTTTGTCCCTCTTACATTGCAGCCTGTCATCACTAACATGTATACATCAAATTCCAACCACTTACTCCATACTTTATCTTCCCACTGTACTTGTTACATTCCTATGTAATGAGTTAGTTATTCTTTGTTATATCTCAAGAATTTTGTTTTACTCACTATCCGAGCCTTGTACCCCATAGCTGGCCACTAAACAAATACACTGACAGGGTGTTGTTTTGCAGGAATGAAGAATTTGTTCATTTTGCTAGTCTTCAGTTCTGACTAGGTTGATGCTATCTAGTATATGTAAATGTAAACAGAGTTGTATACTATCAAATGACTAAATTTACTATATTCCCACTCATGGGTACAAGGTGGTTGAGGTTGTGCACTATTCAGTTTTAGAGGGATGCAGTCACAAAGCTTTACCCAGAAACCACAGTACCTTACATGACCTATACTACCATTTGCAAAGACCCTGAGAAGATTGAATTGACATAGCTTTTGGAAGGGAAGAGGTGAAAGGGAAGAAGGAATTTATGAATAAAATTGAATTGAATAAAAATGACTTAGGCCACTGAGTTTCAGGCCCATCAATATTTACTATTTCCACCTAGATATAAACCATACTCTTTGATTTTTAAAAGCAAATTCCCTGCTAAATTGCTGATCTCTGTTCATAGAACGCCTACTCTTGAAGTCTCAGAGCAGTCCAGCCTGTAACTAAATGAACAGAAAAGGGGCCAGAGAAGAGCAGATTCAGTGACATTAGCTAAGAGACTACTGATATGAAAATGGAGTGCAATGATTACATAAGCCAGCTTCTTGTAAGTGCGGCGAAACATCAGAGAATAAAATTTTAAAGAGGAAACTTGCATTTTGGTTCACAGTTTCAGGGATTTCAGTTCATGGCCATCTGACTCCATTACCATAAGCCTGAGGTGAGGCAGGGCAGCATGGCAGAAGGGTGTGGTGGAGTAACTGTGAATCTCCTGGCAGCTAAGAAATAGAGAGGACAAAAGGTAAAGAGGAAGGGACCAAAGACAAAATTCACTCTCCAAGGCCGTGCTCCCAGTGACCTGCAGCATCCAACTAGGCCCCACCTCCTAACACATCCATTTAGCTATGAACTCAAGAGTTGGATAACAGTTCTGATGAAATTAGACTGTCACAAACCAACCAAAAGTTCATCAGTTCTGAACACTGCTCCACTGGGGACCAAGTTCCCAACACATGAGCCTTGGGAGGAACTATCATATCCAAACAATAATGGTGACTGAACCCTGGAATGTAGCAATAACTATCACAAAAGCACCAAATATAAAACCAATACATAGGGATGAAGAAATAGCAAGATTGTTATGGTCAAGTGTAGCAATGAGAAAGGATAAAATAAGACTCCAAGTTCAGGAAGCTATACCATGCCATTGTCAGAGACCTGATGTCTGAGGTAGCGAATGCGGTATGGAAACAACTGGGCAGAAGATGGAAAATTAATTTTTATATATGTTCAGAGGAAATTAATCCTTTAGAATTGGATGTGCGTCCTATCGAATGAAACAATGTAATAAACAACATAATATAAAGGTATCTACAATATATTTCCCTTTCCTCTTGTGTAAGGATGACTCATTTATGTAAGAAGAAAAGTTTAATTTGACAGTATTCATTTTCAATTCCTCTTTCCTAATGAGGTTATATAGGCATAATAGCAAAATACAAAAACTTAAACATAATTAGGAAAGGAAAATCTTAAACTAAACACCAGTTTCCAGAGATGTTTAAAGACGGAAAAGAATGAAGTTGTGCATATTTTTTTTGGCTCACAGCCTCTGAAATTGTACTTCCAGCTTTGTAAGAATTCAGAGTGAGGGGAAAACCTCGCAAAAGCAAAAATAGGACAGGAATCATAAAAATGTCCTCAGTAGAGATACAGTTCAGATACAGATGAAAAGCAAAGAAAAATAGCATTTTATAAAGAGTGGAAGAGCTGTGTGCCAGGCCATGTTTTAACTTTATGTATTCTCCCAAATTTCATTTACTCTTCATACTAAGTCTATAAGGTAGATTCTGTTATTTTCCTCATTTTACATGTGAGGAAACTGAGGCACAGACAGTATCCCCATGGCAGTAGCTAAGTACATCTGGACCTGCAGGCCACAGCCCAGCTGTCTAGAGGGAGTGCTGCAACCCTTGGGGACAGGGAAAGGACAGGCTCTGGGGTCCCTGGGGTACAGACTGCAGATTCTGCATCAAGAGGCAGGTAATATCTCCGGCTTTCAGGCAGGTCACTTGTCACTATTCCTAGTAAAATCCCCCTGTTAGCAGAAGAAGTTCTTCCTAGACCTCCTTGGCTGACTGATTCTTTTTGGGTTCTCTCTGGAAAATCGAAGGAGAGACCTCTTCTTTAGTTCTTGGTATCTACCACTTTCAAAGTTGACATTTCTGTTGCACAATGTCCTTGCAAACAGTATATTCCCAATCCTGCAATCCACATGCTAGCAACAGAAAGGCACATATGAAAGACCGTAGCCACAGCTTCCAAAGCACAGCTGAGGCACAATAGATGGTTGCCCAGGCTGGCTAGTGCATGACCCAGCGGGACATTGTAGATATGCATATACTACAGTGTATCAGCAGGTGATGGTAACATGTCTTGTTTTAACAAAATGTGTATATTATTACCTGTTTCCGACAATGGAACAAGTATCCTGATGAAGGAATATCCTTTCTCTATACATTAAGAATCAATGTGTGAACAACTAGTGGCCCTAGCCAGTATCACCAGTGTTCAAAATTTTCAGGTAAGTTTCTGTGGAGCTCCACATACCTCCAAAACACCCCACAGCCCTGGTCCATTCCCCATCCCATGGGGACTAAACACATTCATCCTCTCTTCAAGGCTGCAAACTAACCTAGTCCTCCCAGAGACTCTGTTCCCCTGGTTCTAAAGTACAACATAATTTGACATGAGAATCTGCTGCTACTTTCTGGGAAGAAGTAGAGGAGACAGAAGAAATACTTTCCTTTTTTCCCTAGGAAACTATAGAATGAGAAAAAAATTAATCTCCCCTCTCCCAAGAAATTCCCTTGTTGGATTATTATTTGCGAATTCTCTTTTCCCTGGTCTTTCAAAGAGGATGGGTCTAGAGAAGTTTGCTTTTGCATGGCTGATGGGTGGAACTGGATGAGGATGCAAGAGCAGTGGGTCATAGTCACTTTTAGGGCTTCAGATACTCAAAAGGCATAGTATCTGGGAGAGACTGAGAAATGAAAATAGGATAGGTAAGATGGAGATTAACTTTGCTGAGATGATCACAGAACTCTTGAAAAGGGGGAACTTGTAAATTGGAATTTTATATTGTGTCAACTTGAGTAAGAAACACCTAACTAAACTGGATCAGCATAACTCTTGAGTGTGGCTGAGGGGATTTACTGAAAACCCAAAGACTCATACTAGGCCAGCTGGTTGCCTGAATGATATGAGTAGGAAATGCAGGATGAAGGCTCAGTTCTGTTGCAGAGGACCACCTGGATGACTCTCCCTGAAAGAAGAATGATTATCTCCGTTTTGGCTAAAGCTGGCCCTGTTTCCATGTATTGCTATGTATACAACTGGCTAGAATTTTCCCTTATCCCTTCAATTGGTTTTAAATGTTGCAAATAGGTCTGGCCAAGGTGCTATTATGTACTCCCCACTCCTGTAGCTCCCAAAGAACATTTATGAACTCTACTCCATTGGCTGGAATAAGCCTCAACATAAGAGGTTATGACTTCCCAGGGGATAAAAGATTATGCATTGGTGCTGAAGCATTGACTCTAAAACATTAGACACTACCTCAGTTGTGTTATGCAGATTAGTCTTTTTGCATATCCTTCTCTATATATTGCAGAGGTGATTTCAGGCTCCCTACCTAGCCCAGTTCACAGTATTCAGATATTTCCTGCCATTCTCACAGCTTCTCACCTTCAAGCCACTCCCTTCTTCACAAATTAATAAAACCTGAGCCTGGGTTGAGACCGTGTTCCAATGAACCTTCATCCCAACCAGGACTCCTTGCCTCCTTATAACTATCCATGTGTCATTATTCTTGCTGTGGGTGCACTAGAAGTGGTAGATTAAAATCAACTTATTGGAATTCCAAGAATTTATTAAAAATATAAGCTTCCTGGACCATAACAAAGAAAAGCTCTCTATATTCTGATTCTTGGGAAGAGCTTCAGTCTTCACTTTCACCTTAAACTTTATCTCCTGGATTCCAGTGCAGGTACTTTAGCTTCCAGCAGAAATCCTTCAGCTTTCTGGTGTGGACACTTCAGCCTCCTGATACAGGCACACATGAGACACTACACAGGCTCCAGGGCTTCGGCTGTGCCCTTCAGATCTCCAGCACACATAGAACTTTTGCAGTCTTTTGCACCTGATTCTGTGGGTTCCTATTGTAAGCCAATCTTATAAATTCTTATATATTTATATGTCATGCATTAAGTGTTTCTAGTAAGCACTGACCGATACAGAAATAAATATGCCCCCCCACACACACACACGCTTAAATTGTAAAAGAGGAAATTCAAATCAAGATTTTTTACTCACAAAATTGGTTAAAGGAAGTTCAACACACGCACACACACACACACACACACTACCTCAAAATGTGTTTGAAAATTGGACTTACTGAATAATCTATATTGTGCAGAGCTCAGGCTTTAGAAGGGAAGAAAGAGAATGCAGAAGTATTTGTGTTACTTCAAATTTTGATGTTATTTCCTGTGTCTTTGCTGTGAAATCTTTCTTAAGGGTTGTGACTTAAGAACTTGTTTTTGATTGCATTGATAATTGGCAATAAAGAAAAACCATAAAAATAAGAGGAGGAAATAGTACATTGCAGATGCTTCTCAGGAAATCTTCCAGTATACCCATGTTGTAGAGAAAAATCGACTCCACTTATTCCTATCCTCAAGGCTCCCTGGGCTGCTGATCCCAGAAAAGTAACAGACATAGTAATGGAAATTAGAAGTGGCTACATTTGGGGCTATTGTGATGCATCTAAATCTAGAAGACTTTTCAGCCTAGAGTTAATGCATATTTTCAATACCATGCCTAAAAGACGGTTACCTCAGATATGTCACAGCAATCATGTTAAAATGTATTCAAAGAATTCAAAACTGTAGTGTTAAATAACTGAAAACAGTAGAAATTATTATAAAGCAAATTAAGTTTGGTTTCAATGAAAGCAATTTTCTGTGCTTCTGTCACAGTAAACGTACGTGCAATAATCAGTCTTGTTTTATTTCATTTAGTAACACTATTTTCCAGTAGTATCTTTTAAAAATTGGTAGTAATACAAAACGGCTTCATGAAATCACCAATATACCAAAACAGGCAAACTTTTACAAATATTTCTGATTGATGTTGCATAATGAAGCATTACTAATTTCAAGGGGGTTTTTCTCCACAGCAAGATCTATGAGATTTCAGAAGAATTACTCTAAATTCATCTTTAAATCCAAATGTTTATGTGTCACTTAAATGCACATATTCTCAATAGAAGATAAAGAAAAGGGGAGTGGAAGGATAATGACCTTAGGGTTATAGACAACATTTAAGTTCATTTAAATCAATGGCTCCTGTTTATTTTCCTTTGTGACTGTGGGCTCTATCAGATCTCATCACATCCACACCTGCATCTTCTGGGTTTGTTGACTTTCCACCCCATGACTGCATTCAATAAACATTATTCAAAGTGAATAACAACAGAGTTGAAATGGAGGAGAAAACCAGTAAGAGGAAATCCAAATGTTATGGTTAAAACTTAATCTGAAAACTATAAAGTTTCACGATCTTAATTTTAAGATAGTTAAAATCTTATATTAATTTCACAATGGGAAATAAATGTAATAAAGAGAGTGCTTTGGGTAGCTTTTTAAAAAGCAATCACTGCTAGTTTAAATTATAAAATAAAGGACTACCATGTTTTATTCATCCCAGATATGACTCTGAAATCTATCATCATGTCATTTCTTATCATTAATAGGTTTAGGTCTTTAGAATGACTTCAAATAATTGGCAGATTAATGTAATATCTCTCTTATGCACACAGTGGAAGGGGCTTCTGTAAACCTTAAGTCTTTGCACTACCGTTAGAAAGCCAGGAAAACAATTAACAGAATGAAGATACAGCTTACAGAATGAAAGAAAATCTTTGCCAGCTACACTTCTGACAGAGGATTAATATCTAGAACATAAAGAACTTGAGAAAATTAACATCAAAAAGTCAAACAAAACAATCAGTAAATGGTCAAAAGAAGTAAACAAACATGTCTGAAAAGAAGTTTAAATAGCCAATTAAGTATAAGAAAAATGTAAAATATTTTAGTCATTAAGGAAATGCAAATAAAAACTATATTCAGATTCCATCTCATTCCAGTGACAATGCTGTCATCAAAAATACAAAAACCAGTGAATGGCCACTCCATGAAGGCAGGGTTTTTATTTTATTCTTTGTTTAATTCCTAGTACCAAAAGAGTACCTGCAATATACTTGGAAGTCACTAAATATTTATTGATCTAAAAAAAATAATACGTTTGAGATTTTTCCCACCAGGAGGAAAAAAGCCATAAAAAAAGAGAGACTTCCTGTCCAGCAAATTTGGGATCTTATGAGTTTCAGCATGTGGAAGAGGAGAGAAATATTCTTTTTATTTTCTCTCTCTTTTTTTAAATCTTCTATTGTTTTTCTGAATTATGAGCCAGTCAAGAAATTGTGCTGTTGGCAGTAAATGCAACTGTAATTTCCAAAAGGAAAGTTATCTATCACCAAAACAGAATAAGGGGTCCCTGTAGTCTGAAGAGTATTGAGGAGGCCTCCTGTTTGACATTTTTGCCTCTTTCTTTTGTCTCACTGCTTAGCAGTGAAGAAGATCTTGTGCTAAGAGATGACTCTGAGTGAAACACCAACTTCCTAGTAGAGAACAGGGAAAAGAGAATTTTAAAGGTCAAAAAGGGTGATAGAAATTCCAAGGAGAAATTGTGGAGAAAGGGACTCACTGTGTAACAACTACCTCAAGTGCCAGGCTCACCTTTGAACTATATGGGCAACAAAAACAAAAACAAAACAAAACACTTGAATCTCAGTCTAACCCCACTAAGTAAGACATGTGCAAAGCAGATCCAAATAACACTGCAAAAACTTAGAGACCTTCGGAACTGTTGACTGAAGCAGGGTAAACAGAGTAAATGGCCTAGATGTAACAGAGTTGACTAGCCCCTAAGAGAAGAAAACAAAACAACATTCTTCAGAGAATTTTCACAGGTTCTGACAAAACATGTTAGTAAGTAGGGAGGGACAGCAGGTGGGAAGGAGGAAGAGAGATAAAGAGAAAGAAAGAAAGAAAGAAAGAAAGAAAGAAAGAAAGAAAGAAAGAAAGAAAGAAAGAAAGAAAGATGGAAAGAAAGAAAGATGGAAAGAAAGAAAGATGGAAAGAAGGAAGAGGGAAGGAAAGAAGGAAAGAAGGAAGGAAGGAAGGAAGGAAGGAAGGAAGGAAGGAAGGAAGGAAGGAAGGAAGGAAGGAATTCTGAAGAGTAAAGGTAATTAACAGTAAGTGCAAAGACATACAGATATTAAAATTGCCCAACAAAGATTTCAAAAGTGAAATAAAGGCAAACACTATTGAAATGAGTGATTTTGAAAGCAGAAGTTCTCAATAAAAAAATAGAAACTATTAGAGAATAAAATAAAATTTGTAGAAATGAAAAATGTAATAGTTGAAAGTAGGAAATTCACAGACAAGACTTAATAACAGGATAGAAAGAACAGAGAAAAGTTTCAGCAAAATAGAAGCTACATCGGTACAAAGAAATGAATCTGAAAAATAAGAGGGAAAATATAGAAAAAAGTGAAAAGACCATGGGGACCTGTGGAATAATAACAAAGAATCTAATATTTGTGTTATTAGAGTCTCAGAAGAGAAATAGAATAGGACAGAGAAATGTTTGAAGACATATTGCCTGAAAAGTTCTTACATGTTGTGAAAGACATAAATTTATAGAGTAAAAAATTCAGAAAATCTCAAACAGGATACACTCAGAGATAATCATGCATAACCATGTCATAATCAAATTTCTGAAAATAAATGATACTGAAAAATCTTGAAAGTAATTGAAGAAAAGAATAATATTTCATATGTAGGGGACAACTTTTGTATGACTGTGATTTTTTTTTCTCAGAGACTAAAAACAGAAGACAGTGCAATAGTATCTTTAAAGTGCTAAAAGAAAAAATTCAGGTAACCTTGAATTTTAGATACAACAAAAATATATAAACAAAGAGGCTGCCAAAAACTGTATACACATTATATTTAGGTTGCTGTACTAATACATGTCTCAAAGTTAATGGTTACCACTTTGAGCACCTCTTGCAATTGTAGAGGCAAAAGGTAACTTGTATTACTCTCATGATTTCTCAATAAATTTAGTATAAAAATATTTATACAAAGTTTTATTTCCTGGATGTAATACATCTGTCGGTGTCCTTCAGGAGTTCAGGCAATATTTTCAAAGAAATGAAAAATAAAAGAATCATTACCTGCAGATCTGTTCTAAAATTGATACAACAAGAAATTGGTCAGAATGAGGAAGAAAATGTGAAATATTAAGGATGACTAAAGAGCAGCAGAAATGGCTTAGTCACTTAGGAAATAGTTTCCTTGCAACGCTCAGTTGTAAACAAATTAGAGATCTCATTGATACTTACTTTCTTCTTTGGAAGGTTGTGAAGTAGGATATTTCCAAGATCACCATAATTCTCATGATTAATTTCATCTTTCTATGAGACAGGGCCTCCAAAAGTTTTGATAAAGGTAGTAAATCCTTACATCTCCTTTCCCTTATATATGTGCTTCTTGCTACTTCAAACAACCACTTGTGAATTGTGGAATTTCAGTATTTTTAATTTGAGTACTTTGTCAAATGACTTAAGTTTTGATCTCTCCCCCAATTCAGTAATGCCCTAATCCCTAGCTTCAGCTGAGGGTATAATTTATTCCCTAAGTAAAAGAGTATTTCTTGGCTATTTAAATTCAGAACATGGAATCCTAAAAATTACTGAACATATAATTTGTTCACCAATTGTGAGCTTCTGATGGTAGTAGATCAATGATCCTGCTCTTGAGATTTTTTTTCCTCCAATTTCTCCCAAATTACATGCTTATCCTTATAGTATATACTCTTTTACACAGAGGTATATAAAGGAGAATTATTTGGGTTTCCTTGACTGGCCTTCCTTCTTTAAGATAGTCTTTTGAAGGTGCATGGATGAGATTAAAACACACTAGACTGTTGTATTACTCTCCTGTGAACAGTTATTAGTGATGTGATTTAATTGTGCTACATTTATTCAGGAACTTGACCATGAGATAAAGATTTTGGATACAACATACTATATCCACTTGTGAATAATTCTATGTCCTGTGGAATTATACTAAAAGTAGCATGCCTAATGGAAAAATTAGGGGAACACTCAAAGTCTATGCAGTTTTTTAATCATAGTGACAACAGAGAAAATAATAGAAAATACTTAGTCGAAACATAACTGAGTTATTTTAAAGATACATGTAGCTTGCTGGACAGGAAAAATGAAGACAATTTGAGGCTGCTGAACTATAGAGGCCAGAAGAAGATGCCTATATGTGGGTAGAACAACACAATAGGGACCCGTAAGGTCAAAACTGAGCTAAGAGGGAAATTGTGGGTTGGAAATTCATCCCACATAGTACTGGATTCCTCTGCAGTTTGTATTTAGCAGTGCTCACATGATTGGTGGTTAGTCACTATCAGTTCATGGTGTACTTATACAAAATATAAAATTCTCAATGTATTTGTGTCATTCCTCTATTTACTATTCAATATAATCTACCTGGGGTTATTAAAAACATGGCAACAAAACAGACTGTATATATTCATATGTACCATTTTCCTCAATGATTTCAGCATTATCTCTATATACAAACTCATAAAATGATAATATATTGTGTATTTAAAACACAGTGTTGTCAGTGTTTTAAAATTCTAAAATGAGGGAAGAAAAGTAATGAATATAGTAACTTATCTGGTGTGCTCATATTACCATTAAATGTGGAAAGATTAGAAATAATGTATACATATAATACCAAGAAATTTTATAAACTATGGTAAATAGATTCATTGGAATATAACATAGCCAAAACAAAGATAATTACAAGTGCTATTATTTTTAAAATATGCATAATAGGGCTGGGGATTTAGCTTAGTAGTATAAGTGCTTGCCTAGAAAGCATGAGGTTATTAATTCAACCCCAATATAAAAAAACATAATATACACAATTCTGTATGTACACATATACACTAAAATATCAGGTAGTGTTTTCTATCTCAATGTAGGATTCTAGTTGATTTTTATTTTGGTTTTCTGTATTTTATCTTTTTGCCTATCATAAATTTATATTGCTCTTGCAATAAGATAAGAAGTCACATCAGAAAATATTTTAGCCTTCACAGTATTTTATAGGAGGGAACAGCAGGCAATATAATTTCAAAACCATAGGGAGCTAATCTGCTGCAACATACTCAGTTTATCAACAAACTTCAAGGTTAAGAGACCATCCATCTCTTACCAAAGTACTATTTCCTTAGAGGCACATGCAGATGCAACATAATCCAGGGTCTTTATTGAGGGAAGAAGAGAATGATTACAACAGGAAAGCAGGTTAATGCTACACCATGAATCAAGGAACCAAAGGGGAAAAAATAGTTTCTTACAATTGCCAACTGTGGCTCCGTGGTCAAGAAATAGGAAATTCTGTTGGTTGTACCTTGTTTCTGAGATTTAGAAAACAGAACAAGTTTTCAGTAGTTTTTCGTGTTGATAACAACTACCTTATTTTGAGCCAGTCCTTTAACTCCTCTGGTCTCCAGAGTTCCTGGTTATAAAATGTTTACAGTGATGTTCCTCTGGCTCTGACATTCCATAGTGTTATAATTTAAAGGAATCCAGTTACTAATAATTGAATATCTATTATGTGTAAGGTATTGTGTTGTGTGCCTTGGAAGGTACAAAGCTTACTGACATCCAGTCTCTTCTCTCCGGATGTTTAGAGTGTGATAGGAGATGCAGATATACAGGTCACATATATTTGAAGAAGGCAAAATGAAAAGATCTCCAGAGAGTAGACCACATCCAAGGACCTGAAAGCTGAAGCAATCATCTGAAAGTGTTTTTTTCTCTTTGGAAATTTTCAGTTATTTGGCCATCCAGCTCTGTAAAGTATGAACAAATCCCTTTTGAAAATTCCAACTAAGAGGATGGAACAAAGATAGTGGATAGATAACAGCTGGCTACAGAGGCTCCCTGAGATAGTCAACTTAGAGCTCAACATAATACAACGTGGGGAGCCCTGAACAGAGGGAGATGAATTTTCTCATCCCAAGAAGAAACTAAAGTGAGAAGAACCAATCAAACATACAGCCCCCATGCTATTATTGGAACAGCTAAAGGGTCAGTGCTCCTGCTGCAGCGGGTGACTTGCCAAGCTGTCTGAGGTCCCACTGCTTTGATTCCCTGGAGGTGCAAGCACACTGAGGTCAGGGGTCAGCAAGCCAAATGGAGAGCTGAGCTGGTAGGGAGCCTATATCAACCTGTAGTGAGTGATGAAAGTGGAGCTATTCCACAAAAAGGGGGGCTCTGGTGGATGATATTCTGGGATGGGGCATGATTGGCAAGTACAAGGGACAGCAGGGACTTAAATCAGTTGTTCCCTTCCCTAACGGGATTGGTGGAATGAGCTAGACCTGGGTCATGTGACCTGGCTGAGACCCAATAGGTTATCCGAAATCAATTCCCTCTGGTGGTGGCACACACTAATGCAGTGAAGCCTCAGAAGTTTGACTGACCCAGAGGGGAGGTGGGGCACAGTAATACAGTGCAGGCCTCAGCAGCTTGACTGACCTGCAGGGGAGGCAGTACACAATAATACAGTGCAGGTCACAGCAGCTTGACTGATCCAGAGGGGAGAGGCCACCATACACTGCCCCTGTTTGCAATTCACTAGCACACTGCAGTGGGAAGGATCACCTAGCCAGCCTGCTTCAGAAGAATTGTAACCAACAAAGAAAGAAACTGGGGCCTCCTGGAAGAAACAAAAAAGATGGGAAGAGGAAGCAACAACAAAAAGTCCCCAGGTCCCAACACTGAGAACATTGACCCAGGACAGGTAAATACAAAGGAGAATGAGAACAGCAAACATGCAATATCAGACACGGCACCAGTGGACACAAAGAGATATCTTCGGGACCTCATAGACGAGTTCAAAAGCAAAATATTTAGCCAAGTAAAGCAAGATAGAAGAAGATTAATAAAAGATATACTAAGCACCCCTAAAGCAGACATAGACGGAAGAAGGGAGGAACTCAAACAAAGGAGAAAAGCATTTGATTAAGAATATAAAGAAAATATAGAATAGATGAAGCAGATTCAAAGAGATTACCAGGATATTAAAAATTATATGGAAAGATGGCAAATCTGCTTGAAAGAAACTAAGGATAGATTATCCAAACTGGAAGACAGTTTTGCAATGTGGGATAATGAAAGGGAAAACTTAAAAATAACAAGGAAACAAGCAGTAACAATACAAAGGCTAGATGATGACAAGAGGATCTATAATTTGAGAATAACGAATGTGAGTGAAGAAACAGAGGTACAAACAAAGGAACTATAAAGGTTATTCACAGAAATAATTAAGGAAAACTTCCCAAACATAGGAAAAGGAAATGATATTCTGATATGTGAGGCATACAGAACTCCAGTCACCTACAACCAAAACACAGCTACATCCAGGCAAATAATCATCAAGATCCCAGAAATTCAATATAAGAACAGAATATTAAAAGCTGTTAGAGACAAGAAACAGATAACCTACAGAGGAAGGCCCATCAGAATAAAGGCAGACTTCTCGACACAAACCATCAAGTCAAAAAAAGAGCCTGGAATGAAATATTCCAAGCCCTGAAAGAAAATAACCTCCATCCCAGATTGATATACCCTGATAAACCATCTCTAGAAATTAATGGAGAAACAAGATGCTTCCAAAACAAAGAATAACTTGCAAAATTTGCAATCACCAATCCAACTCTACAGGGAATACTGCAGGGCATTTTAGAGAGAGAGAAAAGTACTAGGATTCCAGAAACAGTGGCAGAGAAGCCTCAATGAATGGAGCAGAAAAAAGAATGAAGAAGATAAGCAGACAACTGATGGCAAAAAAAGAGCATAACAGAAATGAGGCAGAGAAGTTTGGTTATAATGTAGGTGGCCTTGATACACTAAATTAAAAAAAAATAACCACATGTGGAGTAGATCAGGAGTCAGGGTCCACCAAGATGCTATTTATAGAAAATATAATTAACATGAAAAAGAGTACATGGACTGAAAATCAAATATGAGAAAACAGTGCTCTATGTGACAAGGAACCAGAGAGTGATAGGGGCAGCTAGACCAGTATTTGTGGATAGGTTGAAAAGACAGGCTTTAATAGGCAAAGGAATACAATTAGAGATCAAGTCCAGGAGAGAGAAGGTTCAGAACCACCTAGGTAAACAGCAGGTTGCCCCTCCCAATTTAAAACCAAGGGTCTTGGTGAGACCCAAAAATGCACAGTGTACCCTGGGGAAGTGAAAGAGGAGGGGGAGTCTTGAAAAAGATGGCAGAATATATTGTTAATAGTGTATCAGGATTTAAAAGCCACATTACTCGCACCACTCTGCTTAGATATATTTTATTCTTTCTTGATAGATTTTATTCTGTCCCAGTTTGTCTACTTGCATTAGATTTGAAGGCACAGACAGCTATTCCCAACAACATCAGGATATAGCACAGTAATCATCTTTAATTTCCTATTATCTTAATCTGGAGCCCTTATATGACTTATACTGTTTTATCACAACTGATGTTAGTTAAATCTGGTTTGTTTGATTGCTGTTTGTATCTACAGATTTTATTCAAAACTGATATGATTGATCGTATCAAGTCTGAGAGTATAGGCAACTATGCTGAAGATGACAAGACTCACTACGATACACATTCTGGTTTGATAGCTGCCTGTTTTTGAAGTTTTATACTATATACAAAGTTATTTTTTATTAATATTGTTATGTACTGATATATTCAATTATACTATGTCTGATGATATAGCAAATTCTATTGAAGATAACAAGAGACAACATAGATACTATGGTAGAACTCCTTGTACAATGGTCTCATATGTCTTTTTCATTTCATGTGTTTATAGGAATATGTTTTGTTTTGTCTTGCTTTGTTTTGTTTCTAGCTCTAATATAGAAAGGATAGAAATACATGAAAGACTCATACATGTGTAGAATCTATAAACAGTTTATGAGAACTAATCTTATGATACATGATGAAATGAACAGATACTTTGAAGAAAAAGAGACACTAAAGTACCCAGTGCTGATCTTGGAGTGCCATAATGTGAAACCCAGCAATAGTATTATTCTTTATTCAGAGTGATATTAGCCTGCTTGGGTTTGCTCAATCTCAGTATAACTGAAGATATGGATAACTGCATGTATGTTTAAGTGTATAGGATTGATAACCATATTTCTAAGTTTTTGTTGGATAGTTGAACAGAACTGGTTGCAATCTCACTGTTTGAATCCCCACTTTATATGCTCCATTTTAGTATCTTGAATAACTATTTATAAGAGGACAATCTGTAATCATCAACTAGTGATTTCTTACTGTTTATTTTTTTCTTTGAAAGTATGTATTATTTCTCCCTGTTTTCTCTTTTGTTTAGTCTTTCTTTAAATACAATTTTTAGAAAAGACATTACAGTACCCATTGCTGATGTGAAATCCAGCAACACTATTATTCTTCATTCAGAATGACTTTAGCCTGCTTTAGTTTGTTTAATCTCAACATAACTGAAGATATGGATAACTGCATGTATGTTTAAGTGTATAAGATTGACAATCATATTACTAAGTTTTTGTTGGATAGTTGAACAGAACTATTTTCAGTCTCGCTGTTTGAATTCCCACTTTATATGCTTCACTTTTGTATCTTGAACAACTATTTGCAAAAGGACAGTATGTAAATATTAACTTGTGATTTCTTACTGTTCATTTTTTCTCTGACTGTATTATTTGTACCATAAAATAAGAAAATTCCAACTAAAGCCAAAATAAATCAATAAAATCAGAATCTGCTTTGCAGCAAACACTAATGAAATTTATTCCAGTAAAATAGAATAAAACCTGAGTAATTGAGATTAAGAAGAGTAATATTTGAGGATTCATGCAAAGTCGATTATAAAATGAGTAGTATGTGATTTGAATGAGCTCTAGTATCACTTTTAAGTTTTTAAACAAACATTGCATGTAAGTCTACAACACCAACCACAACTCTGCTTTCCACTAGAGAATTTCAGGTTTTATATGATAGTTATTATAGTCTGATAAAAATTTCATTCTACCAGTATTTTTATAATATTTCCATGTAATTTGTATTACAGATTTTAATCAGGCAGGGGTCATGGCATTATGGAATCACACATGTGACTATGAACACTGGGAAGTCAGGGTGTGATAGGACTGACACTTACTGATAGTGGTGTATGACTACTCCATCTACTCTCATCAAGACCCACGGCATTCTCAACTCCATGTCTTCATCTGGAGAATTAACCAGAGCTTTTGATTGAGGAGAACCTAATTTTTTCTCCTTTTCTTCTTTATCTCTTACTCTACATTTAGTATTTCGTATTTTCAAACAAGAAATAAGTCCTTCTTGCAAATTGGTACCATGCATGAGCTGCTGAGGGGACAACAAGATGCTAATCTTTTCCCATGAATCAGCACCATTTGCAGACAGTGAGGGAAGAGAACAAGAAGTCACAAAGAAGCAAGCCCTCTCTGTGAACTGGCACCATGGGTGAATAGCTGGGGGAGAGCCAGATGCCAGCCCCTTGTGGCACATGGGCTAGGAAACAAGAAGAGCCAAAGACCACCCCACCCCCATCCCACCATAAGCAACTGGCTGATCCAGAGATGCACAGGCTGCGACTATACCTATTGAGGTAAAATACAATTTAATGCTTGTAGTGTTTTGTGTTTCACTGACTTTGCAGATCTAAAGTTGGTAGTTTAATCATCTATTCAAAGGGTAACAACATGCAATGTAGCATCTATGGTGGATCTCCTTCTGAAGGTGATAGCTATTTTTAATTCCCTATTATTTTGTTTTGAAGTTCTGTATTTTTCATTGTTTCGTTGGGTTGATGTCTTAGTTACTTTTTTACTCATTGCTGAGACAAAATACCTGAAGTCCAAAGTTGGGAAAGGAAAGGTTTATTTCTTACAGTTTTTGGAGGTTTCAGTCCACACTCAGTTGGCTCCAAGGCAGGCAGGCATGGCTGGGCTGCACTTCATGGCAGCCGCCAACAGCAAACAGGAACTGGCAAAGAGCAAGACACACCTTCTTCCTGCCATTACATCACATCCTGGCTCCACCCCTATGTGGGTGGAGTACTGACACCATCAATTCAAGCACTAGACAATGAACCAATCACAAATACGCAATGCAAACTCATGAGGCCTGGGGGACACAGATATAAACCATGACAGTTGTGTTTTATTCGGTTTTGTTTTGTTTTGTCTGATTTTATTATAGTTCGATGGCATGGGTAGCTGTTTCAAAGATAACATGATATATTATGACAGCCATTTTGAATTTACTGTTATCTTGTTTTGAAGCCCATTATTGCACTCACTTTTTATTGATTCTATTCTGTTCTGTTTTGTTTGATTTTTACTATATTGGAAGGTATGGGCAGCTATTTGGAAGATAATAAGAAGCATTAGAGTAACCATTGTTTGATCTCCTATTGTTTTGAAGTCCCATGTCACTTACACTGGTTTGTTTTGGTTGGCTTTATTCTGTTTTATTTTGCTTGGTTTTACTCTTTTTTAAAATAAGAACAACAAAAAAATATTTTCCATTTTTAATTGCCCTAAGTGCCTCCCTAACAGTACACAGTTTATGTGTTACTTCTGTTTGAACATGCTACATTTTAATAGTTTTTAAATGGTCCATAGGTAAGGTAAGAAATTTGTTTTAGAATAATCACATTCTCTTTCCTATCCTTCCATGATTTTCATTTATATTTCAGGATACATGTCTGATTTGTCTTCTTATAAAGAAACTGATCCCATTGGATCCTGGCTCCATCCTCCTGTCTACACCTATTATAGTTTATATTTATGCACATGAGTATCAGTATAATTTTAAGTAATAAATTTAAGGTTGTAGCTTTTGGTATATCAATTTTCTCCAGAACATTTTGAATCCCCAGAATAGAAGCTAAAGAAACTAGAGCTTTCTAGCTTCTTCACTCTCTGTTGTCCGTCTCCTCCTTCAAACCTTTGTGAGACCTACCAATGCTTTTACAATATTTCTTTAACTTCTTAATATTAAAAATACTTTAGGGGCCGGGGGCTTAGTTCAGCGGCATAAGCGCCTGCCTTGCAAGCAGGCAGTCGTGAGTTTGATCCCTGGTATCAATAAAAATGAAAAAGACAAAAAAAAAAATACTTTAAACATGCAGACTAAAACCAATAAGATAATGGTCATCTATATACTCATTATTCAACTTTGATAATTAAAATCTACCATTATTATCTGTATCTTCACTCATTCCATATTTTTCCTTTCAATTATTTTTCTCATTATTTTAAATTGTCAATGTTTGTAATATTTGCAATTCTTCTACCAGTAATTTTTACTGACAGATAATATAATTCTAGCAAACAAAGGAAATAAATTTAATATTTTTATATTTAGTGGATTATTTTCAAATAAATGTGTAATTTCTGTTAGATTCTTTGAAATTTTGAAGTAGTCCACTAATTGACCCACCATAAAGGTAATGCTAATTAATAGGCAAGTTGGACTGCTACATTGAGAATTTTAATATGCAGTGGAAGATGCTTAAGAAAGAAAAAATTATTTCAAACAGTATTGGTCAACTGACATTACCACCAAAGAAAACAAATAATCATAGACTGGATACTTAAAAAACAGAAATGCGTTTTCTCATAGTTCTGGATGTTGTCAAGTCCAAGATCAATGTTCAGCAGGGTTTAGTCTGGTAAAGACTCTCTTCCTGGTGTGCAGACAGTTACCTTCTCACTGTGTCCTTACCCAGCAGGGACAGAATGTGTAAGCTCTCTGATGTGTCTTCTTATAAAGAAACTAATTCTATTGGATCCCGGATCCAACCTCCTATCTACATCGTTATAGTTTATATTTAGGTGTCCACTCACAGCCTCATGCAGTCAAGGTGGGGCTTTTGGGAGATGACTGGGCTGCAGGTGTGTGACACCGAACACTGGATTATGTATTTAGAGCTAGATGTGATGTGAGGAGGTAAACCCTGATGGGAAGAGATGGGTCATTGTGGGTGTGACCTGGAAGGATGTATTTATCCATCCTCCCCCCTTGATGTCTCCCTGCTTCTCACTGCTATGTCATGAAATATTTTCCCTCTGCCATGCCTCTCTGCCTGAACTGTGTCTCCTCCGCGATGCCCCTCTCTGCCATGCTACTCTGCCTTGGAACCAGTTGACTATGGACTGAAACTTCTATGAACTATAAACCAAAATAAATCTCTCCTCCTTTAATCTGAAGGTGTTGAGTATTTTGTCCCAGCACCGAGAAAGTAACTAAAGCAGCTTCAGATAAAATACCTCTCACATTCTTCATATTGGAATTTAAGACTTTAACATATGAATTTTGGAGAAACCCAA
This sequence comes from Cavia porcellus, assembly GCF_034190915.1. Classification (NCBI taxonomy): domain Eukaryota; kingdom Metazoa; phylum Chordata; class Mammalia; order Rodentia; family Caviidae; genus Cavia; species Cavia porcellus. Next base: position 47,796,819 of record NW_026947493.1, on the reverse strand, counting down.
ACATTAAGTTCAAAACATAGAACAATTAGATCTAATATTTTTCCTACATGATCCACTGGTATTTTTGTGTTTTTCTCCGTAGTTATATATCTTTGCAGAACAATTGAATGGACTGTTTGCTTACCTTGTGATTACCTTTAAGCATACACTTCTACTTTCCTGCCATGTCACAACACAGCGAACATTACTCTATAAACCTTACAAACACCCATTGCCACTGTGAACATGTAAATATGATATGAATATGCAAAAATGGATTTCTTAGGAGGAAAATGAGAACCAGGGCAAAGAAGAGGCTTTGCTGACCTGGCTCAGGGAGAAGGGGCTGGCATAGATCTTCCATGGCCAATTGTCACTTGCAACCCTCTGTCTTGGACTCTCATGTCATCCTTTAGCTTTTGCAAATGTACTGCAGTCAACCTAGCTGGACTATGGTCCCCAGTTATTCAACCAAACACTAATCTGGGTATAAAGGAGTTTTGTAGGTGTGGTGAAATCCCAGAACCACATGCCTTTAAGTAAGAGTGAATATCATCTGAGATAGTGAAGTTTGGATATTGGGGCAGTAAACTCTCCTATCAACTCCATACGAACAAGCCTCAGAGCCAGAGAAGGGAAAGACCATTCATTTTAAGGCTGAGCTGGAGAGAAGCATTCTTCCTGCAGGGGAAACTGGAGGGTGAGAAAACCTGAGTTTAATCCTGAAATTATCTCTGCTAATAAAAGTAGACTGAAATTACCTCTACTGATGAAAACAGTAGCAGGTATTGTCCCTTTCCAGAGGAGGCTTTTCAAATTAATTAGAATCTCTGCCTCCACATGGAAGTCTCTAAACACTTCAATTTTGGGAGCTCTGGAAATCACCATATTTCCAAACCTAACTTTGGAATTTAAGAGATAGATTGAATTAGACATAACAGGAAAGCAGTGTTAACTGGTACCACCTAATTTAGACTCTAAAGCAAAGTGCATCATGTTCTGGACACAAAGAAATGGCATTCCACAAACCTCAACTTCCTTCCCATGCACAAACTCATAGAGGAAATAAAACCCTCCTGAGGTAGACCCTAAAATAAAGGATTTCCAATAGCATATCCTATTCCTACATTCCTATATTTCTTTGCTAATGATTTTGCTGGAAAATAATCTTATCTTTTGTTTAATGATGCAAATCATTTCACTTTCTTCCATAATAAAGAGTATCTAGCTTTTCATTGCTCAGTAAGCATCATTCATTCCAAACAAATGATGATTTCCATGATCGTGCAATAAATTTTTGACAAACAGAAGCATAGGGCTTCCCAAGTCAATGACAGAGTCAGAAATAGACTGTAAAAATGCTGATCTATTGTTCTATGGTCTGCTAGCTCAAAGGATATTTCTTTTAATACCTCTCCATGTAATTAAGTGTTCAATTCTTCAATCATGTATTTTTCTCCTGTTCATAACATTTTTGCTGATGGCCAAGGGCATTAACTCCTTCCTTTGTTAGCCAGTTGGAGTCTTGTGGAAAAAAAACCTCAAAGAGAAATTGTATAACCCTGGGAATTTACCAAAAAAAAAAAAAAAAAAACGTAACATACCAGACTTTTATTGGCTAATGATAGAAATTATTACCCAGCAGGTCTGAAACTGAAGATGGCTCTCTAATCTCAGTGATACATCAAATACAAATGTTTCATTTCCAAATTCCTAGAAATATCACATTTCCTGATGGCGGTCCATTTCTTTCTCTTTTCTGGAGATTGTTTTTCTCCATACCTAAAAATCAGTTTGCTTTTACCTTGAGGACCTTCATAAAATTTTAGAGTTGTTGCACAATGAGGAAAAAAAAATAGAGCAGAGGATGCAAAGAACAATACATCTTGTCTCTCTTCAGATCACATGAAACCCCTCAGAAGAAAATGTAAACTTCCGGAGATGGAGGTATACAAAAGATTCTTATTTTCTAAGCTCTCCTCTAGTGGAATATGGCTTAATCTCCAACTCAGAGAACTTTCAAAAGTGTACTGTGATCATACCAGAGGAGACTGCAAATTCAGCCAAAGTAAACTAATCCACTGGTGACAGGTAACTACACTGGAGATGAGTCAGTAGATAAACAGTTTTCTGAAATTATGCTTTTGCTAGTGGTCTCAATATTGGTAATTTTGTCTAAGATAGAAAGATAAAACATAAGAAGTTTTCAAAGTAGATTGCCATGGGCAAGCCTTTTTGCTTTTGTCAGTATCTCACATTAAAATGTCTTTACCTATTAACATTGCACACTGCACAAATCTGTGTGTGTGTGTGTGTGTGTGTGTGTGTGTGTGTGTGTCCCAAAATATTTCATGGAAGTGATGGGTGTCACAGCTGTTAAAACTCACTCTGATCAGCCACAAGAGAACTTCTGTTCCCTGCTGGACCTCCGAAATGTTCATTGTCTTCTCTCCCTATCTTTCTTGAAAAGAGGAGCAGTGATTAAATCTTTTAAATTGTCTACTGCCATCATGGTGTAGCCTTATTACTCAAATAGAGCAGGGACCTAACAATTGTATTTAAAGCAAAGTTTTTTCTTTTTGCCTATACAGAAAGAAATAGTTCCAAGAAAATGTGTCCATTTAACACTACACCTGGAAATGGATGTCATTGTAAAATATCCCTTTTTAAAGTATCTAATAATTGTGAAAGTATTATGTTATTAAAGTATTAATTATTACCTAAGAAATTTAATAGATTTCTTTGAACATTAATTCCCAGTTAAATGAAGATTAAAATATTTGTTAAGAATAATTATTTTAAAGATTAAAGACATTATTCTCATACAAATATAAAATGAGCATGTCATGATTTTACTGACCATTAATTAGTAAAGGAAAGGTAGCTGTTAAAACAATAACAAAGGAAATTCAAAATCACACACCTGTGTGTGTCATTACAAATTCAGAAATGAATTTACTAATAGATGCAAACCTAGTCAATAGGTATCTCAATCAAAGTTTATTTGCATTTTTATTAACAGTAATCTTTGGTATTGAATTAGTATTTTTATAATTTATAGTGCCAGTCATGGTGGTGTATGCCTGTAATCCCAGCACATTGTTATGGCTGAGATAGAAAGATTACAAATTTAACCAGGGCAATTTAGTAAGACCTTGTCCCTGAATAAAAGAAGGATCTGGAGATGTAGCTCACTGTGAAGGCACTGGATTCAATCCCTAGTAGTACAAAAAAACACAATATAATTCATGGAGATATAAAATAAGTTAGACAATGAAAGATACAGGTGGCCCCGACGATGGTACTTTTTCGTGTCCCAGCTCCAAATGAGAATGTATGCAATGAAAAATATGAAGGCAACTGAAGACAATAATCAGGTATAGGAGCTGCAATCAAATATCTTACGATTTGCAAGAGACTGGTTGTTGAGAATGGGAGCTTTTTCTGGGTTTCAAACGCTGCTTATGACTTACTAGTCATAAGAAGTGTCTTTGCCAGTTCAAACCAGAAAGTAAAGCACACTCCATATGTTTCTTGACTCCTTGCAAGAATGACATGAGGAGACTAAGAGAAAGAAAAAGTAGACACGTGCTGCAACTGGCTGAGCCTATGAGAGTTTAACCTGAGGAACTTCAAGGGGAGCCCTGCAGTAGAGTTTCTGATTAAGACACTGAAGCAGAGCAGCGTGCTTCTCACCTGGAATCATGGACAGAAAGAGACTTACGTACTCCCATATACTCGGGTTGTAACACAGAATCCAAGGCAGCCTGGTCTATTTACAATGAGAGACGGCACAGTATAAAAACTTCCAGGCACTTGTCCTAGTCCTGATCTGGAGAACATCCCATGTGTGCATTCTCATACATGGAGCTGGGGTGTGTGGCATGCAAGAGGAGAACAGGTAGTACAAGGTGCTCAGACTGTGCTCAGACAAGATGCTAATGACTGTGGTAAGGTGTGATTCCTCAAGTAAACTCTCATAGGTGCTAATGGCTGTGGTCATTAGCAACAGGAGATGCTGGTCTTGCCTAAGGACAGGTACAGACAGGCATAGCAGCTACCAACAGTGCTAGATAGAGGCCAGAACCACAGGTCACATGGGACAAGATAACTTGACACCAGAGGGCAGTTGAGACAGTGAAGGTGGTAAGGGACAAATCCTCAGGAAAAAAGATAGCACAATGGAAAGTCTGACTTTTCCAATGAGTCTGACTTCTGAATTATTTGCCCTAAGCACCTGTACTCCACACCCCATGACTGACTCATCCTGCAGGGGACAGGTTCAAGACATGATGGTGAGCTAAGGATTTAGCCCAGTGGTTTAAGTGCTTGCCTGGTAAGTTCAAGGTCATGAGTTTGATCCCCAGTATCAAAGAAAGAAAGAAAGAAAGAAAAAAAGAAAGAAAGAAAGAAAGAAAGAAAGAATCATGTTGACATTTTGTAAGAGCACTCTAACGTAAGTCCACACTTCACATACCTTATCAGCATTTTATAAGTTCCTTCACTGAAAGCATTCTCAGCTTCCTTCTTGTAAGCAGTTATTTAAAACAGTGTTTTTTTCCTTGTGTTTCACTAGATTCTGGTGAGATCCACAAGGGGAAGACTCATGTCTTATGTATCTTTTTATAGCACTTCCTTGTATATAACAGGTGTCATTGCCAGTTTATTAAAGTAATATTTCGTTCTGAATTAAAGCCGCAGTATTTATTTTTCTAAGAATAAAATTACTTCTCAGCAAAAATTTCATAGCTAAAAGAGAATTATGGATCTGTAATTTCTGTTCTGTTCTGTTCTAGCTTTCTAAAGGTAAACCCATAAAAGTGTGTGTGTGTGTGTGTGTGTGTGTGTGTGTGTGTGTGCGTGCGTGTATTTATATGAACCTACATGTATAATAATCATATGACACATCTTGGTAATTTCTGTATGGGACCTGTGTGCCTTCACCATGCATGCCACTTTCTTGTGGACTTTTGGAATAGGAAGCAGCAGTGACCTATTGTTGGGACATCCTAAGGTATCTGTGTGCTGCTCTTTTTCATGAAGCAGAGCACACTGAGGTTGCAGCCAGTCAGCCATTATATATGAAACTTCCGTTGAGCTGTCAAAGTAATTTTTCATGTGTGGCTGGATCATTTTTTTCCCTGACATGTTAAAATTAACTCAGGACCCATCCTTGCATAAAGTCGCTGAATTGTTTTTTCCAATAGACATTACCTTTTACTTAACTGTCTTGTTTGTACCTGCCAGAAAGTTGCAGTGTCTGGCATACAGAGGTGCAAGCTGCAAGGACTACATAAGCACATGCATTGCAGCAGTGCAGACTGACCGCTTAGCCCAGGTCACTGCTGATGCAAAGGCAAAGTCCATAAGTAACTTAGAAGAGAAGGTCAAGCCAAACCCATCAAAAGGACGTGGCTGTGAAATTGCAAATCATAGATGAAGTGCTGTCCCTCTCCTGATAATGCTGTTCCATTCTTGGGGACTTGGCCTCATCTTTGATTCTGGAAGCTGACTCAACACCCTATGCTCCATCTGCTGACACTGGTTGTTCCTCTTTTCAACTATTGTCCACAATACTTAACTGCATCCTGCTCCCAGCAACTTTTCTCCTACCTGCTGAAGGAGGTCTCAGCCTGTAAAGGTGAGTACTATTCGGGGTTCCCTTTCACTACCTTTCTGGATCCTAATGAAATGTCTAAACCTGATAGCCTCTTTTATCTTAGCTGCTTATTGCCTGCTTTAAAACACAAACCAAGAGAAGATTGCATAAACCATAATGTCGCCTCTCCCCTATAAATTCTAATGCCTGTAATTCTAATGACAGCTCTTAGACATTCATTCAAGAATGTGCAAACATGTGCCTAGCCAAGTAGCCCCAGATCTGTCGTGTTGTGCTAGACTATTTTCAAAGCCCATTAATGAATTTTTAAAATTTTAGATGGCTAAAATATAAAGTTTTATGACTACTGCAAAATTTTGAGCCTTTGAGCTTTGAGGTCTTCCTAGAATCTTTCCTGATTTTTAAACTACAACTTCAATTTAAAATACACAATAGAGATAATATTTAAACAGCATTCAAAACCAATTTAGTAAACTATAAGACCACATTACAATTACCACAGCATATTCTTATTTCAGATTCTATTACAAAAGATGGCTACCATGCCTAGGGAGGTCAACTGGCCTCCGGCTCTTAAAACTGAGGTCCAGGCCAGTTGCAAGAAGAAAATTCACTGTTTGCAACCAGAGAGATGCAGATGGTTTATATCATACCTATAATCTAAATTATTAAAGTGAAAATGTTTAAAACAGCACATGGCCTTTATAAAGACTATGTTGTAGATGAATTCCAAATTATTTTGCAATACAATCATAATGGCTTATGTCATTTTCTAAAAATTTTTTTCTTTTGAAACTAAATTGCTGTTTGATGCTTCCCAAAGTTGATTTGTGGGTAAGGGACTAGTCTGAAATCTGCTTTTATTTTTGAGTGATAGTAACATGAAAGAAACATAGTTTTACCTCTTTTGCCTTATTTTTCTTTTTTCTTTCAAATTACTTAAATACATCTAAGCCATAGGATGTCAGGCAGTCTTTAGGTAGAGTTCAATGAAAAAAGCAAATTGAAAAATGTTATCCAAAATTTAATGAAGTAATTTGAAAATGCCAGACTACTTAGAAGAAATGGAAGGCTGTATTGGCTAGAACAGTAAAGATCTTGGTCTAGTTCACTTTACCAAATAAAAAACATGTCATCACGTTTACTCCCAAGATACAAATGCAAAAACAATCCATCAAACTAGATAACTGGTCAATTTGAATTTCAAAAAATTAAACAGTTGATTGAAATGGTTGCTGGACAGTTGTTTTTTCAATGTCTGCTTGGCTTTGTGTCCAGCAATGGTCAGCAATGGAGTATGAAAGACAACTAAAGAGTAATCAGTGACTGATTCATGTAACATATGTGACACTGAAATCCAATTATTCATTTTGAGAAGCAGGGACTCAATAGAGCTTCTAGGTAAGAGACTACTATCCCCCCCCCCAAAAAAAAAGAGCCATGGGATTCATTTTGTGTCAGTTACCTACTGTTGCATAATAGATTTGCAAATAAATAAAATGATAAAAAATAAACAATTGTGGCCAATACATTTTCAAAGCTGTTCTCTATTCTTTTAGCATTATTTTTGATCTTCTACACAATAGAGTTGAATCTTTATTTCCCCCTTTAGAATCATTCAAAGTCTCATGGTTGTAATTTTGGACTTAAATCCTCCTCCAAAATACAATACGAACCTTTTAAATGTGATTGAGCTGAGCACAGATTATCTCTAGGATATAAACTGGGAGTATTTTGGTTTGGCTCTGTCTTAATCTTTTAATTGTAGAAGGTTATTTCTTTCTTTCTCTTAAAAATGAAGTAAAATGAACAGGTAATTATATAAGCCTCTCACAAAAGATACTTTACCCTCATATTATTGGCATATCTTACACATCAATCTAATAGAAAGCACAATTAGTTTTACCAATTTATTTAGCTTAGTAAACCACATTCAATTTATGGAAGCAGACTACTGTATTTAGGCTAAAAGGACACAAAATTAAAGCAATCTGTAAATTAGAGTTTTGTTACCAATTTTCACAGCTGCAGTAGACACACATAGAATATGCTCTTAATCACAAAAAAATTTGATTTATTCATTTTTGCCTAAACTATTGGTTCCCAAAGAGTTTTAGTCAAAGTAGATAATGCAGCAAAATTTTCCAAATAAAGATCAAACTGTGATTCCATTTGAAAAATTATCAATTCAAATAGAAGACGACCATTTAGCACAGAGTGGTAAAATGAAAGCTGGATTCTTTCCATATCCTTATGCTCTTTTGACATCATTCATGAATAAACATTAATAAAGAATTTGTAAAGTAACCAGATCAACCAAGTGTAGGATGCTGAGAATACAAAGTTAAATAAGACATCATCTCTTCTCCCAGGACTTTGAGACTGAAGGAAGAAAGGGTAAATGGGGAAATAAATTCAACTAAATGGGTAAATTACCATTGAATATATATAACTTAGAAGTTAGGAACCTAGGACGTGGTGAGCAAAAGAAAATTACCTAGTCTTTTTCTAAGTCCTTTATTTTGTACATGGTAGCCATAGTGGTCTTCAGAATGCAAATTCTATTGTAAAATCACTAATGCTCTTATTAAAATTATTTTAATAGTTTGGCATTGCTTTGAGGAAAAGGAAGCTCCTTAGCTTAGTGTCGATGTCGCTCCCGGCCGGCAGGAAGGACACACGACAAAGTCTGGCAGTGGACAACCTTTTCTTTTATTTTCCTTCTCCGTACAGCCTGCCCTGGGATCGCTCCCAGCCGAAGCCTCCTTTGGTCCGCTCCCCGCGGCTCCTTCTAGGCTTCTACTTCCGGGCTTCTTCTTCCCCCCCAGGGGTGGCACCAGTATATATACGGATACAGTGTCCAATCATGTTAAAGTAAGCAAGGCAAGCTGATTGGCTAACATCATCAGTTGCCAGGCAGACTATATTGTTGAGCGGGTTGCTTACGCGGTAAGCAGGAAACTAACGTGCTCGATGGGAGGGGTAATCTACCTCAGGCTTCACTCTTTACTACAGGCCTCACGTCCGCCAAGTGAGGCGACCGGGCTCGGGGCTGCGGCTCCCAACATCTCCCCCTTTTTTATTTTTTATGAATGTGCGCATCGTAGCCCTTCCTGGACTGGGTGCAGAGGCTTATGCCCTATGCGTAGGCCCACCGTAGGTCCTTGGCTTAGACCCTGGTCGGCCGTCCCATGGTCTACCAAGGCCCTGAGGCCCTCGTCCTTTTTCTAGGGCCAGGCACAAACTGGACGGAACCTGGATGCACACAAGCTTGCACTCATTTCCTCTCCGTAAAGAAATCCCCTCGGAGAGAAATTTAGACCTGGGCAGCATCTAACAGTCCAGCGGCTTACGTGCAGGATGGGGTAGGGCCTGGCTTAGGTTGAGTCGCACCGGGGGAGTACGCTCTTACCCGTCATTGACTCTCCTACCCTGCTATATCATAATTTTTTAGAGGAGGAGTGTGGGAAGCTCACCGTCCCTAGACTCGGTCGTAGGCTAGGCGAGCGAGCCATGCATATGCCTGAGGATCTTTTTGTCCATTTTGGGCTACCGCTATTTCTATTCATCTTGTTGGTTGGTCTGTGATGGATCTCCGGTAGGGCAGGTCTGATCTTCAGTCGAGGGCTTTGTTGCCCGTGTCAGTCTCTCCGGTACCCACAGTGGTTCTCGTCCCGATTCCTGTGGGAAAACACAAACCGCGCCTCGGTTCCAGCTGACCACTGGATCCGGGCCCATCCACTGTCCTGTCAGGACATCTTTCCACTTCACCCACCCTTTATGGTTGGGGGAAGGGTTGCAGTGCTCCACGGCTGGGGAGCAATTATCATTATTTAAATTTAAAAAATTGTGTGTGAATAGTGCCATGGATAATCGTGCCTTTGGGGCCAGGCCTTGGCCTACTCCCCCTTTTTGTTTTTGTAAAATTTCTTTGAGGCTTTTATGAGCCCTCTCAATGATTCCTTGACCTTGGGGATTGTATGGGATACCATGTTTTAATTGAACCTCCATCATTTTGCAGAACTCATTGAAGGCTTTGCCTATATAGGCTGGTCCATTATCAGTTTTTAATATTTTTGGTTTGCCCCATGCGGCCCAAGCTGCCAGGCAATGATTGATCACATTAGACACTTTTTTACCTGTTTCTGCTGTTGTGAATATGACGTGAGAACAGGTGTCTGTGGAAACATGAACATATTTAAGAGTCCCAAACTCCTGTATATGTGTGATGTCCATCTGCCAAACATCACCAGGGATCAAACCTCGAGGGTTTACTCCCATCGGTATGGCAGGTTTGTATGTGGCACAGGAGTCACATAGTCGCACGATATCTCGTGCATCTGCTCTGGAAACATGGAAATGGTTTGCTAGTGTCCTGGCATTGACATGAAACTTATCATGGAAGGCACGGGCTCGCTCGATTGGTGTTAGTAAGGTAAAAATCCATAACGGGCGAGTGGCAGTATCAGCAGCCGCATTCCCCTGTGCCATGGGCCCCGGCAGGGATGTATGTGCTCTTATGTGGGTGGTGAAGACCTTATGGTGTCTGTTCTGAAGCAATGTCTGGATAGACAGGAACAGCCCAGCCACTGTGGAAGTGGATCTAATTAAACCGGCAGTCTCAAGCACTTGCATAGCATTGACCACATACCTAGAATCGGAGACAATATTAATGGCTTCTGAGAACCGTTTAAGAATCATTTTAACGATCTGTAGTTTTACCACCTGAGGCTGATCAGGTTTAAATTGTATGGTAACCGGGGGCTTGCCTAGGATCACATAGGTGCCTATCCCCGTCTTGGAGCCATCTGTGTATATTGTAGTTGCTGGGACTAATGGCTCAGAGGCAGTAACCTTTGGAAAAATTATAGGGTGTTGAGTGACAAATGACAAGATAGGGTCTTTAGGGTATTGATTGTTTATATCCCCATGGAAAACACATCTCAGAATGGCCCATGTATCTATGCAGGCAGCCAGGGTCTTGATCTGGCTGGCGGTATAGGGTACTCGGATGGCTTGTGGTCCTGAGCCAAAATGTTGGACAGCTCTATCATGCGCTTCAAGGGCCAATGAAGCGACTGCCTCCGGGTAATGCTCTATGACTTTTGCAGGTGAGACCTTAGGGTGTATCCACAGTAATGGTCCTTCCTGCCAAATTACCGCTGTGGGCTGTAGACTAGTCTGTAGCAAACAGACATCAAAGGGTCGCCCTGGTTTAATTTTGTGTAAGGTAGCCCCACCTAAGGCTTTTTCCACTCTCTGTAAGGCAGCTCTTGCCTCAGGAGTGAGCCTCCTGTGGGAGGCTATATCTGGGTCTCCCTTCAGAAGGTCGAACAGGGGTTTGAGATCTGAATTTGGTATATGTAAATATGGCCTAATCCAATTAATGTCTCCCAATAGCTTTTGTATGTCATTTAGGGTCCTAACGCCATCCGTCCTAATGGTGACCTTCTGTGGAGAGACTAGCATAGGGGAGATTTTCGCGCCTAAGTAGGTCACCATTTCTCCTCCCTGAATCTTGTCGGGGGCAACATGCAGATTGGCTTGTCTCAGGGCCTCGACCAACTGGCCGAGCATATTATTTAGCATGTCTGGGTCCCTGCCGCTGAGCAAAAGGTCGTCCATGTAATGCACACATCTTATCTTGGGAAAGGATTTCCGTAGGGGGGCCAGTAGGGAATCAAGGTAAATCTGACACATAGTGGGACTGTTGGCCATACCTTGGGGCAGCGTTATCCACTCGTATCTGAGATCAGGGCTTTCTTGGTTAATGGTGGGTAAAGTAAAGGCGAACCTATGAGTGTCCTCTGGATGCAGGGGGATTGAGAAGAAACAGTCTCTAAGATCTATAACATAAACTGGCCAGGATTGAGGGATGGCTGAGAGAGCTGGCAGCCCCCTCTGGACCGCCCCCAGGGACTGCATCTGCGCGTTGACCCCCCTTAGATCATGGAGCAGCCTCCATTTGCCAGACTTTTTCTTAATTATAAAAATGGGGGTGTTCCATGGGGAGGTTGACGGCTTAATGTGTCCTAATCTAAGTTGTGTACTGACTATTTCTGACAAGGCTAATAGCTTCTCCTTAGGCAGGGGCCACTGAGGTACCCAGACCGGATCATTTGATTTCCAGGTGATTTTGATCGAAGTGGGTAGGAGAGCTTCTTCAGCGGCCCCTAAGAAAAACCCAGCCCTTGCCTACCTTTTTTGTTCTCTACTGGTATTGGGGATGTCCGACCCTGTAGGGCATTGCCCAAGCCTTTGCCGGGGGTATATCCCTGGTTCCTGAGTATATCCTTAGCCTGGGGGGAGCAGTTTGACGTAAGCGTGACATCCATCTGAGTGAGGATGTCCCTTCCCCATAGAGACACTGGCAACTGTAACACAAATGGTTGGAAATGGCCCTGATGACCCTCCTCATCGCACCAGAGCAGGGTTGAAGCACTAACCTAAGGAGCTGACACCATCCCCAGGCCCTGCAGCGTGTTATCTGCAGTGTTGGTGGGCCAGTTGGAAGGCCAAACCTTTTTGGAGATAATGGAACGGTCAGCTCCTGTATCTAGGAGCCCTGTTATATTCTTGCCATTGACCTTAAGTGAGAGCATGGGCCTTTTATCAAGTGTCATATGGAGTCCCTCGAAGACTTCCCCTGAGGAACCGAAACCTTGACTTTCTCTAATTTTCTGCTTTGAGGGAAATCTCTTGTGGAGACTGGGGAGCAGCAAGAGCTGCGCTATCTTGTCTCCTTTATTGATTACCATAGTACCCACAAGAGATTGAACCATAATTTTAATGTGTCCTGTGTAGTCTGAGTCTATGACCCCCGGGACTATTGTGAGACCCCGAAGGGCCGTGGAGGATCTCCCGATCACCAGACCCACGGAATTTTCGGGTAACGGTCCCTTAAAGGTGGTTTCAACCACTTGAACACCCATGTCAGGCACTAATATAAGTCTGGAGGCGACACTGAGGTCCACACCTGCTGACCCAGGGGTGGCCCTTGTTGAAGGCTGCCATCCTGAGCTGTCCTGTCTCTGGGGCGGGGGCCCGCCTGTGAAGGGGGCCCCCTCTGGCCGTTTTTTGGCTCTCTAGCATCTCGTCCACAAATACGGTTGCCCTGAGCATCAAAGACCGACCTACACTCCTCAGTTTTGTGTGATCCCCTCTTGCATCGCCCACAAACATATGGTTTTTTATTCCTAGGACGAGGCCTAGCATCTGCATTGTTTGGGCAATGACGTTTAATATGTCCTGGCTCCCCGCAGGCAAAACACCCTTTAGCCTTACATTCCCCTTCTAACCCGCGAGGTCCCCTCTGCTGTACAGCCGCGGCCAGGAGAGCAGCCACTCCCGAGTTGGAGAGCGGCCCCCCTATCTCTCTACATATCCTAATCCAGGCGTTGAGGTCCTTGCTCTTATGAGGAGCTATCGCTGCCTTGCACTCCTTTGTACATTGCTCAAAAATCAGCTGCCTTACCAGCGGTCGAGCCACTCCCGGATCAGAAAATATTTTATCGGCAGCATCTTGCATTCGGGCCACAAAGTCAACAAATGGCTCTGTGGTACCCTGAATTATTTTTGAAAGACACAAGGAGGCTGTTCCGGCACCACTTACCTGCTTCCAGGCGCGGAGCCCTATGACGTTGATTTGTTCATAGACAGCGCCGGGGAACTGAGTCTGATCATCAGCGTGCCGACCTTCTCCCATAAGCATTTCCTTGTTCCACCCCCGGTTTCCCCAACTGGCGTTTCTCTCAGCCTGCTCTGCAGAGAACTCTACGTACCAGGCTCGCCAATCCAGGTAACTACCCGAGGGCAGACACGCCTTTGCCAGCTGAATCCAGTCCGCGGGGGTGAGGGGCCCAGAAGACAGGTTCTCCAGCATGGCAATGGTGTAAGGCGCAGTCGGCCCAAAGGTTGTAACTGCATTTTTAAGTTCTCTAATCTGCTTTATCTCAAAAGGCTCCCATGCATTACGTCCCTGGCCCATAGCTACTTGTACAGGAAATATCCCGTAGGGGCCACTATCTATCCCAGGTGGTGGATGTACCTCATGAGACAAACGTCCCCCCTGCCAAAGCCGCCTGTAAAAATACCAACCCGCCGGCGGCGGAGCATAAGACGGCGGCCATGATTGGGCGGAAAATGGGGGCCCGTGCATCACTTCCTGTTCTGGCGAAGGGGAAGGGAGCTCCCGGGCGGCCGCCTCGCGGCGAGGGATCGCCTCCGGGAACAGCCCCCAAGGTGGGGCGGAAGGCTTCGCCTCCCTCTCGCGCCGGGGAGCGCTCAGGAGCTCTCTACTCCTCCGCAGACCAAGTTGAGCGGAGCGCAATTCACGGCGCAACGCTGGGAAAGAACCCTGCGACTCCTTATCGAGCGACTTAGGCTCCTGACAGCTGGTCTCTTTGGCCTCCTTGCCATTCAACTTTCCCTCGTCCTCGGAGTCAGACGACTCCGAGGCTAGAGCCCCGTCCTTCTCCTTAGCATCTTTGTTCCCCTTGACGGGCCCCTCTCGGGAGCTCCCCGACTGGGCCTGCTCAAATACCCTGCGTACTTTTGTAAGCTCTTGAGAGCTTTCTCCACAACCACCCTCGCTCTTAGTGTTGCTACCTAGCATGTTTCCCATCTTTTAATATGTTACTCACCGCGTGAGGCCCAAGGAATCCGCCACTTACGCGTGAGCCTGAGGGGAGTCTAAAAGCCCTGTAGGTGCGCGCCACCCAGAGCCCAGGCTTATCCCCAACTCACCTGTCTCGCAGCTCTGTACTGGAGCGTTGTCCGCTGTCACGTCTCGGGGGTGATCAGTCCCCGTGCGGGCCTCCAAATGTCGATGTCGCTCCCGGCCGGCAGGAAGGACACACGACAAAGTCTGGCAGTGGACAACCTTTTCTTTTATTTTCCTTCTCCGTACAGCCTGCCCTGGGATCGCTCCCAGCCGAAGCCTCCTTTGGTCCGCTCCCCGCGGCTCCTTCTAGGCTTCTACTTCCGGGCTTCTTCTTCCCCCCCAGGGGTGGCACCAGTATATATACGGATACAGTGTCCAATCATGTTAAAGTAAGCAAGGCAAGCTGATTGGCTAACATCATCAGTTGCCAGGCAGACTATATTGTTGAGCGGGTTGCTTACGCGGTAAGCAGGAAACTAACGTGCTCGATGGGAGGGGTAATCTACCTCAGGCTTTACTCTTTACTACAGGCCTCACGTCCGCCAAGTGAGGCGACCGGGCTCGGGGCTGCGGCTCCCAACAGCTTAGAAGATCACCCAGTTCTATGGTTCTCTATGTCTCTGTTCACTTTGGTTACTTAACAGCTGCATTGAGATATAATTTACATATCAAAATTTATTTACATACCAAAAATTTGTTTTTCACCTCTTTTAAGTGTACAGCTCAAAACATTTTAGTGTATCAACAGGGTTATACAACTATCAGCAAAATCTAACTTCAGAGCACTTCTGGCACTATGAGGGATAACTTCATGTCCATTTAGCCATTCCTCATTGCCACCCCAGCCTGAAGCAAACATTAGTCTACTTTCTATATTTATAGATTTTTTTCTCGGTATTTTTATGAATATTTAATGGCTGCTCTTTTGTGACAAGTTTATTTCAGTGAAGATGCAAATATTAATACTCTACAGATATTTTTCATGCTCAGTCGTTCATTCATTTGAGGTTCTTACACACTGTAGCACAAATCTAATAATATTCATTCATTATTTTATTAGAATGATGGTGTATATTATGGATTTGCCACATTGTGTTTACCTATTCTTCAACTGAAGGACATTTGGATTGTTTCTACTTTGGGGTACTATGAATAACCCTACCACAAACATCTACATACAAGTTTTGGGTGCAAATACACTGCCACTACTTCTGGATGAGCGCTTAGAAGTAGAATTTCTAAAATAAAAGGAAAAAAAGCACAAAAAAGGAAACAAAAAAAGAAATGGAATTCTTGGGCCATATTACCAGTCTTTTAACATTTTTCATAAAAAAATTTTCTGAAGTAGCTGTACAATCTTATATTACAACCAGCAATGCATAAATGTTCGAATTTTTCCACATTTTTGTCAACACTTGCTATTGTTTGCCAATAACAACCATATGAAATGGTACCTTGTTTTGATTTTTGTTTGCATTTCTCTGGTAAATAATGATGCTTAAGATTTTGTTTATCAGATATTTTTATATGTCTTTGTGGAGAAATGTCTATTCAAACATTTTGATCATTTTACTTAAGTTATTTCTTTTTACTATTGACTTACAAGAATTCTTTATATATATTCTGGATGCAGATGTATGATTTGCAAATGTTGTCTCCATATCACTTTGATTATAACTTTCAGGAAACAGAATTAAATGCAAATAAAGAAACAAGAATACTTGTGCTATTCTTGATTTACTACTTCTTCAATTTTCATTCACTAATCAGTGCAATTTGTAAATGGCAAATTTGACATTTTTTTAAACATGGGAACAAATATACTGCAGTTAATCATATAAGGAATATTGTTTCACCATGGAAGTTGAGCTCTGATAGCAGAATTCTGCACAAACTAAATTCTTCAAAGAATATTATCAAATGGCTGTCTGTAGAATAACTGAGTATTACATGTTTTTGCTGCTTTTCTGGTCTCATAATTAAAAAACACTTGTGAATTTTATAGCTACTATTAAAAATTGTTCTTGCATTGTTGTTAATCTTTTCAGTTTAGCAAAAATCTTTCAGGCTTACCTTTCTAAATTGAATTTTGGGGCTCAGTGCAAAGATGTATTTATGTTTTAGCTTTTTCTAGTAGCATTTTAAGGAAATGCTTAATGTAAAATAACTCACACACTGATAAATTCAGAGTCCAGCAAAATTTTAAAACCAGATGTTTCCAATGTAAAAAGGAGAACTCTAAAATTTACAAATCCAAGCTAAATTAAAATGAAGCAAGAAATGTTTCAAAATATTTCCGTGGTCAAGAGTTTGAGTCTCTGTGAATTGGTATACAGTTTTCCCTGAAAACTAAATTTTCAAACTAAACCATTTTTCAGATTTGACAACTAATTTCAGTGATGTGTAAAAGAGACTGAAATAATGTTTGCAATGCAATTGATTTCTGTTTCATTTTGATTTGTATTGATCTTGACCCCAGTTATTCCTTCATCTTTTATTTAAGATAAATATCTGAAGATCAGTGCAGGTGGCATTTTAAATGAAATGTATTAGAGATTGGGTTTGAGTAATTAGCTAATTATTACATATTTTCTAGGCCTGTTAGTTCATAAACTGTAGTCTTACACTGTCATAGTATGGTAAAAATAAGTCTGTGTGGATATCTTCACTGTGAGTTAAAATTACTATCTTTTGTTTTAACACTGTTGAAAAACGGTTGCTTATTTGCCATCTTTTCAGCTTATCTTATGTGCTAGAAACTCAAAGGCAAGATGTGCATTTTCTATTCTGGCCACTTGAGGGAATCAGACTTTAGAAATTGTAAGCAATTCAGGTCTTTACTTCAAAAGACAGGGGAATAAACATTTATTTGTTCCCAAATGTTTCTTATTGTCACCTAGACATCAAAAAGATCACAGAGCCTAAGTTCTGTGATAAATTACTCTTTATATACTTTATATCCAGGTGGAAAAGAAGAATTGCTGAATGAATGGGAGTCCTGGGAGGTACTAAGTGAGGTCCCCACATACAATTTATGATCAGCACTCATGGACTTCAGAATGATTAATACCATCAATTCTCACTGGAATAAGAGCTGTTTTAGCCCAGGAGAGGACTGTATATTACTGTTTATAGAAGCAGATAACATCAAAGTAACCTATGGCTTGTGTTAAGCAAATACAAAATTCTGGGTCAGTGCAAATTAATCCTAAAGGAGTAACGGAAAGTTCTTAATGACTGGGAGATCTATACATTATCACTTTTCATTCAAGTGGAGGAAAATGGTAGAACTATTAATGAGATTTGCAAATGGCTCCCTTTACTGCATTGTGCCAACAGCTGCACGACAACACATTTTCCAATAAAGAGGCTTATTATCTCTACATCTGTACTTTGTTAATGAAGTGTAGAAGTCTATGCAGTTTTTAAATTACATTCAGGAGCATCTGAACCATTTTAAGATTAAATTTCATAACAAAAATGCAGCAAATCACATTATACTTTATATATTCTTGCACTTTAAGTGGCTGTGTATATGGATGAATTAAAGACTCTTATCTACATTATGTAAAACAGATGTATTTCAAGGACACAGCATAAAGGAATTTTTTCTCAAATGATGTTTCTCAGTAGATAATTATATCTTCCTTTGTTTTCAGGAAGATTAGAAATTTATAAACAAAAGAAAACTAGAGAGAGACATTAATTTTATTTAAATCCTTTATGTGTATACTTTTAAAAATTAAAATATTTAGAACAATTTTAAAAAATTTTGCTAAAATTCTTCAGTAAACAATATTTTTCTGTATAGTTGGCATCTGTTTTAATAGTTTTGATCAAAAAATTATTTATTGACCCATTATTGACGCAGTAGAAAAATATTACTTAAATATTTAAAACTTATTTCACCTGAATGAGTAGCTTGAACTCAGATTCCTAAGATTGGCATTTGGTCATAATTTAGGGCAAAATGATTCTCTTACTCCAGATAATACCAAAAGAAATTATATTATCCTGCTGAAAGCCTTATATGACATTTTTATTATTCAGTGTTTACTGATTTGTGTTTGTTTCTGACAAGCCATGTAAAATTAGGACTCACTTTGCTCTGCCTAGTAAATGAAATTGTCCAGACTTAACCACCCCTGACTTGAGCATTCAAGCAGTGATCTCTAAACTATAACCACTCATGCCTAAAATGGTGCCATACCATCACAGAGTCAGGACTATAAGCCAGTTTTGATGTGATTCTCCAGTTGTAAAATGTAAAGAAATTCATCATGCTAAAATTTTATAGCTCTTTTCTCTTGCAGATCATATTTTTAGGCTCATCATACAAATCCTTAGAGATACTTCTGATGAAAGGCAAACAGTAAATCAACTTAGATAACCAATTTAATTCCTTCTGTGACCTATTTTTAACAAGCCATTATTATTATGTTCTTGGTACACCATTTTACATTTCTAAGCTAGTTTGCTCTTCTAACAATATTTGACTTCTACAGATGGCATGAAAGAAAGATGACAGAAGCAGTTGACAGTCTGAATCCCAGAGGCCCAAAGTCAAGGCTAAGACAGAATCCAAGGTCAAATAAGTCAGTGTGCTCTGGGAACTGTATTTGGGAGCTATGCCACCCTTTTTTATAGTCCAGTTGCCCAAATAAGTCGCATGTTTTAATGAAGCTAGTTTCAGAGTCTCCATTTAGGTCACAGATTATATCGAACTATCTGTAAACATTTATTGGGATTCTGATCTGGCTGTGATTGTTACTGATGGAAATTCATGATTAAAGAGATACCACAGATTTAGTAATTAATGCACTGAACTTCAATGGTGATTTTTTGTGTTTTTATTGGTATTTAATGTGCAGGCAAGAAGAAAGAAATCAATTTCAATATTGACTTACTTGTTTAAAATAAACCTTGTAAGCCTTATATTTATATACATATTTGCCCATTTTGTAAGTTTCTAAACCAAAACCTTTAAGAACACTATCTACACTTTGTAATTGTGACATGATAGCTACTTGAATTTTTCCTAAGGGATTCTTCCATTTTTCTTCACTCAAAATGAGTATCTCATATTTCTCTACCATTTTTAAGGGACAATAAAAACAGTGCTTCCTGAATGGAAATAATGTAGGCCATCAGTATGCCATCTATCAAGAGTTCATTCTGCCCCTGGTTAGAATTTTCAGCCATCACTTCCCTGGATTTATACCAGTCATTTTAATGTGTACTAGCCACTTGGGCTACCCTAACACTTGAGGGTTTATAGGTACTGTAAATCTATTAAGCCCCAATTTGCACATAATAAAATGAAACAGCAAGTAGTTAAATGAAAGGCTTGATTCTGAGCTGCAGAACATTTTCCAGGAAAAGTCATTGAAAAGGCTTCTGCTATTGCTGCCTGCCTTTGAGAAATTCAATCACGCTGATTGAGGAAACCTAGAGAGAGGTGGCTATTCCTTCCTCCAGTTTATAATTGCTCTGTAGACCATTTAATCATCTGTAGATGAAACAAAGGTTGTGCTGTAGGGAGCCGGAAGCAAAGGCATGTGCTTATCAATTGCTTCCTACCTACCCTGCAGACCCAACACCCATCTCTGAGCATTCTGCCATCAGCTTGGGAAGCTGCAGGCAGACTGGATCTTCCGGTTGTCAGTTCGGTGGACTTCCTGAATGCTTTCATTTTATTACAGTAAAGCACACATCAGCCAAGTTTTTAAGTGCTAAGTTCAAGGCATAGAAAGGAGTCTTTCTCCTTGCTGAGGAATGCAGATGGGCACAGATATACAAGGAAGACAAGAACTTGCAGAATACTGAGCTGACAAGAAGAAATAAAGACATCTTGGCATTGACTAAGCAAAACAAAATAACCATCTTCTTCTGCATGGCCACTTACAAGTAAATTTCTATATAAACCTGATGTATATGTATGCTACAAATATTATGTCTAATATAAACAACTAACAAGGTAGTTACATGTTCATATTCTAGCACATCAATGGTAAAGCTGAGAATTTTGTTAGTAGTGAATTGCACTGAACAGTGTTGGTGGATAATCCTGATAAAAAAAAAATCTGGTCAGAAACCGCATGCCCAGTTTTATTAAGTAAGAAAGAGAAGACAGGCTGGCAATAGAGCCACTGAGAAGCAGAAAACCTGATACATTATACTAATTAACTTGGAATATTAGCTTCCTTTAGAGTCTTGAAATGTATTTCTTCCCAAATAAAAGCAATGTGATCAACAGTGTAAGCTCCCATAGGCAACTTTGTGGAGTTGTGGTCCACCACCATGCTTAATTTTAAGAATGAATTTGGACAAATATTGTGTTTATAAAGGAATTCCCTAAAGAATAGTTTCATTGTTTGGAATTGTCCATAGGATTATTACAAAACAATCTTCTGTTTTTCTTTTTTAAGCTTTTCTTGTCAGTGGGAAATTTTTAAGGAATTTTAATTCTCAAAAAGAGTCACTCCTGGCTAATGTGTGCCAATTAAGTTCTATTCATTGAATCAACAGTTTTCTGTTACCTGTTCCTTCAGGTAGAACCGAGGCTGATAGCCCTGCCCTTTCCCAGGCTTCTGTGCAGGGACCTTTGCTGCCTGCAAACAGTAGGGACACCTGTTTTCTGAGCAAGGAAGGCCAGCATCTGAAATCTTAGGAATGGGGCTGCTATTGAAAAAGAGGTGCGTGATAAGGCAGCCACTGTGATAGGCAGCGGAAATTTGATAATGAAAGGAGATGCCTAATAGATTAATCTGGTGCGATTTGCCAAAACACAGGGTTTTCTGGAAGATTATCCACACTCGCAATAGGAAGCTCTTTGTTTGTGAAAGTCCCCACTTATCATTGTATTCTTTATCTCAATAAGAAACATAATGGTTTACTTGTTTACATGCACGGTAGATATATTCAGAGCTGGGCTGTGGGGCTGTGAACTCCCTTTTATTTGAAATGTTTCCAGCATGCAGGTTATTAGCTAAGGGGGAACAAGCAGTTGGACACATATAAAATTTAAATCTGCTTTGCTTAGATTGGCAGAAAAGACTGTTATTTCATCCACTGGGAAAAGGTTTTATTTCCTGCTCAAATACTTTTGGAGGAGAGTTGCAAGTTTATTTGTTATATATATATATATACAAAAATAGACTTGTTACTCTCAACTAGTCATTTTGTGCTGATTTTAATAAATATAGATTTGTCATCCTCCTGCTTTGTTAAACTTACCACAGTGTGACTCAGGCCTTCACATGATTTGTATCACCTATGTGTTTCTAGTCTAACTCTTGATATTCCTTGAACAGTACTGCTTTGATTTCAGTGTTCGATTTTTAAATAATTCACACATCCAGAAGGACAGGCCTACCTACAAGAGCATGGTACTCCTACTCTAACATAAAAAGTACCCCCACGCTTGAACACAACTTCATTAAAGCAACCTATTTTTTTTTAAGGTAATCCTCTCTATGGACAGAACTCTTTTTGTTGTTCTTGTTCTCATACAAAATGAAGTTTTCCAGGGGAAATAAAGATATGTACAATGCTTACAGATACATAAATCTACATTCCATGTGCCTAATGTGTCCATGCTGGGGACTGAATGATAGTATCATGGACCTTTAATAAGAAGAGTTACCATTTCTTGACTGATTATAATATGGCAGACACTGAATAGAAAACTTTCGAGGTTCTTGTTTTGTGTAATTCTTAAAGCAATCTCATAACCCTCCCAGGAGGAGAAAATGAATATGTAAAGGTTTAATTAATTGCCTCTGATTACACAGCTAATAATGAAAAAAATTATGACCTGAATACCCATAGTATGTGTGCAGAGTTAGGCAGAGGTAACTATTTTTATGGAAGTAAATAAGGAAGGAATTATTCTCACAAGAGAAGTTGGAGTGTATATGGAATACCATACACTACTGTCTTCCCCCACGGTCTCTGTGGCTGTATGAGACTCTAGGCCATTGAATGACCTTTGTCACTGACTGTCATGACATTACACATGCAGGTAGGAGAGACAGGAAGATATAGAAAGCTATAAAAGAAAAATGGAGATGGAAATCTGATAAGCCCATCAAAAGAGAACACATCTCAAAAGAATTGTCTGTCTAGACCATCTGACGGCTACAAACAAAA
This sequence comes from Cavia porcellus, assembly GCF_034190915.1. Taxonomy (NCBI): domain Eukaryota; kingdom Metazoa; phylum Chordata; class Mammalia; order Rodentia; family Caviidae; genus Cavia; species Cavia porcellus. The sequence continues at coordinate 47,774,407 of NW_026947493.1, read as the reverse complement.
GTTACTGGCTCTTGCTACTGAAAATATACCCAGAGCTGGGGAAAATTACTGGCAGGTAACACATGGCACATATAAAAAATGGCATTGTGCCTTCTACAAACCGGTTTTAAAAGTTGAAAGCCCTGGAAATTTAGTCTTTACCTTTGTGAGGTTTTTTTTTGTTTTGTTTTTGTTTTTTTTCATATTTTACAGATGGTTGAGGCACATATGGCTTTTCTGTTTTTCTTTTCCAGTTATTCCAAATTGTGTCTGTTTTTGTTAAAAAATAATTTTTCATTCTGGGATAAAGCTATATTAAATAATTTGAAATTTCAATCCAGGAATCTAATTGGAGTTTGTGATTTCACAGTTTTCATGTTTTAAAGGATATTAACTAATTAAAATATTTGCATTATAGTAATGTAGTATATGTTCTCATTTGTTTAACATTCTATATGTATGTGTATGTTTACTCTGAGGCAATGTTTTATATATTTGTATTCTCACTTATTTGGCATTATACATTATGTATCTATACACATATAGATATATCTATATATAATGTGCTTTAATTTGAGTGATTTTGATCAATTCAAGAACGATTGTGATTTTTCTTACTTCTCTTCTGTAGCAGCACATATTTTTAGTCAGTTTGTTGACTTAAGGAAAATGCCCCCTCCCAATCATGTTTCTCAATGGAAATGTATGACTGCGTGACCAGACCTAAAAGCCACGGTATTTCCTTTTCATAGATGTTAAAACACCATGAATAAGCAGGATTCCTCACCATAAAGCACCTTCATGGTTAATTAAGTTTCTGCCCAGAGACACATAGAAGACCCTGTGTCTCTGTAATACAGAATGGTGTCCCAGGGATAAACTCAGGAATAAAATTGCTTGTTGGGCTTGGAATGTTTTCACTAGAAACTGACTGCTCTAAGTAACTTATTTTTCCTTGACTAAAAGTATTCACTTCAATAGAATTATTTTACTTTCAGAAGCAGAAATGGTAATTTACCTTCTAAAATATCTTTATAATAAAGAATTTCACACAAAAAGACTAACATCAGTAGGCACATTAAATTTTTGATGCTGCATATTTATTGAAATGTTTGAATCACACTACAGTCTTCATTTTATAAACCTTCTTTTATTCATTTTAGTAGTAAGCACAAGCCACATGAGATAGGGATGTGTTTGTGTCTACAAGTTTCAAAAATTTTTTTCTAGTGCAAAAGTTTGCATGAGATAACTCATTAATTTTCCTTTTATTCTTTGTTTACATGAATAAAATGTTTAGTTTTCCTCAGCACTGGTATGTATTCTCAGCATTAATATATTCTCACTATTAATATACAGCACAACTATTCTGATAATTCCTTCTAATATTTAAGAAAGAGTGCTCTGTGAAGCATGGTCAGTGGATGATGGTTCTCTCACTCAAGAGAAGGAAGCCAACCAAACCACAAAAGAAGTTCTCAATAGCTTGCCCAGAAAGACAACTACACGTTGTTGACAGTAGCATCTACATGCCAACTGTTTCTCAAAGCCGCCCTCTCCCTTGGATATCTCTCCTCTATCAGCACCCTTGTGCAATTTACCATTGTTTTTCACTGGAGCCCCAGTGGCTGTGTACCTTGTCTACCACATCTGGCTTCTTCCAACACATCTTCTATCTTGCGATATGAGGAAACCATTATAAAATTGTGAATCTGAATATGTTACTTTACTCAAAATCCTTGAAGGCTTCTAGTTGAACTTCTATAACATGTTAGGACCCCATGTGCCCCTTTCTCAAAGATCCCTCCACTAGTTCCAAGCACACCAGGGATACCAGCCTCCTTTTGGCACAGAATTTACATATACTACTCTATCAGCCTAAGGCTCTTCCTTCTTTTTTCACTGTCCTCAAAGAAGCTTCCCTTAATTCCCTTGAATGAATACATTCTTCTTATAAGTCCGAATAATTTGTACAATCTCTTTCCTGCAGTGAGACGAGTAGCAGCCTCATATCAATTTATGGACTCTACCCCATAGAGGTAAACCCTAAGGGACTACACCAGGACATGTCAGATTTTTCCCCTGTTGCATTGACATAGTTGGCACTCACTCAATATTTTTGAATGAATGAATTAATGGATAAAAATGGCATGCTAAACCTTGCTATATATTTAAGGTAAGCCTAAACACACTAAATAATCTATGCTGACACCTTATTCCAATATCAAGAATGACAAGTCTCTTCTCACAAGTAGTCCTTTCTGAATAGACGGTGGAATGAATAGACGTCCTTATTGCATGCCAGCAGAGAATTTGTAATCCCTACCCATAATGCTTAGGTCATGCAGGTTTCCCCACCATTCTTGGGGATGCATCTATTGCTCTCAGCCTCAGATTCCCAATATTGATACACTATACTCTCCAAATCTGTGAATATTGGTATTGTGTTTACAAGTGAATAAATATAGAAAATTTGAAATCATGTATCCTCGTATCTTATTAATTCAACAAGTTTTATTTCTACTATATCCCTTGAGATAAATTTAAGGCTCAGGTTTTGTGAACTTTTGCCTTTCAAAATTAGTTTATTGATAATTCAGCAAAAGTGAGGGAATGAGTCTTGCCTCCAAAAACCCATCCAACCTGTAGCACCACTGAGAATGCTATCATCTGGGAAAATGAAAGCTTGATCCCATAGAGGGGCATGCATTACCTCACCCAGTGCCTCTAAGAGACTTGGTAAAGCAAACGAGAAGCCTTATGCCACTGCTGTTTCAACCAGTGATCTGCTGTGATAAGTTGTCAAGAGTTAGAGCACATTTCTACTCAAGAAATTCATGATATCCCAGCTCTTGTGCTTGAAGGACAAAATGCACAGAGATAGGGAAGATCTTCCTTGTAACAAGTGCTGAAGAGTTGAAAGAATTCTTCACAGAGGAAATTATATCCTAATACAATCTTTCAGAGAAGTTTCATGAGGTGGAGGTGGAGTCAGGGATCCACCTATAGCAGAACATCTCAGGTAGAGGAGAGAGCTTGGTCCAGAGCAGAAAGGTGTGAGACTGCAAGAGAAAACCAGAGAGCTTCTCCCCACATAACAATTTTTTTTTGCACTTGCTACCAAATGTCTTCTTAATGATACAAAACATGATCACAAGTGGTTCCCCTGTATTACATATTTTCCCTATTTAATAAACTAACTGGTCAGTGGGTAACCTCAGTGGGCCTGGTGCCTTCTCTCTCTGATCAGCGAGGTGGTGGGGGGGGCATCAAAGGACACTACAAGCCCCTGTAGTAACCATGTGAAATGAGGGGCATAGGTTCCTGACAAAGAGTAGAAACTGTCACCAAGCAGTCATTTTCAAGAAAGGTCATTAGAAGGAAACTTATCTGAAGCTTTTTTCCTTGAAGTCTAAGCAATCACTATTCTACGGTATTTATATTGTTCCTTTAAGGTTACTTTAGTTCAGCCCATTAGCAGCTTAGATAGTGAATAATGATCTTACAATGAACAACCCAGTGAAACTAAACTGGAAAAAAAAATGGTTTCCTGGAGAACCTCATTATTTGTGAGCTTGGTAAATAAAGCTTATAGATATAACTGATAGAACCTCACTCAGGAGCTGAAAATGGTATCTGTAGCCAGCCCAGGTATCAGAGCCCCACAGGCTTTTTGGACAGCTCTATTGTTTGTAGACCTTTACCTTGATCTTGGAGCACAGTGTCTTGTTGACGCCAGAATGTATCTGCCAAGCTCCCAAAAGACTAGCTGGATTGCTGGATGCAGTACAAGTTCTCCTGTGTTAGTGCAGTTGAGAAACCTTTTCATGTGTTTTTAAAAACCCAATTTCACAACAACTATGCTGGAGTAGAGAGAGGCAGAAGGACGTGACTAGTCAAAAAGAACTCTAGTTTTTTCATAGAAAATAGCAAAGCATTCTGGTAAACTTCCGAGCTGATTCACATTTTATTGACCTAACAAAGACATCCAGAGAGAAACTTTTTTATTTTGATCAGTTCTGAGCTGTGATCCTAAAAACTCATCAGTGATTTGAAGAAAGAAACAAACCCAGATGCTCCGTTCATTCTTACTATATGCACATCAGTTAACAAGGATGCTTAGAACACTAGTAAACTACAAAGCAACAATCACTAACATTTTTTCCTCAAGAACAAACAAACTTGATGAGGATTCTAGCCTAAACCACAACCAAAGAAATGAAAATTCAGGCCAAGGCACAGAGCATAAAGAAGAAAAATACATTGTTCTTCCTTTTGGGAAACCACTCCTTCCTTCATAGTGATTAAAAGATACATTGGTAAGGGGAGCACGTAGCATTCTTTATGGCTGCTCCCTAATCGATTCTTACATTCCTGTAAAATGGACCTGAGATAAAGTGAGGGGAAGGTACAAATTTAATGTTAACTTAGTTTTTATGGACTTACTGTTTGTTGTTTAAATGGTGTTTTCTAAGTGTTTTCCCCCAGTAGTGCCACATGTTACTTCATTTGGAGCCCCATTATATGAAACACAAACTTGTGGAGCTGCAATCGCTGTAACGGAGCCAAAAGATCCAGAGCTCACTGAAAATCCCTGGGTTAAATCACTCTTAATTTGAGTATCGAGACATATATCGCCACAGTCATGTTCAGTCATGTTCAGTTGAAAGAAAGATCTGGAGCCATTCTCCAGCTGCTTCTGTCTGGTATCTGTGGTATCTGAGTGGCCATTATAAACTCATGACGATGGAACTCAGAACTAAAGTAGAGAGCCTTAGAAATGGAGTAGACCATCTCAGAAGTAGATTATTCAATTTCCCACATTGTAAAATTGGGTTAAATTTGTAGGAAAGATTTTATGGCTGTCTCACTCCTAAAAATGTACAAAATGACTGTGCTATTATATCAATAGCCAGGCGTGTACTTGATTATTCCTTGGGAAAAATCCATCCTTGTCCCCAAGACAGAATAACAGAGAAGAAGACATTGAAAATCTATTCTCATTCTCATGGTGGCTTAAACAACTGATTACCAGAATTCTCAGTTTTCAGACATAGGATCTCTGTCAACAGAAGTAAAGGAACAAAGACAGGATGAAGCTACAAACTCACAAGATTTACAGGATTTGTGACTCGATTTGCTACTTGATGGTTTATTATATGTAAACTCTAATAACATAAACATGATCAACAAAAAGCCTTATAAGAATTATTTCTTGCTTGTTTTGGAACACCATGGTCCAGCATGTTAAAAACTGTAGGACTTCACAGACCAGGGATTTAGCTCAGCGGCATAAATACCTACCTGGCAAAGTTGAGGTTGTGAGTTTGATCCCCCGTATCTAAAAAAAAAAATTGCAGAACTTCGAATCTTAGTTCCGTTGCACTTTGAATTTAAATTCCAGTCAATATGTACTTTTTAGGTGTGTTACATATTAAGCATACCTTACCGGAAGTCTTTGCTCTTCCACCCAAGCACTTTCTTTGCCTCATTTGTCTGCACATCCTCCCATAATTTAAGTTAAATCTCATAATTGATCCTTAATTCCTCTCTTTTATATCCACTTTAACAAATTTGGCCATCACTATGCCCAAATATATATTGTTAATCAGATCACTCTTAGTATTACAAATGCTCATTTGAGTGAACGTGATCTTTGGTATGGCTTTCCTGTTGCCTATTTTCCATTCTCCAGGTAAGAGTAATCTTCTCAAAGTCTGAATCAGATTATAGCATTACCATAAAACTCTAAAACAGCCTATTACACCCATAAAAAAATTCCAAATCATTCATCATGCTTGAAATTTCTTAATAATCTAGCTAATCATGACCAATAATTCCTATCTTCCACACTCAGCCCCACCTGGCCATAACCACACTGGCCTCCTTTGTGTTCCTCATACTATACTCCTTTCCGGGCTGGGCCTTGGCAGCGCTTGTCCTTTACCTGAAAAGTTCGATCCTTCCTTCTTGCACACCTGTTCCCTCCTCACCATCTACATCGCAGGCCATGTATCACCTCCTGGGAGATTATCTTCTTGACCACACAAGCTGAGCTAGCCTTTCCATTCATATATTCACTGTGTCGTTTATCTCTTTTTAAAATTTTGATCACTAAAACTGATCACTAAAATACTACATTTAATTTTGATCACTTAAAATTACACATATGTTTTTATTTTTATATCTATGATGTTTATTTCTATACTAAAATGTAAACTTTTGTGTTCAGGAAATTTTGTCCTACAGAACATACTATTTCCAGTAAATAGAATTATGTCTCTGACATAGCAGATGCTCAATGAATGAAACTTTTTCCCAACTGGAGATCAGTATGATAAGCCCAATATATATATATATCATCATAGCAGTAATTAATAAGAAAACAATGGCTTGGAGTGTGAGCTCTAACACTGAACTCCTGGGATCAAACTTAAACTCATCTTTTATTGGCTGAGAAACCTTGAGAAGTCAGATCTCAGTTTTGTTATCTATGGAAAAATAAAAATGATATCTATCAGAGATACATACAGTTCACTAGAACAATGGTCCTCAAAGAACATGTAATAAATATTAGGTATTACTATCGTATTATCTCACTTTATTCTCACAACCAATAATAGTTACTATCTATTAGATCAGAGGAAGAACCTTAGCTGGATAGAATAAGTTCACCAAGTCGCAGAAAGAGATGCTGCTAGTGATAAAATCATTCACACTGCATGGTGCTTTTTTAAATTTCCTTGGCTATTGTTCAGATTCTCAAGCTTCCCAGGTAATCACCTGGATTTCTCTGAGGCCCTTAAACTGGGTAAATACAAATCTGAATCTATCACCTTTTTACCAGAGCCATGTTTCCTATATTCTTTCACCCAAATAGAGGCAGTATGATCTACTCACCACTCAAGTAGAGAGCTAGAGGTCTGCCACATTCTTAAGGATTCTGCTTAATCTCCCCTACCTGCTCCCTACTGGCAGATAGGCCTTCACCACCTCTCAGTTTTACTGTCATAAAGGCTTTTCTCACCATTCTCCACACAGCTACCACAGAGCCCCCTGGATAAGAATTTTTTCATGATGCCAAGTTTATGTGAATGGAGGACTTTTGACCCCAGCTTGGAGTTTTGCCCTCATCTCCCATCATGTCCTACTCCAAACACAATGTTTTCCAAGACTAAATTTCATGAGCTTTCTAAATTTGCCTTCTATATCTCACCTCTATGCTTTGGCATGTGCACAATATCTTTGAGGTACGCTTCTCTTCTACTCTACCACATTTTTCTCTTTTTATGTAGAGAGTTGACTCAGGCAGACTTAAGCATTACACTTAACTCAGGCATCACACATCCATGATGTGTCCCCTAACTCTGAGGTTATGGTAGCAGACTTCTCTAGGTAGTCCACAATTTTTTGATGATTCCATTTCTGTAGGTGTGTGTGCTGGCATGTACAGCCCATTACAATTATTCCGTTTACTCAGTTGCAATTTTCTAAGGATAACGACTGTATTTTTCATCGTTGTGCTGCTTATTATTCTAACAGTTACTGGAACCACAATAGGATCTTAATAAATGTTTTTAGTGGCATGAATAAATGAGATAAATAGTCAATCACTGGGTACATTATGATACCTCTAAATCTCTACCCCCTTTCTGTGATAGTCCTGCCTGTCCCTTGATCTGTGGGTTGTCATTTACAGTCTTCTAAAATGTATCCTCTAAAATAGTAATAAGTAGGTGTGGGATTAAGTACAGATAGGGTCTTCAGATTATTCGTATACTGTCATTACTCACCTGTCTCAGGCTTCTCCCAAGATATGTACACATGTGAATCTTATCTGCAGTACATTTATTGCAATTTTCTAATATATTTTGTCTATGATTCAGCATCCACCGGATCAAAGAAATTCATCTATTCATTATGCATTTATCTAGTGAACACCAACAGGCTTCTGGACAGTTTAGTAGCTGTGAAGATACAAATATGAATATATAAGCAATTTTATTTTAAATTCTAATTTTAACATCACATTTTAGAGGGAATAAAAAAGTCTGATTATATCCCTTTTTATCACAAAAATGGAAAATATCTTTTGTAGCTCACTATAGGGAGACGGAAGAGTGTCTTAGACAAAAAAGCAATTTTCTTTTGCCTTCTTGATACATACATACATTTTATTGCCCTATCTCTTGCATATTATTTAGTAACTTCAAGTAAGCTTTTGGTTAAAGCAGTACCCAAGCTTCCTCCACACTATCCTCTTGTATACATATAAGTAATCGCACACATACAATCCATCTTTCAACCATGCTGCTCATACAAAATAATGATCTCTGACTGGTTCGTGATGGGGGTTCTCCAGTTGACTAGGGATTACACTGGGGTAGATTACATAGGTAAGACACCTATGACATAGTGCTCACGGTAAGGGAGAGCTATAGAAAGCCAAAGAAGAGACATGAAAATATATTATTCCATGAACAATTAACATCTTTCTGTTTCATATTTTCCTTGGGGCAACCACTGAGTAAATGAAGAAAAGTTTAATGAGGCCAAGTAGCTATTAAAGAATGAAGTTTCTCAGCAAAAAGAAATTTGAAGCTATTAAATATCTATGGATAGGGCTGGGGATATAGTTCAGCACAGCACCTGCTTGGCAAACACAAGGTCATGAGTTTGACCCCCAATACCAAAAACTAATAAATAAATAAATAAATAAATAAATAATGGATAGAGTAACAAAGAGCATAATTATATGTAAAGATTCTTATATGAAAAGAGCATTGGTGAACGGAAGGATAAACAGATAATGGGTTTGTATTTCTTTCATTTAAACAATTAGTTTTTTAAATATTATTTTTACCATAAATTATATTCTTGTGTATCTCACATATCTCTAATACTGTGACATGTTGAAAATAGTAACTAATCTGGTAATCCAGTTTTTCATTTCCAAACTTATCAAGCTTTTACTATAAAACCTTCTTTCTCATAGATTTCAACATAATTTAAGAAATTTGAATATTATATATTATGCTTTTTTGAATATAGGAAATCCAACAGTTTTAAACTTTGTTAATTCTTTGAAATAACATTGCCAAACACTTGGCAGATGTGCAATAAACTTAGAACCATTCCTTTAAACAATAGAATTGTTGTTATGTTGTACATGCCAATGATACTTAGAGAGTGCTAGCAATTAATTATAAAACTTTCTTTAGCATGCTCCAGGATAATTTAAACATCCATTTATGTATTTCTCCTCATTGCTATGAATTCTCTGAAGTCTGATTTTCTGGGTCTTGTTATCATTTGTATCATTTTGTAGCTGTGAAGTCTTAGATATGTTTTTTTTTTTTTTTAACTTCTGGATGCAGTTTTTCTTTCATCAACGTGGGAATATAAGTGTTATGATTAAAGAAACAATAGTTCATTTAAAGGTTCCAATAGAGATATAGTTTTCTCAGATTGCAAGCTGAAGGAGTATTAACGTCTTCATTAAAAAGTACCTAGAATTTGAAGTGCATCAATTACAACTCACAGACTAGTAACCATCGTTAGACCCCACAGCAACAGAAACAAGGCTCTTTGAGCTATATATGCTTCTTTTACACACTTCATGGGATTAGCTAGCCTTATGTCTTTAATATCAGCAATAAGCATTTTAAGTATCTGAAAATATGCCTAATGCAGGTATAAAATAATACTTTCCACATTCTGTGAGATGGCTTAAGGCTGTGGAATTGAATTTCATCCAAGTAATATGAATCAAAAAGTAATTTAGGAACAGTCAAGAATGGGTAACATAGAAATACCACATGCAACTAAAAAGCAAATTATGTTTTGCACAGAGTGAGAAAAACTGAAAAATCCACAATTTGGATTTTCAAACTATTTGGGTAATAATAAATAGTATGGAATGCAGCTAATTCTTTGTTGGTATTAGCACCAGAACTACTGATATATTTTGTGATAGCAATAAAACAAAAATAGAATAGAGAAGCGAAATCCAAGAACTAAAATGATGGACAAAAAGGACACGAAATATTTCACTTCTACACTTGTATACCTGCAATATACACATCTCAAGGTTTATATTTACAATTCTAATAAGCATAACACCTCACTGGTTTTCTAAATTGAAGATTCCCCTGCTTCCAGTGATGGTTCTTGAAGAGATTAGAGGGGTATTCCGAGCTTTGGCTATCCTGTAGCTAGCACAGCCCATGGTTCGTATAATTTCAGGCCTAAATATGGTCTTTTAGTTCATACATGGGGTACAGGAGGTACATGGAATATGCAACCCAGCTAACCATTATGAAAGTGAAATAAAAAAGCCATCTCACTGTTACTTCAATTCTTATCTTTTCATTTAACAGGACTTTGTAGCATGACGACCATAAAAGAAAACAGGAGAGGCTTGGACAAAATAGCACAGAAAAGGGAGAAGGAAAAACCAATCTAGAAACAACAACAACAAAAGACGCTTTTGGCATTGCTAGCTTGGATCCCTATTTCTTTATATTTTAACATTTATTCTGTTTATCAATTTCCATCTAAAAAATAATGTGTGTGCCAAATTTTCATCCTATGTAACTCTATGAGGATTCTCTTTGCTTTCTTGGAGTCTAATTCTCCCATGGCATTGAATTAGATGTAAATCTGACCCCTAAGGGAATATTATTTTAGCGTGAGGAGAAACTGCCTTTTATGGTGGTGTGGTATCATTTAAGTGGTTTTTAAAAAATGTAATCTTTAAGGGAGATATAAAATTTATAAGTGGTAATGATATCATTTTAATCATTTGAAGATAATAGGCCAACCTAAAATGAGGGTGTTTTCTTCTTAAGTGGATTTAATCAAATGCAGAATTTGAGTCTCCCTTTAGAAATGCTGTTTTCAAGTAGGCACTTTTCCTGCTGAGTCATTGTGGTTTTCTTGGAAATGATTCCTGAAGGCTGGAATTTACATGGTTTAATTTTTTTTTTTTTTTTTCCGCCTTTAAGAGATGTTTTGACCCCTATTCCAATCAGAATTCTCTGGTTTACTTACTGTTGTGAGTCCTGAGCCTCCAGACATGCTGGCAGGTACAGCTTGTAGGAATATTTGACTTCAATACTTCTTGGTGGGTCACATAGAGCTCTTCCCAGAGGCAGCAGCAAGACCCAAGGCAGTTTGATCTCCAGCGACTCAAATCTATTCTCTGAAACCCAGTGATATGTATCATTGCACGACTCAGATGCAGTATTTTGTACTACTTTGTTTTTGGTTTTGTAGTATCCGAGGTTGAACCCAGAATGCTCTTTCTCTAAACTATGCCCTCAGCCTTTTTTTTTTTTTTTTAATTTTAAAGGGGGTAAAATTAAACAGAACAAAATAGGACATAAGAAAGTAATGTAAGAGATATAAATTTCAAAGCTAAACAACCTGAGATCTTCACTATCTATCATATTGTCTCTTGTTTTCTTCCAAATAGTTGTCCGTGTCTTCACATACAGAGAATTCATACAAAACATATATAAAACTGATCTGAACATAATGAGGAAAGCGTTTTAGGTCTTCAAAACCAGACAATAGGAAAGTCACTCATGGCTGTCGTAGAGTCTCTCATTCTCTTCAAAATAGCTGTCCATATTTCATGTATATTAAAGTTCAACAAAACAAAACAGGCTATAATATCACCATTAATTAGAACAAAGCAAAACAGGGATGAAAGTATTTGCCTTCAAAGAGATGGTAGAAGGAATCCCCCTATAGGCTGCATTGCCTGTGGTCAGCCTCCTGACTGGCCTCCAGCTTGAGATCCTCCAGAGTCAGCTTCCTCATTGCTGTGATTACAAACTTATGCCACTGTGACTGGCAGACTTTTCATTTTTATTTTTATTTTTTACAACTCTATAAATATCCAGTGTTAATAAGCTAATTCCATTACTCCAATAGTTGCACACCTTTTCAGTGGCTTGCCAAGTAGTAGAGTTTTGGTCTGTTTTTGCCGGGGCAGGCAGAGGTGTTACTTGTTTTGTTTGTTTTGTTCTTAGAACTCACTTTTTGTCAGTAATACTTGCTCTTAGAGCAGAAACACTGCTATTTCCCCAAAAAGAGCACAAAATGGTCCTTAGAAATGCATTTTTTTTTTTTAGTTAAATAAAACTGAATGTGGAAAAAGAAAAACCTACAGTGAGTGCTGTGGCTCAATAAAATATTTAGACTGTTTGCTCTTTAATGCGTACATTCCCTTCCTTTCTTAAAGTGTAAAGCAGTGCTGTTGAACAGAATTTCTGGTGGTGGTGGAAATGTATTAAGTGTGTTGTCCAGCACAATGGCCACTACTCATTTTGAGTACTGAGCCCTTAAATTGTGGCTAATGCAAGAAGGAAATGAATTTTGAACTCTATGGGTCAATTTAAACTTAAATTTATATACACAGACCTGACTAGTGACTTTGGAATTGGATAATTCTAGATTCTTGAGTTTTACAATTTTGAGTCTATTTTAGTATATTAGATGTTTACATTTTCTCTGCCATATGCAAGTTTTATCACAAGGCACAAAGCAAAAACACAACTGAATTATCTCATTTTTACTTATCACAGAGGATTTTTTATTTTTTTCATTTTAAAAACTTGGGCTGGGTATTTAGTTCAGTGGTATAAGTGTCTGCCTGGCAAGTGCAAGGTTGTAAGTTTGATCCCAGGGACAAAAAAAACAAGAAAGGAAGAAAGAAAGATTTATCATATAGGTAAAAGTTATTTGACATTTATTTTATATAAGAAACACACTTTGTTAATGAAGATAGATACTAGCCTAACTTGATCTTTCCTCTGGAAAACCTAGCTCTTAATCATCATTTTAGTGTCTATAACATAAAAGTACTTCTGTCCTCAGGATCCAGACTACATGACCATATCAGAATGAATTCTTAAAAGATTTGTAGCAACAAACTTCTTGTAGAAGGAACCACAAACAAATCAGTGTTGAATTACAATAAAACACCCATACCTTTCAGATTGCTTTTCTGCATGCTTTGTAATTTATTATACACAATCCAACTTTATTTAGCAAAATTATGGTACAAATATTTCTGATTTAAATTGTGAAATTCTAAATAGGTAAATGACTAAAATACCTTCTTTTAGTCATTTAAATACTCAAATTTGTGAAAATTTTACATATTAATGCTACAAAAACCTGTGAGGTTTTCAACATCAATATTTTCTATAAATACAATTTGAGAGATTATATGTATGCTGTTTAAAACATTATGTACCACATAAGGTTTATATTAGCCATTCAAAATAAACATACTTTCAAATAATTAGTGAAATTTTCAGGCAAATTTAAAAACAAATTAGAAAGGATTTAGTAAGACCTCACATGGTTCTGTGGTAATAATGAAATTTTACATAAGAACGCCTACTGATCTAAAAGAAATTCCCCTTAAAAACATCTTTAATTACACTTGGAAACATCTCAGCATAACTATATAATTACTCTAGCCCTATTAGGTATTTCTATGTTAGAGAAATAAAATAATAAAGTAATAAATATCTATATGCTTAAATAAAATTATTTAAAAGAGGAGGGCAAAGATTGCCTTATGACTGTTTCATAGCTGAAATATAGTAAGAATTATAATTAGGGAGCCATAAGAGATGGCCACGTGTATAAATCCTTTTGATACATTGCTAGATTTCAGACAGAAGTTTGCTTACTTTGATTAAATCAGTGTTGACTCAATGTTTAAATGTTTCTGGAGAGCTTAAATATGAGAATAAGAGCAGTTTACAAACACTGGACACAGAGCTTTGAAGGACTTCTGACAAGGGCCACTATGGTCAGGGCTTGGCTTTGTGACTCCTCCTCCCTCACTCCCAAAGTCTTTATTTGCAAAGAACCATTGATGGTATGGAGGAAAATATAGAGGAATTCACAAATTCTTTATCAAAGCACTGCAACCATCTAAATATGTTATGATTTTATGAAATATACAATCAAAATTTATGGTAATATGAAGTATTGCTATTCACACGAACCCATAGAAATCATGCAATTTTAATGGGCCACAGGTCAAATAAGAAACAGTTAATATAAAGGCAAAGAAGCCAGAAATATACATGAACATGGCAGTGATTCTCAAGAAATGCAGGTGAGAAATTTTATTTCAACACTGTGTTTTGCAATTACTGAATTTAAAATATATTTTAAGTGTGAAGAAATAGGAGAGGCAGTTTGGAAGTAAAGCTAGTCTCAGGAGAAGAAATGTGATATGTAAACTGAGCAAGGAGCCATGAGAGCAAATTCAGGGATGTTGAGAAACTAGTCCAACTTCCCTGGGCTATTCATTAAGTATCCTGACTCTAGAGCTAGAAGCTGAGTAAAGGAATTTTAAGTACTATATGCAACATTACGGTGACTGACCTAGAGTCTTTATAAAATGACTTTCGAGTTCAGTGACTTCTAACAACATTCAGGAAGCAGGTACAGAGGCAATTAACACAGAACTACTGTGTTAAGGAGACTATGCGTGCTGCCATTAGTATTATGGTGTAACCTTGCAGTGGCCTTTTGTAAGAAACATTGAAGTTCTGTTTTCTGGTTATTAAATAATAGAATCTTGGATCTAAAAGTCATCTCCTATGTTACTTATTCATCCCAATCCTTTCTTAATATCCCTACTGAAGTCTCAGATTGTTCTCATTCTTAATTGTTAAGGAATGCTCCCTCTTAGATTTGCAAGGTGCATCTATGTTTAACCACTTTCCTGTGATATTAGTTATCCTCTCTAAACACAGCACACTTAGACCCTTCTTCCCGGGAAATTTTGCCTACTTGTTAAGCCTTATTTCTCCTCTGTTGCTTTCATCATTGCTTGCTTGTCATGATTCTCAGCCTTCACCATCTTTTTGAGACCTCTACAGTTAGTCAATGTGCCTGTTAGAGGAGAGGGCCTCCTCTCCCGACAGAACAGCACAACCTTCCACGTGCTGTTTGACCTCAGCCAAGTAGAATAGGACTTTGTCTTCCTTGAGTAGAGCCCTATGTTTCCTTCTAAATTTGAATCAAGCTATTCTGTAGCTATGTCACTCAGCCAGCTCATATTGATTGTGTAGTCCACGGTGTGATGTTAGCTGCAGATACTCTATAGGCAGAAAGGTTCCTTTCCACTCTTTGCTGAGCATAGTTATTATAAATTAATGCAAATTCATGAAGTTCCCTTTCTACATATACTGAAGTAATGATAAAATATTTTTTTCTTTATTCTATTAATGAAAAAACCTCACTGATGCATTTTTCAAATGTTAAATCTGCATTGAATCCTTGGAATTTATTCAGTTTAGTCTTAAGGTATTGTCTAATTTATGTATTGTTAGGTTCTGCTTGTATTTCTTTTGATTAAAATTTTTACTTTTATCCTCCTGAGTAATATTGGCCTAAATTATCTTTGTCCTACACCATCGTTGTCCAATTTGAATGTTAGACTATTCTACCTTCACAAAAATTAGTTAGTGTAGTGCTGGGCGTGGTGGCTCATGCCTGTAATCCCAGCACTCGGGAGGCTAAGGATCGTTGCAAGTTCGAGACCAGCCTGGGCTACAAAGTGAGCTCAAGGCCAGCTTGAACTGCATAGGGAGACCCTGGTCTCAAAAAAGACAAAAAAAAGAAAATTAGTTAGTGAGTATTTCATCTCTTTTTACTTCTCTAGAAAAAATTATGCATTAATTCTTCCCTACGCATTTGTAGCTTTCCAATGACCCATCTAGTCTGGAAGGATTTGGGGAATTTGAGATTTTCTTTTTCTTAATTATTGTTCAAATTTCAAAGTGACAGAAATGATTTCATCAATAACCATTAGTTTTTTGTATGTTACTTTTTTGAAAATCTCTGGCTTTATTTCCTTATTTCCTTCATTTTGGATTAAATTGAAACTCCAATTGTTTGAAGTTAAATGCTTAACAAATTTTGTTCTTATATAAGTGGCTTCCCTTCTCTCTAGTGATGATTTCTGCCTTATATTTTATAATTCTGTTTTGTCTGATGCTAATATAGCTTCATCACTGTTTTACTTCTTGTTGTTGGCTTAACAGGATTTATCTTTTCTCCATGTTTTAATTTTTAACTATTTTGTACCTATATTATTGATCATTCTGCAAACAACATATGATTAATTTTTAATCTAATATTATCTAATAATTTTATCTAATATTATCTTTACCTTTTGATTGCATAATTTAGTATATTTAATTTTTTTTTTATTTAAGAGGAAAAAGAGAAAAACACAAAACAAACCAAAGCGGCATAAGGGTACACGCAATACAGAACTACAAAAACAAAACAAAAAAACATAACAGTAAGAAATCACCTGCTAGTAGATTACACACTATCTTCTTGAAAATAGTTCCTCAAATCACAGTATCAAAGAACACAAGGTGGACATTCAAACAGGGAGACTGCAAACAGCTGTGTTCAATGTTCCAAAAACATTGACAAAGTCGGCTATTTAACACCCCCAAACACACTTGCTGTTATATCCGTTAGAGCTCTTTTTCTTTTTTTTTTTTTTCCCTCTCTTTTTTACAACAAAATTTACACATCTTGGATTTTATTACTCCTTAGTGCTTATTACTTTCTTGGTGCGGGGGGAAGAATACAGTCAAATATGGCAAAACAAAGCTGTCAGTCAATACCAAGGATAGACATAGCATATGGTGTAGAACAGAGTACAAGTTTATCAACAATGGTTATCAACGTTGTCCCTTGTTTCCTTAAAAAGAATTGTCTATCTTATTAGATATTATAAAGTTGGACAAAACAGTAGAGAACAAGACCAATAAAACTTAGGCATTGTAAACATTACAGGACTTCCAAAGAAGACAATAGTCAAACCAGAATGGGTATCTTAGTGAATCTTATTGTCTTCAAAGTAGTTGCCTATGTCTTCAAACTTGATACTATCATATAGAATGGAACAGAGTCTAATCAGTCAAAACAAGATCATGGGAGTACTACAGGACTTCAAAACAAGTTAATAGGAAATCAAAAAGAGTTACTATTTATATATCCTAATTTTTTTGAATTTTTTCTTTAATTAAGACAAACATAAGAAATGACTAAATAATTTTTTTTGAAACAATAAGGGGGAGATTGAGATAAAACAGGACATAACAGTATAACAATAGAGGTCACAGCATGACTGTTTCAACAACCTAGTACTTCACCACCTTATAACCTGACTTAATAGTAGTTACCATAGTGTCTTTTTCCTTGAAATATTTGGATAAAACTTCATATACTCTAGCTTCAAATATTTTCATATCAAGAAGCCCAGAATAAAGCCTTTCTAATTAATGAGTGAAAACTTTATAAGGCTTCAAGGCCACCTAATGGGGAATCATGATTACCACATATTTTTATATATTTGAATCATTATTTACATTAGGGAAACTATTCGGTATTCACACATGCGAGATTGATTTATTTCACTAATGAATATGGTCTCAAGCTGCGCCCATTTATTGATAAATATCTCAATGTTATCCTTCTTTATAGCTGAATAATACTCCATTGTATAGAAATATCACAACTTTTTTATCCATTCCTCAGTTGATGGGCACTTGGGTTGTTTCCAAGATCTGGCGATTACAAATTGTGCTGCTATAAACATAGGTGCACATATATCACTGTGGTATGATGCTTTCAGTTCTTCTGGGAATATGCCTAGAAGTGGAATAGCTGGAATAAATGGGATTTCCAGTCCCAACTTTTTGAGAAATCTCCAGACAGATCTCCACAAAGGCTGTACCAGTCTACACTCCCACCAGCAGTGCAGGAGAGTTCCTTTTTCCCCACAGCCTCTCCAGCATTTGTTGTCGGTTTTCTTGATCCTGGCCATTCTTTCAGGAGTGAGATGGTATCTCAGTGTGGTTTTAATTTGCATTTCTCTAATGACCAATGATGATGAGCATTTTTTCATGTATTTATTTGCCATTTGCATTTCTTCATCTGAGAATTGCATATTCATCTCAGATGCCCATTTTTGGATTGGATCTTTGAATTTCGGAGGTCTGAGTTTCTTTAATTCTTTATATGTTTTAGACAAGAGGCCCTTGTCTGAGAGAGAGTTCACTAAAATCTTTTCCCAGTTTGTGGGTTTTCTTTTCACTATGCTGGAGATTTCTTTTGACATGCAGAAACTTTTTAATAAGAAGTGGTCCCAGTTATTGATTCTGGGAAGTATTTCCCGTGCGGTTTGAGTCCTGTTCATGAATTCTTTACCTACTCCTATGTCTCCAAGGTTTCTACCTATTTTGTCTTCCAATAGATTTAGTGTTTCTGTTTTAATATTCAGATCTTTGACCCATTTAGATTTTAATTTAGTACATGGTGATAGACATGGGTCTAGCTTTAGTTTTCGGCAGATGGAGAGCCAGTTTTTCCAGCACCATTTATTAAAGAGACTGTCGTTCTTCCAGTGAACCTGCTTGGCTCCTTTATCAAAAATAAGGTGGTTGAGTGTGTTCGTAGTTGTGGTTGTATCTTCTAATCTATTCCACTGATCTTCAGCTCTGTTTTGATTCCAATACCATGTTGATTTTACTACTGTTGCTTTGTAGTATAACTTCAAGTCAGGGATTGTGATGCCTCCTGCTTTGTCTTTGCTGCTTAGAATTGCCTTTGCGATTCTAGGTCTCTTCTGGTTCCAGATGAAATTTAGGAGTGATTTCTCTAGATCTATAAGGTATGTTGATGGTATTTCTATTGGGATTGCATTGAATCTGTATAACAGTTTTGGGAGAATGGCCATTTTCACAATGTTTGTTCTTCCTATCCATGAGCAAGGGATGTCTTTCCATTTTCTGAGATCATCTTCAATTTCCTTTTTCAGTGTATTATAATTTTCACTGTATAAGTCTTTCACTTCTTTCATAAGAGTAATTCCTAAATATTTCATTTTTTTGCTTACTAATGTGAATAGTCCAGTTTCTCTTATTTCCCTCTCTGTAATTTTGTTGTTCGTGTATAGGAATGCTATTGATTTCTGAGTATTGATTTTGTATCCAGCCACATTACTGAATTTATTTATTGTATCTAAGAGTATGGAGTTTAGGGGGTCTTCTATGTAGAGTATCATGTCATCTGCAAACAATGATAATTTAACTTCTTCTTTTCCTATCTTTACCCCTTTTATTTCTCTTTCTTGCCTAATTGCTCTGGCTAGTACTTCCAGTACTATATTAAATAGGAGTGGTGATAAAGGACATCCTTGTCTTGTACCCGATTTTAAAGTAAAGGCTTTTAATTTTTGGCCATTTAGTATGATGCTGGCTGTTGGTTTGTCATAAATGGCCTTTATTATATTGAGGTAAAGACCATTTATTCCAATTTTCTGTAAAGTTCTTATCATGAATAAGTGTTGAACCTTATCGAAGGCTTTTTCTGCATCTATAGAGATGATCATGTGATTCTTATTTTTGGCTTTATTGATATGGTGGATTACATTTATTGATTTGCGTATGTTGAACCATCCTTGCATTCCTGGGATGAATCCCACTTGGTCATGGTGTATAATCTTCTTGATGATTTGCTGGATCCTATTTGCCAATATTTTATAGAGGATTTTTGCATCTGTGTTCATTAGGGAGATCAGTCTATAGTTCTCTTTTGTAGTTGGGTCTTTCTCAGGTTTTGGTACTAGAGTAATATTTGCTTCCAGGAATGACTTAGGAAGGATTGCTTCCCTTTCAATTTCATTGAATAGTTTGAGGAGTGTCGGCATTAGGTCTTCTTTATATTTCTTGTAGAATTCTGCAGTGAATCCATCTGTGCCTGGGCTCTTCTTGGTGGGCAAGGACCCAATTACATTCTCAATTTCATTAGCAGAGATTGGGTTATTCAACAGTTTTATATCCTCTTGATCTAGCTTTGGTACTTCATATGCTTCTAAGAATCTGTCTATTTCTTCTGTGTTATCAAACTTTTGAGAGTAGAGGTTTTCGAAATAGGTGTTGATGATCCTCTGTATTTCTATTGGGTCTGTAGTGATTTCTCCTTTTTCATTTCTTATTGCATGAATTTGAGCTTTTTCTTTCCTTTTTTAAATAAGGTTGGCTAGGGGCTTATCGATTTTATTTATTCTTTCAAAGAACCAACTCTTTGATTCGTTGATTCTTTGGATTGTTTTCTTAGTCTCTATTGCATTGATTTCTGCTCTGATTTTTATAATTTCCTCTCTTCTTTTGGCTTTGGGCTTGACTTGCTCTTCTTTTTCTAGCTGTTTGAGGTGTAGCATCAAGTTATTTATTTGTATTCGTTCTGTTTTCCTGATGTGGGAACTCAGTGCAATAAATTTTCCTCTCAGAACGGCTTTCATTGCATCCCACAGATTCCGGTAAGTTGTATCTGCATTTTCATTTTCTTTTAGGTATTGTTTAATTTCTTCTTTAATTTCTTCTGTGACCCACTGATTACTCAAGAGTATGTTATTTAGTTTCCATGTGTTTGCGGAATTTTTGCAGTATCCTTTGTCATTAATTTCTAATTTCAGAGCGCTATGATCCGATAATATGCAAGGGATGATTTCAACTCTTTTGCATTTGCTTAAATATGTTCTGTGAGCTAATATATGGTCTATTTTAGAAAATGATCCATGTACTGCTGAGAAGAATGTGTATTCTGATGTTGTTGGGTGGAACATTCTGTATATGTCTATCAAACCCATTTGTTCACAGGTGTGATTCAGTTCTGTTATTTCTTTGCTCATTTTCTGTCTGGTTGATCTGTCCCTTGGTGTCAGTGGTGTATTAAGGTCTCCTGTTACAATTGTGTTACTGATAATTTGAGTTTTCATTTCTGTTAATAATTGTTTTATATAACTGGGTGCTCTGGAGTTTGGTGCGTATATATTTAAGATAGTTATCTCTTCCTCTTGGAGTTTTCCCCTTACGAGTATGTAGTGACCTTCTTTGTCCTTTATGGTCATTGTTGGTTTAAAGTTCACGTTGTCTGCAAACAGAATGGCTACTGCTGCCTTTTTTTGGATTCCTGCTGCATGAAGAATTGTTTTCCATCCTTTGACTTTCAGTCTGTGAGTATCTTTCTGGGTTAGATGGGTTTCCTGTAAACAGCATATGGTTGGATTTTGTTTCTTGATCCATTCTGCTAGTCTGTTTCTTTTGATTGGTGCATTGAGACCATTTACATTAATGGTTATTACTGTTAAATGCTGGTTAATTGTAGGAATGTTATCTCTCTGCTGTTGCATCTTTATCTTTCTGTTCTGTTTAATTATTTGCTTTGCTTAGTGGTTTTTTCCTTTGTGTATCTAAACTGTCTTTCAATATTTTTTGCAGGTTTGGTTTGGTGTTCATGAAGTTCTTCAGCTGTTCTTTGTCATGGAAGTATCGTATTGCACCATCTATTTTGAATGATAGTTTTGCAGGATATATCAGTCTTGGTTGGAAATCATTTTGCTTTAGGATCTGGAATACTTCACTCCATGCTCTTCTTGACTTTATCATTTGTGCTGAGAAGTCTGCTGTGATTCTGATAGGTTTTCCTTTATAAGTGATTTGTCTTTTCTCTCTGACAGCTTTTAATAATCTATTCTTGTGTTGGATTTCTGGGATGGTGATTATTATATGTCTGGGTGTAGTTTTATTTTGGTTATGACTGTTTGGAGTTCTATATGCTACACTGATCCTGATGTCAGTTTCTGATCTCATTCTTGGGAAATTTTCAGCTATTACTTCTCTAAATATCCTCCTGACATCCTTCATGTTGTCTCCCTCTCTTTCATTAATCCCTATCATTCTTATGTTATTCTTCTTTGCATCGTCTTGCAGTTGTTGAATTGTTGTTTCCTGGTTCCTTGTTATTTTCAAAAGATCTTTCCTTTCCTGTTCACTAGCTGCAATCCTGTCTTCAAGGTCTGAAATTCTATCTTCACTTTCATTAAGACGGTTTTTACAACTTTCAGTGGAGTTTTTTATTTCCTGTATATCTCTGTGCATCTGCATTATGTATTCTGTTTGTTTCATACATTGCTCGTCTAGGGATTCTATCTTTTTGTTTAGTTCCTCCAATTTTTTATCTGTGTTTTCTTTAGATATATTTAGAATCTCTTTCATTTCTTTTATCATTTCTTCTTTTATCTGGGAGATTATTTCGAGTTTGAATTTCTTTAAAGCTTCCTGGAGTTGCTTGTCAATTTCAGTGGCTATTGTGTCCGATATATGAGGTGGATGGGATATATTTTCTTCTATATACATCGCTCCTAGGGTTTCTTGAGATGGGCTGGAGGTTTGAGGTTGTAATTTGGTCTTTCGTTTTGTCATTTTCCTATATTTCTGTGTTTCAAGTGTTATTTGAAAGCTTCCTCAGGATCTGTTGAAAATCCCCTTCTATGTTTGGAGCTACTGAGACTCTGGCGCCGTGCTACCCCAAGCCATTAGGCCTACAGAACCAGTGGCCCTCCTCTGCCTGCTCAGAACTCCGCAGTTCCAGACAAACTGGGCCTCAGGGACACTGTGCGCCCACCTGCCCCTTGGAAGCTCCACAGTTCTTCAATCGCAGCCGGGTTAGGGTACTCACCACAGGCCGCAGTGCTTCAGGAACCTGTGGACCCTCCCTGGTTGCAGAGATACCCACAGTCCTCCAGACACATGGAGAGGCCGATGCAGGCACCCCAAATCTGCCCAGCTCCTCCTCTGCAGACCAATGGCCAGGCGCGGCAGCTAAACAGGCTGGGCTAGGCTGGTAGTGTGGGCCAGCCCACCTATCGGGAGCTCAGCAGGTCTCCAAATGAAGCCGGGAATGGGGAGGCTGATGTGGAAGCCTCAAACCCACCTCTCCCCTTCACTGCACCTAGAAGCCTGAGGGAACTCCAGCAGTCTGGGCGCAGATATCCAGAGTCCTCCAGACACGCAGAGAGGCCAGTGAGGGCACCCCAGATCTGCCCAGCTCCTCCTCTGCAGACCAATGGCCAGGCGCGGCAGCTAAACAGGCTGGGCTAGGCTGGTAGTGTGGGCCAGCCCACCTATCGGGAGCTCAGCAGGTCTCCAAATGAAGCCGGGAATGGGGAGGCTGATGTGGAAGCCTCAAACCCACCTCTCCCCTTCACTGCACCTGGAAGCCTGAGGGAACTCCAGCAGTCTGGGCGCAGATATCCAGAGTCCTCCAGACACGCAGAGAGGCCGGTGAGGGCACCCCAGATCTGCCCAGCTCCTCCTCTGCAGACCAATGGCCAGGCGCGGCAGCTAAACAGGCTGGGCTAGGCTGGTAGTCTGGGCCAGCCCACCTATCGGGAGCTCAGCAGGTCTCCAAATGAAGCCGGGAATGGGGAGGCTGATGTGGAAGCCTCAAACCCACCTCTCCCCTTCACTGCACCTGGAAGCCTGAGGGAACTCCAGCAGTCTGGGCGCAGATATCCAGAGTCCTCCAGACACGCAGAGAGGCCAGTGAGGGCACCCCAGATCTGCCCAGCTCCTCCTCTGCAGACCTATCAGTATATTTAATTTTTAATGTAATTACTAATATGTTTGAATTTAAATCTACCATTTAATTATGGCTGTTTGTTTTGTTTGTCTGCTCTTATTTTTTCATCCCATTCTTTCCATATTAAATTTCTTTATTGTTTTGGAAATTCAATATTTTCCTGGTATTTTAGTAATTCTTAGCACAGTAATTATAATACATACAATTGATCTTTCATAATATGTTAGACTCTGCTTTTAGACAAAAATGACCAAATTTATCCTCTTACCTGAAACAGCCAAAAAAAAAAAAAAAAAAAGAAAAAGTACCCAGGAAAAATAATATCTCTCTCAAGACACTGAACACAAAGAAACATAGAACTAGCACACTGATTCCCCAAGTGCAATAAACCAGTAAGGTAAGACCTGTGATTGTTGCTTCAACTGGGTGAAAAGAGTTGCTAGCCTGGGGCCCTTGAGAGTGCCACAGGGAGCCAGACTTTTCAGGTGTATCCCTGAGCTGTGAGGAAGGAGTTTAACAATTCTAAACTTTATTTACGTAACAAAAGGGCTTGAAAAAAATACTTAAAGCGAAGTCTGAAAAATCTGAGAAAAATAAATGAGTTTACAATTTTAATCAGAGATAAATGATAGAAGTAGCAGTCAGCAAAGATTAGTAAGGACACAGATAACTTGAACAACAGTGTGAAGCAACTTATCTTAATAGGCATTTACACAACATGCTGCCTACAATTAGGATAATTGCTTTTTTCAAGAGAAGAAAAAAGGAAGAAGGAGAACAAGGCGAGAAAATAAGGCCAGAAAAGAAGACTACAAACTAATATCCTTCTTGAACACAGTTGCAAAAATTATTTTTAACATTTTGTCAGATTTGGAGCTGGGGATTTAGCTCAGCGGCATAAGCACCTGCCTTGCAAGCAGGCGGTCATGAGTTCGATCCCTGGTACCTATAAAAGTGAAAAAAAAAAATTTCGTCAGATTCAATAAAATATAAGTTAACATTGTAAAAATTATTACCTATTTCAAGGATACAATATTGATTAACAATTGATCATAATTTTTTTCTGTACCAGGGATTCAATTCATGATCTGGCTCTTGCCAGGCAGGTGCTTTTGCTGCTGAGCTAAACACCCGGCCCAATTGGTCATAAAATTAATGCAACTGATTATATTGATGAGATTAAAAAACAAAGCCACTTATTATTTTTTTTACACGAGGGAGACACGATATTTACAAATGTGAGTCTGATTAATTTCACATGAGTATAATCTCAAGTTGCCTCCATTTACCTATAAAATCCAAAATGTGCCATAGATATTGTAATAAAGAAAGTGCTAAAAAGGAAAGAACAACTGGGATGGGGAAAGGAGAAATGGAAAAAAGGGAAAGATTATATGTATGTAAGTATACACATATAACTGTATTTACGTATATGTGTGCAAGATATCTATACTACTAATTCTCTGTTAGTAGTATAGATATCAAAAAGAACAGTTTGTGCTGTCATTGTTTGATCATTTTTATGCCTAGATCCTGTAACCTGAACAACTACTTCTAAAATAACAATCTACAATACATTAACTATGTTGATTTCTTATCACTTTTTAAAAATTCTGTATTACTTCTTTTTTCTTTTGCTTTTTTAAAATAAAATTTAAAAAAAATTTTAAAAAGAAACAAAGCCACACAATCATCTCAATAGAAGCAAAAAAAGTTCCAACCTCTTGATAAAAAGGTCTCAAAAAATTGGATTAAAATGGAACTTCCTTAACCCCATAAAGAAGTTTTTCAAAGTCTACAACTAAATCATATTTAACAATGAAAGACTGAGTGATTTCTTCTAAGATTGGAGGTATATAGCCCATCTTCCTTAATCATCTGTACTCACATTGTACCAGATAAGCTAGTCAGTGCAAAAATTTTTTAAAAAGAAAAAATTTCAGTTTGGAAAAAACAAAATATGTCTGTGGGTAAACAGCATGATCATCAAAAAAAAAAAAAAAGGTAGGATAACTATACACAAGAGTTGAACTAGGTAGTATGATACATGATCATTATTCAAAAATCTACTATTTCTAAGGCTAGCAAGAAGGCATGAAAATAATATTTATAATAACATACATAAAATACTAGGAAGTATTTGGCAAAATAGGAACAAACTCAACTCTTTAAAAATTAGAAACTATTGCTGGAAGAAATTTAAAAAGGCCTTAATAAATATAGAAATATTTTGTTCATGGCTCAGAAATTCCATTAAGTCACTTACCCCTAAAACAATCTATACAGAATCTCAAATAAATTCTCAGAACTTTTTTTTATAAAAGCAAATCTGTTAATAAAAGACATTTCGACTTAAAATTGCCAAAAGAACTTCAACAAAGAACTAAGTTAAAGTACCACATTACTTGGATATTTAATATATAGCAACAATAGCTAAGATAGTGTGATTTGGATAATATAGAGTATAGATGAATAAAACAGGGTGGGATATTCAGAAATAGATCTTATATACTAGTTTTTAATGAATATACAAAACAATTTTTAGTAAAAGTTTTTCACAAATGGTGAAGCAACAATTAGTTATTTGGGTGACAAAATTTTTTCTAATTTATACTTAAAATGACATAAAAAAATTAACTCAGTAGGTTGTGAAACTAAACCCATAACATAAAACTAAAAACTTCTTGACGAAATCAGAAGACAATCTTTTAACCTTGGGTTACATAGATCTCTTGCATAAAATCCCCAGGCCATAAAAGAACAAATTTATAAATTAAAAATTTATAAACACTTCATTAAAAACATTCTTTGAAAATCATTGTTAACAGATTGAAAAAAAAACACAGACTGAAAGAAAGTAAAGTATTTCTGATAAAAGATTTATTTTTAAAAAATAAGAACAAAGCAAAAAATGCTCAAAAGTCTGTAATAATAATATTCCAATTTTAAAACTGGACAAAAATATGCCCTTTACCAATAAATTGCAAACATGTGTATGAAAAGGTGGTTAGCATACTTAACCGTTAGAGAAGTGTAGGTTAAAAATGACAAGATATTACTGACACCTATTAGAATGCCTAAAATTAAAGACTGGACTTACTATATGTTAGTGAACATGTGAAGCAACTGAAACCCTACTATACTACTGATAGCAGTGAAAAAAATGTATAATCACTTTAGAAATAATTTTTTAAGTTTTTTTCAAGTGTTAAACATAATACTTGATAATACCATTGATAATACCATTGACTAACCATTCTAGACCTAGATCTTGACTCAGCGCACATGTCAGTACTAATGTATGTTTTCAAATGTTTATAGCAGATTTATGCAAAATGGTCCAAAACTAGAAACTAGAAACTAACCATGTGTTCATCAACCAGTGAGTGGATAAACAAAATGTGGTATACTCACTCAAGGAAACATAAAACACCAATAAAAAGAATGTACTACAAATATACACATATAACAACGTGAATTGGTCCTGTAATAATCATGCTGGGCTTCTCTGCCAGGGTATATAGTAAATAATATATTTTTACATGTATTTAGAAAATACAAACTAACTTCTAGTGACAGAAAGCAGATTGGATTGCCTGGTGCCTTGGTTGAGGCAGTTATCACAAAGAATCATAAAAATAAGAAACTTATAACCAAGAGAAATTTATTTCTCATAGTTGTGAAAATGGGAAGCCCAAAACTGAGGTGCCAGTAGGTCCATATTGGTGAGAGTCCTCTTTTGGGTCAAATTGCTGGCTTCTTGTATTTTCATATTAGGAAAAACAGAGAAAAAAGAAAGCATTGTCATGTCATTCTACAGGACAGTAACCTCTCTCTTGAGCAAAAATCCCTCATGATATAATTACCTCACACAGGTAACCCCCATTATTATCATATTACATCAGTAAGATTTCAACATATGAATTTTTGGGGTACACAGTCAGGCAGTCCACAAATGACGTGGAGGATGTGTTATCTGAAACCTAAGATGACATGATTTCTTGCAAAGACAGTAGTCTTCTTCTAACAATACTTCAATTTTAAATGTTCAAAGATGTTGAAAACTAAAGAATTTAACAGTGAGCATCTATATTCACCACCTGCACTCTACCTTTAAAAGTACTTTACTTTAGCACATCTATCCGAGAGGAGTTTGTTTTTTTATTTTTGTCTGTCAAACACATGAGGACAGCAACAAACCAGGATCATTTCCATCTCTTTTCAGAGTTTGTGGGGGGTTTTGTTTCATTCCGTTTGATTTTTAAAGATGAGTCAAAGGCTGTGTCCGTGTGCTTCCTTTGAGACGTGCATACCTTCAGGGCACTCACCCAAGGACAGGATAGCTTACCAGGACTGTCTCCCTTGGCAAATCCTGAAGTGCTGCATGAGTTCTGTGAGACCACTGAAGTACAGCTCATCCTCTTGGTCACAACTTTCTTATCAACCACAAGTCTCTTGGAAAGAACTGCCTTGTATTTCAGGCTGTGTTCTATAGAACTGTAGCTCCTCTTGCATTATATCCCTGCAATTATTTGATATCTTGTTAGCTCTTTGTTGTTTTCAGAAATTAAAAAAAAATTTTTTTTTCTTGAGCTGTCTTAGTAGCAAAGTTACTCTGAATGACTTCGACTACCATTACCAGAAGCATAAATCTCTCATAAAACCATTCAAATCACAATTTCATCCCTATCACTTCACCAAAACAACTCTTCTCTAGGTCACCAGGGAATCCCAGTTTGGCAATTCCAATGGTCAATTACCAGTTCTCATCCTGACCTTTCTGCAACATCTGGTATTAATGGTCAAACCTTGCTTTATTCACTGAGCTTCTGGGACCTGCCACTCACCTGGGTTTTTTCCCACCTCAACTAACTGCTCCTTCCTAGGTCCTATGCTAGAATCTCTTCCTTAAACTGACCAAAGTGACCAGGACTAAAATCGTTACATGTCTTTTCTTTATGCCTATTTGCTAAATTATCTCCCATAGGTTTAGATAGCTTATGCACTCATTTGTAAAATGTCATGAATGAAATCCTAAATTTAAATATTTTAAAGACATACACTTTTCTAATTTTTTCAGTTATCTAAGCATCATGTTTTGACTGTCTTGATTTCAAACTATTATTAAATACTCAAATGATCTTATAGCTTAACAAAGTTGAACTAATAAAAGATTGAGAGATAATTCTTAGAAAAAGGGAATAATTTACTAAGGTTCTGATATTCTTCACTTATATATTATGTATCAAATTATTTATGCAACATTTTTCATTGAGTGTTTAGTGTGGTAGGTGTCTTGAAATCAACATGTCCAAAACTGAATTCTTAATTCTTCTAATCCCATCCCCACCAAAACCTTTTCTTTTCAGTGTCACATTTATTTATTTATTTATTTATTTAATCTATTTTCTTAACACAAGGTATTGCTATGTAGTTCAGGACACCCTTGAATTTAAATTGTAACTCAGTGACTTGACTTCCAGTGATCCTCCTGCCTCAGACCTCTAAATGCTAGGATTATAGGCATGTACCATCACGACCTGGTAGTGTTACCTATTTTTAATAAATGATACTGTTTGCCCAGATTTAAAATCTATGTGTCAAGAAATTTATAAATTTAAGACTTATCAGTGTTGCAAAACATTCTGCTTCTGTATCTTCATTTACTGTCTCTGTTCCATTCTTTTGTAATTTTTTTAGTGCTCAGAAATGATATGCTTAACCCCTTCACCATGTTTTGTATGTCTTTCATATAATACCTTCACTTTGGCTCTTTGTGCTTCATTTATGTGGACTTATCTTCTAGTTCACTGATCTTTTTGACTAAATCTAAAGTGCTGTTAAACCAGTAAGTCCTTAAGTTCACTAGTGTATTTTCTATCATTAAAATTTCTATTTCATATTTATTTTACATTTGTAGTTATCTCCTAAGCTTCATCATATTATTCTCTATCCTTTTTTGACATAGTAATCTCAATTGATTTTTAAAAATGCGTATCTGGTCCTCCAGTGACAGAATTTCCAATACATCTGTCTCATTCATCATTATCCTAATTTTCAGTCATTTGCTCCCGTTTCCTGATATGCAGAGTGGATGTTAGACATGTGATGCTCTAGATGATATTTTCTTTCAAAGAATTTACTTTAGTAACTAACAGGAAGTAGAAGAAACTTGTCAAGAAATATGGATTTGAGCTGATTCTGGTTTGATTTTCAGTCTTTAGGAAGTCTACTTTATTTGCAATTCATTTTTAATCCTAGGGTATAATTCTCTGGGGCTCCCAAGAGAATGTAGTAAGTGTTAACTAAACCTCTCTTCATCTGGGTGGACTCTAAACTCTTGTCTCTTCAACCCCTGAGGTTGATATGAATCCTGCTCACCTTCTTAGCCCCTCTGCCAATGCTGCTGGAAATGTAATTATTTCAAAGGGGAAACTACACTGAGTATTGGGCTCACTCTCTTTTTCTTTATGGGGGAGAGTATTTTTTTGGAATTATATTTTGGCTGTCTTGGTAGCTGTACAATGACTATACCATCATTTTAAAAATATTTTATCCAGCTTTTTTAGTTTGGAGTGCGTAGGCTGACACAACCTAGTATGCCATAGCATAGAAGTCAGTCTTGTGTTTCATTTTCTGTCTTCAATATCACATTCAAGTCTGATCTATCTGAAAGTTCTGTGGGTTTTTCCTTCCATATGTATCTCTCTTCCCCCTTTCTATTCTTGATTGTAAACAATTATACAATTATTATGACTGTATTGTCAGCCAGCATATTTTCCCACTCACAAAATTGAAGTAGCCTCCTAAATGGCAGAGGAGTTGGTTCTAGGTGAAAAGTCAGATTTTATTTTGGCATAACAAAGAAGGAATATAAAATGGGTATGAATAAAAGCATTTTTGTGCATTTGGTGTTAACATAAAAACCTGAAGAGATCCCTTTCTGATCCCTTGTATTTTCTCAGGGGGAGGGATGGAGTGCAAAGTTTAGAGATTTAAGGAGAGTGGGAAAGTGATTTAACAAAAAACAATTAAGTATTATTGCAGCCTCATTTGGGGCTGGCAGTGAACATAGTAAACCCAAGCCACCATGTTGTTTGACACACACAAGTAAATATTTGGCTCACCAAACTTCACGCTTTGTAAGTGAATACAGTCAAGGCACAAAATATGCTGGAATTTTAGGTTACTGAAAAGATTGTTATTATTACTGGAGTGATGGCCTGAAAGCTCTAACTTGGATAAGAATGAAATAAAGCAAAGGCTGATACATTTGTGTAAATTAAAATGGTCAGTGACCAATAGGTCCCAAGTAAAATGAAAGCAGCAGTGTAATGGGGATAGTTGAACAGAAAAGCTAAAAGTAAGAGGATTGTGACCAGAGGTAGCCTTCAAAATTAGTGGTGTTGAAGGTGGATAAATTGCAGGTGATGACAGCGTCTGAGTTGAGGCCTTGGCAGTTGAGAGGAAGTCAGAAGGGGAGGCAGTGAGATGTCTTGATGAAGGCAGTGGATCTGGGTACTGAAGTGACTCATGGTGATGGCAGGGCCTGGAGTGAGAAAAGACCAGAAGCTGTAGGCAATGTGTGTCAGTGGCTGGGAAGTAAGGAGAATGCCCTAGCTCAGTGGTGGTGGGTCTAAGTAGGAGATGACTAAGTAGGGCATCAATAATGTAGAAAAAAAGTGTGTCTAGGTCCTAAGTAGTGTGGAGTGCCAGACATCAACTTGAAGTGACTTCTTAAGTCAAGTCTCAGAACTGAACCAAGGCAAGAAAATATAGGGCATGGGGTAGGGAAGGAAACACTGTTAGTCAGGGGGTTGTAACAGATAATCGTCAAGTCACCATGCAACAGTACAACATAATGAAGTATTTGTACTCCCTGGACATGAAATATACTAAACAGGGGCCAGGGATTTAGCTCAGCCACACAGTCACCTGCCTGAAAGCCTGAGATCATGAATTTAATCCCTCCATAACCAAAAAAGAAAGAACAAAAGAAATCCACTAGACATTCTTATTTCTTTTCTGGAAGATGAACTCAGTTTGTGGTACTAAATAGAGTCTAAATGAAAACCACTAGTGTTAAATAACTTTCTTGTAGGACATTACTAAATACTCATTATTTCTCAAGACTCTGAAGAAACATTTTAGCCACAAAAGTGGCTTTCTTGATTAAAACAGCAAAGTTGCTCATTTTCCCAGACACACGGCATTTTTATGTCTATGCATATAAATGCATAATTTTGCTCAATAATGTGCCTGGTGATGGCTTGATTCTTCGTGCCCAATATTGCATAAATTTTTATGCATGTACTCCTCTCAAAAAAAGTAGAATATGGCCTTCATATTACATAAAGATTTGAAATAAGACCATTTCATTTGTTGATTAGGTCTGAATTATCCAGAAAGCCCAAGTTTAAACAGAAATCTTGGTACATGTTTCTATTCAAACAGTAGATATTTACTGAGTACTTAGGAAGTACTATTGTTTTAAAGGCTAGAGATACATGAGCTAGATTTATTTTTATAATGAATTCTTTTTAATTGTGTACTTCTGCTGACAAATCTAAGAGCATGTAATGAAAAGGGAAAAATGATCCTGTAATCTGATCCAAAGGACAAAAAATAGTCTAGAATAATAGTATTGCTGACAATTCACTAATTAATTTGAAAATTTATTATAATTTAAGAAGTCTCGTACATTTGTTTTTCAATACACTCTGATAATAAGTATTAATATTAATTGAGAAAAATTGTAGTGCTTTTTTCCATGAAACTGCCAACTTTTTCCATCATCTACAGAATTAAATCTTTAGATTTATTAATGCTTATGCTTATAACTTCCTTAAACCTTAGGACAATCCAGGTTTTTTAAGACAACACTTTCAAAAGTATTCAGGATTGAAAAATAAAATATGCACTAAAGTTATTTATAGACCAATGAACTATAAAATAGTAATAATGTATTTCAGGAGAAAAAATATGTAGAAGCCAAATATGAATTTCTAACAGTGTAATATCCAGGTTAATTTTTCTATCCATAAATAACTATGAGTTTTCTCTTAAGTTTCTTGGGCTTTTTAAAGTTAATTATTCAAAAAGAAAGACAATGTTGATTAATGGGAACTTGAGTTTAGAACAGATTTTTTAATGAGCAGTGACATATGATATTTATCTGCAGAATCAGTAAAAGCTATTAGCTTTGGTTCCACCACAGAAAGACAGCGGCATGCTATGCATGATATCCAGAGAAAACACTGAAATAGTTTAACAAGCAAATTTTATTGTACCCTAAGGGGTGATTTTTAGTCAAGATCACTCCAAGTCTGCTATAACAAAGGTCAGGATATAAAGAACACAGAGGTACTGTCCAAAGTGCCTTGATCTTTTCTTAGTAACTTACAGTGTGACTGTCACCCACGACATTTTCAATTGACAGTCTTTCCTTTAAATCTGGAGATATTATTTCCTATTTTCTTTCACTTGTTTTCCCCCCGCCACTTATAAGTTGTTGCATGAAATCTGTATGTCTGCACGATTGCTTTTAAAAAGACTTGTCCTAAAACTGATTTTTAGAATGTAATCTGTTTCAACTGTCATCCTAGTCAAGCCAATGAAGTAATTTTGTTTAGTTCCTATGGTTCAGAATTGTCCCCTGAGTTTCTGAGGTTAAGATTTTGGCCTAACAAAATGATAGCTTATGCATCACTAAACATTTTTTCATTAATGATTTTTTGTATGCTATTACATAGCGATATTATTTTGAAAACTGAAAGTTCATGCAAAGATATTCTATGTCTTAAACTATCAGTAGTGCATTAGAGAGGGTTGTAAACTCATTTTACAGATGATGACCAGGTTGAGACTTAAAAATAACAAGAGAAGTGGGGTAAGAAATATAGATACTGCTATCTGTTGTATGCAAAACAGCAATCTATTATTCGTTTTCTTTAAGGGATCAAAAAAGGCTGGGCATGATCAAATCCAATTCTTGTTTTACTCTTTCTCAAATGTCCATATTTTGGCATGCACTGAGCACTTATTCTGTGCCAAGATTTCTGTTAGGTGCTTACTATATCTTATCTAATTTGACTCTGGCAATGTCATAAGGCAGTTGTCACAGCTAAACAGTTAATGTTATGTAGGCTGAAAAGATAAAGTGTTTTACTTCGGTTTTACAGAGCAGGATCCAGAACCAAAAATCTAATTCCAGAGCATTTACCCTCAAATCAGATTGCTAAACTTCTCTTCATACTGAAAGTATGACCCGTGTTCAAATATCTATGATTTTTTCGTTCCTTTACTTTGCAATGGGGAAGTGGATGCTGTAGGCTTATCCAGGGTCACAGCTATGCTTGACTTGAAGCATAGCTGTTACCCCTGTATCACACTGCACCTTAATCCCATTCTTCTCTCAAATTAAAAAGTGTAAATATCAGTGTTCTTTGTTTTTTTTTCTTTGTATAGCCTAGTATTTTTCTCTCCCATGGGAAACAACTTTCTATATGGTTAAAAACAGAAATCTTTTTAAGTTGTCTGTGTCCACATAATGGCTAAGCAGGTTGTTTCTTCCTGTCTTAATGATACCTTTTAATGATTGTCAACAGGTATATGCATAGGCTGTGCATGCATGAAAAACAATCTAATCTTGAGGAGAAATGACGTAATTGTAAATATATCTCCAGAGTAGCTACTTTCACTTATATTTACCTGTTTTCACAAAATAGTATTTTTTAAAAATGAGAGTAGGACTTTAACCATTTAAACCATCTTTAGCATTGTTTTTACTGCATGCCTATAATCCCAGTACTCAGGAAGGCAAAGGTATGAGCATCCCAAGTTTAACCCTAGCTAGTCCCCCTTAGTGATTTCATGAGACACTGTCTCAAAGTAAAAAAATAGAAAAATGGCTCAGGATGCAGCTTGGCACAAAGACCCTGGGTTTAATCACTAGTACCACAAAAAAGATAAAGTTGTTTTTATTATTATCTATACGTGTTCTAGTATAGGAGCTCGGTGGTCTCAGGGTTTTGTCATTTACCAGTAAAATACATAATGTTCTGATTTCTAGCTATGTGATTTCTGGTGAGTTACACCATTATGACTCCTTTACTTCATAAAATGGGAATGATCAGTGCCCCTAATCTAGAAGATTATAATGATTAAGTGAGTTAATTCATATTTTTAAAAATCTTTGCTCTTAGAATCCACACAAAGAAGTTGGTAATCAGATGATCAGGTTGATTCTTTGTGTATTTAACACACACACACACACACACACACACACACACACACACACACACACATCAAAGCTCCCAACTTGATTTGTTGCTTATCCAACTTTCCCCTTTGGCAGTACCTTCATGGTAAATCTAAACTTCATGAACACAAATTATAATACCCTCTCTAGATGCAATCATTTCATTTTTGAAATTGGAGAAATGCTGAACCACAATAGAAGTGACCCATGACAATAAAAGACATTTTGAAATCAATAAAATAAAGAAGCTTACAACTAAAAAAAAACAGTAGCACATTTGAGCTGAGAAATTTGATGAAAGTTCCTCCTATGTAAATCATCAATTATTTTCTACCTCGATGAAGGTTATAGTACTGTCACCCTTTGTACAAAAAGAAATCTTGAACCAAATGACTGCTCAATGTAATGCCTTCCAAAAAGTTTAGGGAGATGAAATGTATCATGTTTCTCATGATAGTGGGAAATCATAGTTTTAGAATGGCAAACCAAATTCAGATTTTAGATCCAAGAATATTAGGAACAACTCAACCTTATCTATAAAACAAATGTGATTGAAAACCGTAACATTGAGACAGTTGTCAGAGCTAAGCACATACTACTTGAATGTGAAACCTTAAAGTGATAACAAAGGGAGGGTCAGCTTCCAGTGTAGGCCACGGCTAGGTAATTTTTAAAGATAACTGTAATGCAAATGTCGAGAAATACTTTCCCAAAGATTTGCTGGCAAACTTAAATTTGTGAATATTCATGAATACTTAAACCATGCGTCTTTTATCTAATAACATGACAAAGTTCCCTGTAAGTTATATTATTTCATACTATGTTTTCTCCCCCTATAAACCTTGCTCTGATGGCAAGTACCATGAACTTTGTTGATTACCATTTTGCATTGGTGTTGCTTAGATTTTGTTTGCCTGTGAGTTGGCAGGAGGCTCTACTGGGTGAAATCCTCCCATTCTACAAAGATTTTAGGCTAAAAGCAAACATATAAAATGAAGAAAGACAAACATGCTTCTGAATGTTAATTTAATTAATAAATACATCACTGAATAAAGCATACAAATCTTGCATGTCCCTATGTATATTATGCCTACATTTGTAGTCCTGAATCAACAATGTGACTGTTATTTTTTTCTATGTACATTGCATGTTCTGATTTAAAATTTCAAAATGCTTTCCCATGTCAATGACAATCTTAATAGAGTCCAATTAGTTCCACAAGGCACTTTCTGATGCACAAGCCTCTGGCTTGATTGCGGTGAATGGTGGGTATTTCCTGTGTTTAAGCCCACATATGGATTGAGTAAGGCAGTGGCAGAGGGACTACTGTTTTCCTTCACTACATCTTCATTTCTTTTTCACAGGCTAAGCCTTTTTTGTTTTTCCTGGCTCTGTTGTCAAAATACTGACCAAAGTTTTGGCTCATGGTTTGGAACATCAGGCCAAAACAATCCTCTGGAAACTAGTGTGGCAAAATATATTTTAATCTATACATTCACCATTCAACCATGCGCATAACCACACCCATTGGCCCACTCTGTGGTTTAAAAACAACACTGGTTAGCCCCCAGAACAGTCTGATTTATATGACAAGTTTTTTTCAAGCCTGCTCTATCAACATTAAAAAATGTTCTGAAAAAAAAAAAAGTTCTGAGGCTTGGTTTCATCACATCTCAGGGTGGGGGGTATTAACTATAACAGGACATTCTTGTTTCTGTTTTTGCTTTTGAAAATGAATCCCTGTGTAATTCTGTAAAATTTCTTTGCAAATGCGTCCAAATAAAAATTGGAAAATAGTGCAATTAACAGTATGTCCTAGATGTTTACAAGTAAAATATTAGTAGTTTCTTTAAATGAGTAACCATATTTTCCTTTTTATTTCCTTTTAATTCAGTGATTGATTTCTTTAAATGTTAGAATCCACCTTTGTGTGTCTCTCTCTGTCTTTCCAAAAGTGATGGATTAGTTCTTTGTTAACTATACTTCATGATAAAAAACCATCAAGAATTGACCTGTTAGCCAACTTTAAATATTACTCCAGAGATAGGCTTATCCACAAGGTTCCTGAAGAACTTTACTACCTGTGAATCCTGTTCTTAATTATTCATCCATTTCATTTCCTACTCGGAACAACCACTGAATCCATATTTTAAAGTTCTGAACTAATGAGTACTTGAATGAATGCCAATAGTCTTCTATGACAAAAAAATTTTTTTAATTTGCATCTAGAAGTACCTTCATCACTCAAAGAAGTTTGCTGTAAGCAAGGCTATGCTGGAAATTCCTGAATTACATTAAATGTGACACCTGGATTTTCTCCCAAATGAATGACAAGACCTAGTCAGGAAAATGTCCTTTGACTTTAAATGAGGTATTAAACCTTTCAGCAAAATGCAATTTATAGCCAGTAATACAGAAATTTTAAATAGTTTCTCTTCCCTTTGCTGAAAAAGAAAAAAGACAGAGGAAAAAGTAGGGAGGGGCAAATTTCTGTAAAACACAAGCATCTCATTCTTATTCATTCTCCCTCTCCTAATCGCTGTCTGTCCCTTCCCCCTAATTTTCTCTCTCCTAATCTATATCTTTAATAGGTTTGAGGACAATACTTGCAAAGGTTTGAAATCTAGGCCCTCCTTTCCTAAAATAAAGAACAATTTAATTTGGGAATATAGCATAAGAGGGGGAGAGGAGATGGAACAAAAATTGGGTTGAAAGCACGATTTTTGATTCCTGGTGACATACTTCGAGCTAACCCATAACACAATGTTTATTTTAGTTAGCTCTATCTTTAGCTGTAATTGTTCTGTTCCCTGTCCTCAACTCAATTGCCATTTGCTAAACTGAATTTCCATAAACCAGAGATGTTCCCTGTTTCAAGTACACTGGTACTTTTAGATTCCCAGAGTACTGATACCACCTGGAGGCTTTCAAATGCATTTAGCAGGAAGATTTGAGATCTTGAATCAAAGATCATGCATTCTCTATGCACCTAAGAACTCTGATTGCCTGCCAGCTGTCTTCCCCTGGAATCTATCCATTCTGCACTACTCACAACAAAAGCGCCAGTATAATCTCCTCCCAAACCTGCACCCAAGGGTGGAATAGAGGGTGGTAGTAATGACAGACCCGTACCTATCTGTTTTTAAATTGAAGAAGCAGCACATAGATCAAACTTCAAATCACATCCAACACTCAGGGAAAATCCACAAATGCATTAAAAATTTATGCTGAGCCTGAATCTCCTACATCGAAATGAGCTACATTTTCATAAATTAAATCATCTCTTGCAGGGATCCTAATAGAAGATTAAAACCATTTAGCTATTTCATCAGAAATTAAAGAGAAAAGCTGAAAATATCTGGAGCAAGCAAAACACAACTATTTTTTTTAGTTATGATCTGTGATGTTTAAATATTGGTCTTAAAAATATTGGCTATTGAGTTGCCAATAGAATTTTTAGCTATAAGACTAATAAAATAATCCTTAAAGCTGAAAAAAATTAAAAATTATTATATTGTACTATTTTTATTACAATGTGCAGTTTATCACCAATTAATAATTCATTCTGACTCTCTAATGCAACAGGGATACATCTGTTTTTAATACTTGCTGTATAGATTCATTAGACTGCCAGTCTTTTTGCTCTGTTTCTGCAGTGGCAGAATAAATATCATAATTGATATTACATTTATGCCTTTGTGTTTCTTTTTTGTACAAGATCAGAGACATTACTGGGCCTGTTAATGTGACCTTGTTTTTCAAGTCAGGTGATTAATGTAAAGAATGACGTGTGTCCACTTACCATCTATTGGCGATTACAAAGATACCGTGGACAATCAAAATCATAATTCCAAATGAAAAGAAAGCATGATTCGATTCTTTAGAAGTGTTTAGAAGAGTGCACAGCAGGGCATATTTTTTTTCTTACTGGCAAGAGGGTGTAACTGGATACCTTAACATTACTGAGAACATGAAAACATGAAACAAAAGTATTGATTCAAGAATTCACTGAAGAAAAGAATCCAAGTGCACACTGGCTGTTTCATTTTATTCTTTTAAAGGATGAGTTATATCAGTTGTTGATGGCAGGCTGTTACAAATTTGGCTGGTCTTTCTCTTTTTGCTTTTTTTCAGTATACAGAGGGAAAGCGTTATTGGTATTGTTAGATTTATTTTATGGCCTCTTTAATTGCATCAGCTGTTAACTAGATCTAGATATAATGATATTTAAAGGGAAAAGGACAATCATCTCCAGAAACAGCAGTGTAGTGGAAAAGCCTGACTAATTTAACCACACAGTACTCTATAATGCTGGGCTTCTTCATGCACACAGATGGATCCCAGAAGGATGAACAGTGCTAGGTATGCCCAGGCTCCACTCATTGGTTGGCCAAAAGGAGTGCTTTATATCACTTCAATACACACGTTGGTAGGGTTTGCTAGAGGACAGAAGCAAGACATAATGTCAAGAAAGTTCGAGATTTGCAAGTGTCTAAAGCTAGTTACACAAAATGCTACTCTTCCTTTATTCACCCCTCTAAATAATTTATATTTTCCTGAAACTTTGCTACAAGTAAATGAAGAGCTGTATGATTCTATCTCAGACAGAGATACCACAGCAAAATAGGGACTATTTGAAAATGATAGCTGGAAAAGCATAATAGTTTTACTGCTGCAGTGATTACTTCTCTAAATACTAAACATGAGAGTATTGTCTAAATTCATCATCAGTACAAAGATCTGGGAAAAAGTCTCCAAGTTATATGTCTTCCAAAGAAGGACATATTTTTGTATTGTCCAGAAAAACTATATTTGTGTTACATTACATTCCATAGTTGTGAATATAAACATGGGTTCATGTTTTTCTGATCACAAGGAACAGAAATTATTCAAGTGTCTAGGGGGAACTCCAATCCTCAGATCCTACCACTAAGTAGATGTTTTAGATAAGGGGAACAGCAGTTCCTTCAACAGGTTTCTAGCTGGACAGTTCTAAAATTAGAATTATTTACTTAGGTCTCACAGCAAGCATAGAAAGGTGGTAACTGTTCAGGGATCACTGCAGAAAGAACATTGCTGGTATTACCCCCAAATGGTCATGCATTCCATCAATGATCCTATGGTTGCACCTCTGTTGCCAGGCACTAGCTAGAGGTGAAAGTCAGCTTTTCCTGCATGTGCCCCTACTAGGAAAGTGCAGCTGCTGAGCTAAATTTTCAAAATGCCCCTAGTCTCTTTCTCTCTCCTAAAACAGATGTGCACTGCAGGAGGAGGGCATCTTTACCTGGAAAAGGCCTATTGTCTTCAGGTGGCTCATAACCCATGACTAGCAACCTCTCTGGAGGAGCACAGGCATTTTTCCAGTAAACAATCTGGGTGACCTGCAATCACCTTACTTACTATTTTTGGGAAAAAGGACCCAGCTGATCCTTTCTGGCTATCCCGGATTTCCCAGTGCTTTGACTGGTTCCTTTCAGGGATGATTCCTTAAAGCAGTGACAGCATCAGAAATTCTCTAAAGCCTTTACTAAAGACCAGATTGTGCATGTCTTAGCTTCCAGCTATGATAATCTATACACACTTCTTTTTAACCTCTTAGATTGTATATTCACAGTAGATGGCTGGGGGGGGGGGCGGTCAAGACTTCCCCAAATAGCCTTTGGAAGCCTCCATCTGTCCCCTAAAACAAAAAAGGGTGTCCATAAAAGAGAAGAGAGGGGACTTGGTTTTACTCACTGTAATTTTCTACTTGCAGGCTGTTTTGGATAGTAAGGAAAGGACAGTGACCACAAGACAGTTCTCAGAATTGTGGAATGAAACCAAGGGAGGAGAAAGTCTGGAGACAGAGCATTCTTAGAAATCAGAAAGGAAAATCTTGATTTGGTTCACTGAAATAAGTCAGCAAAAAGGCATCGGGTTTTGGGGATTGTTGTGTTCTGGCCACAGACCACGCAGGACTGGGCAGAAATACACCCCAGCTTGTGGCTGTGCGTAGTATTGAGTTAAAGGGGTTACACTCAGAATCCGACCTGGGTTGCTATCCAGAGTGTTCCACTCCACCACCGGGCTGGGTCTTTGCTTATTGAACGCATATTTATGGTGGCTCCTCTAGCGTTAGGCACTATTTTAGAGGCATACAGCGCTGCTATCATCACAACTGCAGCCCTGCGGGATGGCGCAATCAGGGTATTGCGGCAGCAATCAGGGTATCCTTCCAGCAATCAGGGTAGCGCGAATGGGTGTGCCCTTCCCTGGGAGAAGAGCTTCCCGGCTCTAGGCGGTGGGCGGGGAGAAGGACCGGATAGGCCCTTTTGCTTTGGTCACTTTTGAACAGCCGAGATGCTATTGTTCTTGCTAACGGGGCAAAAGAAAACTGTGCCAGGGTGCTGGAATCGAATCCCTACCAGCCACGAGGGCTCATTTTCCAAAACACTGCTGCACACTAAGTGAAACTTCTCTTCTCAAGCGTCTCCTTGGTGAAAGTTCTGGGTTTCAGACCAGGCCTCTGCGGCAAGCAGGCAGGAGTTAGGTAACTTTATACCCCTTTCCCAGGGGCCCAAGGCGTACTACCCAGGGGACTCGCGAGGTCTTCCCTCCCCGTCCTGCCTGGTGTCCAGAGAGGACCCTGACTCCCGCCCGCAGCAGCCAGGGCTACCTTGATGGCTGGGCCCTTGGCCTGAACCACCCGGCACTGCAGAGCCGACTCTCCCGTCCTGGTTCCAACGAAACCTTCGAGCAGACGCTGAAGGTGCATTGCGAGGACGGAGGCTTGGACCGCCCGGCGACCGAGCCCTGGAGGTCACTGCGCGCGCTCCTCCCGCTAGCCGGGGAAACACTTCCCGGCTCCCCGGGCCCCGCGCCAGGGCAGCCGCGCCCTGCTCTCTCCCCACGGGCTCTGCCTCCCCGACGCCACAGGTGGCGGGCTGGACGCGGTGGGCACGCGAGCACCACTCCCCAGCTGGCCTGGCCTTGGCTCCCTCTGGGCGCGCCCAGGCCGTTGGAAAGGCTGCCTTCAGCTGCGGGTCTAGCCCGGCTCCGTTCTAGCCCGCGGCCTCCTAGTCCCAGAACCTTCCTCTAACCTCTCCTGGGGATTTAAAGCCTCCGGATCCTTTTGGCTCATTCTTCTTGCTCCCTCCCCAGCGCCCCCAAACAGGAGCTGGGAAACTGGGCCAGGGACTGGGAAACAGCGTTGACCCCCGCCGCAGCCACCGCG
This sequence comes from Cavia porcellus, assembly GCF_034190915.1. Lineage (NCBI taxonomy): Eukaryota > Metazoa > Chordata > Mammalia > Rodentia > Caviidae > Cavia > Cavia porcellus. The sequence continues at coordinate 47,732,465 of NW_026947493.1, read as the reverse complement.
GAGCTGAGGGGAGAGGCGGGGAAGGGAGGGAGGGGCTCGAGGGGACCGAACCCTGGGAGAGGCCAAGGGTTGGAGCAAACTGATCCTGCAGGGCTAAGCAGAAGCAGCTGCTGGTAATAGGTGCCGCCGGGAGGGAGCCGGTTTCCCAGCCCCGGCCTTCCCGCATCCTGCGGGCGCGCGGGCGGTGGTGTGGGCTGGACCGCTCAATCTACAGTCCTCAATGCAAACGCACCTAAAATAAGGTTGGACCCAGAGCCCCTGAGGTCTTCCAGAGCTGAGCTCCCCACTAGGAGGGATTAAATGCTCCTTGCTCTCCGCTTCTCTGATCCAAAAGAGCGCTCTCCTTTGTACCCGACCGAAGGTACTAAAGGCGCCCTTCAAAGCTTTAAGATGGGACCGTGGATGGCACTTTTTCCAGACACTTAGCATCCTTGCAGACAGATATGGGCAAATACTTCCCAGTATTTCCTGAGTTTGGGCTGCCGGGACGAACCTCAATTACTAGTTCTCCTTTGGTCATCTTTTCCAAGTACTTTCGAAAAGCAAAATGCCTGCTGAAGCTTCGCATGCTTAAAATACTAGGCAAGAGTTCATAAATGGAAATTTAGGAAAAAGTCCGTTCTGGACCGAAATCTGCAACAAACTCGAACGGCTGATCTTTATCATTTTATATCGCTCCATTCATCCACCTAAACATAAAACCCTCGTGACTTTATGTAGTTTGCACAAACCGTAGGCATTTGGCACTTGCACTTGTGTTTTATTGATACGTTCATGAATTGGCAATCGGCCTTCTCGTAAATACGTAGTACTTTTGCATCCTAGAAAAATAAAGTTCAGATCAAGTTATTGTGTTTACAATTTATGCAATTTTTAAAATTGAAATAAATTTCTTTAAAGATCCCCCCCACACACACACACACAGTGTCACTTCTGTTCTGCCTCTAGCCCATTACTTTAGTGATATCTGGTAATAAAATCTCTCCGGCCCCAAAATATAATCAGTCTGGGATTTCTTTCTTTGGATGTTTACATCATGCAGAGTTTTCGTTACCATCTTGTTAACATGTTCTGGTTAAATCAAGGCATGCTAGAAAAGAAAAGCAAAACTCATTCTTATAGGGAAATACTCTTTCTTAAATCCAACTTGATTGAAACACAGCGGCAGCACACTTTATCTTCGACTTTCCAGTGAAACGTGTGTTCAACTTCACTTACCAACTGATACAAGTCATTGGCTGAATTTTGTCTTCACATTTGATTACGGTAATACATTGCTTTCCCATAAAGGTACGTCCTGAAACAAAACTGCTTCCAGAAGCAAGCCACTCCCATTGCATACTTACTTTTCCGCGACAGGAAACTTATCACCAGAGGATATATTTTCAGTTTCTCTCGTTCAGGGGTTGGGAGCTCTCTAAATAAATGAATGAAATTTGAATGCCTGCTTGAGGAAGTTCACACATTTCTGAATTTTGGATTTGGACAAAGAAGCTGTTCCCAATCTTGGGGAAATACTGTAATCTACTACTTGGAAACAGCGTCTGGAACGGCATCGGTCTTGGAGGTTCCCCCGCAAAAATCCCGCCGACAGCTGCCTGTAGATTTATGTCGGAAGAAACGTCACTGTCCAGGCCATCATCTGGCCGCTTCCACTTTTACTGGATAAGCGTAGCTGGGAAGAATCAAGCACAATATATGTTGAAATAGAATGAGGGAAATCTCGAATTCTCAAACTGTATCATAATTTCTAGTTTCACTTCTCCTCCTTCCCCGCCTCCCCCGACCTCCTATCCAATCTGCAGGACCACGTGTGTGGTTTCGCGGCGCTCAGGCTCTTCTGGAGTTTCTTACACAGTTTTTGTTTTTTCCTCTCAAGTAGTCAGAAAAATAATGCCGTGGGGGATGGTAAAGGCCTGACAGCAAATTGCAGAGCTAAAGGCACAGCAAGGAGACGCGTCTGCAGGGTCCTCCCTAGAGCGTCAGCTCCCCAGTTCTCCGGGATTTGTATTAGACTGCTACAAAATGTACCAGCGCCCTAGGCTTGAGGAAAGAGAGGAGTCTTGCTTAAGAAGCAAGATTTTCTTAGAAGGGAGGAGAAATCAATAAAAGAAAACCCTCCTACCCGAGATACATTTTGCTCGACTATCTGCCCTAGGCTCAAATCTTATCCTCTTTGGCCATAAATTCCTCCCGGCTCGCCTCAGGTGCTCGGTTGTTCCGTGGGTCTGTCTGTCTGTCTCCCGCTCAAGCTCAATTTTCACATAAAGTGGCTCACCCACTTTGGCTTCTTGCAGCCATTTTCACAGGTATTTCAATAGGAAGTACAGAAACGGTTAGATCAGCATTTCTAGGTCTCGGTTAAGGTCCAACGTGCATTCCTGTCCCTCTGTGCCCGGCCTCACTGGAAATCAACAGCACGGAGCACACACAGGTAAAGCAAGGCTGCATTCTTCCTGCACCGATGTCACGGAATCTGATTGAAAGTAAGAATTCTCCGTGTTGCTGAACTGCGACCCAAGTTTATTAAATTAGTGACTTGAAACTACTAAGAAATTATACATAACTTCAAAGATGAAAAATTGCTGTAAGCGATCACACTGCAGTGACCACAGGGATCATATTTTCTTATTTTCGTATTTGTGAATAATTCGTTTTTTATTCCAACAAACATTTTATCCCAGCTGATTACCAGTGGTTTCCTTAGCTGATTGTGAGGTAATTTGAGTTTTCCTTTTGCATTTATAAATCTTATGATTTGAAGGGAAGTATCTATATCACGTTAGATTTAGGCAAATTATTGGACTAGCCATCTACTTCAGGGTTTTCAGCAAATTAAAATTCTAAGATAAAGATTTCAGAATAAAACAGCCATTAGTTTACAGCATTCTGTATATTCTGAAAAATGAATGCAAAATGTGTGTTTTGGAGTCTGTCATTTCAAACTTACTATAAACCTTTGCTGCGGGCTCTCAGTCAGAATATCTGTGTGTATATCTATGTCTACACACATATTTATATATTCATGTAAAACCACTGGTTTAAGTGAGTCTATGAAAAAATTTTCAGTTTTGTTCCTTAAAGGATAACTGAAGAATAATGCATTTGTTTGAGAAAATAGAATGCTCTAGCAAAATAATACAAACAACGTATCTATTGATATGAAGAACAACTACATGGAGGCAAATAAAACAAAACAGGGGGAAAAAAGCAGACAACAAAATAAAAGAAATCAATGCCAATCCTCAAGTCAGCCTTCTGAATATCTGACTATATTTTAGCACACATTAGGTTTTCATTACTGAAAATAGCCCTTCAGTGCTACTTGTTGCATGTTAAAGAGAAAAGATTTATAATCTTGGAAACATTATTTCCTTACTCTAAATATTTTATGCTTATCAAGCAACAAAAGATGATTTGCCTTCTCTAATTTTGGCATTTTGGTAATGCTTAGTTTGGTATACAAGATGAGGAAGTTTGAAAGTTATCTTCACTACAATCTCTAGCACTATTTTTTAGGCTTATTTTTGGCAAATAGAAAGTTGCTTGCTTTGTCTAAATGGGTCTCTAAATTTCTAGTGAATAAAACTTAATGTTGAATTTTTTCAATTAATCCAAGCACTTATCTCTTGGACTTTTTGAAATAAGGCAATACTCAGTTAGCTTTCTTTGGTATAATAGCATAATTTGCAGAATGAGATATATTTTTTAAAGTTTAACTGTAATTTACAACTGTACACCAATGTCAACAAAAGCAGTATCACCGATCTGATCTGCCAAAAACATGGTCAGGAAATAGTAAGTGGGATTGAACCTAGGTAAGTGCAAGCAGTACATCTGGGGAAATATAACTTAAAAGTCATAAACTTGAGGTCCAATTCAGTAATCTTCATGAACTGAACCTCTAAGTATTTATGTTCTGTTGGCCACTAGGGGTTGTTTATGGCTATAGCTAAAGAATTTCTATTCTATGCCATAGTGGAAGAGCCACATTTTCAGGTTTTTTTTTTTTTTTTTTTTTTTTTTTAGGTCTCCTGGAATTTTATTTTTGAAGGAAAAGTTCCCACTTTTTCAATTCCCTAGTTATGAGAAAGAATAATAAATTTTTTCATCATATGGCATGAGAGAAATTTTAAAATAGTCAAACCACTGCCCTATGGTGGGAGAGGTGGGACATGTGACTGCCACATTGAGGAATCATATTCCCCCAAAGCATATGTCAGATGTCATCTCTTTATATGGTTAAAGTCAGTTCACAAATTAATATGTTCATAAGAAATATTATCTGAATAATATTTGCTGAGATCAGCAAATCTCTCTGTCTCTATGTACATATATATAGCAAGAAAAATGATAGAAGAAAAATTAGGCAAATCAGGTTAAATATACAGAAGAAACAATAACTGAAAGATTCATCTCAAAAGGAAAATTCAGCTGAACAGGTGTTTTAAAAATTAATCAAGCATACAAGAAATTGTACTATAGTATTCATGAGATACAGGATATAGTTCAAACATAACCTCAAGTCTTTGGTAGAAATTTGACCAGATTGTATCTCTTCTTTGGTCTCCTAAACTCTAATCCAAAAGTGAACTTTACCATTCATCCTAGATCTTTTCACTGCATGTAGCCAGAATGCCTGGTATTAAAGAATCTGGCACTGTTCTTTAGAAATCCTAATAAAGCAAAACATATTTCCTAATGTTACTCAACAGTACTTGGTTTGGAAAACCAGCCCTGATGTATTAACAACAACAACAAAAAAAATCATGCAAAATTCAAAATTTGTGGCTCATGTAATAAGTTCCTATGCAGTCAATAAACTTCTTGGTTTACTTCAGACATTTATTAGATCAACAGACAGAATTATTTTTCAGATTACCAGGTATTCTGATAGGCTAAAGAGTGCATGTATTTATCAGTAATAGGGAAGTCTTGTGTATTGGAGGCTGTATTGTTCTCTTGTATGTATAACTTTGCTGGTATTATTCCACTGCCTTCTAGTAATCCTCTCTAGACACATAACACTCTGGTACTGAAGGAGTTAGCATGATTCCTAACCTCACTAAGTGATATAAGCTAAGTGAAAGAAGAAAGTTCAGTTTTTTTTTTTTCACATTGGAATTTATAGTAATATACTCAAATTATATGCTTACAATTAAAATACTCATTTCTGTTTATTTGAATCCATTTTTTCTCTAACACTATAAGAATAGGTTAAATATACTTTTATGTATTTATTCTAATTTGTAACATTTTTATTTAAAGAAAAAATCAAAACAGAAAAAAGGGTAGAAATAATACAGAACTTCAAAAGAAATTAATGCTAAGAAATCACTAGTTGATAAATTACATATTGTCATCTTAGAAATAGTTGTTCAAGTCCCAAAATTAGAGCATAGAAAGTGGACAATGAGAGTGCAAACCTTTCTGTTCAATGATCCAACAAAAAGTAATGTAGTAATCTATCTTACACACTTAAACATATAGTTATATGCTTTAGAGCACTTTCCTCCCCTTTCTTTTTTTAACATAGCTATTACACATTTCAGATCTTAGTACTCCTACAGTTTCTTTTTTAAATGACTCTCTAAAACTTTTTAAAATTGCCACTCTACACGAGGAAATTCCTAACTCATAGCTGGGGAACTGGCATCATTTTTGTTTGTTTCCATGTCACCCAGTCTTATTTTTGTTGTTGTTGTTTTTGATGCTCAGGAATAAACCATGACTTAAATTGGTAGGTTGGATCTTTACCTTCTTCCTTATAAAAAAACTCCCATTCAATGCATTTGGAAAGGTTTTCTAAGTGAAATTCCATTGCCACACTAAATAAAATGTATGTGTGTGGGGGGGGGGAGGGGTCTTTTAAACCAGCATTGGTCACAACATACCTCACCTGTCAGTGTAGACAGAGTGCAGTGAAGAGAACTACAATTCTTCTTAAATTTTTATACTTACTTTATGTGTTCTGCTGATGTGTATCTGAGCATCTGAATAGAACTTGAGTCTAAGTATGTGTTTTTGTCACATGTGTTCTGTGTTTATATCATAAACCAAAGTATAACTCTACACTTGAGCAATTTTTGTGCCTTCATGTGCAAAAATCTTTGGCATAGCTTTATTGTACATACAGAGGTTAGCATAGCAGTTGGAAGTAGCATTTTATGACATGTAAACAACTAAATATTCTAAATCCAATATAAACTAACAGATGCATAATTGCATCCTTATGACATTTACTAGTCACATTGAAATTTTACAGATACATGTATCTATATACATTTTGCTGGTATTATTATTCCACTGCCTTCTAAAATACGAATACAAACTCATTCTCAAATGAATAATTATGAGTATATGTTCTTATATTTTGGTTCAGGGTTACAAAGGGCATTTAAATTTTATAGAAAAATTTATTCATATTTTATTGATGTCAAAAATTATGTCTATTTTGCGTAAAAAATAAGCTTATCTTGGGTGGTATAATGCCTCTGCAGATTGTGACCTTTTATCCAGGGAGGACTGTAAATCCACAGTGTGTGCCTGCAATTGATTTGGGATTTGGATTTCTGATTTGGCTGAGAGATGTGTAAAAACCTCAAGTAGTCAACAGCTCCCTATTGGCTGTGCATGTGAGGGGCTTAAGAGCACTGTTTATTCCAACAAGTGTCTGGAATAGATTATGCTCAATAAATTGGCTCCTGCTACTCCTGTTTTGGAGAATATGAAGAATCTGTATACTGTGCTAAAAAAATACATTTTGTCCAAATTATTTTACTTCAGAGAACATTCTGAATATGACTTTATCTTCTGAATCTAGTACTACCAATATTTTAAACACATGGCATTTTTTAAAGCGCAATAATGAAACAATTCTCCATACCTCTGAATTCAGAAATTGGTTCAAAATTTAGATTGATTTTTATACAAAGACCATATGAAATTAGGCTTTGAGAAATTTGAAAAAAATGGTAAAGTATTTGGGTTCAGAATTGTTCTGTCTACATTTTTAAGGATGTATGATCACAAGATCTCATATTAACACATACAAATTTTATATTTTATGTTACTTCTGAAGTACAAGGATTGGTGGTCAAAATATAGTTTTTAAATAAATACCATGCCTTCAGTGTTTGACAAGAGAAACTTCCTTTGCCTTTGGTGAGTTCCTATCAGATATATATTTTGTATTTTGGGAGATATTGTTGCTTCCCCTTTAAATAAAACTTTTGCCCACTTAAACTCTAAAGAGGTGTTGCATTTGCTTTTTTTTTTTTTTTTTTTTTTTTTTTTTTTTTTTTTGGTTATTGTTGTCGTGGAGATTCTTTATAAATAGGTAGAAAAGAAAAGTGATGGATTCAAATAGATGAAGCCATTCTATCAACTGACTAATCTGGTTACTGTTTCTATTTGAGCAAAGTATTGGGATCTTACTGGGTTAAAAATTTATCAGTGCGTTGCTTTCCACCAGAAGTCTCACTATGCATGTGGTCTCCTGGAAAGTTTCTGGGTCTGTATACACACAAACATACAACCCTTTAGGATTTTTTTAAAAAAATTGTTGTCTTTGTGGATTTCTAATTACTTCTTGTGTGTTGGATGGTTTTATCTCAGAATCTGTGGTCTTCGAAGGTGATTAGGTCTCTTTCTGACTCTAATTTCATGGTATCTAGCATAAGTCAACAGATACTCACTGATAGAACCACCAGTAAAGCATGGGAAACTACATGACTTTTTGAAAGAATACAGTATCTAACCTCATCCAAGGCCTTATATCTTCCAAGACTCTTGTATTATTTCATTTGAATTAATGGGGACGGCATTTTGATGCTCACAGAGAAGTGATGAATTCTTATAAAAGCAAATCAGCGAGATATTTGCATATCTTTCACTTCTCCGGATTGGATTTCCTAATCAAGTAATAGGAAGTTCCTGAAGGGCGATCTCAGGTTACTGGCCTGTAGTGCTGCTTCATCCAGTGCTGAAATACTTCACAGCTTCAATCTAGACTCTGTTTAGCCTCCAGTAAGCCACAGAGGCAGAAGTATTTAGAGTTATAGAAACTTTCCCCTGCCCTGCCAAAGGGTTCCTTGATACAATGAAAGGCCAACTTTCAGTAGAAAGGATAATGGGCTACTGCTGGACTTTCAGGGGCTCCCCTACAAAACTTTGGAGTAAACCACCTACAATGCCTTACTGGTTTCCCTATGTGTAAGGAGTTAGGAGTGTGTATTTTAAAATCACTTTGAAAGTTATTTGAAGTCCGGATAGTTTAACAGATTTAGATTGGCTATGTAGTCCTTAATATCTCACCACTCTGAAAAACAAAGCAATACAAAAACACAGCCCCACCCCATCACTCCATCCACTGGTTCCTTCAGGACCACCCTAGCACACCTAGCTCCCCGTGGTTCTGGAGCACATCCCACCACCTCCTCCTGCTACTTTTTTTTTTTTTTTTTTTTTTGTCTTTTTCCTTTTTATCGGTACCGGGGATCGAACTCACGACTGCCTGCTTGCAAGGCAGGCGCTTATGCCGCTGAGCTAAAACCCCAGCCCCCTCCTGCTACTTTTGAGGCCTCTCATTTATAAAAGGCTTCAAGGCCAGCGTCGGAGACACCCTGCGGGGCGTGGGCAGCAGGCCTGGCCTCCGACTCCAGCGCCGAGGGGAGTCGGGGCCCAGGGAAGGGGCTGGAGTGTGGGCGACTACTGGCAAGGCCGAGGGGTGCTGGGAAGAGGGCTCCCCTCGCCGAGCCGGCCTTGGCGTCGCTGCTCACTCTGAATCACAAGAAGGGCGCCCCTTGACTCTGGAGGCACAGGCGCGTTTTTAAACCGGCAAGAAAAAAGCCACCACCACTCGAATTTCTGGAAGCCGGAGAGGGGTTTGCGCCTTCCCCGGGAGCCAGGACCCCTCCTGGCGCTGCCAGGCCTCGCCGCTACCCGTTTTTGGTTTGCTTTCGGAAGAACCGGTTCCTCAGCCCCGCGTCGCCCAGGCGGTGCCACGAGTAAGTCCAGCCGCGCGGCCTTTGTCGCCGGCCACCTTCCCGCGCCCTCTGCCCACCTTCGCACCGCCCCTGCGCGCCCGCCGCCAGCGCTGGCCTCCGCTCGGGCCGCGGTGACGAGGACGCTTTGTTGTGAAACTAAATCCGACTCCCGCGCTCCGTGGCAGCGGCTGACGCCCACGGCCCCAAGGGCAGCACCCGCGCCCGCACGGCGGAGGGGGCGCCTGTCTCGCGGAGGCGCCGCCGCCAGGTACGCGGAGCCACCGAGCCGAGCGGGGCGCGCGGCCGAGGAGCGCGCGTCGCCGAGCCGAGCCGCGGCCGCCGCCCCCTGGCCTGGCGCTGCACGTGGAGGATGCGTCTGGGGTGGGTTTGTTTTCCTTGGGGGAGGTGGTGACTGATAGGGACGTCAGGGATGGGGCGGCAGGGGGAGTCATCTGGGCCTTATTCGGTGTGATTGCGCTTGGCTTGCGCTGAAGGCTCCGGCAATGGGAAGCACTGTGTGAGTGGCGCTGAGGAGGGGCGCGTTTGGGGCAACTTGATGTGTATCTTTAACGTTTTGTGACCCCAGTAGAACCTTCTTTTGGCCAAAAGTGATTTGAGTGGTTCAAATCAAAGAAACCAGGTTTTTTTTTTTTTTTTTTTTTTTAAGTAACAGATAAATGGGAGGCATCGACAATGTTGAACAATTATTATTTCAGTGAATAATTTGGAAAGTAAGGAAAAATAAGCAAGTTCTGTTTTATTTCTCGTGAGAGTTGAGGGTGAGAGGGTGGTAATAATACATACTATGTAAACAGGTTTGTTTTTATGTTAAGTCCTGCCCCATGTTTAAAATGTTTTCTGGTAACTGACCTACTGCTAGCTAGATAAATTATCTTACAAATCTAATGCTTCTTAAAATAGGACAGAAGAGGGACCCGAACCTGTCACAAAGTGTGAATTGCTTATCCATTCCAGAGAATCATTACAAAGTATCTATTGGGCACAGAGGATCTCAGCCACAAAGAGAAGTGCAGGAATACTGTAGGAGCGGGATGTCTACATTGCCACGAAGGATTCTTCCTTCCTGTTCGGTGCCCCTGGTACAGGAAACACCCTGTGTCTTTAGCTCTGAGTTGTTCATTCAACCAGTGTTGGATCATGTGCACTGTCAGGCTTCATCCTACATGCATAGAAGTGGCTTCTTGCCCAGAAGCAGTGTGGTGGACAGTTGTGAGCTAGTATGCCCAAATGGGAAGAAAAAACCAACAAGATGCAGGAGACTTTCTCCAAGAATGGACTACCTGAGCCTTAACACTGTGTAAGAGTCTGGGTGGAAAGAACGCTGAGCTGAAAGGAGTTGTTGGCACCAGGAACATCCAGAAGTAGCCTGGTAGGTGACAGGAGCTGCAAGTTGAACCAAAGAGGCCTAGGATAGAGTGACAGGCTGGAGAGTGTAGCTGCCACCAGATAAGAGAGGACTTGGATGGTCCAGCAAATGGGACTAAATTAATTTGTTCCCTGTTCAGGAGATGGAACAGTCTTGACATGTTTAACCATGAGAAAACATGATAGCCTAGAAAAAAAAGCAGAAAAAACGTTAAGAAAGATTACAATGATAGATAGTCCAGCACTAGGGAGGCTGAGGCAGGAGAATAGTGAGTTCAAGGCTAGCCTGAACAACACAGCAAGTTTTAGGCTTCTAGGCCACTATGGACTACATTATAAGATCCTGTCTCAAAAAACAACAATAAAAACCAAAGTGAGTTGCAGTGGGGAGGAGAAAGGAGAGGAGAGGGAGAGATGATATGTCAAAGAGCAATCTGAAGACAGTGGAAATTTTTAGCCAATCAAAAATGTCAAGACATTCAAAGAGGTAATTAAAGACGAATGTTATAATAACAATATTGTTTCACTAATTATCTTACTAACCTGAAATGCAGCTTTGATAAGTATTTTTTTTTATTTTAAAGAAGAAAAAATTTAAAAATAATAAAACAATTTCAAAAAGTAGTTACAGTGATTAATACATTGCATATTGTCCTCAAAGTAGTTATTCAGAGTACAAGATATGGATATGATGTCTAATATTGTCTTTTTAAGTAATTGACTGACATGATCTAGAGCTAATGGTGGTTGGATTTAAATCAAGAGACTAAAGTAACTGCATTATGATTTTTACTTGTACTTGGTTTTGATACATAGTGACCACTTTTATTGTATTTGGTACATGTACATGACATTTTAATTCTTTTTTACATCTCTTGTCCCATCATTCCTCTATTCTGCCTCCTCCATCTCCTGGTTCCCTTCCCATTTTTAAAAACACTATCTTCCTGTTTCATTTTACCTAGCTTTAATTTGCTCTTTATTTATACTTGAATTTCTTATATGAGAGAAACTGTGCAGTGTTATAGTTTTATGACTTCATTCTTTATGGGATGAATGGGATAAAACATATCCCATTCACTTGTGCATGTTTTATTGAGCATATGCTATGTATAGGACAGATTGCTAATGTTCTCCGTCTTATGAGATGGTATTACATTTATAAAGAACCAGGTTCAGAGATCTTTTCCAAGATCCTAGAAGTAATAAGTGCCAGAGCTACAAACTTAAACCCTTATCTTTCTGCCTTAAGTCTTCTATACTCTTTTTTTTTGCATCTGTTGTTTCATCATGAATGATTCTGGTTTTGATTTTCTTTCCTTCATTACTTCTATCAGTGACACCAGAGGAGAAAACTAAAGTAATGGTAATCAGGCTGGCATAGTATATAGGCTGAAGGGATAACTCAGTCACTGGCTTACAGAATCATGAGTTAAAGACAATCTGTGTGAGCTTGATTGATAGGCAGAAACTAAAAAGATGAGAATTTCATAGGGATGGATCAGAGGAATTATGACTTGAATATGGTTCTTTTGCAGAAGACTTTGACTATCCCTAAGCTCAGTAAGCACCATTGGTGTTTGCATCCAGAAGCCATTGACCAAGAGGTGGATCCTGTAGAGAGAGATCAGAGAGCAACTCATTTTAAAAAGACTTATGATAGGGTTATAGAGGAGAGCTGTTAGAGTCTATCATCAGAAACTTCAAACATTTCAAAGATTATTTTCGATCAGATGATCTTGAGGTATATCTTCATTTATTCGGAAGAAGACCCAGTCCTACAGAAGAAGGTTTAGGCAAATCAATTTCACTTTAGTATAAGAAAAAAATCTAAAGTTAAAACTTTCCAGTTCAGGCCCGTGGCTTGAAAAGCTGGTGAATTTGTGTACCCAGAAGTGTTCCCACAGAAGCAGGTCAGCTGTCTACCAAGGACCTTTCAGAGGCTTCTTGCCCAAGGCAGGAAATATGGATTCCAGGACTTTGTTCTGTGACCCTATCACAATATCTCAAATATGTGTATTTCTGTCAAATAATGCCTCCTATTAAGTTCTTTCTCATGGAATTGAGGTTGTACCAATGTATTAAACCATTCTAGATTTGTTCTAATGTATTCTATCCTCTGGTCTTAAGGAAAAAATAAAATTCAAAAAAACCCTGAGCCAGTACCTCTTTTCTGACAAGTTTGATGCTTTCTCCATTATTTTAAATTTTTGGTGTTTGGGGCCATAAAATTGTGGTCCTGCAGTGTTCTTCTATCAGGCAATCCTTAGTTTGGTCAAGACTCAACTAAAAGCAAGAGTTGGCATCCAGGAAATGAGGAAATTGCTTTGCTAAACTAGTTGTGATTGTCTGGGTTCTGAGGGATGCTGTTGGAACACAGCAGGGAGCCATTTATTCTCTAATTCTTCCCAAACTGGCACATGTCAGATGCATTAATTCTAAAGCCTAATGAATTTGGGTCCCCTGGATGAAACAGATTACTTAATGAGCTGGACTTTGAAGTCTGTATCTATGGTAGGAATTGCTTTGAATTTTAGCAGAAAAAAACAGCTGAGTAGTAAATATACTTTCATTGTGTTTTTATAAATAGCACTGCATTTTATTTCTGGCCTGCTAGACTTATTGTGGGCTAAACACAGACCTAGGTTATTTATTTATGTATTTATTTTTTGCAGTGCTGGGAGTTGAACCCCAGTGCCTGGAACATGCTAAGCAAGCACCCTACTTCTAAGCTATATCTTCAGCCACAGACCAGATGCTTTTTGACTTTGATCCACAACATTACTGAATACCAGATCATTCTGACTTAAATTCTTTAAAAAATTACATCCTGACCTGCAGGATCATATCAATTATCAAGATATCATTTGAACCTTACTAGTGAAGACTATGTTTTCTAAATCTTCACCATTTAAATCAAAGATATATTTTTAGTTCCTTCTCTTTTATACCTAGATGTGAACCTTACTGATTTCTGAACTCTCATCAACTCATTTGGGTGTGTCACTTGTATGAGAGAGGAATATCAACAGATGAACATATAAAGAAAAATCAGCACTAATATGTTTGGATTGGAGGAGCAAGGGCCAGTTCTCAGCACTGTTAGAGCAGTTTGGCAGTTCCTTGATGGCATTGGAGAAAAGGGTGACAACTCATAGAAAACACAATTTGTGGCATAGTTTAAAAAATTAACTGTAGGGGCTTGGGATTTAGCTGAGCGGCATAAGCACCTGCCTTGCAAGCAGGCAGTCGTGAGTTCGATCCCCAGTACCGATAAAAAGATAAAAGATAAAAAAAAAAAAATTAACTGTAAGCTGGGCACAATGACATATGCTTGTAATAACAACAATTTGAGGAACTCTCAAGCAGGAGCATCACAAGTTTGTGAGTTGCCCAGGCAAACTAGCAAGACCCTGTTTCAAAATAAAAGAGTTAGGATATAGCTCAGTGGCAGAGGGCCCTGAGTTTGATCCCCAGTATCAAAGCGCGCACACACACATATATGTTTATTAAGCATATAGTTCACTAAGGTTTAACAATTATATGACCACTGTCTTCCAGATAAAGTACGGTTTCAACACCAAAAAAAGTTTTCTCCTGCCTCTCTGCAGTTCATCAAACCCCAATCTAGGTAACTACAGTTCTGCTTTTCATCATGGTTGAGTTTCTGTGATGTGTTTTGAACATCTTAAGAGTGTTGTGATATATTTTTGACTTCCTAAGCTGTTTTTATTTGGTGGTTGATTTTTCCATATAAGGTAGTTATTTCATAGCTTTTCCTTCTGAATAAAGAAAATTCATCATTGGGTGTAGTTACATAATTTAGACAGCAGGAAATGTATCCACTGAGTGAATCCAGTTATTATTCTTTGCCACCAATTATTCTGAAGCATGGCTGTTTGTTTAAACTGAAACTAAAGTTCTAATAGGCTGCAAAATTATTTCTACAATACACTGTATACCATCAACATAGGTGGAGGACATGCAATGCCCTAAATTCAATAGTTGCAGCAGAATCAGGATGCCAATCTCGAGAAATTTCAGGTGCACATAGGGTGTGATTGTATATTAGATTATTTTCCTTTGGATGCCTGAATTTCCTTTAATACATGTAGCTGAAGTCCTTGAGCAGCTGGAAAAGTATACCACTGAGCCTCAGATCCCTCATGAGTGTGCCACCAATCACAGTCAATCAACATTTATTTAGTGCTTTCTTAAATTGCTAATGAAGTAAGTGCTATATTAAAATAATTTGTAGGTCTAATGTTCTCAAAAACATAGTTTGAATTCAACTTTAGTTACCAAATAAACACATCATCATTTTCCTAATTAGTGTCAACTCATTTGATTGTCTAATTGTGTCCCATTCTTCATCTGAAGTTAGGAGGAAGTCACAGATGGTGGCAGCAGTTCTATTGCACAGTAGGGTGGCTAAACATAGATATAATCTAGTGTATATTCTGAAAAAGCTACAAGCAAGAATTTTGAATGATCTAGGTACAATGACATGATGAATAATTAAGCTAATAGCCCTGCTAATGACTGAGCTGATAGTCACTGCATACATATACTGAAATGTTAATTTTCCCCTGTAAGAGTTTTATTATGCATCAGGATCATGAAAATTATTTTAATTTATAAATTCTATACAAATTAGACAGGCTTCCCACTAAAAGTTTAAATTAGCAGTACCAATAAGTCAGTGGAAAATCTAGGAAAGAAAATTGGTGCACATATTTGCTTCTACAGAAACTACATCTCCACCTGTAGAAAACTTTCACCATGGTAGAAATCAGGTTGGTTTGTTGTAATGATTGACTTCAGTGGTTGCAACATGACACTTTCTTATTTGAAAACCCAGTAAGCAATGGACAGGGTTTCTGAGTGTGACATACCTGTGTGCCCACTTCCTATTTTCCTTGATATAACTCAGTTTCTTAGGCAGGCGAGGAAAGCAAAGGAGAAGTGACAGACACAGTGCCTTGCGGCTTCTGGAGCCACAGGACAGTGAGTTGAGGAAATCTCTGGAAATCGTTTATCCAATGGTTCATTTCACAGCAGGCTTCTGTTTGTAAATTTTCTTAGAGAACCCTTGATTTGATATGTTTATCCAATCTGTAGCTGTAGTCTTCTGGGGACATATTTTAGAATAGCCCTTTTCTTTTCTATAAAGCAACGTCCAACCCCTAGTTTCCTTCTGCTTCTCAGGAATGTTGGAAAACTCAACACCTGGTGAGAAGGCGAAGAGTAAAGTGATGGTGTGTTGTAATGAAAATATTCTTTCATCCAAGGAGCCACAAGTGATTAACAGTGTCTGATGGGTCTTCGGTTCATTAGAAATGATTCATGTGCCATTGCAAATATAACCCATTTTTCAAAACCAGTAGAAAAAATTAAAACGTCTATGATGTATAAAATAAAAACAAAATATTTTCCCCAATCATATTACTCCTTACTTCTGCCGCCATTCTGTTTTTCTTCATCCTAGAAAAACTGTCCAATTGCTTGTCTCGCTTGACCCTTTCTCCACTTCATGCCTGTGTAATCTGCCCTTATCCCAACTGCTCTCTTCCCAATTGTTTGTTCTGAAAATAACCAAGATGTTTGTGATGAATTAGAAGTACAATAAAAATAATATAATATTTACATGCAAGATAGGGTGCCATTGCTTATTTTATCAATGAGCTAACATTAGAAAGTAACAAATATCTGTGTGAGATGAATACAGATTTCACTGAATTTGAAAAACTTTAGATTCAGCTCTTGAGCCTGAGCTTTCTTTCTCTCCCTCCCTCCCTCCCACCCTGTTCCTTCTTTCTCTCTTTGCAAGAATTTTTTTGTAACATTGGAAAGAAAGACTGGCAGGTCAGGACAGTTTAAAGCACAGCACCAAGGTGCAATAGAAATTTTGTTTAACATGCTTTAAAGTTTCTATCCTCTGTATTTTGAATATTAATAGGCCTATTGCTTATAAAAGGACATAAAATATCCCACTTCCAAGTAGGGAGCACTGAATGCTATTGGAATAATTACAATGTCATCACCAGGGATCCAACTTCATAATGTTTCTGGGACCCAAGGGTGATTGTGTATGTATACAAGTTTTTGTCACATTGCGTTCGTTTGATTTTTTTTTTTTTTTTTTTTTTTTGCGGAGTTAATCAGTACTTCAATCTAATCATCATCATTTATTTGCTGGTGTGTGTTCAATTCTTTCAACCCCTTTCCGCCCTTGCCTCCCTCCCTCCAAGAGTTGCAAGGGTAAGGAACTTCCTAAAGGTTCTATTAATCCCGTGTCAGGCATGACCATCTAACGAAGCTAACTTTTCATCAGCAGTCCAGAACCTTGCTTTCCAAAGCTCCACTTTGTCAGCAGTGAGCTCTCTTCCCTGACATTCCATAGCTGGGTTTCCTCAGCATTGGGGAAGGCATATTGCTTCAGGTGTTGAAAAGATCAGCTGAAACAGGCTGTCACTTCTTGTTTATTCCTCTCCCGGGGAAGCAGTCTCCTTCTACAGTTGGCAACTGCAGGTTCTTCTCAGCAACAGATGGTCAGGCAAGCAGCTGGCCTGAGTCTGTGAATGTTAGTGAAGGGTCCCCCAACCTGAAGCTGTGATGGTTCCTTTTCTGTCTTTTGTGGACTGCAGTGGCCTTGGAAAGGGCTGCTTGCCACTGTTTTACCTTGGGCAACATCTTCACAGGTGACTTCATGTAGCTAGAGAAAATGAGGCGTCAGGCTCCAAATGCATAGCCAGCAAAACACTCTGCAGCTATTTCTCAGTACTTGGCTCAGTTAATCTTTTCTTCCTACTTGAAATAATGGTAAAAGTGCGTTCCAGGACTATTTTTCTAGATATTTCCTTTACATTCAGAGTGGATAACAACCCCAGAGTTTTGGATACGCCAGACAGAGTCACAGTCCTTTGTTTCTTTGTGAGGAAATCATTATTTGAGTGAGCAAAAGAAGGGTGAGCTTCCACTGTGTATGACTCCAGAGGGCACTGTCCTCCAGAGGGTACTTGTATAATGTACTCTGGAGTGGGTGAGTAAAGGATTTGGCCACTCTGGGTAGATGCTATTCAGCACCCTGTTCGAGCACGGTGAATGTAATGGACTATGGTGCCCTTTCCCATTGAGGTAGCTCTGACACCATCCTTCTGCCTTCTGACTCCAAAAAATGCAAAACAATAACCACCCCCAGACATTATTATGCTCCTTTTCTTGGAACTGTCCCAGGTTTAAACAAAGACCCCAAGAATGCCATTTCAAGTTCACTTTCATATGTGCTTATGTGTAGGTTGTTACAGTTTTATAAATGGTTATCTCTGTGTGTATAGATTGGTAGTTAGTAGTGGACTGACATCAGTCTAGTCACCTGTTATGGCTTGAGCCTGTTTCTTGGATACCTGAAACAAATTGCTTTACATTAAAAAATGATCATGTATTAAAAACACTCATTCATCCATCCATTCATTCATTCTAAATATTTAATGAGTGCCACATGTGGCCAGGACTGGAAACTTAGGCATAGTTCTTGCCCTCAAGGAACTGCAATGAGCCAGAGAGACAGGTAGGGTAAAAATTGCAGTCCCACTAGGTAAGTACTGTAATGGAGGCAGTATTTATTTATAAACCATGAAAGATCAATCCCAGGAAGGGAATTAAGGTTTTGCCAGAGTCAGGCTCCTAAATATCAGTAGGCTCAGTCATGTCATATATTTCATGGTTTGGACTGACATGGAGAAATCTGGAAACAACTATCCTGATTTAGCAAGCAGTGGAAGATTTGTAAATAAAGTCCATGACTCCCTGTGATTTTTTGATTTTTGAATGGTAGTCTTTTTTACTGGAGAAATCTACCTGAAATAGATGAATGCTGACTGTTTTGATTTCCCAGTAATCTCAATTTTTGTTAGCCTAGGAACAAACACAATATTTAGTACAGAATAGTTTCATCTCCAGAAGAAATAAAATTACAAATGAAATACCTTTCATGCTCGTGTAACTTGACCATTCTTAATACCTTAAACTGTTCAGTAAGTTCAGTATGGAAATATGGAAGAGAAACGCATGGGGAATGATCCTGCACTATCAAATGTTGGGATTCTGACTGAGATGTGTTCTCAGGACAGGCACTGAGAGGATGGAGAGCTGCAGGAAATCTTACACCTGCTACCTTCTGTGAGGACTCGGACTGGACTTTGTCTTATGTTTTATCACTGCCCTGTGGGCAGAGCTCCGTGAAAGTGCTTCGTAAACTGAGGCATTTTACTGATATAAGACAGAATTATTGTCATTACTTTAAAATCCCATCATGGTGCCTAGAAGAGTTAATATGTTCTTTGAGGGCAACTTAAACAATGAAAATAAGTCTAGTTTATTCTGGAATATCTCTTCCTTAAGTATGCAAGGAATCTTCTGAAAGCTGTTGTTGAATGTTAAGATTCAATTTTGAAATTTTCGTAATCCAAACTAGAGTATATTGTCTTCCTAGTTTATCAGATATAAATACATCTCTCTGATCTTCTTTCCTTCTCTCCCTCTGTTCCACTCCCCCTCTGTCTCTTATACTGGGAAGCAGACATGCACCCAGGGTCATTATGCTACTGACCTTTATCTCCAGAACTTTTTATTTTCGTTTTTCTGAGGAAGAGTTTCACTAAGCTGTTGAGGCTGGCCTTGTGCTTGCAACCCTCCTGCTTCAGCCTCCTGAGTAGCTAGGATTACAGGCATGTGCTACCGCTCCCAGTCATCTGTATGATTTTTATTTACTCTTAGATTGAACTTATGAAATTGTTTTCTGTTAAAATTATACAATCATAGTATTTTAATAAGGATTCTCTCAATTTTAAGAATATAGTTATTTATGAATCTTATGATCACAAAGCATCACTTTTGTGTTGACAGTGGATAAGCATATGTTTTGAAGGCATTGATAACTGTGAGTAAAACAAATGTGAGAATCCTTCCAGGATTTCTAAATTATTTTTCAAATGAACTATACTTGGATTATTTTATCTCCAATTGTGTATGCAAATGAACATACTCATTAAATTATAAATCATAAAATAAATATTTATATAACATATAGAGCTGTCAGATAACCACTCAATATTTCCCATTTCACAGATGGGAGAACTGCCACTCAGAAAGCTTACATTATTTGCCTGTGATTGATTACTCAGCTGTTATTGGTCAGTCAGAGTCAGAATTTGGATCTGTTGATTTTTAGTTTTGTGGTTTTCCTATCATGCTCACCTGCATAAATTCAAGGATCTTCACAAAAAGCAGTACTGAAATAAACTTACATGTACCCTGTTGTACAATTTTATCGTGGATAATGTCAAGATTTAATCTTTTTGTTTAAAATCACAGGTACATTTAATGTATATTTAATGCTGTGTTGGATTTTAAGTGAGAGATGCGAAATAATTTCTCAATTGTCAAGGTCCAGTGCAAAGACATGTCTTTTGAGTTCTTCATTTGAACATGAAAATTAATTTTTGAAAGTTAAAAAATTAGAAGGGGTAACTGGATGGCTATATTATTTTTGGAAGACATTTAAGTGTACTGCATTTATTGGTGATGTTTTGAAGTCTTCCTGACACCCATTTCTCCTGAAGGTGTTGAGTCTCTGAAGGGCCAGAATTGATCAACCGTGAAACTGTGACCTAACATAAACTTACTAAGAAATAGTATAATAATATCCGTGCCCTGAGGGTAAAACACTGAACACTAGAGTTCTCTCTTTCATCCTTGCTCAGACTATAATCATATTTCTTTGTTAGTATTTCCTCTTTGCATTGTGGGACAATTGACGTTGATAAATAGCAGGGAGAAAGCAAATTCAAAAAGAAAAAAGAAAGGGGACTGCCTACTGTTAGCTCAAAAATCATGTGTATGGAAAGCTCTTTAGATATTCCCCTCCCCACTTTCCTTTTATTTTCTTTCCTTTTTTTGCCCTGGGCTGCAGCTGCTGACGGCAGGCACAACTGAGCTATAATTTGGCCACATTTGGCTTATGTAAATTGTGATAAACAGTGAGCCCATAATATTTATTTTAAAGGCTCATTCAGTGAAGGTAAGCATTCTTGATTTGTGTATACATGCTAGTCAATGGAAGGCTGCAGATGTACAGAGCAGCTCTTAATTTCATGCCGCACAATTAATACGGCTGCTTGATGCTCTGTTCTTCACAGGTGCAGGGACATTGGAACCCTTTGAAGAAGTGTGTAGCTAATAGCCCATATATAATTCAGAAGAAGTCTTCAATGGAAGACCCCCAGGGGATAAATGGACAGTCTGTAAGTAAACAAAATGTCAGTCCTAAGGAAAGAGTTATTAGTTTTAAAATCATAATGTCTATTTTTGTTGTAACCCGAGTGTCTGGAAATTTCTCAAAAGCTGTGCACCAATTTTTAATGATTTTGAACACTGCAAATTAAGTACTACACTATTTTATCAGTCTAACCTAATTTGTATATATTCTTGGAGGTATCAGTTATCAAGAGTAGAGCAATAGATGAAAAAACCTACATTTTGTATTTTGTAATTACAATTAATGCACATAACATAATTTTAATTCTTCCATTTGCCTTTGCCTCAAGAAAAATTATTTGTCCCATAAAACATGAAATTAATTTCTATGTTTGGTCTGTTTCATATGTATTTGTTTTACAAATAGACATATGTGTGCATATTTAAAATATTTTTAGTGTAAAAGTTTCTGTTAAATGAACGTTTGAATGGCCTTCAAATTAAGAGGGTGTAAAGTTATATTTCATTCATTTATCTTCTGAGCAGAAAAGAAAGGGTTCAGAAATTTTCCTCAGGTTTGTCTGGAAGAAAGAAACTTTCCTTTGGCATATACATGATTTTCCAACTTGAGATAATCTTATGAATAACTTCAAAATTATTTAAGATTGAATAACTCAATGCATTTTTAGTTTTAAGAGATGTTTCAGTGAATTCAAGTTATTTCTAAGGAAAATTTCCTTAACAATATTTGAGGCTGCAGACATGACTTTGCATTTAAATTCTCTGGTCAGGTAGGATGCTTTCAGAAGGATGGTTTTGTAGTTCAGTTTTGCTCACAATAGAATTATCACAAATCCAAAGTGTGATCTTTAGTAATGCTGTTGTGGTTCCTGTAAATGTGTGTTTTACAAGACCTATCGGTGTTCTGCAATAAGCAGCGATTGCTAATGGATGAGGATTTTAATAACCAACGGCCAAGTGCTGTCATGGTAGCTTTGCAGCCATACTGTATGCAATTATGGAGTATATTTTATGGATCCTCTAAGTCATCTTGTGAGGTAATTCACATAAAGCACTTTGGGATCACTTTATATGGTGTAGCTTTTACCCTAAACAGGAAGAGTCTCCTTAATCCACTTAGTTATTTAGATTGTTGAAACTCCTGTTATGGGCTTGTGATGTTTGATTTTATTAAATTAAAGATACTTTTGTAGTGCACATAAAATAAATGAAAAATAAGCTCACTAATAACTTATTACTTACTACCACCTTATGTTACATTAGTTCTTAGAGTCAAGTTGATGTGTTGGAGAATTACCAACAAATTTAATAGTGTTGGCAAAGAAATATTGCTGATACTTCATAATTTGCAAGTTCTAATTTAAGAATGGAGAAATTTGTGCTTTTTGTTTCTCACACATGAGAAACAATGCAATATTGAAGTGTGTGTGTCCAATTTATTTTACTTAAAATTATGGTATCAAGGAACAAGAAAGGACCAAAATGGATATTAGACATTGGGAAGTAGAAAAAAAAGTTCAAATGGGAAGGGAAACAAAAGAGGATGGAGGGGGAAGGAAAGGAAGAAGAATAAAAAGAATTAAGATTTATTATGCACATGTGCCAGCTCCCTGTGATGAATGTGATCGTTAGGTACTGCATACATTTACTAATAAAAAAAGAAGCAAAATATTATATGTACATGTAACCACTCCCCAAGATGATTATGAACTGCAAACGTGTACTACTAAAAAAAGAATGAAGAAGTTAAATAAGATTTGAAACTGAAAGAATAGATTAAAAAAATCAGGAGAATTTTCTTTGATTTTCATAACAACATGACCTGGCAGTCTAACTGC
The DNA here is from genome assembly GCF_034190915.1 of Cavia porcellus. Classification (NCBI taxonomy): domain Eukaryota; kingdom Metazoa; phylum Chordata; class Mammalia; order Rodentia; family Caviidae; genus Cavia; species Cavia porcellus. The sequence goes on along the minus strand of NW_026947493.1, from coordinate 47,709,976 downwards.
GTAGTATTTTATTCCTTTTTTTATTATGTGAGAGTAAGCAGTTTTGCTCCTGAAAGGCAGTTTGTTATCCTAGTGGCCCAAAACTAGGGAGGGGCCTGCCAGAAGGGCAAACGCATTGTGGCACTGATTGCAGAAGTCCCTCCTTGACCAGTCGTCCCCCACCTGCTCACCCAAGTATGACACCCTCTCTTCAGATGCCCCTGAGTAGTGCCTGGGACAGGACCCTCGCACTCACTTCCTTCTATTCTCAGGTTCCTCCTTACCTTTTAGAAGGTGGAGAAACCAACTCAGATCATTGGAGGACCTAGAATTTAGCTGAAAACATTTGGATTACTCAAGAGAAAAGACTGAAGTCCTAGACCAGTACCAAAACTCCTTGCACTTACACACGTGACTGAATTTTCTCTTGCTTGTCACATTGATCTTTCCAAAGTATTTCTTAGACAAAGTTCCAACTGTACTTGTAATACAAACAAAATTACGTTGCACACATATAACTCTTATACATGTATGAAGAGGCACATTTTGAATGTCCACTTTCGACAAATGGATATACCTGTGCAACCCATTCTCTATCACAGAGGAGAATGTCTCCATAACCCCAGAAATCCCTCTTGTTCCTTCTCACTCACAGCTTCCCCAGTGCACATCCCCTGATCCCAGAAACAAGTACTGTTCCCATTGTTTTCACCTTTGATCACTTTGGTCCATTGGTCCAAAAATTCATGTATACTCAGTGCTCGTACCGTGTCGTCTGCTGTTTCTGGCTCCTTTATATCTGTGAGGGTCATCAGTGTGTTGTAGGTATCAGATTATTCTTTTTTACTGAAGAGTAACATCTGTTATATGCATTCTTTAAAAAATATGAAGTGTATTGCAACTTATTTGGGAACTTTACTCTTTGCACCTATAAAATGAAGAGTGAAATACACATAACCTAATTTATATCCTTTCCAGATTTATTTTTGGAACTCTTCCTTTCTCCCACGCTCTAGCTCTTTGCTCACAGAATTACACTTGCTAATGGCCAGTTCTGGATTGTGTGTCTTCCAGTAAGACTTAATATTTACCTCCCTAAGCATACCCCTAAAAGGGATAGGACCTTTGGTTTTCTCATCAGAATAGGATATTTTTTAAAAGAAGGTTTCTTGAGAGATCTTGTGCACCATGCCAGGGTTTGCAAAACATATTCGTAATGTTCAATACGTACAATTACCACAAGAATATTCTGAATGGCCTCTTTATAGTTCTCTCTCAGATCTTGATGGTTCTTTCTTTACTCTGTAGATAGCCAGAGATGTGATGAATGAGAAAGAAAGCAGTGAGACTTCCTTGTGCTTTCTCGTTAGCCCAAAGATCTGGGCTGTGCAGGAGGCTCACAGGAGTGTCTCAATGTGCTCTTAGCCTGTGACAGCTGATGAGCGCAGGGTCTCTCTGTGGGAGAGACACGTGAGATTTTCTCTGCCATTTCAGTGGATGTAGGGCTGGAAACTCTTTAAAAAGTGTACATTCACTGTTAATCTTGGTGCAGCTGTCAGGCATTATGAACATTGGAGTTAACCTTTTTATGGTGGCTCATGACACTTGAAGGTGGGAAAATGGCTAATCACTGAACACTGAAGAGCTCGTTGTCTGTATTATGACCTCTTCGACCCTCGAGGAACTGTGGCAGCGTGTCTCATTTGGCATCTTTCAGTTTGTGTAGTTTATGAGGATTTCTAGAAGCAAATTACATCAAGATTTTTAAAAAATCTATAAGTTCTTTGAAAAAAATAAGAATTTTAAAAAGCTGTTTCTTTATGAAGCTTTGAAAACTACAGTTAAAAATTCACTACACAACAACATAAACCTTATGACTGTGTGAGACAGACAGCCTGGCATCCTGAAAATGACATTTTAGATTTGCAGCCAGGAGACCTGAGTTAACCTTTCACCAGTTATATGACATGAGCAGAATTTTCAAGCATCAGTCTCCTCCGTTGCTGTAAGACTGATATGATACTATTTGGTTTTTCTTGTTTAAAAAATCACAATTTTGTGGTTCAAGTGGAATAATGTATTTAGAAACCCTTTAAAAAACTAGGAACATCTCCAGAAAAATGCAGTCATAAAAAAACTACCTGACAACCCATAAGTCTACATAAAAATTTTAAAATGCACCCATTATAGCTGTGCCAGAATTGCAAACATTGACACATGCTTGATTATGTTGTTCACAGCTGGCAGGCAAGGGATAGAATTAGCTCTCTTGAGACACTAGAAGACATTATAAAGTGGCAAATAGTTGACTTATTTTTATTTTGACAATTTTAGATGATGACATCCCAGATTTCTTTGGTATAATAGTACCTTAAAATTCAGATATATGCTCAAAATTCAGCCACTTGAGTGTCTTTTAAATTTAACTTAAAAATCTAATAGCAATTTTTGCTGAGATGCTGGGTTTCACAAGAAGAAACATTTGAAATATGTACATCCTTTATCCATATACTTGAAGATCCTAAAAATAAAAGGTGACTTTTAACCAAAATGGAAAAATTCAATAATTATTTTATGAATAGAAAAAAAAAAAAAGCACACCCTTTAGGAAAAGCCACTGAAAGTAGCTATTTAGATACAACTCATGTTGCAAATCAGTCTAACTAGGAAACTGTAAATCAAATCAGAGCTTCATTTATTCAGCTTAATCATGAGGGAGATAATTTTTATGAGAAATTTTTGAATAACTTAAATTTGAAATTGTAGAATGCAGTGGTTTTCACTTTTACTTTTTAAAGCAGGATTATCCCATTGTATGTCTGCATTAATTTCTTAGGGTTGGGTGGCTTAAAACAATGGAAATGTGTTGGCTCTGGAGGCTAGAAGTCCAATGCCAAGGTATCAGTAGGATTACACCCCTCTAAAATCTGGGGTGGAGTCCTGGATTGTTAGGCTTCTGATGGTTTGTCAGCAGCCCTTTGTTTTCCTTTCCTTACTTCCATCACTGCTTACATTGTCTCATGGCAACATGTGTCCCCTCTTATGCTTGTGGCTCTCTCCTTTGTGAAAGGTCACCAGTCTTATTGGACGAGGGCTCATTCTAGTGGCCTCCTCTTAATTATATCTGCAAAGACTCTATTTCCAAATAAAGTTACATTCACAGATACTGTAGATGCAGACTCCAGCATATCTTTTTAGGGGAATATGATTCAACCTCTAACAAAGACTAGTAAGCATCTGAGGACTAAAACCCTATTTATTTGTCTACCGTCCCACCTCATCTCAGCAGTGTTAATAATCCCTGCCTGTGTGATTATGAGTAATGGAACTGAGTTACCATGAGGCGATGGAAGCCAAAAAAAAAACCAAAAAAACAAAAAACAAACACAAACAACAACCCACAAAATAAAAACAAGAAAACTCAGAAAGAGAGGTAAAGAAATGCACACAGATTTCCTTTTATTTTGTTGTGCATATTTTCTTCAGTCTTCTCTTTGTTGAGAGACTAGCTTTGCTCATCACTCTGATTTGCACATTATTGGATTATGATTCTCTGACTGATGGACCAGGAACTGCAGTAGAAATGCAGCAGCTCCCAGGACACAACTGGCAGATCATGAAATGGATGCCTACCATGGACTGCTGAGTACTCTCCAAGTTGTGATCTGTGAAGTACTGCTTTGAAATCATAGTTCTAGTCCCACTGTCTTATCTTATAGTTGGGGATACTCAGCCTTCAAGGTACCCTAACTGACATTCTAGATATCTTGATGGAAATAGCAAAATGACTATAAATGACTGCTCTCTAATGCTCGATCCTCTTCATCACTATCAATTATAAGTTGTATTCCCCAGTAGCTAGTTTTTCTTCTCTCCCTTAATCAGATGCGTAGCAGTGATGATCTGCATTTTCATGTTTGGCAGGGGAGTTAGAGTTGGAGTAGGCTGATTGGTTGTACTGGGTGCATTGCCAACAGATAAGAGATTGAACATGAGAAAGCAATGGGGCTTAGTGAGGAGAACCTTGGCTCTGGGTCTGTTTCTGAGTCATAGTTTACTGTATGGATCCTCTTAGTAAGTCACTCCAATTTTGGAACCTTAATTTTGATTTTATAGAAGAAATAAAATCTATATTGCTAGATGCTTGTGATGAAGAAGGAAGTTAGCACGTGCCAAAGCATTTTGTAAACTTTGAAGCAATATTTAAGACCATCAGCAGCATCAAGCGGAGCTTGGTGGGGGGGCATCTTTTTGGAACAAGCAGACTGTTCAAGTCAGACAGACTTGTTTCAATCTTTTCTGTAATCTCAGGCAAGTTGCCTTCTAATCTCTGTAAATTCTGTGTTCTTTCTTATTAATAATGTGGAAATAATAGCACCTTCTCATGATGGTGTGATTAGAAATAATATACAGGGAATAGAAGCACAGATTCTGCAGCCTAGTTCTTTGACTTCAAATTTAAACTGTGGCCCTCACTAACTGCATGACCCTGGGGAAGTCTCTGAGCCTCCACTGGGCCATTTTCCATTCTGTAAATGGGATGACAATCTTAGGTTGTTGTGAAGACTGAATGAGGGTCCCCATGTGAAGACGGTGTTACCTCACATGAGTGAATACTACCTCAATATTCACCATAAATATTAATACTACACCAAACACCCCAGGCATGCACACAGTGTAAGTGATTAAAACACCAGTTGTTACTCAATTATAATATGTTTGACTAGGGAAACAGAGTACTATTGCTTAATTTAATGTAATAGACATGCATTCCCAGGGTTTGGATGAGTTTATGACATAGAATGTTGGATTATTCTGGAAGGAATTAGGGAAACATTTTCATTTGAGCAGACACAGTTGGTTAGGTACCATAGAAGAGCTTGGGTTCAAATGTGATCTCAAAAGAGTTTGGAAGAGATTGGTCATCAGAGTTCCAACTGGGAACCAGGTTGTATTAACTGTTGGGTATTTTAGGTAAAAAATAAAATCTAGTCAGGAAAACTACTCCAGAGCCAGGACACTCACACGTTTATATTTTCCAGGCCAAGTACAATGCCAAGCCCTCCACAGGCACTTAGTAAAATGTTTGTTTATCTGAGCTGGCCAACATCTTGTGCTCTGGTGTACCTCACTTGGTCTCTACACACTGTACAAATGGAGTGTGACAAAGATGGAAATTGCTTGTGATTAATATGGGAAAGAAAAGAAAGACAGGCTGTGCCCACTAAGATTCAGTGCCCCTTGCCTGTATCTAACCAGCACACTTAATGTGCAGGGGCCAGAAAGCTCCATTTATCCCTATGAATTGGGATAAATGAGTAGTCAGTAGCTGTCTCTGTCTCTCTGTTTCTCTCTCTCTCTCAGGGTCTCTCTCTAGCTCTGTCTTTCTCTTTCTCTCTCCCTCTGCAACCCTCTCTGAGTACAAACCATACACCTTGAGACTTTGTGTTTCATTGGGAGGTTGTGCGGGGTAAGGGGTGAGGATAGTTTAAACTCTTAAAGGAAAAAAGCCTTTCTGATTCACAACTTGGTTAGGGATGCATTACCAAAGGTATTAAGAGCAACAAGAAGGCCATGTGGATAAAGACAAATTCTTTTCATAAAGAACTAGAAAGAAAGGTTTAGGGCCATGGGTTTAGCTCAGTGGCTCAAGCGCTTGCCTGGTAAGCGTGAGGTAGTGAGTTCCACCCCTGGTACCAAAACAAATAAATAAATAAATAAACACATAAAATAAAATAAAACTATATATAAAAACAGGGCACAGTGATGCATTCCTGAAATCCCAATACTCTGGGAGGCTGATTTAGGAAGATCTTGTCTCCAAAACAAAAGCAAAACTAAATTAAAAGCAAATAAAGAAAACGATCTTATATCATATATTATAAATATATCTATCTTATGGCCGGGGATTTAGCTCAGTGGTATAAGCGCCTGCCTGGCAAGCGCGAGGTTGTGAGTTTGATCTCTGGTACCATGGGGGGGGGGTGTTAAGTAGACTTTGTGGGCCAGAAGGTCTTGGTCTTGAGTGCTGGCCTAAGCAGGTGAGGCCTGAGAGTTAGCATCGCTGTGCAAACAGCATCCCAGGCTCCTGTGAATGTGTGTAGCTGCAGTGAGTGCCCCACCCAGCCGTGGTGGTAAGGTGGTCCTCAATTGCCCTGTCCCTTTCCGTGATCTCTCCATCACTAACCTTGCCAACTCTGATGGGTCTCAGCTCCTCTCATTTTCCTCATTTATAAAACACAGAATTTGGGTGTTTTCTTTCAAATCTAACTCAAAGCAAGTCTTTTGGTATGTATATTGTGCTGAATGACTGAAGCTCACAAAGAGTTTGTATTACAAGAGAAACCTGTGGGGTCACCCAAGGAGGGGCAAGAGGACCCATCACGGAATCCAGGACCAGAAAGAACTCTGGTGGATCTGAAGCTCCACTTTCACAGCTCCACGACTGTTTGGCCCTCAAGAGGATGCACTTTTATACTTTTAAATTCTGCTTGTTAGAAGCCTTGTGCTTGTCTTTTTTAAAAAAACCTTTTATATTGCAATGAAAATTGTTATTGAAAGAGCTTATGGCATATCTTTGCATTGGCACTAACATAGAATAAGGATTTAAGGATTTTTTGATACCTTTTGTACATTTATAATTTTATTTGTAATGTCATTTACAATGTTTCTATGGTTAACTTCAAAAGATGCCAAGAATATCAAAGAAGCACTTTTCCTTTTGGTATCCTATACCCAGAGTGGGATTGTGGTGACCATAAGATGTGTTCACAAATTCTTTGATATTCTTCCTCCTTTCTTTTCTTTCCTTTTCTTTTCCTCTTTTTTTTCTATTCTCCTCTCCTTTCCTCCCTCCTCATATTTCTTCCTTTTCCCCCTCATTTTCCTCTCCCCTTTTTAGTTTTTCAGTACTGGAGATTGAATTCAGGGCCTTCACTCTGAGCTATACCCCTAGACCATTTTTGTTTTGAGACAGTCAGGCTGGGCTTGAATGTGTATCCCTCCTGCCTCAGTTTCCTGGAGAGCTGGGATTATGGGTGTGGTCCAACAACACCTAGTTTGGTATTCCTTCCTTTAAGAGATAAAAGGACTGGGGCAAAGGATAGCTCAGTGGTAGAATGTTTGCTTAGCATTCACAAGGCACCAGGTACTGGACAAAAGTCCTTGTACTAGACAAAAGAAAGGAAAACAAGTAAAAAGATGAGGTCTGTTGATAGAACTTTTTAATATAGACCCCTTGGGTCCCTTTCTCTTAAGTACACTTATTAACTCACTTTTAAATATGTAGAAAAAAGCAAAAGCAATGGTATGCCATGTGCACATGAGGTAACAATGGCATTGTGGTTCCCTCCTTGCTTTCTCTTGATTACTCCTTGTGGGAAAGCCAGCTGTCATGCTGTGAGGATGCTCAGGCAGTGCTGTGAAGACATCAACACCTGAAGCCTTCTGAAGCAACCACAGAAGTGAACAATTTTGCAAGCAGATTCTCTAGTCCCTGTCAAGCCTTGGATGACCACAGCCCCAAGAGACTACTTAAATGTGTTTTCAAACAGACCCTAAGCAACTACCACCCAGCTAAAATTCTCCACATTGCTGATCCTCAAAATTTCTGTAAGATAATAAATGTGTGTCATTTGACTGATTGATTGATTGATTACGGTGCTATTGATCAAACCCATGGCTTCACACTCTACCACTGAGCTACTACGATGTGTATTATTTTCAAGTGCTAAGTTTTGATGTAGTTTTTGCATAGTAATACAATGATTCTATCAGCCTATATTTGAATTTAAAATTAGTGAAATATTTAGGGCTTTTTTTTTTCTTACTTGTCTTTTATCTTTTTCTTTTCTTTTTTTTTTTTTTTTTTTTTTTTCCTTTTTTTGAGGAAGGGGAAGAAATGAGAGTCTTCCCCTGTGTTGATCTGATTAGAACTCTGATCACAAGCCTTGTGACTGTGTTGACTAGGCTGGCCTAGAAGTTGTGATCCTCCTACCTCAGCCTCCCAAATAGCTGGCATTATATGCAGATGCCACTGTGCCCAGCTTATATGTTTGAAAGAAGCAATGACGCTGGATAATACACACATATGAGTAATTGTATAATTAATATAACTCTTCTTTTTCTTACTGCATTTCATAAGTTACTAAGGGCTCACTCTTTCACTCATAGATTCATGGGTCAATCTTTGTATCTGTATCTGCTCCTCCCAAACAGAACTTTTCTTCTTCACAAGTAAGTGTTTTGAACTGGTAATTAGCACAGATTTGATTCTAGCTTGTGTTGCTGCTCACCCTTATTTTGAAGTCTGTTTGCCTTCTAGATCCTGAGCTATTTGAGGACAGAGGGCATGAGAGAGCAACAACCACCCCTCCTTCGGTCACTTAGCTCTCTCTCTTCCTTGCACATTGTAGATGCACAAAATGTTTTGAATGAATGAATAAAAACAATTCAGAGTAGAGGTTTTGTAAACAGAGAGAAATCTTCACAAGTGCTAGTTTGGCCACTTTTGCTGCACAGGGGTCCAGGGAACTAAACACCTTTGGAAACAGCCCAGGATCAAGTAAGCGCAGGGGTTTTCTGGTTCTGCCAGCTTTCATGAAAGTAGAAGTATGCTGAAAAACAAACATCACCGCTCTGAAAACTCATGAACTAAAATCAATTAATTGAAGATTTTTGGAAATGTGAGTAGGAATGAGGCTAATTTCACTATAGCCCTGTATAAAAAAGGAGTATTGCAGGGGTATAGCTCAGTGGCACAGAGCCCGCCTGGCAAACGCAAGGTCCTGAGTTTGATTCCTGGTTCATAAAAAAAAAAAAAAAAGAAAGAAAATAGTATTATAAAATCAATTAATAATGTAGATGGATTTAGTCTATGTACATGAACTCATGACACTAAGTGGGCAAAAGAAATTGAAAGTCATATACCAAAATTTTCAAATGCTTTTTGCAAATAAATTATATTCATTGAAGAAACCTTTCCAAGGTGTTCTATCAGGTTGAAGTAGATTGACTCATAATTGTGATTCAGAGGAAGTCAGATTAATATTCTCTTATTTTTTTTTAAATGGATTCATGTTAACTCTATGGGCAGTACTACCAATTTGCATTAATAAAGCCAAAGTTGAACTTGTGTTCATGGTCAGTGTTAGTGAACACCTGTGAGGACAGCAGAAGGAGCCTGATGGGGTAGGCAGACCGATGAAGGCTTGTGATCAGAGTTCTAATCAGATGCTGCCCCCATGTGTGTAAATCCCTGATCGTCTCTGGAGCAGTCTTTACCTCTGAAATGGGCGTAATGCAGTGGGTCCTCAGTATCTACAGAAGATTGTTCTAGGAGCCCTCCAGATACCAAAGTCCCTTATATAAAGTGGAGTAGAATTTTCACAGCACCTGTGAACACATCCTACATACTTTTTTACCCCCAAAATTTCAAAACACTTCAATTAGGGGGCAACAATGGTCTATATATTTTAAGTCATAGAAAGGAACCAGGTCTAGTGGTACTCTCCTGTAGACCTGGCTAGCTGGGAAGCTGAGGTGAAGGTCATTTGGGCCCAGGAGTTCACGTCCATCCTGCATATCACAAGACTTTCTCAAAATGAATGAACAAATAAAAGAATAAAAAAATACATTGTCCTTAGATCACTTATAAACCTGAGACAGTTTAAATGATATATAAATAGTTGTGCTGTATTGTTTACAGAGTATTGATGTTAAGTAAAGGTGTATAGTTGTTCAGTGTTGACACAGTATTTTTCCTCAAATATTTTCAAAGTTGGTTGAATGAATGGATGCAGAATCCATGGTTATTTACATAGCTAACTATATTTCAATTCTGAAGCTCAAAACAAAACCTTGAGTGCTTTAGTAAGCAATAGAACAACATCCATACAAATGTGGCATGATTATTATGAGCATATCTTAAAAAAATCCAACAGATGCACATATTTTCTTCCAGGTAGTTTTCTTAAGACCCAAAACAACAAAACTTTTGTTTTAATGTTTCATCTTCTTTTTATAAGGAAATTTATATTGTTGATTTTATTTAACTAAGTTCTTCATTTTGAATTAAGATACAGTTCTTACATTGGGCTGAACAAATACTGAAATGGGTAACTGTTCATTCACTTGTTCTTCTTATTCCTGTTGTTGTCAGGTGTGAATTAAAATTCTATTTAGGGATCCTAGAATATATAGTAATGTATTTGATGGGTAAAAATTCTTAAATTTTTAAGCATATAAAAAGTTACGGAACTAGGAATAAACAGTGGTAAGATATGCAGTTTTTCACACAAAAGGCATCACAATTTAAAGTCATTTGGTAGAGCTGGCCATGGTGGCCCACACCTGTAATCACAGTACTTGGGAGGCTGAGGCAGGAGGACCTTGTGAGTTCCAGACCAGCGTGGGCTACAAAGTGAACTCAAGACCAGCCTGAACTGCATAGTGAAACCCTATCTCAAAAAGACAAAAAAACAAAAAAAGTCATTTGGCAAAGCATATAATATTTTGATTTTGGGGAGTTGGGGTGTTGGAGATTAAATCCAGGAACTTGAGTGTGCTAAGGACATGCTAAACCCACTGAGCTGTACTCCTATCCCTTACATTTTTCCTTAACAAAGCTGCTGTATTTCTTTTAAATTATAGCCCTCTCAGGAATATTTTTCAAGAATAGAAGTCTATGCTTTGGGTATACAAGTATCAACCTTAACACCAATCATATTTTACAAGAATATAAATAGATGCTAGGTTCATGATCAATTACTTAAAATAACACTTGTAATTTCCTTTTACAAAAAGAAAGAGATATTGCTGACACAAGAAAAAATGGCTACATATACATTTTACATTTTTTATCCTCAGGGCTCATATTAATATTTTTAGCAATTTGTCCATCAAAGTTTCTATGGAATGTTTAAAAAATACATATTTACCTGGCCTCAGCTAGTAGCTGGGAGGGTTAATTTTTAAAATGATTTAAAAATACTTTATGTGTGGGTGTTTGAATTATGTATCTGCAAAATGTTCATAATTGATTGACTATTGCTGTATTTAACTTCTTATGTTCTCAAAATAGTTAACCGTTGATGACATGGAGCCTAGACAACTTTTAAAAATAATTTTATGTACAAAAAAGTTGACTTTTGTCAAAGTTCATTTTTTTAAATACTTTACATGAAAAATTAAAATTAGTAGTCTGCTACGATTCCAAATTATTTTGGGGAAAAAGCGTAACTTGCTATGGACTAAAAATATTAAACATATATTTTTAACTATACAGTTGCAGTATATTCTGCTATTTGAAAAATAATTATTTTTTGATTGTTTGCCCTGAGAGAATTTTCTAGAATACGGTGACTGATTTCAAAATGTATCAAAAGTGATACATCTATATATCTATATCTGTGTTCTAGTTATGCATTTTAAATTCAAACTGTGAACCAGGCTGCCATCTTAAAACAAAATGGAAGCCATAGCTCCTTTTAGATGAATATATGATCTATTTGTGGGACTGAATGAGAAATATAATTAATATATATACTTGACCATCAGTTAATGGCAGCAAGAGAAGTAACTGGCCAGTTCATGCAAATCAGTAAGGAGGTTATTTAGTGAACATACCTCAGCCTTTGGACGTTGTGAGAACTTTCTTGGGGCAACATGGCATAAATATTTTTGAAACTTTTATCAACTTTTTTGGAACCTGCAGCAGTTTAGCTGAAGTTAGTGGTTTTTACCTACACTGTCAGTTAAAAGATGAATAGATTTTGATATTACTCTGGGAGACCAGGCACAAAATTATTATTATTATTATTATTATTTTTTTTTTGTCTTTTTCCTTTTTATCGGTACCAGGGATCAAACTCACGACTGCCTGCTTGCAAGGCAGGGGCTTATGCCACTAAGCTAAATCCCCAGCCCCTAGGCACAAAATTCTTATAGTCGTCTTACACACCATAAAAAGTGGCAAACTTCCAGGCTTGGTGCCAGAGGTCTGTAATTCCAGTGCTCTGGGGGGCTGAGTCAGGAGGATCACAAATTTGCGCTTAAACAGAGTGACTAAGATAGCTTCATAAACAGAGAGGGATCAGGAGGAGGGGTTCATTCACCAGTTCCAGTACCACTACCAAATAAAGAAAGAAACAAAGAAGGAAAGAAGAAATGAAAAGAAAGAATTTGCATTGATAAATTCTCCACACATTATTTGTTTTAAGTCATTAAGCCAGTAGCAGTCTTTTTAAACACTTCAAGTTATAGGAGGAGATGAAAGGAGCTGGTGTTTTTGGACGCGTTAGTGTTCTGTGATGTTCACTACCTGTTGCTACAAAGTCTCCTGGATAAGGCTCTTACTGTGGAGCAGGGGTTATTTGAAGCACTTCACATATGCAGGTTTAGCTCATTATTACTTGGTGATAATCTGTTGGAGACTCCTGCTGGAAAATAAGGTGAAACTGGATTACCTTTAAAATCCCTTCATGAATACAGGATTTATTACCTAGCGCTTAATGAAAGGGAGGAAGTGAGGCTAGAAGGATCAAGCTGGGTTTTCCACACTCAAGGAGACAAAATACATAATGCTGCTCCCTAGAGGTTAACATATACGTTTAAAGAAAACTTGTTATATTTTTCCAGAAAGTTTCACATAAAACACACAGACTAGAAATATTTCTGATATTAATTACCATCTTTCAAACCCTCTGTGAGCTTTCAAATACAGTAAAGCCCCTTCATTCTTTGCAATATCTAGCAAAATTACTCATTGGCCCGTGAGTAATTAAAGTAAGCATTAGCTGGTCAGAAATTAGCTTTTCTTTTCTTTTACTTTCTCCGCTTTATTTTTTTTTTTAACAGATGTTCAGATGAATAGTTACAAATATGCACTTTAAATGAGCAATGTAACTGACTGCCTGGTGAATAAGTAATGAAAAATTTCAAAACACACGCAGCCTTGAGAGAAAAATACAACATGGTCTTGCTTGTGAAATGTTTGGAAACTATTGATCTATGGTCTACAAAGCTATTTGCCTAATTTATTGTGCACTTAGGAGGAAAGAAAAGTATATTTAGATTTTGATAGTTTAACAAAATATGTCAGGAGACTATATATTTCCCCATTTAAGGTTTAACACGCAGAAGGGAATTGTACAATTTCTCCAATTGCTAGATACTTGCTTTTCAGTGCATTCTTTTAGAAATTTCTGTAGTGTATCTAACAGAGGAATCTTTGTTTTACTTTGAAATGGTTTGTTGAACTTCTTCGGTTTCTTTATACTTAAAGGAATCATTTCTCATTTATGTTTTCAGTTTTTCACAAAATTATAACATGAGTATTTTCAGCTAAATTAGAATAAAATTCATAAATATCATAATATTATTAGCCTTAATTCCATGTTACTGAAATATGGTTGATATTGAGAACAAATTTGAGATAGAAAGGAAACTATTCTACTCATTTTAAATTTTTTCCTATTTGTGAATATTATTTAATTACATTATATATATATTCTCTTTTATTATTCATTTCCATCTATTACTAACTCTACTACATTAAGTAGTACTAGCTCAGTTTCTGCTGGAAAGAAAGGGCTTTTTTGTTTTGTTTGTTCTTTTTAAATAGGGGATACAAGAGTAGGATTGGAGGAATCTACCATGCCCAGTCTTGTAATAGTTTTAAAAAACCTTTTTTGAATGCAGCTACAGGTTGAGATTCAGGGACCTTTGTAGCTGACAACAAACATTGAAACTGCAATTGCTTTAGAATGACATGCATTGAACATTTTTTTAAAAAATTCTTGCAGATATTACTTTTTAGGTTAATTTCTTTGGGGTTACATATTTTTACATGTATATATTCTGGAATCCAAGCACACCTCCATGGCTTTAGTCTTTATTTCTGATGATCCTCATTGCCTCAGCTGTTTTAAACCCTTTGATAGAATTAGCACGCTGGTCTGGGACTAGATTGCACTCACTCAACCTGAACTCTGCCCTGGAGCTGTGGAGGTGGGACAGGAAGTATTCTCCACCTCTTGCTCTGAGGTGTGGTTCTGTTTACTTTGGAAAGAAAAGATACAGCTATCTCCTAAAGTGGATTAGGCATGGCAAGACAAGATGATACATTTGCACTATAAATTCTCAAGCAGCTGTGAGAATGTAGTATGTGTGAAATTTCTTACCTTCTTAAAAATCTTGATAGAGTTGTAGCTAAGCTCTTAACAGTCAAAAAACAAACTGCCAATGAAGTTTATTTTCTTTTTTGCTGAGTTTTCTGGACCATTGTTCCGCTTGAGGGGCCTTGTTTGTTAGTTTTGGCTCACAGACTTCTCTTCCCTCAGGATAAACTCAAGTAAGGCACTGGTGAAGGCAGTACTCAGGGGCTGCTCACAGTTTATTCAGAGCCCGATAAAGCAGAATTCAAGTGCATGACTTCCTGTGGCAGAGGAGGGGTGGCCAGTGAGGGGGTTTGTATCTGTAATGTAAATACGTAATTGATTTTGTGGAAAACTGGGACATTTTTGTTTGTTCTCATAAAAGATTCCTGCTGGAGGTTTTATTTGAAAGTTGGCCTTTTCTGCAGTGATCTGAATAGTGATCTGATTTTCTGCTTTCGTGCCCCCTTTAAAAAATTTAAAATATTTAATTCAACATTAACTGTGCTTACAAGCAATAGAGCAGAAAAAAATCACATTACAAACATTGTAGTATTAGATTTTATCACCATTTATTTCTCCTACCCTGTCCAGGGATTTCTTCATGTTCAGTAGAACTAATTTGCAGTCAGACATTGAGGTCTTCTAGAAGGCCAGCAGGCTCCAGAAATTAATTTATCCAAATAACCGATCCCTCCTAGGCCAACCGTAGAGGGACACCGAAATGGTCTAAGGAGGCAGAACTTTCCTTTTGAAGTCTGGAATGTTTTGACTGACTTGAAACAGGCGGCTGGAATGAAAGGATAATTTTCAGTGACCCAGGGGATTTTTTTTTTTTTTTTTTTTTTTTTTTTGCCATTTTCAAATATTAGGTAAAACAAAGAGAAATTGCTTGCTCTAATTTAGAAAGACTTAGTAATCAGGAAGGCAACCAGACTAAGAGTAAAGTTCCAAGGTATAGAGCAGAGCTTATTTACTAAACCTGGATTGCTGGGGAAAATAAAAGTTATGCTCTCAAGAAAAAAAAGGATGTATTTTTCTCAACATACCTATTTCTATCACCTGTATCTTAATTTACTTTCTTCACATTTTAAAAAGAATATTAATTATTTTCATTTCATGCCATCTAAAAACGTGCTGTATTCTAACCTTAATTTTATTCAACAGACAGTTATAATTTAAAATAGGTTACATACTAAATTAGCTCATTGGAAACAGGAGGTATTTCATATTTGTCTAATTTCAAAAAAATTCAAACTATTAGATCTTTAAAGCATACCGTCACGTGAATTGAAGCACTTGACAATCCAGGTGTAACAAATATTTTTTTACTTTATCAACCTGGAAGAAGACAGCAAAATCATTTGGAAGACTTTCTTTACTTATGTTTTAGAGAAATATTCCTTGTCACAAAAAAGAAAATGCTCTTTGAGTTTTTAGTGATGCAAACCATAGAACTGTGTAAGGCGGAAATTGGAGATACAATACTTTATTTTACATTGTATATTTATGTACAAATATATAACTTTTATAGGCTTATTTAGGGATAAAGCATTATTTACTTTTTTTCTATTAATTTCCTAATAGTAATTAATTTTCTAATAATTTAAAGTTCAGGATATATGTGAATTTAAGCTTTTAAAAACTGTTTTAGAGAATTATAAATAATTTTTTCAAAGCCATAAATACGCCAATTTTATTTCTAGTGATGGTTCATTCTTTTAATTGGTGAAGTATGTACTGAGTTAATTTGAAAAAGAAATTGAGATCTTTATTTTGATTTGTTTTCGGATTTGATAGCTTGTTTATGAGTTGAATTAATTAGTACTCTGAATTCTCATGACTGAAAATTTCAAACCTTATTTCTCCAAGTCCGAGTCTGACTTTTTATATCAGCTTTCTGTGTGGTTACCTGGTCTTGCAAAGTCATGGTACATGGTAAAATATACGGCAAAGTTTGGGAGGCAGAGTGTTCTAACAGGAGGCAACATTTACCTCTTCTTAAGAAATCTTAGAGCTAGGAAATGGCATTGCCCCTTTGTGTCACCGTCAGGTGTTTCTTTGTGGTGGTGTTTTGTTTTTGCTTTTGCTTTTGTTTTTGCTACCGAGATTCTGAGTAAAATATGTCAGTTCCTTAATAAGTAATGGGAAATAGGCTTGAAAGAAGAGAAAACCGAGAGGTGTAGGTAAGGACTGATGGGGGCCAGTAATGCTGAAGAACTTCAGAGGAAAGGTGGGTTAAACTGTCTTTTGTAATAAAAGCCAAGATGTCACATAAGTCTCCAGCAGAGATTTGGGAAATGTGTGTAACTGAAGATACAGGAATACATTTAGTGACAATGTTTGCTTCTATTAGTTGCTGAGAAATGGATGTCATTTCTTTGCTGGAGGTGCACACGTTTTGAGTGGTTTGTATTACTGGAGAATGGCAGACCTTTTAAGAGATGCGACTAACTGGGGATAGTTAGGTCATTGTGAACATCACCCTGCGGGGATTAGTGGTATCAGGAGATCATGGAAAGTTGTTATAAAAAGAGCAAGACTGGTCCCTTCTCACTTGACACCTTCCCACCTCATCCGCGGATCTGTCTTTCTTAAAAGCACTCCTGCTGTGATGCCATCTGCCATGTTGTACTGCAGCTAAGGGGGCATCTCCAGAGCTGGGACACATGGAAACACCCAGGTTCTGACACTGTGAGCATTTCTTTATAAAGTACTCATCCTCAGATTATGGTTTGGATCCAAATGTCTTCCCATAAGCCTCATGTGTTCAGAAGTGGGACTGTGGAAAGAAATTGGATTGTGGAGACTGTAGCTAACGTGCTATCAGGACGTGGGGTCACCTTGGAGAAGGCTGGTTACTGGCATACAATGCAGAAGGATGTAGTCGTGTGCCTGGCCCTTTCCTTTCTTTGCTCTGTTTCTGGGTTATCATAAGGAAAGCTGCTTTCCCATGTCATGCTATTTCTGCCTTGGAATCAGTAGATCATGGCATGAACCCACTCAAACAATAGGCAAAAATAAACCTTTCTTTCTTTAAGTTACAGACATGAGATACTTTGATCCAGCATCAGAAAAATGGCCAGTAACCTCAGGTGTTTTTTTTTTAATAGCAATAGAAAACAGACTAAGACACCAGTGAACTACAAAATGAGATGTTCTCTAGAGTTATACATTCTATCGAACAATGGGAAGAAAACAAAATTTCTCATTTTTAATTTTATCCTTTTGAACAGTGTTTCATGTACATGTCATATGACATCTATTATTAAATCACAATTTGCCCATAATTTGAGTGATTGGAGTATGTGGTGAATCCTTAAATTAAAAATATTACAGTAAAAGACACATTGTCATTAATCCCCCTCAAACTCCTCCTCTCTTCAAACCCATTTATCTGATCATTCCTGCCATTTTCAGGAGCAGTTCTGGAGTCCTCTTTGTGAGTGTCTTTATGAGGTGTGATTAAAGATGTGGTAAATGCCATCCAAGTGTCATCCAGAGAAAGCCAGGCTCATAAGAATATTACAGTGTGTCTTCGTCTGCCTTGTTCACCAGACCTTGCATTACACAACTTCTGGTTCTTACCCAAAGTCAAAATGACCAGAAAAGATAAACATGTATCACTGATATAATCTGAAATTATATTAGTGAAATTTATGAACTTATGGAACCACTTTTTTTCTCAGCATTCAGATGTATATAATTTCTTTTGGTTTGAAATCACTACTAATTTGACCTATGAATAAGTAATACTATTTATTTGGCTTGGAATAGAAATCTTAGGAGGACACAGTGCCTCTTCAAATATTTAAAATATTTCTATGTAGATAAAGAATTTGTCTTAATACATTTGACTACAAAAAATAAAGGGCCACACACTCAGTTTTGGACACTTTAAAAGTTTATTTAAAGCTATCCAGATGATTTATATAGACACTTAAAACTTTGTATATAGATTTCTGGAGTGGCATGGCCAAAAAGTATAGATCTGGTAATATCCAGAAAATAGATGCATGGAAGCCAACAGATAAGTTATCCTAGGAAAGGAGCAACCAAGTGAGAAGAGTTAAAGGGATATCAGAGGCAAGGAGCAGTGAGAACTAAGAACTGAGCGGTAGGTAGAAGGATAGATGACCCAGAGACAAGATTTCTTAAGAGAGGGGAATAATAAATGGCGTCAGCTTCCTCTGAGGGCTTACCGCAGGTGAGTGAAGAAAAATATGCAATGGATGGGATGGTAATAGTCTTAGAAGACTGAATGAGATAGTGCAAGGTAAAATCTAGGTTACTTATGTTGACAAATAAAACAGAACTGAAGTACTGGAGATACAATTCTGTCCTGAGATTCAACCAAGTTTTCTAGAAGTTTGGCTATTAGAGAGTCAGGGTCACAGGATGAGGGAGGTGAGGGACCGAGGGAAGGCTTTTGGAGAAAAAGGTGTACAGACAGAAGCAGTCAGTCCCTTTCATTCTCTGACCTTCACCTCCTCTAATGTCACTCCTTCTCTTGTGCACTTCCTCTGTGAACAGCACGGCCTTGGAAGAAATGGGAGAAGCACAAGGAAGTCTCTATTTTTAGCTGTACTCTGCATGTTTATATCTGCAAAGTACCAAATGAGTATTTCTGTGACACTGAATGAGGCTCACCTTGTAATAACTCCCTTGGTTCCAAAAGCCATTATTTCCCCATATGTCTTCACATCTTCTCTGCTTGCCAAAAGCCCCCGCCCCCCACTTGCTCCCTCATAGTATTTTGAAGTTAAAGGCCAACCAACCCCTTTGTGAAGTCTGCCTTGGTAGCTCCCAACTAGTTGTCATCTGTAGAGCTTAACAGCTCTATTATGGCTCTTAGTCATAAAGTTGATTTATGACTCACAGTTTACAAATTACTTGTCCAATGAACTGTGAAGTCTCAGAGGAACACCCTGTTCTGTGGCTAAATCACTAGGCTATCACCCTGCCTCACAGCACTCAGCAGTGATCTAGTTAATAGTGCATCGGTGAAGGGATGAGTGGATGAATGAACGAATGAGTGGGTGAAGTACTGGAGAAAAGACAAGTTATAAGTTTTACATGCGCAAGAAAGCCGTCCCACTGTGAGTATTCATATTATTCCATTCATCAGTATTTAACTGTCTAAAGGCAAACTTGGTGTATATAAAAGTCATTAAGTGAGATTATATTTATACATCTGTTAATCCCTTTTTGTTCAGAGTAGGGTACACTTAATTTATTATGTCCAACATTACTTGTAAAAGTAGAATTTGAAAAGGAAGTTTGAACTGAAAAATGTCTTGGGAGTACTTAAAGCCCATAAGTATAGATTTAATTGAAGCTATAATGTTCATTGGACTGTGATTGACCCGTTTTGTTGATTTTAATTCTCATTTGCTTCATAACAGTTGTACCCCTTTAGAACTTCTTAAGAATCTTCAAAGCAAGTAGAATGCAAATGAGCATTAAAAAAAAGACTTGGGTTAAGAAAATCTAGTGTTGTTTATTTCAACAGTACTAGAGTTGGCACTTTTTGTCATACAATGCCCTTATATAATTGTATCAATAAGGTTATTCTCTGCTTCTCTGATTCAGTTTATCTGCTGTATAGATTAAGAGCTGTACTATGACCTTTGGTAGAGTTTGATTTGGGTTTAACTGCACACTTTTATATAGCAGCGATTGAGTGCTGTGCTTGATAAAAGGATAAATGTGATGAACTTCTAGTGTTGAGAATTCTGGAAGCAGAAGATTGGAATGGGGCTAGAGTGTGCCTTTGAGATCATGTGACTTGGGTTCTCGTTTAGGCCCTGCCATTGATTATGTGTGATCTCCATGTTGAGTTACTTATCTGGTCTTTCTCCTTTTGAAGAACAAGCTAGTAAAATTTCATGGAGTTACAGAAATTGCATAATGCATTGTTTGGTGTATGGTAGCTACTCAGCTAACACTAATATACTTCCTGCAAGATAATTTTGTTCTGCTTTCTTTTACATACCTTAAAAACATGTAACTCATTATCTTATTTTACTTACCTTGCTACTAGGAAGGAAGATCTAAGGCAAGCTTAGTGCTGGTTATTAGGAATTGTCTTATTTCAGATCTCAGTATAATTCTTTCTATTCTTTGTTCACCTTTCTGTCTAGTTATAATTAAAAGACTGTCCTATTTCTATAAAAACAGTGCACTAAAAAGAAAACATCAAGTTTTATTAAATCACTTAAAATATAAAGCAAAAGAAAATCAGCACAAGTCCAGCTACTCAGAAATAGCTATGACAAATACTAAGTATATATGATTTCATATTTTTCTTGAAGTATATATGAAAAATAATTGTGTAATTATTGGATTGTAATATAAATTTTAATTAAAATGTTTCATTTTATTTTATTATAAAGGACAAAGTTGAAGTAAGCTAAAAATTAATGAACTTCAGGAAAATTATATTCTTAAGTAATTTTTAAAATTTTTTAAATTTTATTTTAAAGAGATTAAGACAAAAGAGGACAGAACAAAGCAGATCAGAACAGAACAATGTAAACAACATAACACTTCACAACAAGACAACTGGATATTAACAGTAGCTACCAAAATGTCTCTTTCTTTGAAATAGTTTAGCATACCTTCACATACAATAGTATCAAATGTAACAAAATAGTATAAAACCATTCAAGAGAATGAAAGTATTACAGGGCATTCAGAACCAAATAACAGAAAACGAACAATGGCTACTGTATTATCTAATTTTCCATAAAAATTTGTTTATACTATCACATTAAAATCCAATAAGACACAACATGATAGAACCAATGGAAATAGAAGAACAAAAGCATGGTAAGACATCAAAGCAAGATGATATTAAATCAGCAATGGGAGCCATAATGTCTTGTTTTCTTCAAAATAGCTGTTCATACCATCGTACAAAATATAATCAAACAAATCAGAATAAAACCATTCCAACCAATGAATGAAAACATTATAAGGCTTCAAAGCAATGACTTATAAGTAATATTAATTTATAAAAAGACAATCTGAAGAAGCGAAATGCATGTGAAACTATCAAGTCAGTAATATATTTAAATCACTCATATCAACATTAGGCAGACTTGACTGTTTGATATAAAAGCTGAGGATATTAGTCCAGTTCTCATTTCTTCTTTCTTACCTTACAGTTTTTTAGTTGCACTCTTATGACATCATCAGGGTTTATAGCAATCTGTCACAAAAATCTAATAGTTGTTAATATTTAAATATTTTCTATTATTTCAGTAAATCCAGTGTTTGCTGCCATTCTTTTTATTTTAAAATTTTTAGTAATTTTTGCAAAAAGTGCTGTTTTCCTAGATTTTGTGCAAGTTTGAGGAAGTCTATTTATTTATTTATTTATTTTTCACTGAAAAGGTAACTTGGAAGGCCCGTTAACCAGGACTCAGACAAGTGGAACCAAGAGAGAAACCAGTCTTTGATTTCTAGTTTGCTGGTGTTTTCCTCTTCCTGCTTTGCTGCTTGTGCTGGTGTAAAGATGATTAAGATTACTGGATCAAATGTGTAAACTGACTCTTTTCTTTATTCATCCCTAAGTTTTGATTTGTTAAATGACAAAAGAAACAGTAGTGACAGAATGTTACAGTGAAGCTAGAGCATGGAATTTGCAGGAAGTCGAATGGCTTTATAGCAGGCTCTGACCTCTCTGCCCTCACATAACTTTGATTCCTACTCCGCACCTCTGTATTGTTCTACTATTGAGGCGATCAGTCTTGCTTGTTTACTCTGCCCAGAATGCCTGGCCACTCTTATTTTATTATACATAAGAATAATAACCTCGGGGCCTGGGGATTTAGCTCAGCGGCATAAGTGCCTGCCTTGCAAGTGTGTGGCCGTGAGTTCAACCCCCGGTACAGATTAAAAAAGAAAAGAATAATAACCTTTTAGATCATGAGTGTCCAGAAGTAAAGAGGAATTGTCTTGGGGAGCGTATAAAATACATAATATAGTTAATGGGTATAAATAATAAAACTCCTTTTTTATATTTTGACTTATTTCATTTTACAAAGCAACACATCTAGCTTGTGTTTAATAATTAAATAAGAAACTTTACCTGTCTGTTTAATAACAGTAAATGCCTGTCTTCACAAGCACACACACATGCATATGTAGATTGAAATAATATTACGGTTCTTGCTACATTTTACTCAGCACATTTTGGTTCTTGTTGCATTTTACTCAACACAGTGAACTAATGTGCATAATGTGTGATACATGCAAATCTTGATTTGACTGATTTTGGTTGGTACAGGAGGTGGAGTTAGCGCTGTACCTCAGATTCCTTTACACAGTCTCCACACTCCCACATCATGCAGCTGAGTCATGAAAAATGTTACTAAGAATCATAACATAATAGCATTAAAAGGCCGTGATCCTGTGGGGCTGCATTACTATCTGTCCAGGGCTGCATGCAACCTGTAAGCCGTGAGTTGGATATGCCTGCAGTATAGATCATGTTCCTGGAATTAATTTCTACTCATTGCAACAAAACAAACACAGATCTTCAAGTGATGCATTTCATTGAGAAGGTGATTGGTCTCAACCTCAACTCCCTCCACACTACTACGCAGACCTGTCTTACTGCCGTAAAACAATTGATCTTGCTCATCTCTTCTATGAGCTTTTAGGCTCCTTTGGATGAATCATGATAACTGATTTGGGTTTTACAATGCTGGGATAGACTAGGTACTGAGAAGATGTTTACTGAAATACAAAGATGGATCAGCACTTTACTAAATTCAGGGATGTGTTGAACGTTTCTCAGTGACTTTAGATTATCAGTTTTAGCATTGTAAATTTATCTTTTATATATTGGGCAACTAGAAGAGATTAAGGGAGGAGGACTCTTTGGAGACACACGGTGGGTGGTGTGACGTGAAGATGAAATCAACTAGAGTCAGTATAGCTAGGATGAAAAAAATGAATAGACATGCAAAATAAAGAATGACAGCTCTTGATGAGTGATTAATGGGAAGGATATCTCTCTTCATATGATTCATCAGATTGAAATCCTTTTCTCATAAGATTTCTTTCAATTTTATCCACTTTTATGTCTAGTTAAAACTCATCATCAGTTAGCTTTTGCCACAGTAATGCTGTATGACAAACCAGCTCAAAAGCTCCGTGGTTTACCGTAACACATCATGCTTAGGTGTCTGAAGGCTGCCTGGCTCAGCTGCTCTCGACTAGGTTTGGCTGGCAGCCCTATTTCAGGCTGAGATTGGTTGGGCTGCTTCGAGGCTACTGTGGTTCAGATCTGGCTCATAAATCTCCATGGTTCTGCATCTAATAACTACTGATAATGACACGAGTGTAAAAAACGACTGCACTTAAAGTTCCAGTGGAATCATCTTTAGTAACATACCTTTGGCCAAACCAAATCACATGGTCAAGCCCAGCTTTAATAAAATATTTTATTATATATCAGAATAATAAATAATTTATGCTATGAGGACAGGGTAGCATATTATTATACAACAATAATCCAAAACATCAAACCATCTTATCTATAATTCCTTCAGCTAGAGGCATTGACTTTTGCTTCTGAGTTCCCATAGTGCTCTGTTTTTGAATAGCATGTTCTACTATGCACAATTTAAAATATTGGCTCAAAGGCAGGAAATGATTCAGTATTTTAAGTGATAGGGCAGTCTGCTCTCC
Source organism: Cavia porcellus (assembly GCF_034190915.1). Classification (NCBI taxonomy): domain Eukaryota; kingdom Metazoa; phylum Chordata; class Mammalia; order Rodentia; family Caviidae; genus Cavia; species Cavia porcellus. The sequence goes on along the minus strand of NW_026947493.1, from coordinate 47,686,142 downwards.
AGTGAAATGGATTCAAGTGAACAGTAAAAATTCCATTTGTTAAAACCATCTCCCTAGTGTAAGAAACTCACAAAGAAGGATCCAAAATCTACAATAGATATTGTGAAATGGAAAGAAACTTTTTTGCCCAAAAGGAAACAGCTGGGATAGAAGAAAGGAGAAAAGAAAAAAGGGAAAAGAATATATATATATATGCATTATATATATATATATAAAATAAGTAATTAGATATCTTAGATAATTAGGTGTATATAAGATAAATTATATATGATAGACAATTATACTACTAATCTCTGTTAATTCATCAAAAAGAATGGTTTGAGCTTTCATTGTTTGATCGATTTTTCATGCCTATATCTTTTAATCTGAGCAACTATTTGAATACACAATATATAAACCATTGTTAATCTCCTATAATTTTGTTTTGAAATTCTGTATCTTTGTTTTTATTCCTTTTTCTTTTTAAAATAAAAACTCTAAGAATGTTCTTGAAATAAAAGCAGCATTCTTTGTATGTATTTGTATGTAATTGCCTGTTTGTAGACATACCACTATTGAAACATATAAAGACATCTACTTTTTACATTTTTTTGACATATTGGTTGAGTTATAGTTTGAACTTTACACTAAAGTCAAAACACACTGAAATTTACTCAGAAAAGAACTTATTAGTTTGGTGCCAAAGAGTAAGTTTTCTCTGTTTTGAAGATTGCAAAATCGCCTTCTAGACAGGCAATTAAGATATTTTAGGGATGGTTTGCTTCTTACTTAAGCATATTTCCTAAAGTAGCTTTGCTTAGGAGCCAACTATCTACTTATTTTTCTATGAAGGTATTTTCTAAAATAAATAATTTATTTCATAAATTATAAAAAGTTGACCTTATATGAAGGAGCAATAGCATCGAGAATGGCTCATTTTTAAAATAAAATATTTATGAGGTTGTTTGATTTAGGCTACATCCAGGAAGAAAAAAATCACACATTTGTGTACTTTAAGAAGGAGAGCAAAGTAAGCTGTTATGAGAAAGTATGTTATAACAATGTAATTTGACTACATTGGTTGTTGAAGTAGAGTAAGGGTAACAAATTCTATTTTCTCTGGATGACACGTGTTAATCACTTTGCTATAACACAATAGCATACGTCAGTTGGTTTATAAACAATGGAATTTATGTCTTAGGATTCTAGAGGCTGGGCAGTCCAAGGTTAAGATCAAGATAAAGTGTCTGATGAGGGTCCATTTTCTGGCTCGTAACTGATGTTTTCTTGCTATAGCTCAATGATATGGAAGAGATGAATGAGCTTCCTTGGTTCTGTTTTATAAGAGCACTGATTTCAGTCATAAAGGTTTCATTCTCATCACTGAGTATTGTGGTCAAGGTGGACTGTCAACTTCATTCTCTTTGGGATCAGCCCAGGGAATTGAGGTGTGCTTCCAAGTGTGTCTGGGTAGGTCATAGAGGATGACTGTGGGGTCTATGTCTAGTCTCTCATCTCTTCTCTTGGGTGACGTTCTGCTCTGTGGTGGTGTTCACAGCCACCATGAACTATGCAGCTTTGCTATGCCAGAAGTTTCCACCATGATATTTTTGCCTTGGAGCCAGCCAACTATGGACTAAATCATATGAGACTATAAGCATAATTAAACCTTTTCTCCTTTAAACTGTGGGTGTTGGGTTTTGTGTCCCAGCAAAGGGCGAGGTTGACTAACACACCTAACCTGTAGATACCATCATAGTGGTGATTAGGTTTCATCATGAATTTACGGAGAACATAGGTACTTGGAACACAGCAACCTTAAACAGAATCGTTTAAAAAAACCCAGATTGCTTTAGTGTGTTCTGCATGCTTACAGTGTCACTAGACATCTGAGGAAAAACATGCATCAGAGTGTTTCTGAATAATAGAAAGCAATAGAAATCCAAAGAAGAAAGTGCCAAAGCAGGTTAGCCACTGCGCTGGTGGGTCAGCATAAGTGGACGGTCTCTTTGGCAGAAAGAACATTTCTGCCTGAAACCCCACAAACCACATCACTTACACTGAATCAGATTACCTGACAAATTGACTAGAATAGAGACTAGTAGGAAGCTATTGCATTCATAATCCTCTTATTTTAACTCAACAGACATGGAAAGTAATATATATGCATGTTACACATAATGTATATTACATATATACAGGTGTATACTACAATATGTATGTATATATGTATATGTATATATCATTTATCTGGATATATATATATATATACAGACAACACAACAAAAATATTCTTCTTTTTTCTGTACAAAAAATGTCATTATATACACTGTTATGTACCATGCTTTTAACATTGGTTATGCCTTGGAGATTGTTCCATACCAGTAGATAGGAGCTACTTTTTATAGGTGTATAATATTCCATTTAGTAGTTATGACATGATAGCTATGTAGAATTTTTCCAATCTTTTGCTATCATAAAAAATGTTATGGAAAAAATAACCTCAGAAATACATAATCTTACATGGGTACAATTGTATGTGAGGATAAACTGCCAGAAGTAGGATTCCTGGATCAAACTAGATGTTCATAACTCACTGGGGATGCATTAGAGTCTGTGTTCTTTATTGTTTTGCTAAGAAATTGTACCGACTTTAAAATTTAAGTCAGTCTTCAAGATAAAAAATTGTATCTCAGTGTAGTTTTAATGTGCATTTTGTTAAGAGAAAAAATACGCATGATGCTTAAGAGAGTAAAGCTGGGAATTCAGGGTTAAATTCAGGTTCTACCATTTATTGGCTGTGTGACCCTGGGCAAATGTTGAAACTTTTGGTGCATGTACATTCTCATGAATATACTTCAGAGAATAATTGCCTTGTGTTAGTATATGTGAGGAGGTTGTTTAGTGCCTAGCACATAATACATTTAGGTTTTTGCTCCTGAGTTGGTATGAAGTTATGTGTTTTAAAGTCAGTTACTCCTTTCTGTGAATTCCTGTACTCTCTCCATATCATTCATCCTTCTCCTAAGGATTTTTATGAACTTTTCACTGATTAGCCCTTTTTATATATAATATGCTGACATCTGTGCACTGTCTATTGGTTGTCTTGTATCATAGCCTGTGCTTTATATCATGCATATTTTTTGAGCATTTATATACTTAAGTTTGTCAATTTTTTCTTTATAATTTTGAGATTCTGATTGACAGGGAAGCATTTGAAAGTTATAATGCAATTACCAACAGTGGTTTTCTCTGGAACTTCCATGAATTTATTTTTTACATTTGAGTCCTAGATCCATTTGGAATTTATACTGGCTTACATTTGTGGAAAATACCTTAAGCTTCCTTTACCAAGACCTTTGTCAAAGCACCAAGATTAAGTGTTAAACAACAATCAACTCTTCCCATGGCTGGGGTGCATCTTATGCAATATAATTGAATTGCAAAACTACTATAACAAGAGTAATTGGCATAAAAAAATACAACAGTGTCTGCCCTCTTGCACTAAGGGTTATAGGAAAATATTGTACTGTCCACACTGACATAAACAGTCAAATAAAATCAGGGGCATACTGTCCAGTCAATTTGCAAATAAAATGAATCCTTGAGCTGGTTCTTTTGAAATTTAACCTCCTTTGAAAATCTTTGCAAGTTAATCTTTTTAATTTTCAAAATTCTTCTTCTTCTTGATTCTTTTGACATATTTCATCATAGTGGTGCTATTTTGATGCTCTGTATGGAAGTAAATGAAATTTTCTCTTCTTTCTCTCCATACTCGGGTACAAAAGTGGGTGGAAAGCAGAGTGGAGAAGGAGTAATAAAGCTGGCTGTGCAAATGAACTCTTAATTTTCTAGTTCCCGATGCACCTGAGTGACCAGTATTTTAGGATGCACTGCACTGGGTTCTGCAACATCTACAAAACACTATTAGACAAAAGAGTGGAGGGTGCAGAAGCAAACATTGCTGCTGTAAAGGCATTCCTAAAGTTATAGTCCTTTTGGACACTACCGGAGAATGTGGCTTCTCCTATCTGGGCAGTCACTCTGAGAATCTCCTATTCCTGTCATAAGTTGCTAAGCAATGAAATATGAAGAAACGTAATCATTAAGTGTTGGTAGTGTCACTTCAAAACACAAGGTTTAATTTTTATTGTGAATTATTCCACAAGCAGCACAACAAAACGTGTCAGAGTACTATCTAGCTGGTCGTGGTCTTGAGCCAGTGATTCCCCACTTTGACTGTTGATGCCAATCACTGAGAGAAGTAACTCCGGAGTGATTCTGCTGTGCCTCTAGGACTGAGAACCACCACATTAGTCTTCATTTTATTTTGTTTTGTGGGAGACCTCGTAGCAGAGGGCAAAATTAATGGGGCTTAAAGTGAAGTCTGTGTCAAAATTATCTCTGTGTTGTTAAAATGGAAATTCATAGATTCTGTCCTTGATTTAGCAAAGTAGTCTTTAGAGATACATTAAAGTTTGAGAACTAATTTGAAACTGGATACTGGGATATTTGTAGCTAATAAAATCCAATGAATTTTATTATATTTTATGTATCTCCCTTTCTTTAGAAAGTCTATTTTATAGGAAATTTAAAGTGTATAAAAGCTTAACTATGATTTTTGATAGTAAAAATAAACACTGAGAGAACAATGAATGATTGCCAGGTGTTTTTATAAAGAAATTTGATGACTATCTTAAAATGAGACTTAAAAAATCTCTAAATATTATATCCATATTGTGTGTTTAAATAGTCACTGATTACAAGTCTGAGTTTTTCTTAGTGAGCTGGGTAAGGCCCTTTTTCTACTTGTTTTTATTCTTGTTCTCCTCCTCCTCCTCCTCCTCCTCCTCCTCTTCTTCTTCTTCTTTTTCATTTTCTATACTGGGACTTGAACCTACGTCCTCATGCATGCTAAGCAAGTACTCTACTGAGCTACATCCTTGGTCCAATCTCTTTTACAATTAAATGCAAACTGTGCACCACCAAGAGGCTTCTCATAGTGAAAATTCAGTTAATGATTCCATTTCTAGAGTCTTGAAGTTTTAAAATTTAAATTCAAAGTCTTAATAGTTATGGTACTATTAGTCTCCCAATTACAAAGAAATGCAGGATGAAACAGCCACATAAAATGCATTCATTACCTAAAGGGCAAATTTATGAAAAGCAACATAAATAAAGTTTTATTTAGGTCAAGAAATGATCATATTATTTATGAAAATTGTTAATGCTCTTTAGGTCCCTCTCTTTCTGAAGTGTAATGGACACTGGAACGTCCAGCAACTAGAGATGTCAATGGAAAAGTGCAACCACCAGTGAAAGATCCAGAGAGCATAATTTAGCACCTAGCTTGGAACTGGAGACACCTGGACTCAAGTTTAGTTTTCGCTGTTGGTACTGGGAACATTAGATGCATTACTAATCTTGCTAAGACTGATTTTTACCATTTGTAAAATGAGATTATGTAGCAGTACCCTGTGATGATTGAGGGAGAAAATGAGCATGCATAATTGTTCACAAGCTAGTATTTTTGACAGAAGTATAGATACTCCTTGATGTGTGATGGAGTTACATTTTATAAACCCAACATAAATCAAAAACACCTAAGTTGAAAGTGCATTTAATCCACCTAACCTGTAGAACATCCTAACTTGGCAACACAGTACACTAAACATCATTTATCCTCATGACTTATGGCTGACTGGGAGCTCTGGCTCACTTCTGATGCCAGATATCTTCAGATAGTACCATATTTTCAGCCTGGAAAAAAACAGTAAAATTCAAAATTTAAAAGTGTGGTGTCTACTGAATGTACATCATCTTCACACTGTTCTAAAAGTGAAAACTCTTAAATGGATACAAGCTGAGGACTGTCTCTAGCTATCTCAAGTATCTTGTTAGTACCAAAGCTGATATATATGAATATGTGGGTATGTTGGTGTGTATATATATATATATATATATATATATATATATATATGTATGTACATATTTTGGGCAGTGACATCAATGATTATTTTGTGTAAGAGTATGCTTTCATATTCCAAGTCTGTAGACCTCCAAGTTGGATTTTATTCTGGACTTCCCATCTTAACAATTTTTTTTTTTGTCTTTTTCGTTTTTATCAGTATCAGGGATCGAACTCACGACCGCACACTTGCGAGGAAGGCGCTTATGCCGCTGAGCTAAATCCCCAGCCCCTGGACTTTCCATCTTTAGAGTACTTCAGTACTCTCTCCCATTTTGAGTGCTACTTTTTAAACAGCTCACCAATTTTTTGTAGAGATTTATTTAAAGTATTTAATGACAGATTACTTTGAACCAGGACTTACTGCCAGTCACTGAGTATCTAGAGTTGATTTAGTTGCTGACCTCGAGGAGTGTATGCTCTTATTAAGAAAAACATGCATATATAGAAGCAATTATAATTTAATATAAAAGGGAATACTTCTACATTGCTGGTGAAAATGTAAAACTGGTACAACTACTAAGGAAATAAACATGAAGATTCCTCAAAAAACTAAAGATAGAATTACATAAGAGCTATTCTGCTGCTATCTTTCCAATACAGTTAAAGTCATCATATTGCAATGATACATCACACATCTTTCCTGTAAAGTGTTAAGTTCTAAATTATAATCTGTGATTTTACCAAAATTTCTTCTTCTTTGGATTCTATTTGGGTTGCCAAATAATGCAGGATGTCTAGTTAAATTTAAATTTCTGGGAAACAATAAATTTTTTTGATATATACTCCAAATATTGTATGGGGCATGAAATAAATTATACTAAAATTATTTTGAAATTCAAATTGAATTGAGCAATCTGTATTTTGTTTTGCTAAATCTGGTAGTCCTACTAGTGACTCTATGTGAATTAAAGTAATTAAAACCTAGCCCTACCTGAACTTACCTTGTGTTCTGGTTTATTTTGTCCTTCCTGTTCCATCACCAAAGTTCCTCAAACTACCTGAGCAACTATATATATGTATATATATGGAAATGCCACATAGCTCATAGATCTTTCATGCCAGAGCTCAAGTCTCTTTGTGTCTCTAATCAAATGAAATGTCAGAAAGAGAGAGAAGTAATCTGACATTTCATTGAAAAATATTAATGATTAAAATTTTCTGAAATGCATTTTAAAGTTTAGATGGGGGAACAAATGAGAGGGAAGGAGGAAAGGAAGGAAAAGACAGTAAATAAAAAGAAAATAGAAGGAAAATGGGAACAAAGATTTGAAAATGAGAAGAGGGATTGAAGGGAAAGGAGGGAAATGGGAGAAAAAGAAGCGAGGTATATAACGTACAGGGACAGGTTTCCTATGATGAATGATATCATGTATTATCTAAAATGTACCAATAAAAAACTTCTAAAAAGGATTTAACAAACACATAACAAGCTCTTAATATAGTTATATACCTATATATAGATACTGTGTTAGGCATTATATTAGGTACTTTAACAAGCTCCATCTTACAAAATTAAGGCTACTGTTAGAAGGTCTTGAAATCAAAGGAATTTTGTTGAGTCTCAAAACTCTCAGTACTAAGAAACAAGATATAGTGCTGCTTCTACTATTTGCACACATCCAAACATTAAGCCTGCAGTTCACCACCATTCAAAAATTATGTAAAATGTTTTCTTATCTTAAGGAGTTAAGTGTACAGTATTAGTCACTTTCAGGAAAACTGACCTTTAGATAGATTTTGAAAACCATATGGGGCTTTACAGCACTCTGCCAATGGATCATTATCTTGATTGTGTAGCTGAGGCAGGGTTGCTACTGTATTTCAGTGTCCATTTTCCTTGCATAACATGCTCCTTCTGCTTTACAGTCCCAGTTATTTTAGCATCCAGTGTCCATGGACTAAGGGTTTTCCTGATTTCTTTATATAGATTTGGTATAAAATATGGCCTGGTTTATGCTTTCAATCATCTAAATTTGTCCAGGCATGGTAGAGGATGCCATACAATTTTCTTTTGGTAGTTAGAGCTTTACTGACATAATTGCAACTCAATCACATTTCTAAGATAACTAGTACAATATGTACTTATATAATTCAAAGTTTCCTGCAGGATTTCAGGCAAATAATGACCATGTTTTAAATCATCTCAAAAACAGAGACTCAAAAGTGAAAGCACTTTTTCATCATCTGTGCAAGATTTCTCTAAGCAAATTTGTTTATTCCTTTGGCTTTTGACATCTTTCTCCCCAAGGAACCCTATTTTCCTTTTATCCTAGACCTTGCCTCATATTCTGGACTGTTCTTTCTATCCTACCACCCAAGTTTCATATCCCAAGCTATTATCATGAAGCCTTATCAAGTGACTCAGAAGTTAATACAATTATTCTGGTATGCTAGGGGATGTAATGCAGGATGAATTGTCGCTCCAGATAATATATTCACATTCAATCATGACCTTCTAGGGCTTGACACCAAGTTGAGGCCATGGTGGCAGTGTAAGAATAAATTACACACTGAGGCTAAGATTTCTTGGCATGATCTCTCAGCCCTCATCAAAGCACACCACCAAACATCTTGTTAGCTTGTCTAAATTTGTAATATAAAGATTATGAGGGTTCTTCTAAGGTGAGAACTCTATGCTAATTTTAAAGACCTTTATCTTTTGTAAAAGTAATAGAAATAAAACCATAATGAAGCTGTCTGTGTACATAGTGTGTGTCTGTCTTTGCATGCGTGCCTGTGTATATAAAAACTTCATGTTATCATCTGGATTACAGGCTTAATTTGAACAAACCTGTAGAAACTGCAAAGCTGATAGAGGGGCATGTATTTCTTGTTAAAATAGTTGCTTAATGGCTCACTCAAACACTAATTCATGTCAGGTGATCCATTTATTTGTTGTGGGGTTTTAAAATTTTTTATAGTACTCCAGAAACTTAAAATGAGTAGGCAGCTTAAACAGGAGGAATACTAAAATGCTAATAGAAGATTAGGAGTAAAGGGACCAAGCTATGCTTGAATCAAACTGGAGAAGGAGAAACCAGTTTAAAAGAAGGGAAAAAAATAAAGAAAAATTATTCTGAAAATTCTATGTGAAGCCATTTGTTAGCTGTTGAAAGTGGAAGTTGCTGATGGCAGAAATTTTAAGTACAACTTGATTTCTGTTTTTTTAATATTTGAAAGCTGATCTTTCAAGTTAAATTTAAAAAAAATTAAGAGGACTGCACTGTATTAGAACAGACTTACTCATATACTGATATTTGACACATTTATCTTCAGACTCCAGCAACACTGACATAATTCACGTGTTTCTGGGCATCCTGTGTACAAGAACATGGAGAGTTCCATTCAACATAGAGTGCTTGAAATTTACTTCCATTTTGTATTTCTCTCCTATACGTCTCTCCTCTGAATCTCCTTCCTGTCACTGCCACCAAATACCTTGGCTAATCGTCTCACAAGGAGAAATATTTTATTTTGACTCACAGCTTCAGGCTTTCAAGCCCTGCTTGTTTGGTCCGGTTGTGTGGGCCTGTGGTGGCACAGTGTCATGGCAGGAGCACATGGTTGAAGAGGCCTGTTTGCGTGGTGACAACCTGAGAGTTAAACAGTGCAGGAGGATGCAGGATTCCAACATCCCCATCAAGAGCACACGCCATGATAAGGACCCACCTCTTAAAGGTTTCACCAGCTCCTGAAAGTGCACAGTCTGGGAACCAAGCCTTCTGTTTCATTCCAGCTTCAAGTTATAGCTCTGGGAGTCAACTTTAACTGTTTTCTCTTGCCCTCTTTTTAATCCAATCAAACAAATCCTAATTTTACTTTCAAAACAAATCTTAGTCCTCACTCACTATCAGCTGTCAAGTCCTATGTAGTTCATTCCTTAAACTTCCCTGACTGGATTATTTTGGTAATTGGTACAATTATCCATCTAGCTCTATTCTCATTCCTTTCATATCTATCTGCCACATGCAGAGTGATCTATCTAAAGGGCAACTCTGTTGAAGCTACAGTGTAAACTCCAAAGTTCTCTGCCTAAGAAGCTTACCATGACTTGTGTATCTCGTCTTCTCCAGCACCTGTCAGCCTTACCCCAATATACTTTATATTCCAGATTGACTTAGATTGCTGTACTCATAGTCATGCCAACAGTTTATTTAGGCAATTTGTGGACTCTTCTGTAGTTTTTGACACACTCCTATTCCTATACACAAGCTAGCAAAACATCTCTGATCTTTAGTGGATAGAGACATTATCTGACTCATTTTTATTTGCTTAGATTAGCTTAATGGTTCTGAGCCAGCCTTGGAATCTGACTATGTTTAGTCCTGAGGAGCTGAGCTGTCTTTAGAAAGGTAAGTGGCAACCTGTGCCTCAGTTTCTGCACTTTTAAGGGATAATGATATCTACTTCAAAGACATTTAGGGTATTATGTGGTGCAGGCTAAGCAACCTATTGTTAAATATTCCCATGGAGACTATGCTCAGTATGGTACAAAACTGAAGGTATCTAAAGGGAAACCATTGCAGCTTGATTTGGTGTGGGTCTAGCTTTAATGGTGAGAATTGAGTTGAGTCTGCTTTCATCAGGAAACTGAGTTTAAACATATGTGTGTCTCCTTGTATGTGTTATTTAGGAGTGAGGGAAACTCTTAAGCAGAGGAGATAATCAGAGCCCCACCATTACACCCAGTTTAATTTAGTACCCCAGTACTTTGAAGTGATATTCTGTCTTGCATAGAATATTCTCCTGGGGACAAAAAAATCTGAGGACACTTTGTTTTGATGAAACTTGTGGAGTCACCTTTACCTGGTTCCTATTTGGAAGGATATTGGGTAGTTTCTTCAGGAGCACATTTCCAGCGCATGACTCAGTAGTGATATGAAGATGATGGACTTGTGAAGTCCAAAGAAAGATTCATTTTTTATTCATTTTGTAGATCTGCTCAAGATATAGTCTCCAGTAACTCGCTGAAGTGAACTGCAGAGTTCTGTCATTACATTTTACAATAAACATAGATTGCACAGAACTAATAGATTTATACATTGATTGTCCAGGTGCAGAAGAGGCCCTGAAGGTCCTCTGTCGTCCTTCATATGGTCCTCATATGTGAGGGGGGATCCTGAGTTGGACTTGTCTGCCTTGTGGCCTGGAAATAGGATATTCAGTAATTAGTGCTTGTGAATATTATGTCCACTGACTGACTGATGCTCTTGGGATGGATGTTGTCATGGTCTTCTATGCCATTTCTTTTTTTACCCACCCTATTAGTTTTTGTGAAAATCTTAGTGTTCAGAAGAGTTCTGAGATCAGATAAATCAATGGGAAAAAGAAAAGCCTAAAAACATAATTCTACCCTAACTGTGAGAGTACTTTTATGTCAGTATGCAGTGGTTCTCTGATGGACAATGTGATTTCTTAATTAATTTAAAGTTAACAATAAAATTGTATGTATGTATTGTGCACAACATATTGTTGTAAAGTATATGTAAACTGTGGATTGACTAGATAATTAGTGTGTGCATCACTTGACATATCTCTTATTTTGTGGCAACACTTTCTTAGCATTTTTTAAAAATATAGCATATTGTTAACTGTAGTTACCATATTGTACAACAGATCTCTTAAACTTATTTCTTCTACTTATCTGAAGTTTTGTATCAATTTATCAACATATCCCTGATTCTCTGTGGTCCAACCACCATTCTATTCTGTTTCTATAAAATCAGCTTTTTCTAGACAGCACATGTCAATGATTTCATATGATGTTTATTTTTCTGTTCCTGCCTTATTTCACTTAACATAATGTCCTGTAGGTTAACCGTGTTATCAAAATGAAAACATTTCTTTGTTATTTTTTAATGACTGAAATGTATTCCATTGTCTGTATATATAGCACTACTTTTTCTTTACCCATTCATTCATTGATGACACTTTGGTTGGCTTCATTTCTTGGCCGTTGTGAAGGGTGCAGAAATAAGTGAGTATGGGGATGCAAAAGTCTCCTTGCCATTTCGATTTCATTTCTATTCAGTATCTATTCAGTAGTGGGGTAGTGGGGATGTTGGAGAAGTTTTATTTTTAATTTTTGGAGGAATTTTCATATTGTTTCTATCAACAACATTTCCATTCTCACCAACAGTGTGCCAAGGGTTTCCTTTTCGTCACAACTTTGCCAATCTTTGTCATCTTTTGTGTTTTAGATAAAGCATTCTTAATGGAGCTAGTTGAAACCTCATGTGATTCATGTGATTTTTATTTGCATTTCCTTGATAATTAGTAATGCTGAATTTTTTTTATCTACTTGTTAGCTATTTGTATGGCTTCTATAGGCAAATTTTTATTGACAAATTGTCCTTTGTTAATTTTTAAGTTTTTTTTTAATTGAGATTTTCTGTCCTTTTGGATGTTAACTCTTTAATATGTAGAGAACTTGCAAATGTTTTCTCCCATTTTTTAGGTTGTTATTTTACTCTGCTAGTTGTTTTCTTTGCTATGAAGAATCTTTACATTTATATAGTCCTTTTAAATTTTTTTTACTTTGTTTATTTTGCTTTGGGAATCATATGAATGGATTTTTAACTAGTGCTCTTTCTACTTTTCCCCCTCACTTTTCAAACAGAATTTGCCTTGATCATAAAAGTGAAATAGGCAACATATGCAAAGTAGATTTATTTTCTGGCTCTTGAGAATTTAATTAACCAATGATAATTGGTGGTAATTAACTGATACAGTTGTGTGTTTTTTGTGGTAAAAAAAAGTATGTGGTAAATGATTTGCCTCTAAAGAGTGTGTGGTCAAAGTCAGAAGGTAAATTTGGTGCCATTTTGAAGTTCATGTAATTCCTAAATTAGCATTACATCAATTAATCTTAATTTCAGAGGTTAGTACACAGAATAAGGGACATAAATAGGCTTGAGACATTGGAAAAATGCTTATATGTTCTTTTTATTGGTAACCATAACTTGTAAATTATAGCATGCTTAAGTATTTTAAATTAGAAACAGAACAATCTGTTTTCCTATGAATATTTAACGCAGAGCCTTAACATCGCAGTTGGATATAAATAGAAATTATAGCTCATAGTTTCTTAAATGATAGATCTCTTTGTTTTATAGTCTGCTTTTGATATGAGAGTGTAAACTGAGTGAATTGAATGAAAAGAAACATAATACTATGATTTGCATAAGGCTACCAATAAAAACAAACCTGGCTGTGATTAAAGTTATGAAAATGGGGTTAGCCTAGATATACAGGCTTACGGAAGCAGGTGAAACAAGAACAATTAGATTCACAAACTGATTTACTACATTGACTGCAGGTGTTGAGTTTTATATACATTAGAGATTATCAAGCTTTTTTAAAAACATATTTCAGTTTAGCTGTATGGCCTTTTAAACTTTTATTAGTACGTTTGAAGTATATGGTTACAGTTATGAGGAATTTGTACACATACGTGACACATCCTAACTTTTTTGGTTTCCTTTATGTTCCATACCTTCTTGCTCCCTATAAAGAGCAAAATGGAAGACAATAGGAAGTAAAGAGATTTTTTTAAAATATGAAGGGGAAGAAGGGATAGAAGATAGGGGCAGAGAAGGATGGAAAAGAAATCTTTTTTTAAAAAGAGAGTGAAGAAAAAATGGAAATAGAGTGTCTTAATTACTTTTTACCCATCGCTGAGACAAAATACCTGATGACCAAAGTTGGGAAGGAAAGGTTTATTTCTTAACAGATTTTGGAGGTTTCAGTCCATACTCAGTTGGCTCCAAGGCAAGGTGGCATGGCAGGGCGGCAGTTCATGGCGGCTGCAAACAGCAAGGCAGAAACCAGCGAGAGAGAGAGAGAGAGAGAGAGAGAGAGAGAGAGAGAGAGAGACACCTTCTTCCTGCCATTACATCACATCCTGGCTCCACCCCTTTGTGGGTGTAGCACTGACATTATCAATCCAAGCACTAGACAATGAACCAACCACAAATGCACAATGCAAACGCATGAGGCCTGGGGACCACAGACATAAACCATGCCATAGAGCTTTTGCAAATGGAAAGGGGAAGAAGAGGTTTATGGCCTTTTTAAAAAAAGAATTATTCTTTGAACTATGTTTTTAAAAAAATTAGACAGTATCTTAATTCATGAATCTTTTTAAAGTTAATCTGACTTAAGAATATAAGAATCTTGGTTTGAATTTTAATTGTATCAGAATAAAATCCATGTTTAGAAATAGCAATCTTTTTTCCACATATAGCAGAAGTTTAGTTTTAGGATCAAAGATCAAGTGAACAAACCGTCCATTCTCCTTATGGGGTCATTTCTGTGGTATGATCTCCTGGCAAGGTTTTCCCTCTCTTGATACGCATAGGAGGGCATAAGATAATGTCCCTGAACCCTGAAGCCATTTATATTTGCTACTTGTGGAATCTTGACTGTCTATTGATGATGTACAGTCATGTGCCACACAATGACATCTAGTTAGGTCAATAATGAGCCTTACATATAAAGAAGGTCCCACTGAGGTTGTATACCCGAGAGAAATCACAACCATCTTAGTTAAATACAACGGATGATGTTCACACAGTGACAAGGTTGCCTAATGATGCATTTATCAGAGTGAGCCTGTTGTAAAAGCAGTGCATCATTGCTGTGTGTGTGTGTGTGTGTGTGTGTGTGTGTGTGTGTGTAAGAGAGCATGACAGAGAGAGATAGAGAGGCAAAGACAAAGACAGAGACAGAGAATGAATTTGTTAGGAGTTAATTATATTGGTCAGGGAAGAAAATGCAACCACCATAGAATGTTGATTTAAAACTCACTATTAAGATGCTAGTTGTTCCAATAATTTCTAGAATTAAGTTTTATTGAATTCTTAAACTAAGTTTCACATCAAATTATGGCTATTGCCACAGTTCATTTACTGTTCTTTTTATTTTGGAAGAAATAATCACAGAGTACTACGGCAGCAATTCTAAAGATTTCAAGCATTTTATTGCAAGAAAGAATGATCTTTTGTAGCAGTAAATTTTAGAGAATGATTAAAGTTTATCTTCCTAATGTGTGGATTTGCTTTTCACAACTTCCTTTTCTTAAAAAATTTTGCAAGGTCATAAGCCCTCAGGTTAGTTGTTTGCCAAAGTATGCTCTGTATTGTGAAGTCTATCAAAAGTACCAAAAAAACTACTTAGTAATTTTCTGTCTATGTTTGTAAATAGTACCATCTTGCCTTTGGCTTTAAGAAAAAGCATGAACTTTACACAAGTTTCAAAACTGAAAGTTTGATTTTTGTCTGTTAACTTGTTTAATAATGTTTTATTGAAGTTGGCTTAAAATATTCACATATGTGCTTCTCATGCTTAATTCTGTTATTTACAGAATGTTTTCCTTCTACATATTTTAGATTATAAATGCTTGACTTAAAGCAGCTGCGTATTTGTTTCTTTTCTTACCCTTGGCATGTAAACCTTGCTCTAGGCCTTGTCTTCATTTACCTTTCACCAGATTTTAAATGCACAGCATTTTTCTTGCACTTTTGAGACCAAGGAAATTATTCGCAAATGTTATATGGTGATTGCAGTTATTGGTCTGCTTTCCTTAAAATTGTTTTGCCTCTGTGCTATACTTGAAAGAATTACAATTTTGGCTAGAAGATACATTACAGAAACCATAAGTGGAATTTGAATAGACAAATAAAGAGAATTTATCTTAATAATCTACTGTTCATTATATCATTATTTAATATACTATTATTGTTACATTGTTGAAATTTCTTAATTCAACACATTGGTTAGATAGAGGAAAAGATGCATAATCTAAATAAGTAAAATGAAATTTTAAGTAAATTAATATTGTATCAGCATGAAGAATTTCTACTTGTAAGGTACCGACATATTTTATACTCTTAATATTTTCTTACAATTTTGTTTTTCTAGGATATGTTTGCTTCTATGAAGTGAAGGACTATGTAATTTTAGGTCTACAAAATCAAGATATGAAATTTTATGATCAACAACTATACCTCAAACATGCTAATGATAATTTGTAATAAAACTTAATGTTAAAATTGATTTTTATTTTGAAATTCTCCATAATTGATATGATCAAATCCTTTGTAGACCAAAGCCTTTTTTTTCCAGGACTGAGAATTCAACCCAGGACTTTTTCACTGAGCTTCATTATTGGGATTTAAAAAATATATTTTTGTTTTGAGACAGTCTTGCAGAGTTGCCCAGGTTACTCTCAAATGCATAATCCTTTTGGGTTAGCCTCCCAGAATGCTGGCATTGTATGTTAACAAGCAAAGGGCCTCTTGAAATGATTCAGCTTTTTGCTATGTAAAGTTTCATTTGGAAAAGCATAATGTATAATATACAATGAAATTAACACTATTTAAATGTTCCAAAGAATGAACAATTTTTCTTGTTGCATAAAATAAATAAAGTGATATTTACATGTGAGGTTGAATAAGAAAGATTTCAGAAAACCCATCTGACGGAGTTTTCTAAGTAGTTAATTCCCCTTGATATATTTGATTTTATTTTGTTTTGTCTTGTTTGTTTTGTGGTATTGGGGATTCAATTCAGGGCTTGTGCACTGAAATATATCTCCAATTCTTTCCAAAATTTTCCCAAGAAAGGGTCAAGCTAAGTTACTAAGTTGCCCCTATGGGCAATTAGGAAGCTTTTCATCTTCCTCCCTCAGCCACACAGAGTGATGAGATTACTGGTGTGCACCACCATGCCCAGGTCTCCCCTGGTCTTTGTGTGCAGTGGAGAAAGTATGTCCCTAAGTCTAGATTCCTTGAGGACAGTTTTACCATTTTATACTCATGGTTGTTATATTGCTGTCTGCTTGATAAACCATAATGACCTAACTCCAGGTGTTTTAATTGGTAACAGCCTGCTTCGGCCATGAAAATAGGGCAGTGAAGCTGGCAAATCCGTGACAAGACAAGATAGTGAGAGAGGAAGAGATGCGCTTGTTTCTGAAGGACAAATGTGTATACAATAATGTGAGTTAAGCTTGTTAACTGTACTAGATCAAGAGGCTTTTGGAAAGGTGATTGAATCGTACGAGTGGTATAATCATTAGTGGATTAATTCATGAATATTCATATCTGAATATGCCATCAAGGGATAGGAACCACTTCAAGGTGGGTCACGGAGGATGTTCCTCTGAAAAGCTTATCTCTTTGTGGCACTGTTCCCCTGCTGTTTCTTGGTCTCCACGCGGTAAACAGCTTTGCCTTTACACATGGTATTCCTGCCCTGGAGCCAACTGATCATAGACTGAATCCTCGGAAACTGTAAACCAAATTAAAGCTCTCCTTTTTTTTTTGGTAACCTGAGGAGGAGCTTTGAATATTATGTTCCTGTGACAGAAGAGCTAATATAGTTTGTTTATCATTAAAGCTCTCATTTTGTGAGCAGAGGATGACATGTGCCAATGATAGGATTCTTATTTTCTTCTATTGCCATTCATTATTTCTCTGTTGGAACAGTTTTAAAAAATAAATAGATGTAAAAAGTGACCTGCAGTTGTTTTGGTGCTGTTATTAAATACATATTTAATAGGTCTGCATTTGGATGGTCCATTCTTGCAAACACATCACCCCTCCTATCCATGTGACCCTTTTGCCAGAGCCAAGATTCCATCTTGCATTTAGTTTTAAACCTTATGCTTCAGTCAGCCATAGCCAATGCATTGAGGTTTGTACTTGATTTGAAACGCTTTGCCATCTTATCTTAAAGATCATAGCTCCTGCAGGGCTGATAGTTACTGTTCACTATATTCCGTCCAGTTGTTCCTTCTCAGCAGAGTGTCAGCTGGTGTTAACTAAATGCTAGATATAATCAAATCAACTTTGCTTGTAAAATGGAGAAATATAAAACAACAATAACCAAAAGAACTCCATATATATTCATTAAAATGGACCCCCAATTTAAATAACTTTAAAATGATTGATTGCACTTAATAAGATAAACTTAGTCATAGAAAATAGCATGTGTCTCATCTTACAACTTCATTTATCTTTAGTAAGTACTACTTACGTAAATTTAGGATTGTGGGTTTTATTGTGACTCTGGAGGGCAGTAATTGTCAATACCTGTATGTAGTTTGCTATAGCTGCCATAACAAAATACAGGCTGGGTAGTATAAGCAATAGAATTTATTTTCTTTTAATTCTGGATATGAGAAAACCAAATCACGACATATGAGAGATTGATTTCTTCTGATGCTTCCTTATTGCATCTTCTCTTAGCTTCCCCCTATGACTACCTATGCTCTAATACCCTACTATATTCAGTCCTATTTGGTGACAGCCCACCCATATGACCTTATTTAACTTTTGTTACCTTTTTAACATCCTATTTATGAAGTACTGAGGTGTGTCATCTTTCAGTTACTGTGACAGACACCCTAGATAATAATTTTTAAGGAGGAAAAGTTTATTGTGGCTGAGATAGAAATTTTGGTACACAGTAAGTTGGTCCCATTGCTTCTGGGAAATGGTGGCACAGTACATCACAGTGGCTGAGTGTAACTGAGTATACCACCCACCTCATGGCAGCCAGAAGAGAAAGACAGGAAGAGACTGATTTCCCAATATCCTCTTCAATGACAACCTCCCACCAACAGTGACCTAATTTCCTTCCTGTAGGCTCTACAATTTATAAAGGGTTAAAGATTCCTCTGCTCACCAGTAGCAACCCAGGTTGGCAACCAAGCCTTCAACACATAGACTTTGCAAGACACCCAGACCCGAGCACAGCATGGAGGTTAAGACTGCAGCATGTGAGTTCGGGGGAGCCACACTACAGCACATAAGAACTGGATTAAAAACTCCCTCCTTAGCATTAGCAGTTGTTTCTTGCTAGCCCTGCAAATAACCACAAAGTTCAGCTTCTCAGATAATGCTTTTTTGTATCAGTGCTTTCTTTTAAAATTAAAAAGAGACCACAATGAGATGCAGAAAGTAGTGACCTAGGAAGCAGAAGTCCTGGATTCTAGCCTTACTTCTGCTGCCAGTGATTGTGCGGATGCCTGATCATGTGTGCTTTTTGTTCTCTTTAAAATGGAGAGGTGTGACCAGATGGTGTTTTGGTTTCCTTCAGAAACAGTACTCTGAGACTACCTAGAGTTCTTTCTTCTTTCAGTCATTAATTTATTCACTCATCTTGTATCAGTAGAGTGACTCACTTTAGATGGCTCTCTTCCCATAAGGGATCAGTGGCACCCTGCTGAAGTAGCCAGAACTCTGGCAACCCAGGCATTCCCTTTTTCTCATATCTTTTTTTCCTGGTCAGTGCTGCTTCAGAGTTTGAGTCGCTTCCTCCATTAAAAGTCTCTAAGTTTTAACACATTTCAGCCCTTTCTACTAGACAGATCTTTCAAGTTGTGGATTCTTTTTCACCTGATGTTTACTTTCCTAAAGATGTTAACCTGCTATTTCCTAAAGATGTTAACCCTGTTTATTGTGATTTTTAAAAGAAGTTTTAAAATATGATTACACAGTGGTTTCTCAATGTAGGCTTATCTTATAAACTTCTTCAGTAATACTTTCTTTCAAATATATGTATTTGTGTATACAGATCTTTACAGTTTTTTCCAAGTATTTCTATCTTTTCTTTCTAAATATTGATAATAGTATGTCCAATACACTCAATATTTAGAATATATCTTTAAAGGAACTGTCAACAATAGATTTTTAATTATTTCAATAAAACATAAATAATACAAACTTTATGATTCATTTTATGAGTAGAATAACGTGAGTACAAAAAACCAATAAGGCTTAATTCTGAAATAACTATTCCAGCATTGGCTACCCCATGGTTACGTAATTAAGCAAATCAAGAAATCTTGTCTGTCAGTTTTAATGGTGGAGAATCAGCTCCCTTCAGGAAGTCTTGTGGTCAGTGGGCAAAAATGGCAACCAGCTTCTCAAAAGTTGAAGGCATTATTATATACTAAAGGTCACCCACAACTTTTATAATAGAGGGCCAGCTGTGTAAACTGCAAGATGTTGTCAAAAGCAAGTGCCAAGCAAAACTTTGGTGCTGTTTGCTGACTATGCTGAAGGGCAGAGAAGCTTAATTCTTGCCAATAGTTTAGGAAATTGTTAGGAAAAGTGTAGCCTCTGGAGAAGTCTGCTCCCCAGGGTCTGGGATCCTGTCCTAGAGCTCACACTTGGCTCAGGAACTTGGTCTTCAAAACCTACCTAATGACAAGGCCTGAATCATTCAGGTTTGGGCTCAGGAAACAGCTGAGCAGGCCCTGATCCTAACAGTCCTCGCTAAGCTGCAAGTTCTGAAAACCTGGAAGCAATTCTTTTGATGGCTTGGAATCAGCATCAACTGTGATGTGGTTGTAGCATTGTCAACTGAAGTTGATTAAAATACATGTCATTTGTCTATACATTATAATTAAAATAACCCAATTTCCAAGTGGTGTGCAAGTTTTTCAGGCTCAGAGCAAGAGTTCTTTCATGGTTTTAAAATATGTTCGTGTTCTGCACCACATGCTCTGAATTCATTGCCATTAGCTGTAATTGCACAGAAGCAGACAAATGGTACTCGTTATGTCCGTACACATCTACCTGAAACTATTCAAAAACCCAAACATGGGCCAGACTCAAGGAGCTGATTGTTTAGTTATATAGATAAAATGGACTCCTGTGAAAAGGATAGTGAACAGAATACTGTGTAACATCGTGTCGTCTTTTATGTAACTGAATATAATATAAGCATCCTTTTTAAAATCACCTTTCTATGTTGTTTTCAAACAAAGCATTGTAGTGATTGTTGTATGGTATAAAAGCAAAGTATAACAGGAGGAAAATAGTAAAGGAGCTATGGTATAATAAGAAAAAAAAAAAAGAAAGAAAGAAAAGGATAGAAAGTAAAATAAAGCCAGGGGTAAATGTAGTTAGTAAAGAACATTCAGAAAGTTGTAGAAGAGTGTGGCCTTAAAAGTGAGATGGAAAACCACTGGCGAACAACCTGTGTAGAGCTTTTCCCCTTTTATTCCGGTCACTACAGGTTGGGTACAGGCTTAAAAGTATCCGTCAGATAAAAAAATGTAAGTTGTTCAAGGGAAACAACTTTTCTGACACGAGCCCTTAAAGAATTTTCTACCATATTTCTCCATCAAGACATGTAATAGAAAATGTTAAGTAACTTCATTAGCATACAATGACATTGGGTTTCATCTTGCTTTTTTTTAGAAAGCCCTCAACTAAAATAGGAGATAATTCTAAAGCTTAGCTTCATAAATTCAGGGTCTGTCGGTCAGCATTGTGGTTGAGAATGCAAGCAGATGTGCTTTCATTCAAGAGTGAACTTGAGACTGTCCCAAGAAATTCATGAGCTATGGATATTCTTTAATTAATTCTCTTGAGTGTAGTTTTGTAAAGCTGGGATTTTATCATTGTTTTATTATTGTTTAATTGAGGTATAACATGCACATGGGTTGTGTAAAAATCAACAATTCTCTAGTGTACAGTTTGGTATTTACATCCAGAACGACTTGTTTAAAACCACCACCCAGGCTAAGATCTGGAGCTGTGCAGCAACCCAGAAGGTGCCTTGTCCTGCTTAGCAGTTCATTCCACGACTGCACTGGTTTCAATCACAACTCACTGATTGTGCTCCTGAGTGCATTCTCTATAGTTCAAACATACAGTTGCTGTATGTACTTTCTTAAATTTCATCCAGTATAGTATGAGATTCATCCCTGTTCCATGTAGCAGTCACTTAGTCTTTATTGTTCTATATAGCATCCTATTTAATATACCATGATTTGCCTTTTATAGCACTGACACACATTTAGGTTGTTACCCCTCCCTTAGCTATTACAAATAAAATTGCTGTGGAAATTCTTATGTATGTCTTTTGCTGGATGCACAGATATGATAAAAAATACAGTGAATATCTAAATTGTAAAATTTTATCACAGTAAAAGACACACTGTCGTTAATCTCCCCCCCCCCCATCATCTTTAAGCACACTTACTCCATCATTCTGGCCACTTCCTGAAGTAGTTCTGGAAATTCTCTTTCATGAGTGCTGTTAGTTATGCTGTCCTGTCTGTGGCTCCATGTCCTGAATCAACTCAAAATGTTTACATTTCATTGTCGTTCTGACTTTGGAAAAGAGTCAGAAGTCACACACTGCCAGATCCAGTAAATAAAGTGGATAAGAATACACTGCAATATTTTTATTTGACAGAAGTTTCCAAAAACCTCTGATCAGGTAGGGTGACCAACAAATGCTGTAACATTTGTTACATTACAAAAAGTTGTTACATTAAAAAACACATTGACATTCCTCCCCTGAAAACATTTAAAGATACTACTCAGTTTGAATATAGTATCCTGTGATTCCTGGCAACGTTTCTTTTATTGTTTCACCATGTAAATGTTTCAGTCACTTTTGGTATACACTTTTTTTCTAGTAATGGAGTTGCTGGTTGTAAGACAGGTGCGGGTTTAAATTTAGATGGCACTGCTAAACTGTTTTGCCAAACTAGTATATATTACCACCAGCATTGTTCAAGTTTTACAGTTGTTACATATCTTCACCAACTCAGGGAATTGTTCATCTTTAAAGTTTGGTCATTCTTGTGGTAATGTTCCGTTATGTCTTTACTTTGTACTTCTTTTATGAACTGAGTGTCTTATCTTGGTGTCTTGTCTGATTAGCCTTCTTGTGAAGGGACATTTCACCTCTTTTGCTCATTAAAACGCTGGATTGTTTTTCTTAGTTGTTTGTATAAATTCTTCATATACTTTGAATGCAAATAATTTGGGTTATATTCTCTGAGGATGAGATGATATTTTCTAGGAAGAAACTACCTTAACGCATAACCTTAGGGTAAAATGCTGAAATGATAGGTGGGAAATACAAGGGTAGAGAATTAGTCACTGTACAGTGGATAATATGGGAAAAGTTTCATGTGTTTGTGAACTAGTTGAGGTGTAAATATCTGGAGAACATTCACCCTGGGAGAGAGGAGGTTTTGTAAATTAGGGGCTTGGATCTCTCTCAATTGATAGATGAAAATAAATCCAAAGAATGTTAAATATCCCATAATAATTAAACTCACATAGAGTAAGATTAGAGCTACTTTTAAAATAACAGATGAACTATACCTGGACTGATTTTCTGGGTTAGTCCTCACTTCATACATTTTATCTCACTGTCCAAATAATACACTCGAAATTCCATGATTGTTTGCTGGTACTCATTTCATTTCAGCAGGGAGGGGATTGGGAAAATGTGGCTACCCACTTCCTAGGTGTGTGAGCTTGATAAGATTATGTAGTTCTATGGAAGTTGTGCTGAGCATTTATAGGAGAACAATGAGTGATACTCTGTTCTTCACTCATCATTTGGAGTCATTTGAGAAATGGCAAAGGAGTCACACTGATGAAAATCCAAACAACACCTTTGTTGCCCATATAGTTGAACTAGAAAGTTTGAGACATGGGTGGCTGCTCCAATACTCATCCTCTTAGTCACTTTCTCTGGCACGACCTTGGGACAGTTCTCCAGAGGAGAGTCTGAGTTGGCAGGACAGATGTGCCTTTTCCAGAACCCCATTCTCTGCTCTTCTGTGAGGCAGAAAGAAAAATCAAGCTGCATCTCTGATCTGCCTTTGGAATTCGGAACTGGGCTATGGTTCTGAGAGGGTAAAACCAAGCAGGTCCAGCAAGAGAAAAGTGCTATAATGTTCATTTCTTTCCCATGTACTTAGTATGCATAGGAATGTCCCTCCTTTGGAGAGGAGGCACCATGAAGCATTAGGGAAACAATCCCAGTGATCTTTTTCTAATGCTATTCTTGCAAAGAAGGCACTTCCTGATCTGTAGACCTCAGAATCTAAGGGAAAAAGAATATGTCCTCTAAAACCCTAGTGGCTTCTCTCTTAAGTGGGAGTAATTATACCTCTTTTCTGTGCTTTTCAGTGTGGCTGAGAAAGGCACCTGACCAAAGGAAACTTCAGCAGTTGCTCCACAAGGAGGAAAATCACAATGCTTTTCCACATGAGACCTCTGATTCCACTGCCACTATTGCAGTGGGAGTTTCTCCAGGCCAGGCCCGGTGCCTAGTCCATGCCTGGCGGTACTATGCCAGTATCACTCTTAACCTCAGCAGATATTATGTTCTTGTGGTGGTGATTTTACCCACATTTTCAGCCATACAGCAGATAGGCAGCACCAAGGTTCCCCTCGAGCTATTCATAGTAATTAAACTCTAAGGCCCTATCCCTGGAGGAGAGGGGAGAGGAAAGAGAGGCATCATATGTTCATTAAAAATCAGCAAAACTTATAAATTCCTCTCAAGCCACACTAAAGAAAGAATTTTCTACAATTTTTAAAGAGACACCCCAATACCCCATTCACTCTAAGAGTCCTTAGATAGACTTGAGACTCAGTGCGAAGCCTCTATTTTAGATGTGAAATCATTTACAAGTATATCTGTCCCTATCTAACTCATTAACTCTTCTGCAGAGATAGATTAAGAGAATAATTCTGCAGGTTTTCATGTAAAACTCAGTGCACCTAAAAAATACAGTACAAAGAAGAGCAAAACCTGTGATCCTTATCCAGAGATAATTAAGCATTTGGGATGACACTTTCAGAATGAATTTCAATTGGTTCCATTTATTTGTACTTTTATTCTTGTAAAGTATGTTTTCTTCTTAATTAAAAATTCTTACACGAGTTAGAGGAATGAGAAAAATAGGTGGATATAGAATTTGAAATTCTTATCCTAAGAATTTTCATTGCCAAGCTCTTTGTCAGTTTTGTGGTACTTCTCCCCAACTCTTAGAATCTTTATCGATATTTACATAGAATTATCTTTGCCAATCTAAAGCCAAAGATTTCCAATTTGAAAAACAAACTTGATTTTATTTACCAATTCGTGAAAAATTACAAGTGTCTGTAATGTGAAATTTTTGATCATTTAAAAATATATATGAATCAGTGGTTAGACAAAAATATTTTGACACTATAAGCACTGCTTAGTTTGCAAATATTTTTCTATTTTTATTCACAAAATAATTGAACAGTGTAATGTATACCAACCAAGAACTGAAGCCAGGACTTTCTTACCTTTTCCTCCTCGGAATCCAAACTCACTTATGAATGATCATGACGCTGTTTGGAGGATTGGCAAACATGCGCAAAAGCTGCTGAAAGGGGCACGGAGCTTTACATAAGGCTTATATGTGGCCTGTGAAGAATTTCTCAGGCATGGCTCCCAAGCCAGCACCTGTTCTGTACCCTCTACTTCCTCTGGGACAGGCCAGTCTGGCACCAAGGCCTGTGCTCTAGAGCAAGCCACTGAATGAGAGGAGGTGATAGGTGGTGGGTGACAGGATGATCATCAGGCATGGAGGCATACTAGATCCTAGGGTTTTTCCCAGGAGTCTGTTGTCAAATGGAATGGAGAGTCACTATTTGTTACTGGACAGCAAAGCATGTGGTTCTTTAAAGTCCTTTCTTGTAGACAAGTAAAGACTTGTGTGGCAACTTGGGAAAAGCTTTGAAGCACCAGGAGGGAAGGCACTATGCTTTGTCTCTCTCTGGCACAGTAGCACACTGAGAGCTGCGTTTTGAATGCTGTATAATAATTGCCAGCTGTTGGTAGCATGGCAGTGCTGCAGAATACTAGCAGCTTAGGCTGTGATTTTTCTGCTGAAGCTGGATGAGTACTTCACATTACATCTTTTCCACTACAAATACCACCTGCGGCATAGGCCAAATTGGTAGGGCTGCTTGCACTGCTCTGTATTTGTTAGGACCTTGGTAATGTTTCATATAACCTAAGAAATGAGTGAAAGCAGATGTATTAGTTGAATATGTTGCATCTGAAGTCCACAAAAGCCCATCAAGTGCTATGCTTTCTTTTCAGTGGTAGGTAGTACAAGGTATGATAATTAATTACTTCCTTTGGAGAGCATTTCCCAGCACAGCCAGTTCCTTTAACTACATGATGTATAAGGTCTGTTGCAAAATCAAATGCAGAGTTTAGGCAAGAGTAGGAAAGTCAGTGTACTCCACTCGTGGACCCACTCCCCAACCCACAGCAAATGGAGGACCTCCAAGAGATTTCACCTTCCATGCCTGGATTGGGAGTTCTGATTTACCTTTGTTTCCAACCCCAAGCTTAGTGCCATATCTTTATGGATTAGCTACTTTCTCCTTGCTAGTACAAAATATCTGACACCTGCAACTAAAAGGAAGAGAGGTTTGTTGGCTCATGGTTCCAGTGGATTCAGTCTAGTGGATTCAGTCTAATATCGGCTGGCTCCAAAGCAGAAACATACAGCAGAAAAACACGATGCAGGAAAGCTACTCATTCCATGGCATTCGGAAAGTAGAGGGAAAAATGCAAGGAATTGGAAACAAAAACACACCCTTCCAGGCTTTGCCTCCACTGACCCACTTCCAGCCAGGCCCCACTCAGCACATTGGGGTACTGAACTAATCAATAGATGAATCTGTTGATGAGTATAGCACTCCCATGACCTCCTAAACTTCCAGACACATGAAAGTTTTGTGAGAAATTTGAGACTCAAATCATAACACCATATTTAGACAAACTCATTTCCTTAGCCTGACAGAGAAAGAAGTAATCTTTTTGCTATATTTGGAGGGCCAATACAAGACAGAATTAAGAAAAAGTTTTTGTTAATTTTCCATTTGAGGACATCTTTACAAATTGCATCCTTCTTTTCAGTTCTTGCCATCCTTTTTGGATGGTTCCATAGCCCATGCAAGCGTGCACGTGGGCGCGCGCATGCACACACACACAATTGACGTTATTGGTGATATCATTCTTCCCTCATCCTGCTAGCTTTCCACAGCTTCCCTAAAGACCACATTTAAAAATATTTTTATATATTTCAAGTATTTGCTGAAGACTAAAGAGGGAAGGATGTGAAAGATTTCTGCATGTTGAAAATTGTTAAGCTTTTAATAGTTTATCTTTTCTGTTGCTTGGTAATTCTCAGAAGTGGCATTTCTTTTTACCTCGCTGGTGTGGTGGGTGGTAAATCCGGATGTCACTGGTCCTGATCAAACACATTGAAGGGCTTCAATTTTTAAACAGGATGAGATCAAGGTAGAACCTGGATGAGAAGATGACCTTTAAACAATCTTGAAGGAAGTAAGAATAAGCTTTATATCTCTTCTAGACAAGAAACTCCAGGCAGAAAGAAGAGCCTGGACAAAAACCTTGAAACGATGTATTAGTCATCTTTATGTTGCTGATGCAAAATATTCAACACCTACAAATTAAAAGAGGAAAGTTTTAAATTTGGCCCAGAATTTCAGAGTTTTTAGTCCGCAGTCAGTTGGCTTCCATACAGAAACATCATAGAGGAAGAGCATGATAAAGCAGTTGCTTAGCTCTTGGCTGGAAGGAAGCATAGTGGGAGCAGCAGCAGGGAGAGAGACACCCTCCGAAGGGCCTCCCCTAGTGGCCCACCTCCAACATGCCCCACCTCCTGCTAGCACACTCATCTGTGAACATTAGTCCATTTTTACGGGTATCTAACTGGAGGTGGAATTCCTGGGATATAGAATAGGCACGTCTATTTTTAGAAGTTGCTAACAACCTTCCAATGTAGTTAGACAACTTTAAACTCTACCAACAAATATGTACTTTACTCCCATTTTCTCAGTGGCACCCAATACTAGTTCTTTAAATTTAGCTATCCTGGCATATGCAATTGTGGTGTAATGAAATTTCCCTGATAAATAATAATGTTGAACACTTTTTCATGCACATATTACTCATTTGAATAGTCATTTTGCAAAATTCCAGTTCACATCTTTTTACATTTTTAACTTTTTGGAGAGTCCATTTTTGGTCATCAATTGGTAGGAATACTACCTTCCATATTCTGGATAGAAGTTGTTTCTTAGGAACATATTTTGTGAATATATTTTTCTAGTCTGTAGCTTGTTTTTTTTTTTCACTCTGTTACTAATATCTTTGACAAATAGCATTTTCACATTTCAATGAAGATGGATTTACTATGATTTTCTTTTATGGATAGAACTTCTTATATCTTAAATAAAATAGGATCTTCCTCTTTGTTACTAAACAAAAGAAAAAACTATGGGTATGGAAGCAACTTTGGTTAAACCAGCTTTCAGATAATATCTTAGTTAATTTTCTTGTTGCTGAAATAAAATATCCAGCACCCAAAGTTACAGGAAGAAAAGTTTATTGTGGCTCACAGTTTGTAGAGTTTCAGTCCACAGTTGGCTGGCTACCTGCCCTTTGGGTGGTACCAGCCACCTACCCATTACCCACACCGATCTATGCCAGACCAACCGGTAGACTGATTTAGTAATCACACATGCTAAATGCCAGCACCAGACACCCTTGATTCAGCCACCTGTGCGAAACCCCACCTAGAACCACATGAGGCTTCTGAAGGACATCTAGATATAAGCTGTAACAAGTAGGCTTGTAACTAAATCACCCAATCAAATGTTTTGTTTTCCTTCCTCCTTCTCTTCCTTCTTACTCTTCTTTTATGAGAAAATAAATTCCTATCATAGATGCCTGGCTCCAGTTGGCCATGTAAGAGTTACTGACACTTACATGCCAGTCCAGTTGTTGTGTCTGGACTGTGGGAAAAGTGGAGGGAGTGGACAATATATAACCAAAGATTCTTATTGATCAATTTTCTTTTTAACTGTATGTGATACTTATCAAGAAAGAAAGTTGTCTCAGTGAAGCGTAGAAACCACAAAGCAGTATCATTTTTGTTCTGCATTTATGTCCAGCATCTTGTGTAGTCCTGGCACATAGTGAGTATTCAGAAAATAGTTTTTCAATTAAGTGGGTTAATCTTAAGACAGAACATAAATCAAGAAATAGGATTTGTCCTCAGTGTAGCAGCTTAAAGTTACTCCCATTTCAGTGTAGGAGATGGTGAAATGAATGCTTTCTCTGGTCACTCAGTGACTTCATCTTACAGTTCATAGCAACTTTGGTTAACATGGTCATCCTATTCTTTTTAAGAAAAATGCTACTCATGCATTTACAAATATTCATTTGCTTATAAAATATAATAACTTAAAAAATTTAATAACTTAATTTAATAACTTAATGTCCATCTTTATTTATATTTATTTTGTACATTTTACTGAGTTTTTTGAAGTTTTTATTTTGCTTTTCCAAAACAATGGAGTAAAATCCATGCATTTTCTTTTTTAATTTCTTTCTTTCATAATTTTTTATTTGTAAACCTTTGTAATTAAATTATGTGCTTAATGTCTTGATATACTCTTAATAAAAATTATATAAAATTTATTTTAAACTAGTTTAATAGAATTAAAGTTCTTCGACTTTTTTCTAAATGAAATTTTGACATTTGTTTTCTAAACTTCATCAGGAAAAAATAATAATTTTCTTGATCATTGAGAAATGTTATTTTATCTCAAAAAATTTTGCTAGACCTTTTAAATGAATGTACACATGAAAATGATACATTTTATCTTGTAATGAGTGGTGATAACTATATTTGTTCTAGAATATTCTGAATAGGTTGACATTTTGCTTAAATATTTATTTAAGAAACTTAGTCTGTTGCTTGAACTGAATTTTTGGTGAACCAGATATAATGTTACAATTCCTTGATGCTAAATCTATTAACATGGACTCCACAGACTGAGAAATTATTTTGTACTCACAGTTCTGAGAAATTAAACTCAGGTTTTAAAGACAAGAAAGGCATTTATGGAATCTTTTTGACTGGAGGTGCTCACTTTTTTTTTCTACTTTAGAAGGTAAATTAAATTATTCAGAGGTTAATCTTAATATTCCAGTTTTGCAGACAAATTTGTGGAACTTAGTGAAATAATTCCAGACAATGCATGTGTCAGGTGACTTAACTGGTGACGAGAATAGAAAACAACACTTTTCTCTCAGCCAAGTTAGTGCTTTTATACTATTGTTTAAGTCCCACTCAGCTCCACTTTGAATCCGTATAAACCCACATTGCATACATACAATTCCTATTTACAATTTTCATGTATTTCCAAATGAACATTTCCATAATGAACCTTCACAACTGTGAACCTTCACAACTGTGAACCTTCACAATCAAATGACCTAGAGTTTCCTTAGCCTGCGAAGATGCACAATTAGAAAGAAACTGCAAACAAAATCAAGGAAATTTACCCAATACATTATGAATGAACTCAGGAATAAAGCACTTTTCATAGGAGTAAAGCAGTTTTCGTTTTTCTTTCTTTTTTCTTTTTTTGGAGGAGTGAAAGCAATAAGAACAAGATGAGAAAATGAGAAAATGTAAATGACTACATGAAATACTAGGATTATGAAGATAAGAGAAGATTTAGAAAGTAGAGCAAATATCCTCCTCTTCCAGTGTCTTTTAGACAGTTTGGGGAAACATAAACAATTATATAACACTTCATAGAAATAGTTTTCATCCAGCCATGAAGCTTGCTGGCAGTTGGAAAGGGGCAGAGCAGCGGGGACGCTGTTGAATGGTGCTCAGGTGTCTCAGGAAGTGCTGTCTGCTGCCCAGTGGTGCCACGTCTCCACCTTCCATCTCAGAGGTTGGCTGAAGTCGCCAGTGTCATGAGGTCAGAGCCCTCAGACAATGTTCCCAAAGAACTGGTTCAAAGGGGCTTTCTTCCTAAGGAAAGCATTCTAAATATACTGGTAATGCTTCTATTTATTCAACAGCGCTGCATTGTAGAGAGAGAGTAGTGAGCAACTCAAAAAAAAAAAAAAAAAGAGTAAGTCCTTATTTATGTAGAGTTTATAGTCTTGGCATGAGGTGCATTAGAAGTATGGAACTGACAGTGAGTTAAAATGGGACCTGGAAAAAGAGAGAAAATGAGAGCAGGACTGCGGTTAGGAAATGCTGAAGGCGATTCAGTTGTAGTTTTTAATAAGATCTTTGGAATAGGAAGGCCTTGCTGAGGAATAATTTGAGCCAAATCTTGAGAAAGGAAGAAAGGAGAACCAGGAAGAAATACAGGCAACATTTTCAAGGTGTATGGATCAAAGGCAAAGAAAGTGTGTGTGCAATGGAGGAAGTCCAAAGAAGCCACAGGCTGCTGGGGAAGGGGGTGGCTGAAGGGTGACAGGGAAATGATAGAAGGAGGAAGAGCCGACATCCTGTAGCAACTTCTGGGACTTTGTAGGACTTGGACTTTTGTTCTCAGAAAGGTGGGGCCTTGTTGAAAGTTTGTAATCAGAGGATCTTATCATTTTGCATTCTTCCTACAATGTGCAATGAGTGTTATGCAAAAATAACCATTGTCTTCTGTGCCCACAGTACCTCTTGCATGGAAGATGCTCAGTACATATTTGTGGAATGGATGAGTGAAAATAGCCTCATACCTGTGTGCAAGGTTTTGATCAACCTGATGATAAAGTGTCTCATTGTGAGGATGCTGTGTTTTTTCTGTGACTAAGTTAGTTGCAAGCTTTCCGGGGAGCCTTACATGCCTCCTGCTCCAGGAGGTCTTGGCAGCTCTTTCCTCCAGGTCAGTGATCAGTGGCTTAGAAAAGACCTGCATGTGGCTGGTGTTAAAAGTAAACAGGCAGTATCTCTTGCTATCATTGTCTCTGATTGAGGAGCTGTTCCGAGGTAGAGGTCTTTGAAGGAACATGTGAATTCCTCCTTATGAAGGACTTTTCATTTACTCTCATGATTTTCAGGGTAGCCAGAAGACAGGAGTGTATTCTTCCTTTCCTATCTTTTTAACCTCTTTGTTTATATAAATGCTCTATTGGACTATGATAAATTGTGTCCTTCCTATAATATCAATGGTAGATTTGCTCTGATACACTTACACCAAATAATGGCCGCTGGTACCTTTGTTTTAAAGTTGAGTGATAATCTTTTCCTATTCTTTCTTCATCTAGTCAGCCCTTCACATGTTCTGAAAAGTAATTGTGGTCAATCTTTATTTTACCCCATATTAGGTTTATTGAAGCATAATTTACACCAATGTACAAATATTTGCCTCTGGAATTATAACTACTATAAATTACACAATTATCTGGCTTTTAGTATATTTGTATGGTTTACAGCCATCATGGCTACCTAATTCTTGAATATCTAACATCCAACTCTTAACTGTTGGTAACCAGGACTCTATTTCTGTTTCTATGGCCTCAGTGATTAACTTTTCACTTAGAATATTGCCTTTAAGTTTCAGCTATGTTGTCAGTACTCATCCTTATTTATAGTCAAATAATATTCCATTGTAGGATATATCATTATGTACCATTTTATTTATTCATTCATTATCAGTAGATAGATGCTTACATGATTACCACTGCATAGCTATTATAAATGACACTGCTGTGAACATTTTGTACACATGTTTATATATAAGATGTGATTCAAATATAGGGTGAATGTTTAGATTAAAAATTTTACTACAATTAAAGGCACATTGTTATTACTCTCTCTCAGATTACTTCCCTTCAGACACACTTAGCCCCATTATTCTTTTGCTTTTCTGAAGCTGTCCTGAAAGTCCTCTTTCATCAGTGTATTTATTAGGTGTTATTAAAATACTACCACTGTTTCTGCTGAGTGTCATCCAACAGAAAGATAGGCTCATAAAAATTTTGCAGTATATCCTCCTCCATCTTATTTACCAGTGCTGGCACCAGGTAGCATCCAGCTCTTTCTCAAAGTCAAAATGACCATGAAAGGTAAACATGTTGAATCAATTCAGAATATTGAGAGAACCACAACAGTGCAGAGAGAACTTGTAGAACTGCTTCAGTAAGTCCTAATATTGATAGGGTAAGCATATTCAAAGTGAGGAGACTATTGTGAGAAGGATTAATGGCAATGTATCTCTTGCTATTATAACTTTAAAAACTTTTTTTAGCATTCACCATATTTTTGGTTACACCTCATACACATATGTTCTTATTTCAGTTGGGTATGTTTATAAGAGCATAAACACAGACTTAATGGTAACTCTATGTTTGACTTTTTGAGGAATGCCCACATTGTTTACCACATTGTTTACACCATCATACATTACATCAGTAAAATATGAGGGTTCCAATTTCTTACGTCCACACTAATACTCATTCTTTTCTTATTTTTTTTTCATTCCAGACATCCTATTACATGTGAAATGATACCTCACCTTGGTTCTGAATTGCATTTTCCTAATTATTAATGATTTTAAGCTTCTATGCATATGCTTGTGGGCCATTTCTATATTTCTTGGGAGAAAGATCTACTCAAATCCTAATCCAATCATTTATCCTTTTATTATTAAGTTATGGGAGTTTTTTTTTACACAATCTATTATAGAAATGATTTGCAAAGATTTCTTTTCACTGTATAGAATCAGTTTTAGTTCACAAAAGTTTTTAATTTTGATGAAGCCAAATTTAAATTTCCTGTCACTGCTTATGTTTTTGATGTTGTATCATTAAATGACCCAAAAGTACAAGGATGTAGTTATGTATTTCTATTTGTATATTTTATGGTTTAATTTATATCTGTGTAGATTTAAAGTTAGATTATGATATGTGGAAAGATTCTAAATTCATTCTTCTGCAGGAGGAGATCCAATTGTGCCAGAATTATTTGTTGAAAAGACTATTCTTTCCCCATTGAAAGCGTTTGGCTCCCTTTTTGAAAGTAAATTGATTGTAGGTGTGACAGGTTATTTTTCGGCTTTCAGTTCTGTTTCACTGATCTATCTCTGGGTCAGCACAAATTTTACTGTAGTTTTGCACTAAGTTCTGAAATTAGGAAGTGTGAGTCTTTCAAGAATAATCTTATTTTTCTTGACATTTTGGTTTTCCCAGATCTTTTGCATGTCCAAATGAATTTTAAGATAAGCTTGTTATTTCTTTGGAAAAAAATCAGTTGGAATTTTGATATGGATTGAACTGAATCTCTAGATTAATTTGGGAATTGCTACTATCTTAATATTAATCTTTTGTTCTATGTGCATGGAATGTCCTATTTATTTAGGTTTTTTCCTGATTTCTCACAACATTTTTGCTTTCATTTTCTAAGTCTTATCTATCCTTTGTTAAATTTATGCCTGGTTGGTTACTTTTTTAAAATAATATTGAAAATGGAGTTATTTTATCAATTTTGTTCTCAGGTGATTGACAAATCTTGAGTGAATAAGATGAGAAATTACATCTATCCAGCCACTCATTAATGAATTAATGTAACTAGATATTTGAATATAGTTAAGCCTTAATTAGAATTTATCTAGGCCAGAAGAAGGTAGAAATTTAGAAGAAAATATATTTTGGGATTTCTATCTTGTTTGTTCCAGAAAAGTTGACTTTTGCTAATTTTCTGTATAAGATCTATACCTTTGAGGACTTCTGGATAATCCACAGAATATTGTACTTCCTGAGACTTGGAAAATACCACATGATTAGGGAGAAAATGAGGGAGGAGAGGTTGGGTTACAAAGAGAGAATTAGATATTGAGATTTTTTTTTTTTTAATTCGAAGTTGTAAGATCAGCTTCCCTGTATCAGTTCACTCATGAAGTTATCCATGAGAGTTTTAGGTGAATCTTAAGTTGGAATGAATAAAATAATTTTAGGCAGCTATTCTATTGAATAGTTCTAGACTATGAAATCAAATTTCAAAATAGTTTGACTCCTAAGTTGCTTAAAGCGTTCATCTAGTGACCATGAAACAGATCTTTAAGAATTTCAAGAATTTGAGATTTGCTCTTAATTATATCAGTAACAACTGGATAATAATTAAAAACTATTTCAAGATAGCTGAGAAATTGTAATAGTTAACAGATTGTGTCAGTTTTAGTAAGAAATACCCAACTACTGGCTCAGCATAGTTCTGGGAGGGGAAGACTTACCCTAGGGAGGATTAGTGCTAGAACGGTGAAAAGGGAGATGAAAAAGGAAGCCTCGTTTCTGTGTCTTCAGAGGAGTTCTCCTCTCCACCTTCACTCTGGGCATCAATTCCTGAATGGCTTTCAGCATAGCCTGACTCCAGTCTCCAGCACAGACTCTGCAGCTTCCTGATTCAGACTTAAGGAAGACACTATATGGATCTCCAGGTCTTTGATTGCATCCTTCTGATCTCCGTTGTGGAGATGGACCTTTTATAACCTTCCACACCTGATCTGTGGGTGGCTATTATAAGCCAATCTTGTAAATTCTTACATATTAAGTCTGTTTCTCTAGTAAGCACTGACTGACATAGTAATAAGATAAATGAAAATTACAGTTGGCAAAGATTTTTGTTTTTTAAAAAGTCTATGTCTAAACATTTGCTCTGCTATGCAAACTGAAGAGGAGGAATTTGACAGTCATTAAACAGAATTTGGAAGAGGAACCAAAAGCTTTGTGTTTGTCTGTTTTCTCTATGCTCATTTTGAGTCCATAGATTTAAACTTTGGGACAGATGAAAACGAAACAGTAATATAATGAAGGAATGTCCATTGTGATTTACTGCCTAGTTATTTTTGCTTTTCGTTTAATTTTTGCCCATATTGTTGCATGATTAGAATTTACCACCAAGTTTAGTTTGCTTTTCTTATTTTTATTATCACAGGAAGAGCATATGTCCATAGTTTTAAAAATACTCCTGAAAGACCAATGAGGTCAATAAAAAGCAAATCTTCATTTTATTCTAGAGTTCCTTCATTTAATGTCATTCCCTGTATGTAACCACTGAACACTTTTGTTTACTGTCACAAGACATCTTCAGGCATGTATGTATACTTAGCTGTGTCTGATCCAAACTGTACAAAAATTTTATTCCTTGATTTTGTTAATTAAAGGGACTATCTTGCTAGTTACCTGTTAACACATAATTATCTATTTCATTTCTCATAATTGTATTCTATTGTACAGATGGGCTGTAATGTAATGTAATCAGTCCCCTATTGGTAAGCACAAAGATTTTCTTTTTATTTACAAATGACACACAGCTTTAATATGGAGGAGAGAATTAAAAGAATATTTTTTCATTGGCAATTAAAATTGCTCTATATATTCTAGAGTGTGGTGTTTTAGGCAAATTATCACTTGTCTTTTTATGTAATATTTATAAATAGATAACTTCTTTAAATTTTCTGTGGATAGAATTGAAAATTCTTTGAGAATGAGTATATATGAGAACTTTGATATTGATTGTATAGGTATCTAGATACAACTTTTATTCTGTCATGTTGTGAAAATACAGGGTTATGAGATATCTGGGTGTCTTTATGGTACAATTGTTGAACAGATGCTAAAAAGTAGTTTTCTGCTGTTTCCATTGGTTGTTCATCCCATCCAACCTTTTCTCCTACAGTTCTTAGGGTTATTCACTCATTTGAGACATAGTGCCTGCTGATGGGCACTCACTTTTCTCCTTTCCATCTCTCTAATGGATATCTGTTCTTCTAAGGCTAATGAATCCCATTGTCTTCATGAAATGCTACTTCCTATTCCTTCATGCACTGCTTTGATGGATTTCAGGTAGATTCTTTAAATATATTTAACATTTCAAAATTTGAATGTTATGATAGGACTTGCTTTAAGAAGTGTTACATGCAATCTGTTTCTGTTTTCAGTGGTTTTATTGATATTTTATGACTTAGAACAGATTGATAGCTATCTTTTCTCTTGCTTTATTTCATATTTTGATCTCCTCTAAAGGTTCCATGTGACCTTATCCTCTGTATTGGGCAATC
Source organism: Cavia porcellus (assembly GCF_034190915.1). Lineage (NCBI taxonomy): Eukaryota > Metazoa > Chordata > Mammalia > Rodentia > Caviidae > Cavia > Cavia porcellus. The sequence goes on along the minus strand of NW_026947493.1, from coordinate 47,649,479 downwards.
TGATTTTCTTTCCCTCCTCATTGCTTGAGGTCCTTCTAGCACAGAGTCTTTGCACAGGCTGTTCTCTCTATCAGGACCATCCTTCTCTCTTATGCCTTATCATCTTTCTGATCTAAAACACAGTATTCCTTCTTCAAGGGAAACTTTAAAGATCCCCTGGACAGATGCCCCTATTTTAAATTCTCATAGGCACAGAAAGCTGACCTTGTCTGAAATTTTTTGTATTGCAATGTTTGATTAATGTCTATCTCTTGCACTAGATTGAAGAATTTATGAATGCAAAAGCTTTGATTTCTTTCTTTTGCCTTCACCATTACTCTTCTTGATTAATAAATATTTTCCAACAAATTAATGGGTGAATCAACCCACATTATAATTGTGCCCTCTTGTACTTGTCTTCTTATGAATTTTCCTAAGTGGGAAAGAAAAGAATGGATTTAAAAGCACATTATCTGGGTTTATTCTTGCCTAAGATGCAGCATGTCAGTTAAGAGTGTGACTGTGAGAGTGTGACTTATATATATCTCCATGGAAAAATATTTAAAAGATATTGCTTTATACTATTAATACTTTTATACTGTTAGATAATCATTTACTCTTCCAGTTTCACAGTGTTTTATTCTTTGTCTAGACAGTTGGCTGGCAATATAAGTAATTATATGTATGTATATAAATACCTATACACACACACACATATATATTCAAAGCTACATCTAAAATTCATGCTTAGCACAAATTTGCATGACACATTGTTTAAATATATGGCATAGTCTGAATTATACTTTTGTCACAATATCACTTAAGAGCTGGCAGCTAACTTAAGCAAGATATTTACTCCCTTGAGTCTTAATTTCTTCATTGTAAAGAAACATAATAGTATTGCTAGCTTGTTGTTAGGATAAGTAGGGTTATACATTATAAAATTCATCAAGCCTGGAGTAAATAAGAATATTTTTGTCAATATTTAATATACATTAATATTGATAAATGTTTCTGACATATTTTTAATTTCAACTGGTATATAAGGTTATATGAACAACCAAAAATACAGTGAAGAAATTAAGAATTCTTAGAGCATGACTCAAGGAAGTGATTTGCAGTGATATACAGAGTCTGCCAAAATAATATAGATACTGTATTGTTCAGCAGTTCATCATACTAATAAATGTCTGGAAGCTAATGACCACCACTTTGAGAACTCTTGTAATAGTAGAGTCCAAAGGTAACTTGTATTAATTTCATGATGTTTCAATAAATTTATTATTGAAATATTTGTATGTTTTCTCTTCCTCATTTATACATTTTTTGCTACAATTTATATATAGACATTGCCACTGTCTCTGTAGGTTTTCTGCTAATTGACTTGAGTCAGTGTTTGAATTTCTTTTTAAATGTGTTGGGAACATTGCATTTAGTCATATGCGTTTTCTTTAACAAATGTGTTGACAGAAATGAACTAGAAACAGGCAATGCCTTGTTTATAAGAAATAAGCGACAAAGCTGTAAACACCATCGTAGCATAGGCAAACAGGCAATTTTACAAGAGAGACAAATGCAGGTGCACAATAGAGTAACTGTCTTTATGGTGGAACACAAAATTTATATTAAATTCCAAAAGATCTTTGTTTCTATTCTTCTGATTCAGACAGTATTGTTTCTAGGTAACAGTAGAGGGTTCTTCTGTACAATAGATGTGTACTTGAAGGAGACTTATAAGCCTTAAAATAAGAGTACAAAGGGTTTATTCAGTGTTTCTAGTCTAAGTTAGTTTAAAATAGAGAAAGAGACAAGCTATCAAAAGGTTTGCATGATTTGAGATAAGAAATAAATTATACTTACGATAGCTACAAGAATTTAATTTTCATGATAACAACTTTCCCGTGATTCTGCCCCATATTAAACTACCCACAACATACCAAAAAAGTCACTTTTGTACTTTAGGAAGCTGGATACTCCATACTATGAGATTGTGCCCATAATCAAATAATTCAAATAGTTTCAAGATGTATTAAATTGAGCCAAAAATAACTAGGATGAAACAGTCATTTTTCTTGGTTTAATTTGACTGACAATAGCTATGCACATATAAACAGATACATATACACATATACATATGGACAAACAGAAATACCTATACATACACCAACCTTCTATACCTCACATATTTTGTGCAGTAAAGCTATTTGTGTGTGTAGTTTGCTTTGTGTAAGATTTAAACCACAAACTTTTCATACTTTTACATGCATCTATCATTCCTAAAATTAATTTAGAAATCTCATTATAAAGCAATCATTTTCTATTTGTGTTCATGTTATCTAAAAGAACAAAACTCTGAGCTTTTCCCAAAGTAAGAAGTAGTTCAGAGTTTCTGCTAACTGAGCCCTGTAAGTCTTAGGAAATACCAGTTTTATTATGTGGATTTCTGGTCTCTGGGACTTGAACTAGGATCACCAAAAATAAAATTTTGAACCACATGTTGCTTGAGTAATACCAATATCTCAAGATGAGTTCAGCAAGAGTAGTGAACTTCTAGAAGACATGGGAAAATCAACATGAATGTCCAAAGGGTAAAGTTTTTCTCCTATTTCATTTTTTAAAAATTTTATTTAAGGAAAAAAAGGAAAAAAAAAACAGAAAAAGGGTACAAGTTATACAGAATTTCAAAAAAAATAAAAAGTAGGAAATCACTAGTTAATAGATTACATATTGTCATCTTAGAAATAGTTGTTCAAGATACAAAATTAAAGCATATAAAGTGAACACTCAAACAGTGAGACTGCAAACAGTTCTGTTCAATGATCCAACAAAAACTCAGTAATATGGTTATCTATCTTATACGCTTAAATATACATGCAGTTATATCCTTTAGGGCACTTTCTTTTCCTCTCTTTTCTACAATGACAATTATACATTTTGGGTTTTATTGCTCCTACAGTTCTTATTACTTTTTTTCTGAAGAGAATAAAACCAAATGTGACATAACTAAACAGTCAGTCAAATCAAAAGGATGGACATAGTACATTATGTAAAAACAGAATACAAAGGGATCAACAAAGGTTACCATAATGCCTCTTGTTATCTTAAAAAGAATTGCCTATATCATCAGTTATAATAAAATTGAACAAAATAGTAAAGAACAAAACCAATAAAACCACAACATTGGAGACATTACAGGTCTTCAAAAGAAGATCATAGTCAAACCAGAATGGGTATCATAGTGAATCTTATTTTCTTCACAGTTGTTGCCTATACTTTCAAACTTGGTACTATCAAGCAAAACAGAACAGAGTAAAATTAGTCAAAACAAGATGGTGAGAGTAACGCAGGGTTTCAAATCAAGTTAATAGGAAATCAAAGTGGTTTACTATAATATATCCTGCTATTTTTTCCTTAATTAAAAAGATAATAAAAAAAGTAAATAATAAAAAATTAGGTTGAGATAAAAGAGGGCATAACAACAATACAGCACAGGTTAAAACATAACCATTTAAGCAAAATAGTGTTTCACCACAAGATATCCCGACATAAAAGTAGTTACCATAGTGTCTCTTTCCTTGAAATCTTTGAGTATAACTTCATATACTGTAGCATCAAGCATATCAAGACAATGTAAAACCATTTAAGAGAATGACAGTATTATAGGGTATTTAGAACCAACTAACAGAAAGTGAACAATGGTTTCTCTATTATCTCCTTGTCTATAAAATTTTTTGTTTATATTATCATATATAATAAAATCCAATAAGATACAACATGTTAAGACCGATGGAGACAGAAGAACAAAAGCTTGATGGGACTTCAAAACAAGATGATATTAAATCAGCACTAGCTATTATGATGTCTTGTTTTCTCCAAAATAGCTGTTCCTACCATCCAATCTTCTCTGCCTCATTTCTATTGAGCTCTTTTTCTCTCATTAGTTGTCAGTTTGTCTTCTTCATTTCGCTTTCTGCTTCATTCATTGTGGCCTCTCTGCCACTGTTTCTGGAATCTTGGTATTTTTCTTTTTTAGAATGTCCTGCAGTATTCTCTGTAGAGTTGAATTGGTGGTTGCAAATTCCCCTAGTTCCTCTTTATCCTGGAAGCACCTTGTTTCTCCATTAATTTCTAGGGACAGTTGTGCAGGATATATCAATCTTGGCTGGAGGTTATTGTCTTTCAAAGCTTGAATTATTTCCCCCCACGCTCTTCATGATTTGATGGTTTGTGCGGAGAAGTCTGCTGTAATTCTGATGGGTGTTCCTTTGTAAGTGATCTGTTTCTTGTCTCTGACAGCTCTTAATATTCTGTTCTTATATTGGATTTCTGGAATTTTGATTATTATATGCCTTGGGTGTAGCTCTGTTTGGGTCGTAGGTAGCTGGGGTCCTGTATGCCTCATACATCTGAGTATCTTTACCTTTTCCCATATTAGGGAACTTCTCCTTGATTATTTCTGTGAATAGCCTTAGCAGTTCATTTGTTTGTATCCCTGCTTCTTCCTTTACATTCTTAATTCTTAAGTTCTAGATCCTCTTATCATCTTCTAGCCTTTGTATTGTTACTGCTTATTTCCTTGTTATTTTAAAGAAGTTTTTCCTTTCATGCTCCCACATTACAAATCTGTCCTCCAGTTCAGAAAATCTATCCTTAGTTTCTTTCAAGCTGTTATGCCAGCTTTCAATAGAGTTTTTAGTTTCCTGGTAGTCTCTTTGAACCTGCTTCATGTACTCTATTATTTTTCTGTTTTCTCCATCAGACAATTCTCCCCTTTTTTTTCTGTTCTTCCATTCCACCATCTGTTTTTTCTTGGGAGGTGCTTAACATTTCTTTAATATTCTACTTATATCTTGCTTTACTTGGTTAAATACTTCACTTTTGAACTTGTCTATGAGGTCCTGGAGATACTGCTTTATGTCTCTTAGTGCTGTGCCTGATATTGCCTGTTTTCTGTCCTCATTCTCCTTTGCATTTACCTTTCCTGGATCAGTTTTCTCAGGATTGGGGACTGAGGACCCTTTCTTGTTGCTCACGCCTCCCATACTTTTTGTTCCTTCCATACAAGTGTATATAGGAAGCCCAGTTTCTTTCCTTGTGGGTTACAGTTTGTTTGAATGGTGCCGGCTGTGTTCCTGCCCACCGCAGGAAGACACACACCCACCCCTCCGGGTCAGTCAACCTGTTGAAGGCTTCACTGAATCAGGGTGCACTGCCAGGTGCAGGGACTTGGTTTGGGCTAGCCTACTGGGTCTTAGTCCATGGTATCACCCAGGTCAGGTGCTCCCCACCAATCCTGCTTCAGAGGGGGTATGTGACTGAAGTCACTGCAGTATCCTGTTCTGGCTAGTCTGCCCGGTCCCAGAATATCCTCTGTTGGAGCCTTCTAGTCTATGGAAGGGTCCCTTTCCCTCTCACTCGCTGTAGGTCAATGCAGGGCTCCCTGCCAACTCTGCTCTCAATTTGGTTTGCCAATTTCTGCTCTCAGAGCTTTCATGTCTCTATCCCTGCTGTGCTGATTCAGATGCAGCAGCAGTGGCAAGAAATTCAATCCTCAGTTTCCAGAGGCACAGATTCCAGCTTCAGCACTGAGACTTTAGCTGTTCCACTTGTAGCACTGGGATTGCATTTCCAGTTGGTTTCTCTCAGCTTAGTTTGTTTCTGGGTCGGCAGGGTATTTTTCCCCCTGCTTAGGACTCCTCACACCGTGCCATTCCTAGAATCTAAGCTGGCTATCTTAGCCTCTGTAGCTGCCATTATCTATCCGCCATGTTCTCCCAGAAGGCCCTCCCATTTCATTTTTTTAAAAGTCCATTAGCACTGTTTTTTACTGTATTACAACATTTGGCACAGTCACACCAATGGTTCTGGCCAGAAAGCAAAGGTAAGTCAACCATTTTTTCCATCATGTAGTGTTAAGAGATTTTCTTTGTTTTAAAATGGTACATCTTATAGTCATTCAGTATTCAATCCATATCATTACATATTTTTCATCTCAATCTTTAAATATGCAGAACTTTTAAAAAATAACATCTTTGTATTTCCTTATTCATTGACATTTTGTCTTATTAATATTTAACTTTTTTCTTTTGATCAGTGTGACAATTGTTAACACTTTAGTCATTGAAGGTGGCCTAGAGACTGCAAGCTTCAGGGACCTCACTTTCTAGAAAAGAGAACTCAGGTTCTTCTGTAAACTCAGAGGTGGTTTCTTTTTTCTCTTAAATTTATATATAGCTTATTGGTTACATAAAAAAAATCATTGTACTTACTAATTAGAAAATAAAAGGGATAAAGAGGCATGCACTAACTTACCTTAAATATCAGCAATTAAAGTAAAGGATAGGCTAGAAAGCAAATAATATGAAATCAAATTTGGAATTTTCTGTTTGTTCTTTAAATCTTATTGCAGAGCAGTTGTATAGGGCAAATGACTAGACCACCTTAGGGAGATTCCCACAGTTTTTGATAGAAAGGGAAGCCATCTGATCAGCTTGCCAAGAGAACGCTATCATAGAGAGAACACTTTCTCATTGTTAATTAAGTCTTTTGTAGGTAACAGTAACTTTGGTAACTGCAGATGGAATTTATTCAAAGAATGCAGTCACAATTCACAAAATCAGAGGTCTTGATGCACAACCAAATCTCCAGAAAGGAGCATTTGAACAGTTCAGGGACCTTCGTGCCAGAGTGTTCCCTTGGGAGATCTTAGGTCCAATGACTTTCCATTTCTCTATGACTTCATTTTGATGATCAAATGATCAATGAAAGAATCTGATTAATCAACCCAAGTGATGCATCTATCTTCACACCATTCTGTTATAGCCATGAAGAAGGTGCAGGCTCCTTCGGATCAGCTTATCTGGCTGTTTTCCATGAGTTGGGGATGCATAAAATTGTCCTTTATGTAAGTCCAGTGTGAATAGCTGAAAAAGGTTGTGTAGTTTGCATGTGAACACACCCACATGACACAATGGGTACACAATTGATTCTAGACCACAGTTAAAAGTATTGATTTAGTTTAGTGACTATTCTAACCAACGGAAGGAGCTAATACTTATTAGGTGTTCATAATGTGCTAAGCAGAGTGCTAAGCACAACACATGCGTCATATCATTTGATCTGTATAGCAATAATGTAAAATGAAGACTATTTCACATGTCCACTTTACAGACAAGGAAACTTAAGTCTTAAAGGATTAGGTATTTTTACGTCACATAGTAAGCTAAGGCAGGAGTGCTTCTACATAGCTTTGATTTTGGGGGCCATAATTTTAGGGAGCCATTGACATTTCTCTGATTAAAAAAATACGTTCAGTCCTTAACATATTGAAATATAGTAATTTGTTTATAATTTTTCTCAGTTAATATTTGAGCAACTTGAGGACATATCGTTGTATTGAATGTGTATTTAACACTTATTAGAGGGTCTGACATATGCCAAGTGTTAGGAATAGTTTGAGTTAGTACGTAAAAGATAAAAGAATATGCATTTGACCTAGTCAGGTACGAAGCTCCGAGCTAATAATCCTCACAGTAAAATTGTCTAAACCTCACTGTTAGATGACATATCGACTTGAAGAGACATTTACCTCTTCCTAAATGACACAGATCATAGAACAGATAATTTGAGAAATGGTTATTCAAAGAACTACTGTCTAAGACATATGGCTTGCTCTTAGAGGGTTTATAAATTATTTGAAGTACTAAAGATTATAAAAATGAATGCAAATATTTTATACATGTTAAATTTGCAGTACTATTAAATGGACATAACTATGTAGGGGTTCAGGGAACGTGTTATCATAAAAGCTGTGGGGGAAGATGTCATGACAGACATAAGCACTGAATATATTGAATTTACACAACTAAAGGGAAGAATGTTTTAAGGAGGGGGAACAGTACTAACCGTAATGCACCATTAAGAAACACAGCATTAACAAGTTAACTGGGGCCAAAATATACATAAAATTTACAATGATAGCCTTTTTAAATTATAATTTTAAATTTGGTGGTGCAGTGTACATTCATGATGCATGTGTGTGATATTTTTGGAAAGCAATGATCATGTCTAACTAACTAGTTAGAAAACTGCTAGAAATTCCCGTTAGAATCATGGCAATTTTGATATATTCAACCACTGTCCCCAGATTGTCCACCCTCCAATATGATTTCCATAGACTCGGAATTGTAAAGCCACTGTGCCTAGAAACATGGAGTAAAAAGGTACCTTGATGAGAGAACAATGACACTCTCACTAGATGGGAAAAGGATACCATTGTCAGTAAAGGGCATACTCAATTCCCCACTGGGGTAAACCTTGCAACTTATTTATGTCTATATGGTCCCTCATCCACAGTAAATGTCGTGAATCCAAATGTTTCAGAATAGCTGGAGAGATGATGTCATATGTTTCTCTGAAAATGCACAGTGAGCTGATCTTAGTACTGCATGTGGAGACCCAAGTCTAGCTCAGCTGTGCACTGCCCTTGCCTCCACACCACCAAGACTTTGTCTGCGAGCAATTGAAACTTTGTCCAAATTAGGGATGTGGATATTCATTCTGGTGTCACTTAAGACAGTAAATTACCTAACAAATAAAAAAGAAAAATTTATATTGTTTAGGAGTTAAATGAATGCAATAGAGTGGTATAGAGAATATAATGAAATTCATGCTGTAGATATTCTATTGTATAAAATGATTACCAGGCTATTAATATTTCAGAAAATTATGCATGTATACTCATGCATAATTTCTACCAGGATCCATACCATACAATGAGCACTTTAGATAGGATGTATTTTGATATGCTTTCAACTCTAGTCAATGACTCTGATGGGAAGAGGCCCCGAAGCACTTAGAACCATTTATTAAGAAACTCTCAAAATTAATTACAAAACAGCAAGTTTTAAATAGCACCCTAGAGACACAAAACATAATTTATGATTCCAAAGGTGCCAAATTTGAAAGTGTAAAATAGCTTATAACTTGTCTAACATGTAAGACAAAATATACAAACAACAACTAGAGCAGAAATAATTTCACTTCCCCTTTTTCTTGGGTTTCAGTAATTTTTATTGTTTCTTCTCGGAAGTGAGTATGTCACAGACAAAGGATACTAGCATATAAAACATTTAATATTCTACAGCAACATGCTAGTTGACAAAAGGATGACTCTAATGCTTAGTAATCAGACATTGTCTTAAACATGAAGGACATTAAAAAGTTCTGGATTCTGGAAAGCACATTAATTTTGCATATTTTAAACTTATGTTTAAAATGTTTACATTGGAGGTATATTTATTTGTAAAAGTATATGCATATCTTTAATGCAGGTGTAATTCTGTCTCCTCCCTATACATTCCTTTAAGACAGAAACATTGGCCTCATTATTTTTATATCTCCCTTTGCTTTTTCTGTGTCTTAGCATTTACCTATTTTAAATTAAGTTATTGTATTTGACTATGTGGTTAAATACTTTATTTTTGGAACTAACCAAAAATAAAGCAATATTGGATGTTGGTAAAGATGAAGACCAATTTAAATTTATTATGCTGATGGAGATATTAAACTGTGTTACAGTTTAACTCTATGTGCCCTAAATATTCTTTCATCTCTCTAATATCAAAAGTGTATAGTTGGGCCAGGGATGGAAAGCTGTGGCACAGCACCTGCTAGGCAAGGGCGAGGTCGTGAGTTTGATTCCTGGTATCAAAAACAGAAGTGTGTACTTGTATTTTGTGTATTTATTCATTGTATTATACATTGTTGTGAATCACAAAATTTATTTACTTTTGTGTGTTGTTTTACATATAAAATCATGTATTTGTTGCTATAGCAACAAATTCACTATACCAAAAAACAACTTTGCAATAAATATTACAGTCCCTGAAACTTCATATTCTTCATACTTTAGTTCCACTTTTAGAAATCTATCCAAGAGTATTTTTTATTTCCCTAAAAAAGTGTAAAGTTATATGATAAAAATCCTTATGACAATAGTATATATTACCTCTAAATATTAAAAATAATATAAATGTTGAGGAGGGAAGCAACTAAATAAACTATTCTATTTCTTCTCTTTGGACTGTTTTGTAGCAATTATAAAAATACTGTAACAGTATCATTAAAATATAGAAATATGAAAGCACTTTGTTTTAATTTTGATTACAGTATTTGTCTTCCATCTTTTCTGAACAAAGTAGGCACCAATTAAAAAGAAAGTATCATTTAGAGAAAAAGTGATAAATGTAGGTATACAGTATTTTAAGAATGTAAATGAATTTCTGCCTTCTAATTCTGAGTTTCTAAAAGCTAAATATGAGTTCCATATATAAAATGTATAATAAGAAAACTAATGTCTTTAGAAATTGAGTAGAAAATGATCAGAGGAAATTTTCTGTCCTGTTTTTGAAAACATATAATTAAACTTAGAAATGTAGTTGGCAATCTTCTCCAAGAGATCACCATTAGGAAATGAGTCTTTAAATATATTTTAATGTAAGGTTTATAATTTTAGATAAGCAATAAAAATAAAATTCATATTATCTTGTATTTAAAAGAATGATAACTATCTGTTTTATGTCATCATCATTTTATAAGAAATAAATTGAAGCTTAGCTATCAAAATCATATCATTTAGTTATATTTCAGTTAGCCATAACGAAAACTATTATAATAATTATTAGTGTAATTGCACTACTCTTCAGGCATGCGGGTTAGGCCAACATCACGAACATTCTAAATATTTTCTCTATATTTGAGCCAGTTAGGTTTGCAGTGTCTGTTGAGTTTGCTTGGTTCCTCCTTTACCTGTGTAGGAAGCATGGACCAGTAAGACAGCTGCTACTGATAAAAAGAGTGTATGTTCACCTAGACTGGTACAACCAGGGCGATGCCATCCTGCAAGGAAGTGGGAGATGACAGCAGTGATGCCCATGTATTTTAAAAGAAGAATATGAGGGGAAAGCCATAAGCATAGCATGGATAGCTGAAAAGTGACTATTTGAGATGTAAAGGTCTACATTAAATTTGCATCTTGTAGAATAATAGCTGTAGATTTGTAAAGGTGTCCATGGCTCAAAGAAGAATGGAAAATTTGGGCAAAAAGAGTAACAGGAGGGAACTATGTTTGGGAGAATAAGAGGAAGAATATTTCTTGGAGAACAGTTATTTAAATATGATGAAGAGTTATATGAATTACCACTTAAATGAAGTCTCTACAGTGACATTATTAGAAGAGAAGTAATCAAAAAGCAAATTTAGCAAGTTTAAATCTCAGTTTGCATAGCATTTTTTGTGAGCTTTAACTCTTCAAAGAAATGTTCTTTGTACTAGAGAAAAAATGAAGGTGATAAGATTGCAAGCAGAGAGGAAAACTTTGGTAATGACAATGTCAAGAAGGTCAGATTAAAAGAGATTTAAATTTAGATTTTAAAAGATTTAAAGATTTGTCAATGCTCCAAAAGAATTCTTTAAAGCATTTTGAGTAATGCTGGCAGAACACTAGGAATGCGAGGTCAGCAGTTTTATCTCGGTTAAGTAAATGTCACACACGTACATGAAAATGCTTGCATATGTGCTGGATGTGTGCACTCATGTGAGAGAGAATGTACATATATGTGTCAAGAAATAAGTCAGACATAATATGGAGTTTCAAGTGTTTCACATGTATATATCAGACACAGACTGTCAAAAGCTAGAACTAACCGTAGCAATCATTTTATCTGACTCTTGCATCATAATACATGAACCTTTCCTGGACATTTCCCTGAAGTAGTTGTCTAAGCTTTTTTTAGTGTTGTCCAGTGAAGATGAACTCCTTAGGTTTACAGGGAAGTCTGTTTTGTTGTCTATACACAGATGGTTAAACCTGGAGGAGAATTCTCTCAGTCTCATGAAATTCACCACCATAGTTCATTATTTTGGTTTCTAAACCTCTGGTTCAGAAAACCATATATCATTTGTGGTGTCCATTGTAGCATCCTGTAGCCACTTAAAATGCAGCAAGTCTTGAGTTAAAATATATTCTATGTACCAGGTTTGAAGACTTAATGAATGTCAATGTCCCATTAATACTTTTAATACTGACTGTATGTTGAAGCAATATATTTTGGATTCAGTAAAATGTTTACTAAAATTAACTGGACAACTTTTTTTGCTTTTAAAGCACAGTCATTAAAAAATCTTCAAATAACATTAAAATTATGTAAAAACTCAAAATTATATGTTCACATGACATTTGTTTTGGACAGTGCTGATCTAGATCATATTTACAATGAGTTTACATCTGTTTTTACTTTTTATTCCTTCTGGACTCCCACTTTTACCAGACAATGTGATTAACACAAAATGTAAACTTCCAGGATCTTTAATTTCTAGCCAAGGACTTTAAAGTTCCTACAGCACTTTCCCTTCTTCACAAACTGTTATTTAAGTCAGTGTTTCCCAAATTTGTAGAATCTCCTGGGACGCTCACGACAGTCCTGCTGCCCTAAGCCTCTCCCGTGTCTCAGACAACTGCTCCTCCAGGCATATAGATAGATATACTATAGCAGTCAAGAAATTTGGAAATCCTTTATTAGGGAAGAAGATTCCACAAAGAATTTTCATCTCTATAGGGCAAGAGTGAACTTTTTGAAGCCTTTCACAATCCATTCAAGTCCTGTTTTGGCATTGTGGTTCCCACCTCATTTACACCATACTCCCACTGTATGAACCTAAATGTTAGATCTTTCTTGCCTTGAGTTTGAATTCTACCCTCTATCTGCTCGGCATGTTTCTTCTTTGACCCTTCTTGGTCCATGTACCCTACTCACTTTTTATCAGTGGCCCTGTGAGAAGACTGATTTCATATTCTCCTCACTACAGGTATAGCTAAGCGGTCTCTGCTCTGTGTTTACACAACCTGAGCTGTATTATCCGAATCACATTGAAACTTTTCAAAATTACTGATGTTCAAATCACATCCCTTTTTGGTCTGTGGTGGGTCGTGAAAATTGGACTTTTTCTTCCAGAGGTTCCCAGGATACTATTGTCAGGAGTCATGTTTGGTGGCTTGAGTAGACTCCTGTTTCAGAGTTTTACCACGGTTACTAAACTGACTGTTTAACTGTGTCTTTTCATCCTACACTGAGCACCTAGAGAATGTTGATTATGTCTTTTTATCTTTGTACCCACAAGTGCTGGCTATGTAAAGAAATGCTCAAATCCTTTCTGAATGAGTAGTTTAGTGAATTTTACTTAGTGTGAGTTAAGGAGTAGATGATCAAGGTAACAGAAAGTAGTAGCATATGAAGGAAGTAATGTCAGCCTACTTTAAAAACCTTTCAGAGACAAGCTTTTTCAAATTCTTATGCTGATACCTATTTCCATGGCCCACTACAGAGTAAATAAGTTGCAACATTAGAAATTGGCTTTATTATACAATTTAGTATAAAATAAATATGTTGAGTATTCATGCTGAAAGTTATTTTGCAAAATAAAAATAGTAGTGAACAAATGAAAAGGTGATTGGCTTAGGAATGTATGCTAAGAGCAGCATCAGAAAGACAAAACACACATGACTGATGTCTATTTCCATGATACTGTACATAATACAGTACTAAACATAAATATGAAAAAATAATAAAGGGAACATTTACCAGACAATGGTAAAGAGAATTTATTTTAAAAGTAGTAAAAATAACAGTGCACAAACTTGTCTAAACCTAGGATAATATGAAAACAAGAAAATCAAGCTTCCTGAATGTTTTAGTTTTATGCTTCAATTCCTTTATGAAGTAAATGAAGTTAATGTGCAGTTTAGAAGGTTTAAAACCCCGCTACTACACCAAAACTTGATAAACAAAATATTTAAAAATGTATTGAAATTCAGAACAGATATGAAACAATGAGGAAAAAATTGAATTTGTTCATAGATTTTGTAGAAACTGAAGGCAAAAATTACAGTTCTGGAAATGAGTAATGCATGTAAAATTTTGGTCAAGTCCCATAACATTTTTGGAATTTCTCCAACAAATTTCCATTAGTAGGTGAAGGTATCAAGTCAAAGGGATCCTGTAATGAGGATGGGAGAGCACTGGGGAAAGTTAAATATTAAGTCAGAGAAATATGGGAAATCCTTTAGTAATTTTCCTCAAATACATTTTGGAGATGTAAACCAATCTGTTAGCTCCAATTTCTTTTTATACACCAGCTCATTCCCACCTTTCCTTCCCTCCATATTTAGTTTAGATATCATGGGCCATGTTAATCTCTAAAGCTCTCTTTCCCCTTAGTGTGTGTTTTCTTCCAGCTCATAAAATCCCACCCCTCACCCATCACCCCATTTCTACTTACCTCTGAGCTCGATATATTACTTCTTAATTCTGTAGGTCATAAAAACATAAATACATATGTACAAATTTAGATTCAGGAACCTTTCCTCCAAATCTAGATTCTTTCTCTTAGTCTTTGTAATCTTTGGATGTGACTCCACCTACTGTTTAGATGCTCAAGGCTTCAACCGTGGAGTCCTCTGAAATACCACTTTCTTCTTCATCATCCATGTCCAGTTCTTCATTAAGAATTTAGTGCATTTTGAGCCAACTGAAAAATCTTATAGGTAGCTGCATGTGGAGCTAATAGCTACTTTTTATTCTTAAAAATTTTAATAGTACATATTTGCATTATATAATACAAATTTTAATAGTACATATTTGTATTATATAATAATGCAAATTATGATAATGCATTATTATATTATATAATTTCTTGTGAGGAGTTTATACATATGCTTAACACATCTAAATCCTTTTTCCATTTTATTTCCTCCCCCTTCTTCCTCCTCCATCATTTGATCTTTTTTGCATTTGGAAAAAAATCTATCTCCCTGCTTCCTATTTTATTTTGTTCCTATATTTTATTTTGTTCTTTGTTTGCCTTTTAGGCTTCTCCTGTGAGTAAAGCTATGAGGTATTTAAACTTGTGGATCTGATATATTTCACTTAACATTACAGTTTTAAGGTACATGCATATTTCACTTAACATTACAGTTTCAAGGTACATACATAGGACTCTTACAAAGGACTCAAAATTTTCCTTCTTTATGGCAAAGTTGCACTCTGTGTACATGAATACATTTTATTTATTTGCTCATCTGTTGATGAACATATGGGCTCTGCTAAGACTTAACTATTATGAATTCCCAATAGCCTTTTATTAGTAAAGTCTAAAGTTCTTGAGCTTGGTGAAATATGACTGCTGACAAAGAAGTCATAGTCTGGCCATGTGAGGTAATAGACTCTGAGAAGTTCTTAGGATGACAAAAACAGTACAAATGAAATACTACAAAATTAATGACTTCTGCTCCAAATGATGAGTATTGAGAGTTTCAGGAAGCTGTGCTCTAATTTTTAACACTGATATCCTGAGAAATTTCTGTGGCAAAATATAAAGATGTGTAAAAAAGACCTCTGATGATGATGATAATGATTATAAATCAAATGAGGACTTAAAAATAAAAAATACTCCTTATAAATCTCAAACCAATTTTGTTTCCTATATTTTTAATATTGTGTGCATATGTAACATGCATATTAGTCTCAAATCATACATAGCATTATACTTTGTTTTTATTCTTTTCTTTACCATATTTTATCATATATTTGAAAAATCCTTGAAGATGTAATTTTAAATTATACTTTAATTTTTAATCCATTCCACAAAATTTTTAAAACATATTCTATTTTTTATTGCAGAATATTGTTTATATTTCTGCTATTATATTTCTGCTGCAACGAACACGCATGCATTAGGTGGTATTTTAGAAATATAGTTTAGCCTATAGAAATATAGGCTAAAAATGTGTCCTTTGAAACTTGTTAAAACCTAATGGCAAGTTGTTTTCTAGGACAGTTTACCATTTTATATGTCCATTAGCAGTGGACAAAAGTATCTGATTTCATGATACCCTCATCAACATTATTGTATATTGTTTAAATACTTCTCAATTTAATGCTGAAAATAGTATTAGAATGTAGATTTCTCTGATAATTAATGTAAATGAGCATTTTTTTCTTATTGTCTGCTACCATATCTCCTTTGCATGTTTTGTTAATGATCTTTGCTAATGTGAAATCATTTTAAGAAAGTCAAAAACATTATAAAAATGTAATTCTAGTTTAGTGTGTACACTTACGGCTATGGCTTTACAGTGAATCCAGTAGTTAAGATTGTAATATCTGTCTTTCAGAGGTCTTCTGTGGGACTCTTTCTAGTTTCCTTTGTGTATGTTAACATTTGATGTAATGCATTGCAATAATTGAAAAAATGTTTGCTATAAATGGGAGCAAAGCAAAGCAGATTAATCTAAAAACTCTAGAAGTTTTGACAGCTAAGAACACTTAAGAACAAATGCTATTCTGTTGGCTGTGCTTCCTAATCAACTATGAAATGTCATACAATTCATGGCACATAGATGGGGAGAGTGTTCAGAGAAGTAATTCTGGCCATTTTCGGACCCCACAGTTGCCTTCATTTCACACTTGCTTTACAAATGGGGTGCTGACACTCACCATTTGGTAACAGTCTGAGACAAGGTATTTCAAAATGAAATTTGAGGGCGCTGAGAATCCCTCATGGGAGGAGAATCTTCTGAGGAGTGATAAAAGGTGAAGAGGGTTACCGACACTAGTGATGGAAGAAGCACAAAATTTAGGCTTATCACCTCTGTCACTTTATATAACATAAACAGTAGGACAGAATTATCAGTGATGGAGTTTTAGAGCATCATAATTCTGTCAGAGTGCTACAGGAACTCCTTGCATTGTCTTCTGCTTGTAGATTTAATGCTATGTCAGTGCTGCTGAGTAGATATTTTGGGATTGCTAAACTGCTGCTTTAAGATAACCCACAAATAGTACAGACAGAAGTATTTCCTAAAAATCTAGCCAGGTAAAATGTGAACTATTTTAGTATTGCTTTCCATTTCCAGTCACTAGACTCAATCAAAACTGCAGTAGTTCCTTCCAAACAAAGAAAACAAGCAGAGATATCAAGAGTCAGAAATAGCCACCGATCCCTAGTAGCCATTGTCATAATTCAAGTGGTGGTTTTTAATATTGATGCTGAGTGTGAAGAGTTTCTGGTCACCTATTTTTAGCAACATTTGTGATGTAATAGAAAACGTAAAATTTTATGGTGCCAAAATAGATGATTTTATAATGCTTCAAAACTTATGTGACCTAGAGGGCATTTGGATGTTTAGTAAGCAGTATTGCAAAGTATTGATGTAAACTTTTTTCTCATAACAGTTTCTACTTGTGGGGATCTTAAAACACAGGTGTTATGGTCTGTGTTCAGATGCCCTCCCACCAAGCCTCATGTAATCATGGATACGGCTGAATCTACCATTTGATTGGTTTTTGTCTAGTGCTGGGCCTGGCGATGTGAGTGCTGCACTCACCAGAGGTAGAGCCAACATACGGTGTAAGGGCAGGAAGAAGGCCTGTCTTTCTCTTTTACTTGATTTGTGCTTGCTGTTTGTGGTGGCCATGAACAGCGGTCCCTCCATGCCATCCTGCCTTGGAGCCAGCTGAATATGGACTGAAACTTCCAAAATTGTAAGAAATAAACCTTCCTTTCCCTAATTTTGGGGAACTTTTCTCTCAACAATGAGAGAAAAGTAATAAAGACAACTGGTTTAATTATCTTGTGGAAACTCAGGGTTTTTGTTTTTTTTTTGATAGGGTCTGATACAGTTCCATTTCTTCCAATTTCACGTATGGTTTGAATTAGTATCTCTAGCTCTTAGAAAAAAGTTATATTTTAAAATTATACTTAAAACTATGTATACTCCACAAATAAGTTGGTAATAGCTATCTTGGGAAATATTTTTTAGATGATGACAGTTTTAATATCATTACCTCCCACAGTAAAATCTAAGGTGGCTCTCTTTTTCTCAAATGCTTTCCACCTAATTATCATATCTGAGACACAACATTTCCTATTCTTACCACTTATTTTTTTATTGGGGAATACATACATATGGGGAATCATAATGTTTCAATACCCATGTGCGTTGTATAGTGATCAAATTGGGGTAACCATATGTATCTCTTCAAACATTTATAATTTCTTTATAAATGAGACATTCAAAATCCTTTCTTCTACCTTTTCAGGAGTCATCTTACTGTGCAATAATGAAATCAATGTATCAAAGAGAATCTGCACACCTAGGTTTATCATAGCAGTGTTCACAATAGACAAGAAATAGAATCAACCTATCAATCAACCAATGTGGTCCATATACAGTGGGATACTATTCAGTCACAGAAAGAAGGAAATTATGTTCTTATATCTTGTTATCATTTGAGTCTGAAACATCCTTCAAAAGGCACGTAGCGTTGAAGGTTTAATTGTTGATGGACTTTTGGGAGTTGATTGGACCATGACAATTTTGATTTCATCGGTGATGAGATTGTAATTTGATGGCATATTTGGTGGGTGATGGAAAGAAAAGGTGAAGCCTGGTTAAGAGGAGTACATTATGGATCATGATCTTGGAATGCATCTGGACCCTTCTTCTTGGGCCCTTTCCCCATTCCTTCTGGTTCCCTGCCACCATGAAGTGGGTAGCTTTTCTTCACCATGCCTTTCCTCCATGATGTTTTGCCTCACCTCAAGCCCATAGCAATGGAACCAACTCACCATGGACTGAAGCCTCTGAAACAATGATCCAAAATAAATAGTTCCTCCTTTCAGTTGTTTACCTCAGGTATTTTGTCAGAGTGACCAAAAGCTGACTGACATGCATCTTTAACTGACTTAGTTGACTAAATCCTCCATACTGTGTATTATATCAATAGTAACAGAGTCTAGACACCTGAAATCTTTTATATCACTCTCTACTCCACTGATATATGATTTTGTGTTCTGTTTTTGGCAAATGGTACTGAGTTTCTCATTGTGTTGTCTGAAAATTCTCAGATTAATCTTTCCAATTGTTTCCCTCTTTTCTGAATCAATGTCCCCTACATGTTGTCATTCTTTGGAATTTCAAGCACCTAAATGCACTCATATTTTGACCCAATCATGGAAATCTACCACAATGTGCATTATTCTTACATATCATGTTTATCATGTTTATTATTTATTAGAGTGAAATATTGGGCCTTGATTATAGGTTCTCTAATGAATTAATTTTATTTTCATTGGTCACCAAAAGTAAAGTTAATTATCTTCATAGAGTACAACCAAGTATAAAATGGGAAGAATAAATATAACTTGTTCTTTTTGGGAATATATATCTTGCAACCAACCAACACCCATTCAGTCACTAGGTATTTATGGAAAACATAGTGACTGACATGGACAGGAATCCAGGTTATACAGACTTTGACCTCAAACAATTGTTTATCTCACTTTCTTAGAAAAGATAAGTTCATTAATATTCACAGAACAATTAATAACTCTCCATTTGCCTTTTTAATTTATACAGTAAAAACTATTCTTTATGTTTTTTAATTGCTGTGATCCTGACCTGTTTTTGGCCATCTGGTCCATCTCAAAACTGTTGAACAATTATCTCAGGACACCTGATTTCAGGTGGTGTTCATCATTATCACTCTATCTTAGGTCATTTCTTTGAATTCATTTTTTAACATCTTCCATGATGTTCCTTCCTATATTTCTTTGCAGCAGATCCTACTGTAAGTATCCCATCTAGAATAGTGTTGTGGACAACTGATGAGCTGACTATACTTTTCTCTAGTGTATTGATTTTCAACAGTTGAAAATACAGAGTACATTGTGCTTTCTCTCATTTGATTGTGAGTATAAATCATGGGATTTGAGATAAAGTATTTTGATATCAGTATTGGCTATGACATAATAAATGGGATACCTGTATCCCCAATCTGTATGTGAGCCTGTAGTTTTGGTGAAATAACCTCAATTATTCAGTGTGTTTATTTGTGAAATAATGATGGTAATAATATCACCCATATAGTCAATGAATAAGAACTGCCTGGTACAGTACCCATGATACTCAAGGTAGAGCTTAATGAAATATAAATTAAGAATCTATCAGTTCAGAAGTTTTGATGGATGACAGGAAAGTCTTGACTTTCATAATTAACAAAGTTAAAATGAGTCACACTGTATTAGATAACCATGAAGATAAAGAAGTAGAACCTTCAATCACCTATAACTTACGGATTTCTGAATTACAGGCTGCAATGCAATTATTTTCTTGTTAAATTCGGAGTTCTTGTGCACATGTTAGAACACTATATATATGCAAAAGAAAATAAGATTCTGTTATCTGGGAGTCTTCTAAAATCAATCTAATTGTCTCTAGATTCAGAGGTCTTCAAAAGAAAAATATTCTCCCTGGGATCCACGGATTAATGATTCAGTCCATTTCCTCGGAGAGCTATTAAAAGAATTGAGAGTTGTCATATGTGAAGGATTAGTGCATTGTGTTGTTTGTATTGAGTACATAATGATTAACTATTACAACTTATTTAACTTTATCCTCATTCGCAACCACTATAGTGAACTATTATGTTAGCCTGCTCGGACTTCTCTAAGAAAATATTACAGATCAGATTACATAAGCAACATAAATTTGTATCTCATAGCTCAAGAATCTGGGAAGTCCAAAATGAAGACTCGAGCTGGTTCAGTGTCTGGTAAGGGCCCACTGATTTGCTGTAGGTAGCTACTGTAGGTAGCCATCTTCTCAGTGTATCCTCGCATGGTTCTTCCTAACTGTGTGTTTTTACAGTGAGAGCTCTCATCCCTCTTCCTCATTTAAGGAGAGCACTTATGCCATAAAAAGGGCCCTGGCCTCATGCCCTAAGGTAGCCCTACTGACTTTCCAAATGCTCCAGCTCCAAATACACACATTGGGGGTAATGTTTTAACATAGGAGTGAAGGGATCACATATTTAGAAAAAGAATATTATTGTACTTAATTAAATATTAAAAACTGCCTGGCCAAGCACAAGATCATGAGTTGGACCCCTGGTACCAATAAACAAACAAATAAATAAATAAAAACTGAGGGCTGGAGAAATTCATTAACTTGATTATTTTCCCTAGTTAGCAGCAGAGGAGCTGAGTTCTGAATCTAAAGATGGCTGGTTTATATACCAGTACGCTCTCTTATTTTATGGATGTATACCATACGATGTTACCTCAAAGAAACAGCTGGAGCTTTTCTAGCATTTGACTTGCCCCACTGGTCTTCCACTTTTGTTTTTTAGGAGGAAAGAGAGAAATTAGCCATATAGTATGACTTAAGTGTGAGTTTTAACTATCTTTTATGTAAATGGCTCAAAACAGATTGTGGATATATCTCCATCTTCATTATTCTCTCTGTATGAAAGTTCTTATTTATGACCACTGTGTTACAATTCCTGTAGTCATTCGGGCCCTATGACTTAGGATTTTCTTTGTTTATTTCTTCTTTGTATATGCGTACTTGAGTTTACTATGGGGTTCAGATGAGATTGGGCGTGTTCAAGGCAGCATGGCCATAGACATTTTGTGGTTCACAAGAAGTTTCAATGAATCCACTTGACTTCCATAATAAATGCAAGTTAATCTGTAAAATGGTCGACATACTGAATAGGTTTAGGTGGGCCTCCTTCTAAGTATGTGTTTGCCTATTGGGAATACTCTTACTTTTCTGTACATGTGGGGACCTCAGTAGGAGGCTGTTCCATGTGACAGTTTTAAGATTGGGACTTTGAAGAAGTGACTGGGCTATCTTGCATAGATTAATGCCATTATTGCGGGGGAGGGGGTATCATTGAGTTGGTTCCTGATATGAAAGATGATTATGGCAGTCCTCTGTCTTCCCTTGTGTGCTGTATGCCATGACATAATGCAGCAAGAAGGCCCTTGCCAGATTCTGGCTCTGTGCCTTTGGAATTTCCAGCCTCCAGAACTGGGAACTAATTAAATGTCAACTGTTTATCAATTATGCATCGCAGTATTCTGCTGTAGAAATCAAAAATAGCAAAACAAATCATCTTGAGCTGTAATATGGCCCGCATTTAGAATTATGTGGGCTTTTTGAGCATGAACTCAGTGAGTCTGAACCTGAGCTCGTTGTCCCCCGCTCAGATTTCCCATATTTAGTCTTCCCATCTCAGAAGACATCATACTGGTCTTAGTACTGTATCATCTTGTGCTCTCTGGTCTCACTCTAATCCTGTCTCTAAAAACAATCATATTGATAACTGTTATTTAATGGAAACTTTTATGCTGCATCATATTCTAGGCATTTTACATGTCTAATTGAACACATTTCCTGCTTGCATGTCCCTATGAGGTATGTGTATTCAGGTCAGGGCTGAGTTAGATAGCTAGTTCAGTGCAGGAACTGGAAATCTTCCCACTTATAAAGTGCAGCTCCACTTGCCATGCCTCCTTTAGTACTGAGAAGTGCTTAGTGAGTGTAAGTGGAATAAGTGTCTATGTGAATGTTCTTACAACTGATTTAACATCATTAAACTTTTCAGCCTGACTTCTGTGTCACTAATACCAGAATGAATGATGTCAAGTCAATTCATGAGTAACAGAGATTATAGAGGACCTCATGAATATTTATGGGATGGCTTTATTGGAAAGTATGAGTTGACCTTGAAATACAGATTCCAGAGTATTTCAAGAGCACTGTCAACGGAAACATTTAACAGTCAAAGTTTTTTTGGGATACTAAGTGGTGACCAGTAATTCATGAAATAGATAATTATCTGTTAAACCTCAGCTGAGAGTAGCCATTTCCAATATTTTTACATATCCCTTACCTCCAACTTATAGTGACTATGTCACAATTCTTCTCATTTATTATAACCCACACAACCTCAAGGATTTAAGCAGAAGACTACAGTGATGCAGGGAATTCAGTATCTGTGAATAGATGGTTAAGCATTCTGTGTGTAGTCCCAGCTCTGATGTGATCTCGTATTGCGAGCAAGAAAATCCTGTTAACTTTCCTGAGATTTACCTGTACAGCATCATGCAGACCTTGTTGGTGTTCCTGCTTCACCAGTTGATGAAGGTTCCCATATCAAACTCTTCGGCTTTGTCAGTCTCTGACTGGCTTGCTTCTTGAAAACTCATAATAGCCTTTATGTTCAAGTTTTATTGTAGCCTAGATGTCTGAGGTTGATCCATTACCTGCTCTAGCCAGTGCTTTTATCAGAATTTTTCCCCTGGACTGTAGGTCTG
Organism: Cavia porcellus; assembly: GCF_034190915.1. Classification (NCBI taxonomy): domain Eukaryota; kingdom Metazoa; phylum Chordata; class Mammalia; order Rodentia; family Caviidae; genus Cavia; species Cavia porcellus. The sequence continues at coordinate 47,626,277 of NW_026947493.1, read as the reverse complement.
TTAACTGCTCTCCTTAGATCCTTAGATCCATGAAGACATCCTCCAAACCTCAGTACACAGATATGGCCCTTTCTTGTAAGTTTTGCCTCATTGCTGTAACAGCTGCAACTGGAAACTTGACTCTGGCTGTCCTCTGTCTCCTCAGACCTCTCACAATGAATGTCTAACTCGTCTTAGCCTTGTTCCTGTAGGTACTGTGCTTACTCTGACTTCATTGGGCTCTTCATCCGCTCTATTCATGCCTGCTTTCCAGCTTACAGGCAACACTGTAACCCTCACATCTTTCATGAAACCGTCATCCATCACTCCCTCTGCATTGATCAACTCTGATGGCACTTCCTGCCTAAATGACTTACTATAATCTTATTAAATATTTTAAGTGTCTATAATTCTTTCAAGAGACCTTGCAGTTCTTGGGGATGAGAATTTGGACTTATACTCTGGCATTCTTCAGTGTCCACCACAATGATATGTATCGAGGTAGTAATTGTTTGAATTTACTTATTTTACTATTTGTTTTGTTTGTGAATGTATTATATAAATTAACTGAAGACCATCTGATGTGATTAGGTTATTTCGTTATGATTCTGTGTTAGATATATTTGTTTTACTGTCTTTTAAAGGTTATTCTTAGCATACTAGAATAATTTCAAAAAAACTATTATTTTTGGGAAAGAAAATATAAATTGAGTAAATTCCTGTTTTATTTTTGTGAGGATTAACAAAGCAGTTATCTATTTAAGGAGAAATTTATCTAAACTTCATAAATCCATAGGGACTTGGGAAGTTGCTTCATGATTGCACTGCAGTATTAAAAGCAGATTTCTCCACGTATATGATATATTTAAAATAAAGTTCTCAGGAATCTTGATTTAAATAATTTTTATATGACATAAGTTTTAAACATTCTCAAATAATCATTCTTTAGTATCTTGCTTTCAAATTATTAAAAGTTTCTTTTTTATGTTATTTATGGAAAATTGTTTTTCTAACTTCTTACACCTTTCAGAACTGACATACGACTCAAAATGTCAATTTTGGTAGTTTTTTGATAGTCATTCAAATTCATCTTCCTACTAGTACAGACTATATATATAACTCTATCTTAATTTTCCTCTTATTTAAAAATTAAATCTCTTAATTTTTTGGCAGATTGGGATTGATTGATTTGTCTCATTTTTCTAAATATATCCAGCATCTCTTTCTTACTTATTTATTTTACATTGATGGGATCGCACTCAGAGTCTCCTGAGAGGTAGACAAGTGCTATATTAGTGAGCCTCACTCTTACTTTAAAGTATGATTTTCTTTAACATTAACTTTTCTGAAACTGGTTAAAATAATAACGTACCAAATTAAATGGCTACATCATATTATGTATGCTCTATTCATGATACCTGCCCACAGAAAACCTAAAAGTTATAATGGATTGAAAAAATGGAAAAGTTTGAAAATATATGTGCATATATATATATATATATATAGTAATAAGTAAAAGATATAGACATTAATTATATGTGGATAAAAATTGAGATGTATATGCATATACACACCTCAATCTAAGAGTAAAAACATTCATATGAAAATTATAACTTTAATACCCAGCAATGCTCAAAGATAAAATATGAACGTTCCTAACTTCATTATATTGTTTATTGAAATAGTTTACAGAAAGGAAATAGCGTGATTCATTTTAAATTCTCCCTAATGAGAAGTACTGTGTTTGCGGAAGGATGCCCTTACTTTATTAGTGTGAATTTACCTTCAAGGCAAACATTTTTCAATCAACACTGATTTGCATATGATTTATCAAGAGAGAAGAAGTGCAAAATAATTTTGTTTAAGGATTTCCTTTTGTTTTAAGTGTCATTAGCAGTTCTGACTAATTCAATTTTTACAATCTCATCAGTGCTTTTAGAAAATCTCTCTGAGCTCATCTGGAGGATGCATTTATTCCTGAGTGTCCTATATTGCATTACAGCCCAGCGGAGGGGCGCAGTCTGCTACAGATGTTTACGTGAAATGCAGTTAACACTCTGCCAATTTAGTTTTTATAGGGACACAATCAATTTTTATTCATTTAAAAACCAGAATGCTTTCTTTTATTGTGTGCAGCCTCTCCTGATTATAAAGCTAAACAAATTATTCCTCTGTTTGTACTAAATGGTACTATTGGGGAAGGGCAATGGTATTCGATAAACGTACCATATATATATCAGGCAAGTAAATAATGGTCCTCTTCTAGGGTATGATCTTTGGAATGGATTATTTAAAACATTTTTTTGAGTTTTACTTTCTATAAATACACATAAATTGTAAAACTTCCATTGGGTAGTCTGTAGGCTGTGTCATCTAATCTTATGTTTCTATGTTTCAGAAGAGTTTTATAGTTTATCGGCTACTCTCATGTACATTACATCACTTAAGATGCTTAGTTTCCATTGTGAAGACTTTGAAATTATGCGTTTCCATTGTCACTCCAAAAGATTTCTGTGGCTCTACAAATTTATTGTGCTACAATTTTAAAAATCTCTCATTGTGAAATATAGCAAAAGATTTAAAAGAATGACATATACATTTATACAATGTATGCTTATATATTTACTTACTTTAAAATCTGTTTAGTGGAACCTCATAACAACAGAGTGAAGAAACATACTAAAACTGGCATAATAAATCCTTATTTTTTGCTAGATTCTTGTTATATTTGAATCCTTGCAATACGTAAGTGGGTTGAATTTTGCCAAGAGAAGGTCCTAAAGTAGGAGATTTTCTTAGAGATTGATAACAAAAGTACCTACTAGAAAGCCTCTCAATAAACCATGTAAATCCCTTTTATAGGATAACACAAAAAATTCTCTTTCACTCTGTTTACTTAAAATTATGTGTGTTTGAGATTTAAGCAGGACAGGGAATATTAAAAGCATGGTTAGGAGAGAGTAGAAAAGCATTTAAACAATTTTCCGCTTTATCTTAGCACCATTCCTTGCCCCCTCTCAGTTCTTAAGTGATCAGACCATGTCTATCTATGTGTTTCCCCAAAACATATCTGTATTATAGTGCTAACATTTGTTTAGCTTGTGCTTAAAAAGATAATTTTAATAATTCAGAGAAAATAAATAAATGTGTTTTACCAGTAGTATATGAATGTATTTATTCAAAAAGCATCATAATGCCCCTCTACTATTACATACTAACCATCAAGGAATAAGCCCTATGTATTCTACCTTCAAGAAGCTCACCGTTTATTTTACCAGAACAGGACAAACAGTTAAATGGCAATGAAAACAGGTTGAGAAGTATAGTACTGTAACAGAAGAGATTCCGAAGGTCAGCTGTGATTCTTGGTCATGTGAATGAAATCACAATAAGTGGAGTGAGTTCAGCGGAGAACCACTGTGAGCTGGAGAAATATAAGAAGGCTTCCCAGGTCCTTGAACGATAGGAATTGGGTAGGTAGAGAACAATTCTGGAGAAACTGATTTTGCTTACTTGAAAGATGCATCTGTCACATTTTCAGAACTGTGAATTTTTTCAGTAGTCTATAAAAGAAAGTTGCCCAGACATGTGTAATATATATGCTTATGTAGACATACAGATACACACAGTAATAAGTATATGTGTATGTACCTACACAACGTATATGTTTATTCACATTTTTCAAAAACCTAAATATTGCTCTGGTCACATTCCTATAGGAAAACTAGAATTGCCTCTATGAGTATATTTAGACTTTAGTTGCTCATATATCTTTTATAAATATCATATTAACTCTTCTGTTTTTTTCCATTACTGAGGCTAACTCAGAACTTTCTGAATCCCTAGTTTCTATTTCCTGCATCGTGCTATCATTCAGTTAATTTATTTTTAGCTACTAATAGCTGCAGTCCACATATACTTGTGTTGTTAGCTTTGAAGAACTTCCTAGTTAAAATGTACATTCATGCATGGTAAGGCGTTTCAGTAACATTTCCGAAGGACCATTTACAACCCTAATCTGCCTTCTACATAATTATACTTTTTCTTTTGATAAAAATCTGTGTGATTCTACTTGTTTTGTTGTTTTTATCTAGAGGAACAAAGTGAGTAACTTCTCAGAGTTGAATTAAATAGTGACAGCAGTGACCTTCAAAATTCGGAATGGTTTGTCCACTAGTGACTTGGCCAACATGACCTTCTCCCTTCTCCTTTCACTCGTTCAGCTTTGCCTGACAGTCTGTTGTTCCTCAGACCAGCAGCCACAGTCTGGCTCAGGACCTTTGCATATGCCCTTCCTGATTCTAAAATGTTTTTTTACCCTGAAATCTCTGTGGATGATTTCCTTTCTGGTTTTTGCTAACATAGTGCTCACATTATTGTTTAAACTTCTTGCATCCCTCTGAAATTGTACCTCCCTAAGTTCCATTAGGAAGCTTGCTTCTATTGTACTAATTATGATTCAGCATACTAGATATCTTCTTTGTTTCTTCTTTCACTGCTTCCCTACTTGAATTTAAGAATATGGTCTGTTTTATTTAAACCCATTGAAGTCCTTATTTAATTCAAAATAATAAAATATTATAATCCTAATAAAAATTAGAAATTTCTGAAATTTTTAAGTGGTTTTTTTCCTCTTCAAAATTTTCTTTTCACCTTTTCATTAGTGCAATATTCTATTATTTTCTAGATTCCACGGGTCTGAGAAAAATTCTAACAAAAAACTTCCAAATACATACTTTCCTTCCTTCAGAAGCTGTAGTGGGTGAACCTAAGGAATATGTTTTAATTACTTTCTTATCCTGAGCCACAATACATAACACCCACAACTTAAAAGAAGGAACATTTATTTTTGCTCATAGTTTGTAGACGTTTCAGTCCATAATCAGCTGGCTCCAAAGCGGAATGGAACAGCAGGAAAAAAAGGTTAATGACAGAGTAAGCAGAAAAGAGTGAGATAAAGGGAGCAGGCTGGGAACTTGACAACGTTATCCCGAGCTGTAAACCCATCAGTGGAGTGACTCAGCGTTACACTCCCGTGATCCAGTATCACACACCCACGATTGAGTCACTTCCCAAAAGCTCCACCTGTGAATGCATGGGCATTGGGAGAACATCAAGACATAAACCATAACATTCTGTCCCTGGTCCCCCAAAGCACGGTCTTTATGTAAAATGCATTTAGTACATCTGTAAGAGCTGTCAAGTCCTAATAGTTTCAGCATTGCGGAAAAGTCCAAGACCGAATTTTTCGAAGTTTAACTCTTAGCTGCAAGAACCTGTAAAAATGAAAAGAAAGTTAAACACTTCCAACATACAATGTCACAAAATAAATATACATCCCAAAATGTAGAAATGGCAGGATAGAAATGAATAGAACCAAAGCAAGACCAAAATCCAGCAGGGCAAACTTTACTAATACCTTGTTTCCATGTTCAAATCTGGGACAATCTGTAGCAAGATGTGAACTCCAAAGGGATTTGGTAGTCCCAACCCTATGACACTGTCGGTGGTTTCCCTCTCTTGGGATGCTTTGCTTACTCCTCGTGACTTTCCTCAGATCATCCACATTCCTGGCTTCTCCAACACTCTGCTCTTTGCTAACATAGTAAAGTGACATAATTGTGGGTTCTCCACTGTACTTTTGTTTTTATACTCACAGCTTCAAACACCCCCTCTTAGCACACCACTGCCTGGCCTCCTAAGCCTGATACTGAAATCTGAGTAGAAGTCTTCCTGACCTGCAACTCCTTTATTTTGTATGCAACTAAAACCAGCACCATGGGAATGATATCGAGGTCTGCCACCAGCTTGAATAGTAATCAGGCTTCCTTCTGTCTTGGCAGTAGGGTCAAATGCCTGAATGGCCGAATTTTAAGATTCAGTTCCATAGAATGAATTCACTAGGCCGCAGGCATTATTGAATACGGTGCCCTTGGGCTCTCTTCTTTAAGTGAAGTTTTACACTTTTGTAATTTTGAAGCTGCAAAGTGTGAAGTCCTACCGGTTCTTATGAGGCCCTCAGCACGTCTTTTCTATTATCCATTTTCAAAATACTTGTTTTTTTTAATGCTAATCTTTTCAGAAACAAAGTTATCTTCTGTTCCACCTTTGCAGGCCAAAACTTTACCCGAGCTCCTTTCTAGCCTAACTTAAAAACTTTTTAAATCATTCTGTTGGGCCATTTGCTTTTTGATTCTCAAACCACAACTGCTTATAAGCCTCCAACAGTAGCTGTGCCACCTTGTAAACAGTAGACTCATTGAAATTATTTGAGCAACTATTTCTAAGATGATAATATGTAATCTATTAACTGGTGATTTCTTACTGTCTTTTTTTTTTTTTTTTTTTTGTAGTTCTGTATTACGTGTACCCTTACACCGCTTTGTTTTGTTTTGTGTTTTTCTCTTTTTCCTTTTAAATAAAATTAAAAAAAAAAAAAAGAAATTTCTTGTACCAGATAATTAGTCTGCTTCCCTGACTCTCAATCTCTGGTAGTGTCTCTGGATATGAGCAAAATGTAGACAAATTTTCTGCAAGAGCTTAACACATATGGCCTGGAGTCCAGTTGCCAGTGGAGTCCTTCCCAAATGAAACTTCTTGAGCCTAGTCTATTCCATTCCATTGTAGTCAACGTTCTGGTTTTCTGAGCTATGATTAGAATTTCCTCCCAACAGACCTAGCTCACAGCATTCTAGGGTTGCTTTTCCAGTTGGAATCCCCAAACTTCTTTTACGAGTCAGTTTCAAAAGGTTCTGAACCACATTTTCTGGTAGTGTCATGGCAACAACCCACTCTCAGTATCAAAATCTTTCTTAGTTACTTTCTTATACACATGTGTGATGCAGTATCACACATCCATGATCCAGTCATTTTCCTAAAGCCCCACCTATGTGTGCATGAGGCTTTGTGGGACATCTAGATATAAACCATAACAGAGTGCTTTCTCTGGGTCAGCTTTCTGAGTTCAAGTTTGATGGTAGTAGACTGACTGATGCTAGTGATGGTTGATTAATGCTAGTAGTGGCTGATTGACGCTATTAGGCCGTATCTCTTTAAACTGCTGGCTATGAGTTCCCTGAAATACAGTAGTTAAACACCTTTAATTGCAAAAGCATTATCCCAATGCACCAGATGTTATTCTGTAATAAAGAATAATGTAAGTTAAAACATCTAAAGCAACTAAAATGAAAATTTGAAACATCACTGGAGTGGTTCCTACAAGTTTGATTGTTCTCTTTTAGTCTTCTTTTCAGTCTTTCTGTCTGATTGGTTCTGTTCATATAACTTAAATTATTCACAAATGTCTGTTATTGGCTGAGTTGTGTCACCTCAAAATTCATATCCTAATGTCCACCATTCCTTAGAATTGATTGTATTTGCCTTTATAGAAATGATTAAGGTAAAATAAGGCATAAGGGTAGGTCCTAATCCAATGTAAGTAGGACCCATATAAGGAAAGATTATGATACAAACAGGTCCACATACAAAGGAAAGATTGGGTGGAAACCGTGAGAAAGTGGCTGTCTGTAAGCCGAGGACTGAGACCTCAGAAGAAATGAAAGGCGCTTTCATCTTGAGCTCAGAGCCTCCAGAACTAACAGAAAATAAATTTCTGCTGTTTATATGGAAACACTGGTATTCTGCTAAAGAAAGTCCTGGTATTCTGCTGAAGAAAGTTACATGAGAATGTGTGGTGGCCCCAAGCCCTTTCCTTTCTTGACAAGCCACTGTGAAAGTACATTGCACCCATCCTTATTGTAAGATAGATGTTATGGAAATAAGACTTCATGAGATTTTAAACTATAAATACTTACTTTTTAAAATATTGTGATATTTTAGGTATATGTTTGGAACATTGTTCTCAGCTCTAAGTATACAAATAAAACACAACAAAAATATGGTTTTTGACCTTGAAAAAGGTTTTGACCTTCTAGTCTATTTAGGAAAGCCAAATAAACTTATTTCATAAAAATAAATATAGCAAAAATTCATAGAAAAAAACAACAATGAGAAATTTCAGTGACTCTTAAGCAAAAAATTGAAAATTTCAAGACACTTAGAAGCGTAGTTAGAATTGTATTTCTTGCAATATAAGCAAAAAGATGTGAAGGCTGGAGTGGTCTAGAATATATGAGTGTGTCAGACTAGATGAGTGGAGATGTCATATCTTTTTAAATTTAAGCTTCATAAAACAATCATAGGTGAACCTCTGATAGTGAGTAAGTAGATGATATATCCTTTTTCCTTTAGGAAAAAGATGTGATAGAAATATGAAAAATAGTTTAAGAGCAGGGGAGATTGTGTAAAGAGGATACCCTTTGAATTCTATTTCAGTAACAGAATTTCAGCACATTATCCTGAGTATTCTCCAAAGAAGACTTTCCACAAAAGGAGGGACTCAAGGTTAAATAAAATGGAAGAATTCTAGTATGTGGTATCATTTTGTGGAAGTATGATGCAAATTAGCTTATTTTAATGGACTTTGCAGTTTCTCAGTAAAATAAATATAGACCAGAATTAAATATAATTAAGCCAAATTTTAGTAGGCTTGTGGGCCCAGTCTGAGGGGTTATGGGAGAGAGGGCAAAAGGAAAGTCAAAAAAAGTGTTGGAGTCAAGATGGATATCAAAGGCATAGCGAATTGACATGAACTCTGCAAGGGTCATGTGAGAACGATGCTCCCTGAATATAAAGTTTGGAGGAAGGGAGACAGGCTCTCCACTCCCTACCCAGGAAGTAAGCCTGGGAAACAAGAACTGTACTTAATTTTTTTTCCTCTTTATCTTTGTGCTTAATAGAACACTGGGATTATGATCTATATTTAACAAACAGGTGGTAGATTTTTTTGTTTAGTATCTGAGTTAATACCAGGGAGAGGATTACGTAAGACATTGCTTTCTAGGTATCCATAAGTATCAAAGCTAGACTAAAAATTTTTCATATCATACCTAGTTATCCAAGGTATGTGTCCTTCGATTCTATGGTGGTTTTATTCACTTAGTGAAGCTAAGTTTTCTAGAATGTGTTTCCATGCCACACAGCATTTTTAATCTTATTTTTATTTTATGCTTTGTATTCTCTTCGAGTTTATTTCCAAACCTCTGTCTTTTGGCTACCTCACATAGTCTCCTATTTTGCCTTTTGGGTTGGATGAAATGACTCAGGCAGTTTTAACTATGTACTCTGCAAGGACTCCATTCTTACCCTCTGGCTACTCCATTTCTGTCTGCTTCAGGAACTTTTTCAGGGATAACAACCCCTTGGCCAGCATCCCAGATGAGCTGGCTCCAGCCTCCCATAAGGGAATCAATTATTTACCATGAGTTATTTCTAGACACAACACAAGTGGATGTTCTTAGCCCAAATCAAGGTTGATGACGCAGGGCACTATCCAAAACTTTATTGATTCACTAATTCCATCTAATTCCCCTCTTTCCCAAAACTTTAATATATATTCCCCAGTATTTGCCTTACATAACTGTGTCATCCAACTGCATTCTCACAATAATCTTTGCGTTCAAGTATAGGGATCAGGTCATGATTTTGGACACTCAGCCCTGCCACTGACTGGTTATGTGTGTCCCCGGGCAGTGTACTTCTCAATGTCAGTATCTTGCAACTGTAACCCATGGGAGAATAGAAATGATTATCTTTTCTTCATGATATCTCTCTCATGACTGCGGTAAAATCAAAATAAAATAATACACAAAGAGTTTAGCAGAGATACTAGCATAAAAATATTTAATAAAGGTGAGTTATCACTAGACCTCTGATGAAAACTGTGAATTAAATTTTTGCCATAGGAATAACAAATGTAATGTAAAACATACTTGTTTCTTTAAAACATTCACATTTGCTCAGGCCATACCCACAAACACTGTTTCTTGATAATTTTAAATTATTAATTTAATATAATTATTAATTTGTTAAATTACTAATTATGAATATGCATGTTTGAATGAATATGTATAAGTTCTGTTCTTAAATCCCTGTTTACATAACCTTTTTTTCTAGAATACCGAATTCTATTGAAAATGCCTGTTAAGTTACCATGGAGTTTGTGCCCAAATATTTAAAAACTCTAAATTGATAAATCTTAAATTTGCTATCGTTACAGTTTACCTTTATAGCAACAGGAATAATAAAGTAGTAATGGCACACATGTGACAACTGTCCTCTCTGTGTAAAATATACCCCAAAAGGACAAATCATGAGAGAATTTAGAAATGCTAGCCAGAAATACAAAAATTCCGTGTCTTCATAAAATATAACGGTAGATTCCTGGCTCATCACTACCTTTCTAGTCATAAATCTTTTTGAGGGCCTAATATTTATTGAGAAATTATTAATCAGGCTATATTTCTCCATTTATAACATTTTGAACAATTTATCATATTAAGTAAATGATCTTTGACAGAGGTCTTGTTCACGCTGAGATTGATGATTTCTGTCCTTTTTCAACCACAAGTAATTCCACATTTCTCTTAGTAACAGGTGCTTGCCAGTGTAATGCATTATAATAATTTGATCTAAACTATATAGAAGACAAAAGTTTTCATTTTAGCAGAATATTTAGCAACATTATTTAAGAATACTTTTTTCAGATAACTTAATTGTGTACTTAATGTTTAGACCTTTTAATCGTTTATGAAAATGAAAATGCTTTATGTTATATTTAGATGCACTTTATTGGTTAAAATCTGAGAGCCCTGCCTAATAAGTCTGTAATTTCCATTTCTTCAAGGAAGTCTAAACTCACTTATTAATTTTCGTGAGTTAACATTTTCAAGAAAACAAAGGAAATGTTTGAAAAATGATGATTTTGACATTTAGGATCAATTTTATATTCAAATCAATTTGACAACATGAAGCAGTCTGAGGCATTGCATATAAACAATTTTGAACTGATTTCTCCTCCTGTAGAAGGCGACCAAATACTTCCATCAAAGGGGTTGATACCAATAACTCATTTTCAAGCTTCACTCTAGTGGGCCTCTCTGTAGACAGGAGTGAAGGGCTCTGGGGTATGTGGGTTCAGCAAAGCCGATTGAATAATTGTAGAAAATAAACACCCCTAGGAAGTATGGAAAAGGTGAATGGTAATAAAAATGTTATTAAACTTAGAGATTTCAGCTTTCTCTCATTTCTCCTGGCGTTTTTTCAAAGGAAATGCCACAGTGACTGCGAAGGTTTCTAAGTCACATGCTGAACTTGCAGCAGTATTAGAAAGGAAACCCATTGTGAAATAGAAAAGGAAAAGAGCAGTTAGGACACTTTAATGAACACTTGAATGCACCTCAAATGAAAAACAGATGTTCTTTGTTAAATTTAACAGCGTTTCTTAGTCAGATTGAGGTAACTAGCCCAGCTAGTGGGGTAGAATTGGCTACAGCAGGATCTTATTCTAGGGAGGTTTGTATCTTGCATGTTCCATATGCAGTATTTCTCCCAGTTTTGTCTGCATTTAGTTAACAGGAGGCATTTGGCAGTGTATACCTTGAAGATTGATTTTGTTCATGCATTTTATAAATTTTTTTCTATACAGTAAAGTTGTGTGCATTTTAGATTGATGAGATTGTTTTAAGTTTTGTAACAATTTCATAAATCTTACAAGGGCATTTTGTTAGGTTTTTTTTTTGAAAAATGAATTATTGCCATATGAAAATAAAGGCTTCCATTAATGTTTTAAAGTAGCAACTGATGTTATGTTAAATACATTTCATTAACATTGTCCTCTTCTAAAAATAATTGTTCACCCTGCTTTTCCCTGAGTCCTTTCTCTATTTCAAAAAACAAACAAAAATAGAATAATACTAAATAAACTTCTTTCTAGGAAATCCATCTCATCCCTCAATTAGTAAGTAGTTCCTCATGTACACTAAAAACTTGCTTTCCTGCCTCAACTGATGCATTCAATGGAAACACGATCATGAGTCAATGTCGACACACTCCCATAACCCTGTCCTGAAAACCTAAGTTCTACTACTGCTCCACCTTTAACAAACCTTGGGACGTCTTAGGTTTTCTCTCTTTGGGGGCTTTTAAACATCTATGTTGAACTATGTTAGCATTCCATGGATTAACATATTATTAATTTGAAGTCAGTGACTTAACTTGGTGTTATGCAAGATATAAAAGAAAGCACAGTCCTATTTCACAATGAGGAGAAAGAAGTCCCGCATGTGATTTTTTCAGTAACCTCCAATAATGCAATGGTGGAAATACAGCTAGTTCAACTACAATCAGTTGATCCAAATGCATTTAGATAACTGCTCCATGTCTCTGTACTTCTATGTATATTTTGGTTTAATGCCTGGGAAATGAATTCTCTCTTGTTTTTCATCTTTATCATGTAAAAATAAAACCCATAAAACAACACTACAACCAGGTCATTAAACAGCAGGGAAGATGATATAATAAGCTAACCAAACAACATAGGAAGTAAGGAACGGATCCACAGGCTGTTGTAGTTTAGCAGGCTCGCCTCATGCAAACTCATCTGAAGCAACATCAAGGCCAACTTCAACATCCCAAAAGAATTGGGGAAAACAAAATATTAAAATGTTTTCAAAGAGCAGTAATCCCAGCTCCAAAATCACTTCTAGGTTGAGATCAATCACACTGAAGAAAGGAAGTCAGAATGGTACTTCAAAGCACCATGGCTTCAGCCATTTGTAGAAATCACCCGTTTTCCTCAAGTTGTAACCACAATCATAGTACTGTACAATTCATTTCATGCAAATGTTATGAGTTTTCAAATTCCTCATTATGAGTTTTCTTTCTTTCTTTCTTTCTTTTTTTTTTTCCTGTCTTTTGCTTTAGGAATCTCCAAGGTTAATACAGAAGTTCTGTTAATTAGGACAAAATTTTCAGTTGCACATTTAAAAAAAATTTTTTTCTTTAAACAACTATTTCAGAAAAAGCAACAGATAATTAGGAGTCCAACCACTGCAGTATCAGTGGGAGTTAGAATTGGAAATTGATATCTGTAATCTATGAAGCAAATTTTTGTTATTGATCTTTGATGTTGGGAAGGTTTTTCTGATGGTTTTGTTTTTAGTATGCTAAATCTTTATAGACAGGGTGATTAATATAAGGGGAGAAGATATTAAAATGACAAGGAACCCAATCAAGATGTCAGTTTTACCGAGAACAAGGCAAAAACTAATGACCCCTAAACACTGTCCTTCTGCTGGTCCAGAGGCCAGCAAGGGGGAATATGTATCTACCTTATCTGTTGATAGTTACCTGTACAGCACTTCATGCTCCTCTAGCCCCCAACTTTTATACTTTTCCAAACTCTAGTGATCCTCCTTGGCAGATGGTGAATCATGTGCACTGAATGTGTCCCATATTTCTGTTACCAAGTAGTATCCAACATAGTTTTCTCTCCTTGTTCAACTTCTGCAATTCAACAATGCTTCACAGATAATTGTTAATTCTACTTTGCTCTAATATTTCCATATAAAAAGAAACCTAAATTGCCATTCAAAGTTCTCTTAGCATTACAAACTCAAAAGCTATGTTCTTCATCCTATGATTAATTAGGGAAATTCCCCACAACAATCAGTTTAGGAAATCCTAAAGTATCTAATTAACTTATCAAAGTTACTTATATTTAACATAATAATATATCAACCAGAATAAATGCTATATATTTCCTTTCTTGACCTCACTCTCCTAATCCAAACATCCTAGGAAAATAAATATAATATTGGGTCAAATTAAATTCAGCCCCATGAGGTTTACAGGCCTGTGTTAAGGACCTTTCCACCTTTTTGCCCTTTCAGACCTCTGAGTATTCAACCCAGAGCTGAGTTTGTTTCTGAACATCCATGTAGGATTCTGACTGTGCTTTATCTCAGCATTAGTCTTCCAGCAATTCTCTAGAATAATACCCGTCTTTTAACCACTCCCAGCAAGCATGCTTGTTTAGGATTAGAGTATTGAAATGTGATTCCAGTGATACTGGTGATGCCAAAGCAAGCAAATATACTTACACACACATAAATACACGTAAGTGATTTAAGGGTTTAATAGAGAATTCACTTCCCAAACACTTTTGCTTATTTAATATGATACAAGAATATCCAGATCTGAACAGTAGTCCAGCATTCTTTGATATTAGACTCTTTAGTTGAAGGAAATTTCCTCCATCTTGATTTTTTATTGTGTGTGAATTTTAGGAAGGATGTTTAATCACATTCAGATCATGTGATAAATTAAAATGAATGTGAAAATTTTAGCCTTTGTAAAAAATAAGGATAGAATCTTTTTTTCAGTTTGTAAAAATCGTTAATGTTTTATTTTTACAGATTGTATTTTAGTGTTTTAAAAATTTCTTGTCTTTTTCAAAAGCTTGAGTTTGCTCTCTCAACCTCTCAAGAAATCAAAGTGGATTTTTAAGAAGTGAAAGTATATTCTTCTTAAAAATCATGTTGTAAATGATTAAGAAGCTCTGTCTGCCTTTCTGGAGTTCGACTGGGTTTTCTTGAAGCCTTCTGGTGACTGCCTGCTAGAAGACTGACAATACTGCTACTGGCTAAGAGGATAGGAAAGCCCTAGTAACCTGACAAGCCATAGGAAACAACACATCGGGTCAGGCTGAGGACTCAGTGTCACAAAAGACTTCTTGCCTTATACAAATTAAAATGCAAAACCTTATTAGGCAAAAAGTTAAAGGAGAACTAAAATTGATCCTGTAGAACTGAGAGAAAAGTGTATACACTGCAAACACACTTCTCCACTGGGCAGATAAGGTGACATTCACCAGGTCTGCTATCTTGCTGAGAGCAGTTTTCCAAGTCAGAGTAGTTCTTTCTCTAATGCAAGTTTATTTGGATGGGCTTCGCATTTTATTAAGGCCCATCTTAAATTTGAGGAAACTTACTTCTTCATAGAAAGGTAGCCTATTGAATATATGGTCATGTTTGTAAATTCCAAGAATCTTCTGAAGCAAAGCATTGTAGGACATTTCAAGTTTAGTATTAGAATTGTAATTTTATCCCTGATTATCATGCCTCTTATCCACTTTGTAAATCATCATTAGCACTTGAAACATTGAATTCTGACTCATAGTACCTACATGGGTTGTAGGAGTATTAGAGATCATGGAACTGACTATAGCAGTTATAAAAATCTAATTCCTTATGTGATTTGTCAGGGAATATATTTCTTTGGAAGTGTTCTATTATTGAAAACTTCTTGTCTGGAATATAAAGTACATGGAAGAAGCAGTAACTATCTTTTAGGTAATTTCATCCAAATTGTGTTTTGTATTTGAAGGCCCCAGGAAGATCGTAATTTCTGTAAGAAGATTTTTGCTGGCAGGTTTTTAAAATATAGGAAGAATATTACATTAACAACAATTTAAAGCTACTAAAGACATATAAACATTAGCAAAAGATAGAGGATCAAAACATAAACAAATCAACTAGCTAGGGAGTTATTCCACCTATTATCCAAGAGTGTATCTACTCAGTTGTTTTCAATTCTTTCTTATACATTTTCTGGGAAATGCATACATTATAGAGATATTTAGGAATGTATGTCTTTTGAATCAAAAGTCTTCTATCATTTATTATTGGCTATTTTAGGAAGAAACAGTGTGGGTACCCAGGGGAAAAAATCAAATGATTTCATCAGACAATTTCAAGTGCTGATATTGTATATTTGAAGCACATTAAATGAAATTACTAAAGAGACATTTGTTCTTCTTTTTACCCTTATTTGTCAGGGATGACTAATCCTGTATGTACGGGATTCTTCACAATTGCAATGTGAAGAAAATGAGGGTGACTAAACAAGAAAGACAATGGAATATTAGCCACTGAAATTTACTGCTATTATTTGGTTAACCTGAAGGAACAAAATCAATTTAATTATGGATTTCTCTTGCAAACTTGAAGAATAAAAACAAATAGTACTTTATTGGAATGTGATGAATCAGATAATATAAAAACATTTCAAAGCAGTCGTGAAAGTCACATTGAAAATAGGGATATTAAAATGAGAGGCATTCGGTTTGTACTGTTCCTGGGAGTAAATACTTCAGTTAGTTTAGTATAGTTTACCATTGTCATTGTTTAACTTTGACTTTTAAGAATATTTTTATCAACATATTTTGTCCTGTTAGAACAAAAAATTTTCCTAATTTTTAGTATAGTAGCAACTAACCAACTGTAATGATATGGAAACATAATGCCCTTGATAACATTTGTACTTCTATATCTTCTTACAGTGAAGGGAAAATCCACCTATTTTAAAATTAGGGGAAAAAAAAGACAGGATTGGGATTCTGACTTTGTCATTCATGTTTGGTCATTAATGGATGACATAGTGTTTTGGAGAATGCAACCCTAAATTATCAGATAAAACTCTTAGTGTCTTGAGAAAGAGAATGGATCTGAAAACAGGTCCTACATAGCATCTTTCTTTTATCAGAAAAGCTCACCAGATTTTGAATTTATATCTCTGTAAAAGAGAGCAAAGCAAACTGAGAGACTTTCTCATGAAAGCAAAATGACCATTATTTTTCCAGAAGAAAAGATATTTATTATGTAAAACTTGCCTAGGCACAGCAAATCTTATCTTTACATTAAGTAAAATGAGATATTCAGATCAAAAGTAATTAAAAGGTGATATTAGACTACTGTACAAAAGTGTATCTCCTTTTAAAATTGAGTTTTAGGTAATCATTTGTCAGTGCTGTCATAGATACCTTGAATATGGATGCCAGTAATTTGAAAATCTTAGAATTCCCTTTGCCCAATGTCAGTCTGTCCCTTTTCACACAAGTACATACATAGATAACAAGACACATTGTTCATTTTGCAGGCAGCAGCTGGAGAGTATTTTGGTTCAGTTCTGACCTCCCATACATCTTCACTGAAAGTTAGAGAGAAGGGAGGAAGCTTGGAGGAGGCCCAGTGATGAGGACACAGCCATTTCACTATATTTTTATAATCTCTGGCTGACCATTGCCACCACCAAACAGCTGCTTAAAGCACTGTATCTTTTATGGCCACAACCATTAGGACTTTTCTTATTCTAAAACTGTCCCTCCCCACCACACATGTACACACTTGAGCTTGTAGTAAGGGATACATATTGTGAGAATCATCGACTATTGTGACACCATCATTAAAACACTCCTTTTGGCAAGTTGGCATAGGAGGAAAACTCACTGGACTGGTACTTAGACAATCAGGGTTTTCTACTAGGCTCTGCCACCAAACAGTGGAAAGTCTTTTGAGCAAGTCATCTTTCTTGTCTTTGGTTTCTAATTCTATAAGGCAGTAGTGGGACTGGAGATATCTGAAGTCTTTATATCTCCATAATTCTGCAACTCTGTGATAAATTTTCATCCCAAAGTATCCATCAAAGTTTCAGTGGAATTTTTTGCAAAAGTACCTCTGTGAAATTGAATAAATGATCCACTGATCACCATCTCCTTGTCCCAGAGGAAAACAAGGAGTTTTCTGGAAACAAGTTATCTCTTTTCTAGGGCTGGGAGAATGGCCAGGATACAGGTTTCAGGACAGGGACCATCCTTTGCGCCAGATTTCGACCTGGTACTCTCAGGTCAATGTGCTAGTTCTTGGATGTTTCTAAATGTAAATTTGGACATTGTCATTGCATGAAAAGTTGTATTTAATTTTTTTAAAAATTCAAGAAGTGTGTCTGTTCTATATATTCTTATTTTGTGGGTAGTGTGGAGACAGAGGACTGCCTAGACTATCTAGCTCAAATTTTGTGGTGTTTGCACCTTTGCCTCTCATAAAAATGATGCTTTTAAAAATAATATCTGATAGATGAATGATACCTTTCACCATTCATATTAATTCTTAACTGATCACCTGTAACTGAGATAACTACTTAGACTACAATTTTACTATTCTAGTCTGGCTAAGTGCTTCTGGAGACTTGAAGCACAAAACTCAACTCACTCAAAAAGCTTGTTAATGGGTCCCTCATGACTCAGCTATCAATTTTTTAGTATCAGATATACATGTTGTGGCCATTATTACTTTCACTTAGAGCCAGATAGGACCCGACTCTGCAGCAGTTTATGAGATTTTATTTATTGTCATTTTAGTAGAACATAAAAAATTTAGAAATAGTGACACATAGAAATATGTGCATTATAAAAAACTTCTGACATAATATGATGGATGAATCTTTGTTTCTTTTTAAAATAATTCTTTTTGAATGTTTTCCATCTTTAACATATCCCAGGTTGTTTAAATGTGCTTTGTAAGCAATGATAAAATGACAAGTTATCATTGATCCGTCCTTTCTCCCATCTCAGAGGGATTCATTAAATAATGCATGCACCCATGTGAATTGCTTGCTTCACTATAGTATCCCCAGACCATTAGCCAAATATAGCAACATTAACATCTTTCAACCCTTAGAAACCATTTTGGTTTTCATTTAATTAAATTATCCCATTATGAAAACTCTTATAATGAGATTAAATTTAATTATTTATTAGACACTTATTCGCACTAGGGAGCCTATCAATTATGCATGATTGAGCTAAACATTTTTTCAGCCCATCACCTTTTTTTTTTTCAAGGAAGGTGCAATTTATTAAGTACACTCAGGATACTGTATCTGGCAGCCCTTAATGGGAATAAGTCTTTAGCCTTCTTAAAAGATATGAAAGTCAGGATTAAATTACTCTGTCTAAAAATGGATAAGAGAATTGCTGCCAGATATTGTGTTTTAGACTAACTTTTACAAAATCTTCCTAATGTAGTCTGTAGTTTATCTTAGAGGGTCTTTTAAAAATTATAATTTATTTACCAAATATATCAAATATGGCTTATCTTAGATATAGGACTGATTATAGAAATGGAAAAGTAAGCATTTAAAACAATACTATATTAAAATGATAATGTTGGTTATATGTTACGTTCTGATCTAAAAATAAACTTTTGGAAAACTTCAGAGTATACAAAAATAGAATAGTATGATGGACTCCTAGCCAACTATCTAGGACAGTTTTCAACCTATAGCCAATCTAGTTTCAATTGTCACCTCTTCCCTTTGCTCCCACAACTGAAGCAAATTTGAGACATGATATTTTCTATCAGTCTTTATGAAGAGAAACCTGAGTGTCTCAAAGTCAAAAAAAAAATTTTTTTTTTTTTAGTGGAATGAGTACTTAGTGAGTGCTGTGATAATAAATGTCAATTCATGGCATAAACTGTCTTCAAATCTCATCAATATGCATGAGTAGAATTTGTGCTGCCTCAAATCAAGAGGGTAGGAAACACTTGATTTGAACGTTGTGTACGCTATGAATACTATAATGTGATGAGTGGTTGTTACAGACCCTAATTGGGTTCCATCCTTCTGCCAACCTGCAAGTTGGTTTTTGACACAGCAGTTACAGTAATGCCTTAATAAAGGGTCCTTATGTCCTGCCTCTGCTCAGACCCTCTGATGGGCCTTCATGTTGTGCAGTGTAATTACCATCATAACCCACAATGCCTTGCATAACTGGATTCCTTGAGTCTCTGGTCTTCTTCTTCAGATTCCTGAGCACGTTCTGTCTTCCAGGTCTTCCCCACTTCTTTTCCTCAGCTGTCTCCAAAGAGACAGCTGGTTTCCTACCAGTCTCAGATTTATATGCTAGTGTCATCAGAGAACCTCCCTGTCTTACTTTTCTCTCATTTCTGGGGCAAAATATCTGACACCCAAAGTTAAAGAGAAAAAGGTTTATGTAGCTCACACTTAGTAGATGTTTTAGTCCGTAATCAGCTGGCTCCAAAGCAAAGTGGCACATGTAGAGGGGCAACAGTTCATGGCCGCAGGAGACAGTAAAAATAACAAAAGCAAATGGGTGTAAACAAGCCTCTTTCTATCCCTTTTATCTCATCCAGATTGCTTGGATTAAGGAGGTGTCAATCCAATCAGTGGACTGATCCAGCAATCACTTAATCCTAGCATTGAGCCATGAATCAATCACGAACTCTGCATTCAGTTACCTCCGAAAAAGCCCCATCTAAAAGTATATGAGGCTTTGGGGGAACATCTTAACACAAACTGTTCACTTCCCTGGTCATGCTGTGTGACGTCACTCCACGCCAATTGCCTTCATTCTTCACCCCCATCAGGCACCATCTGACAAAGACATTATTTCTTTCTGCCCAGCCTTCCAGGACACTTTTTTGTTTTATTTACTATGCCTAGAACAATGTCTAGACTATGATAGGACATTCAATGAATAGTTGCTGAATAAACAAAATAATTTATTCAATTTTCTGTGTATAGATACTCATAAAAATCTATTTTTAAATGTATCTTCTATGCAGAGGAGAAGAATAAAAAAGAAAGGCAAATTCACTGCACTGTAAGTTACACTGAAAGTTTTTGCAAGTTGGTTTTTGCAAGTTGGTTTTGCAAGTTGGTTAGATGTAATTCTGTGAACCAAATTTTTAGGGACTTGATTTGCTTTCAAACACAATAGGAACTGGAGCGCAATGGGGAGCTCACGACCCACTGAAACACAGCAGTGGAGCTACTAACAGCCTCTGGATTCAGAGATAATGCATCTTATAATGTTTAAAAAGAAATTGAAAGAAAACAGCATTTTATTTTAAATCTCCCAATTTAAAAATGCTGTGCGAATCACATTAATTATTTTCAGAGGATGTCATTTTGTTAAATCAGCAACAATTACTGGGCAATCAGATTAGATTTTTACATTGCAAGAGTCACACATGCCCATGGGAAGATGACTCATGTCTCAGAGTGAAGCATGAACAAGGCTAGTGAGAGCCAAGTGACAAGGAGACGTCTAGGAGCTGCTACCACCGTGGAGAAGGGAGAACTGAGGGCTGCTTGCCCTGAGGCATCAGAGGAGACTACAAAGCAGGCCGAAGTGACAGGTTTGATGGGCAGCTGAGTGAGGTAGAGGGAGACATTCAGGATGGTTTCTGGATTTTTAATTTAGGAAAGGGCAATACAGGTTCAGGACACTATTTAGGTCTGGGAATGTTGATGGTGATGGGAGGAAGAATGTAATTTGAGTTGTCTTTAGATATGAAGATAAAGAGATCTTTTTGACCATCAAAAATATGGGTCAGGGTTTTGGTGATAGGACTGAAGCAGGGTTTCTCAATCTCAATATTACTGACATTTTGCCTGAATAATTCTTTGTTTTAGAGGTCTGCGGGTGCATTTTCAAATGTTGTGTCTGCTCATGAGATTATAATAGCACTTCACATTTGTAACAACCAGAAATTTCTACAAATGTTGAAAATGCCCTTAGGAGGCAAAACTGCCCTCTGCTGTTAAGAAGTACTAGCCTTATGATATAAAATTAAGAATCATGATATTGGTAGCCAGCATTTTTCAAAATTTGTGTGAATGATCAGGCATATTTTAAAATACAAATTCCGTTTCAGTAGGTCTGTGGTGGGCCTGAGAGTTTGAATTTCTAATAATTCTCAGATGATGTTAGGCCCGCCACACTTTGAGCGCAAGATTGTAAATATATTTGAAATCATAGGAATGGGTAACCACCACTAGGAATAGAGCATGGTTTTTAAAATCCAAAACATGGGCATTAAGGTGATGCTATGTTTAGATCTTAAATGTCTCCCAAAAGCCCGTGTGTTAAAGGTTTAATCCCCAACTTAGCGATATTAGGAGCTAGTGGAAACCTTAAGAGGCTGCCCTTTAAGGGGATAGTGGGACACCTTCTTTGCTCTTTCACATTCTGCCATAAGGTAAATGGTTTTGTTCCACCAGAGTCCCTGTCATTATATACCACTGTCCAGCCACATCTGAGACTTAAAAATAATAGGCTCACCAGTTATGCAGTAAAACCTTTAAGATCGTGAGCCCAAATAAACCTTTTTAAATAAATTGATCATATCAGCTATTTGTGATGGTAATGGAAAGCTGACGAACATCAAATATTATGAATTAGGCCTCCCAAATCATTGTTCTAACTCATTTTCTTACTTTTATTTCAAAAATTATGTTATTTTTCTTTTGCTTTTCAAATATTTTCATTAGAGTCACAATGTATTCTTATGGTCTGGACCAGGTACAATTCTGGCAGAAGAGAGAGTGCTATCCAGATGATACACCTGAAACACATGTATTCAAGCAACTGCTTATAGGAATGCTGAGGCATCAAGAGACTGGCAATGTTGGGATGTCCAAAAGGTGCTGGCACTCTGGAGGAAGGGCTGCCACGGGGATCTGTGGTCCTGGGGAGACACAGCTCTTCCAGAACCCAGACACAAATCGGGATGGGATCAGGGAGGGATGCTCGTCCCTCAGGTCTCCTCTACCTGGTGACTGTCCTTCTGGAGCTTTCAGAGCCAGCATGGGAGCTGGGTGAGGCAGTCTGCAGAGCTCAGTCTTCTGAAACACAAGCAGGCAGGAAAGAACAAAGAATGGAGGAAGAAAGTTAGCAGCTACTCCGCACCAGCGCTGAGTGGACATACTCAGCAATGTGTATTTTTCTTTATTCCTACATAATGATATGAAGACTAGTCTCCTATGAATAGTTTTTTTTTTATAATCACAGAAATTGATCTTGATTTTTGACTCTACCTTTAAATGACAAATGTCAATGAAGAATTCATCTGTCTTTGGTTTTACTTTCCAGTGTTGAGCGTGCTGCTCTGGAACCCACAGGGCTTCTTTATAGCCAAATCCAGTCTAGAGAAGCACACAACCAAGGCAGCCGAAGAAGCAGCTTGTGTGTCCCACTGGAAAATACCAGCAAGGTAGGACATTTTGAGGAGAGGGAAGATCCATTCTGTAAAGTGTTGGGAGGAATCTCAAAGTAACATTTGTCACCAAAAAACGCTTGAAACACCATGTAATATAGAGCAGAAGACCAACTCAGAGTCAAGCTGAGTTTGTTAGGATCCTGGCCTTACTGTTTCTAGGTATGTGAGTTCAGTCTAATTATTTAATCGCCCTCTCAGTTTTCTCATCTGTAGACATGAGAACTTATGAATCAAATGGCAGTAAGAGTAGTGCTTCCTCCACTGCATTTTGAGAACTGAAATAAAGTAAACCATAGTGTCATAGTCCTCCACAATCATTTGCTTTATTGATATTATAATAAGATTGGTTGTCTAATATTCAAACAAAAGAATTAATGAAATTTTTAATTTTTAAAAAATTTTTTGGTGAAAACCAAAATTAGTGAGATCTTTGAGTTCTCTGCAAATGGCAAAGAAGGGAAAGAAAAAAACTAAAGTGGTCTGTCAAGGGGCATCACCTACTAACAAATCAGAGTCCCCAGTTTCCTTCAGATTGCTACTGGGTAAAGCACAAAAGTCTCTTAGAGACCCAAAGCTTCTGCTTCTCATCAGTGCACACTAATCTGATAAAAAAAGAATTCCTGTTTTAAGAGTTTTGGGGTTGTAGAAAAATATTGGTCTTCATGAATAAATGTCATTTCTGTGATGCTCCAAGATATGTAAGATTTTATCATATTAGGAATAGGTATTCCCTATGATCATCTTGATTTTAGAGCCATGAACTTTATCAGAGCCACACATTTAAATTTTGTACATTACCGAAGTTTAGTAAGTAATGGAAAACTAGTAGATTTTCTCTGCTTCATAAGGAGGTTTCCAAGTTTTCCAGAGATGAAGGCCTCAAATCACTCAGCTATCAAATGGGTATTTCACTTAGTCTCTGAGTAAGCAGGAAGGCCACACAGAGACCAGACAGAGTTCCAAGACAACATGGTTTGCTTCGTGAAAAATTTGACATATGTTTAACTCTAGAGTTTGAAGGAAATCTTTAAAACAGGTTTATAAACTGCTCTGGCCTATTCCCCAAAAGAGGAGAAGGGACTTCAGGTAGGTTTAAATACCCAATTTCTAGTGCTGAGAAAGTGTAGCTACAGCCTACAGACACAAGGGATAAAGCTCTAGTTATTTCTCTGCCATCAAAATGAGAAAGACTTTAAATTTTGTCAAAGATTACAGTATACATGTGGGTACACAGAAAGTGACAGGTCATGAAGCCTTACAGAATTCTGGTGTTTCTTGATAGAAACCTCCTATACAGGAGATTGTGGTGCACTACCCAGATCCTCCTTTAACGAAGGATTCATTTCCCCAGCTTTTGGCGTTTTGCTGGAAGGTGCTTCTCAGCTATCAGCCCTCTTCAGGAATTCCCTTGGCTACAAAGCACAGCCCCAGTCAAGAGCATACTCTTTTGGGGACGCCTGTGTCCAATAACTAGTTAATATTCAGTGATGGCCTGGCCTCTGGCCCTAGCTTGGAGTAACTTGTTAGACAGAATCTTCCCTCTAGAGCAGTAGACCCTTCCTGGAGCCTTCCTTGCACTTAACTCCTTTCTTTGCCCAATCTCACTTTCTTCTCTACCCTTCACAGTGTTAGCAGTAGCATCCCCATTAGCTCTATATGCCATTTGTCTGATCATCTACTTTCTTGAAACCCAATTTATGTAATACTTCACCTTGTCTACTAAAGGTACAAAGTAAATTTATTTCTTACTTGCTGACTATCTTTAGGAATAAGATGTTTAGCTCTAATTATTTTTTTAAATTAATTTGCTCTTTCTTTCTTAATTTTATTTTATTTATTTATTTTTATTGGTACCGGGGATCGAACTTACGACTGCCTGCTTGCAAGGCAGGTGCTTATGCCACTGAGCTAAATCCCCAGCCCATTAGCTCTAATTATTAACTAAATAAAATTTTGAAATTGATTGAATATACAAATATGACACAATATGCCATGACATCCTTGCTGCCAAGACACAAAACAAACAATAAGGACTACAGACAGAATTAGATTTGTCTTTAGGCACCATTAGTTTATTTTTCATTCTTCCCATACAGGTTGTATTTTGCCTTTTGGATAATCAGAAAACAGCTTTATAAAAATTTTGTGATGTAAAGAAAATTGTTTTATAGCCTGCATATGTGAAGTAAATTTCTAATGCAATAAAACAAATGGGATACTAAATTCTGTGTGTAAGTGTTTATGCACATTTTATCCTGGGGAAATGGACCATGCCTCGTGCTGGATTCCCGAAGGAGTTTATGACCCAAAAGAGGTTAAAAACAATTGGTGTAAAGTAAAATGAGAAGCAGAACTACGATAATATGCTGAGCATATGGAAGGCTCTGTAACACATGTTGAATGCTGAGGGCACCTGGACCGCTAATGCAGGAGACAGAGTCCTCTGTAGGAAGGCAGACTGCTGGGCGGTGGCACCGGGCTGTCCTCTCCATCCTCAGGCTGACACTGGAGAACTGAGAGTGGAGGCCAGCATACTTTTGCACTAGAGATGACTGTGACCACATCAAATAGAGTGAAGTGCATTATCCTTTCACTCTCTAGTCTGCTGAATCTTAATATTATTTATTCTTTCTTTTAAAATTTGGTCATTAGTATATGTTGTTGAAACACAATGATCACATTTACTTTGGGGGTTTGATACACACATGTATCACAACTTGGTCATTTTTATTCACCCTTGAACCCTGCTGTTTCTTTTTCTTCCTTCCCCAGATACCTCATCCATCTCTACCTCCCTGTTTAACGTGACTTGTTTTTTTTTGTTGTTGTTCTTTATTTATATTTTGGGTCTTTCATATTAGAGAATGTGGCATTTACATTTTTGTGATTGACTTCGTATGGTCTCAAGATCCATCTGTTTCCTACAGATGGCACAAACCTGACCTTATTTATTGCTGTTGTGTGTATATGCTATATTTTATCTCTTCATCTATTAACAGGCATGTAGGCTGCTTCCATGATTTAGTTACTATGAGTTATGCTGCTATAAAGGTGCATATTTACGTACTTCTGTAGTGTGCTGATTTTAGTTCTTTCAGAAATATATCCAGCAAAAGTATAGCTGGGTCAAACAGTATTTATAGTTTTAGGTTTTGTTTGAGGGCTCTCTCTACTCATTTCCAAACTGGTTGTACTAGTTTACATTCCCACTAACAGTGTAGAAGTTTTCCTCTTCCCTACAACCTCGCCAGAATTTGTAGCAATTTCAGTCCTTGAAAATGATCATTCTTACTGGACTAAGTGGAATCTCAGTGTTGTTTCAATTTGCATTTCTCTAAAGGCCAAAGATACTGAATTTTTTTTCATGTATTTATTTTCTATCTGTATTTCTTCTTTTGAGAGGGTCTATCCATTTAATGACTATTGTCGGTTTAAATCTTTTCTTTTTTGCAGGGAGGGTCTAATTTTTTAGTTCTTTGTATATTCTAAGTATTAGTCTTTTGTCTGAGGAGTAGCTGGTAAATTTTTCCCATTGTGTAAGTTGTCTCTTAATCTGTTGGTTCTTTCCTTTGCTGCACAGAAGCTTTTGAATTTGATATAATTTCATTTGTTGAATTCGGGTATTATTCCTTGTACAGTTAGGATTTTGTTCAGGAAATTCTTTGCTATGTCCTCAAGAGTTTTATTAATATTTTCTTCCAATAGATTCAGTGTTTCTGTTTTTATGCATACCTTTTTAATTCACTTTGATTTCGTTGTAGTACATAGGGAAAGATATGGATCAATTTTCATTCTTATGCATGTGGATAACCAAACACCATTCATTAAAGATGTTATCTTTTATACACAATGTATTACTGGCTCCTTTCTCCAAACTCTGGTGGCTAAGGATGCTTCAGATTATTTATGCATCTTGCATTGGTCAACACGTCTGCTTTTGTGTCAATATCATGCTGTTTTCAATATTTTAGCTTTAGTGATATAACTTGAAGCTTTCTGCTTTGTTCTTGTTGGCCAGCATTGCTTTAGGTATTCTTAGTTGCTACTGGTTCCATGTAAAAAAAGGTTTTTTGAAAAGAATAAAACCAAATGAGAGAAAACAAAATGAGATCAGTCAAAACAAAAGGATGGACATAGTGCATGACTTAAAACCAAAATACAAGGTAATCAACAGGGGTTACCAGGGCCAGGAATTTAGCTCAGTGGCATAAGCGCCTGCGTGGCAAGCGTGAGGTCCTAAATTCAATCCCTGGTACCAGAAGATAAATAAATAAATAAAATAAAAAATAGAGAGATTTCACTCTGCCCCCACAGTGCTCACCTACTTAGGATGGAGCATCATCAAATAGGTGAAAAAATTTAAAAAAAATACAGTGGTTACCATAATGTCTCTTGCTGTGTTTGATAGATTTGCCCATATCATCAGGTATAATAAAATTGAACATAACAGTACAGAACAAAATCAATAAAAACAAAACATTGGAGACATTACAGACTTCAAAAGAAGATAATAGTCAAACCAGAATGGGTATCATAGTGAGTCTTACTGTCTTCAAAGTCATTGCCTATACCATCAGACTTGATACTATCAAACATAACAGATTCAAATAAAATCAGTCAAGACAAGACAGTGAAAGCAATATAGGGCTTCAAATTAAGTTAATAGGAAACCAAAAATGGTTAGCATAGTGTATCCTACTATCTTTGGAAGAGCTGTCCATGCCATCAAATCTAGTACAAGTAGACCAACTGGAACAGAATATAACCAAACTAAAGAGAGTGATGAAAACAATATGGGTTTCAAATAATGATACACTATTAACAATGTCCACTACCTTCCCTTTTTAGACAACTGCTCCCCTTTCATTTTCACAGGGTGCATTGTACATTTTATATTCCACTAACTCTTTTAGTTTTTAGATTAGGGAGGCAACCCACTATTTACCTAAGTGATTCTGAACCTTTTTACCCTGAGCAGGATCTCAAGTTGTATCCATTTACCTACCAGAGCCTCAAGGTTTTCCTTCCTTATAGCTGAGTAGTTCTCCATTGTATGAAAGTGTTACATCTTTCCAACCAATCTGCAGCTGATGGGTGAGCTACACCCAGTTTCTTCTGGTTCCCCAAAGAGCATTATTTTCTCATGTTTGACTTCCACTCCATAAACTCTCTTTCAGGTTAATTATATTTCTTATATAGAGCATCTTAATGAACTGTATCTCCTGATCCACTCTGCCTGTATTTCTTTTTATTGGTGAATCAAGGCCATCTATAATAATGACTATAGCCAACCTTCTCTGCCTGCTCTCTGCCATACTATTTTTCTGCCATTGGTTGTCTATTTTTTCCCTTCATTCCACTGTCTGCCCCATTCAGTTAGCCCCCTCTGCAGCTGTTCCTGAAACCATGATCTTTTCTCTCTCTCTCTAGCATGTCCTTCAGTATTTTTTGTAGGGTTGGTTTGGTGGTCATGAACTCCCCCAGTTTCTCTTTGTCATGTAAGCATCTTGTTTCTCCATTAATTTTTTTTTTCTTGTCTTTTTCCTTTTTATTGGTACTGGGGATCGAACTCACGACTGCCTGCTTACAAGGCAGGCGCTTATGCTGCTGTGCTAAATCCCCAGCCCCTCTCCATTAATTTTGAGAGACAGTTTTTCAGGGTACATCAATCTGGGTTGGAGGTTATTTTCTTTTAGAGCTTGGAATATTTCACTCCAAGCTCTTCTGTATCGTGATTCTAATAGGTTTTCCTTTATAGGTGATCTGTTTCTTTTCTCTGACAGCTTTTAATAGTCTGTTCTTGTGTTGAATTCCCGGGATCTTGATTATTATATGAGTGTAGATCTATTTTGGTTATAGCTGGCTGGAGTTCTGTATGCCTCATATATCTGAATATCATTTCCTTTCCCTATACTTGGAAAGTTTTCTTCCATTATTTCTGTAAATAGCCATTGTATTTCATTTGTGTTTATCCCTACTTCTTCACTCACATTTTTTATTCTTAAACTTTAGATCCACTTGTCATCTTCTAGCCTCTATATTGTTATTTCCTTGTTCCTTGTTATTTTTAAGAGATCTTTCCTTTTGTAATCGCAAGTTGAAAACCTGTCTCCAAGTTTTGATAGTCTACCTTTTGTTTCTTTCAAGCAGTTTTGCCAGCTTTCAATGGTGTTTTTAATTTCCTGGTAATCTCTTTGAGCCTGTTTCCTGTATTCTAAACTTTTTTTTACATTCTTCATTGAAGATTTCCCTCATTTTTCTGTGTTCCTCTATTCTTCCATCTGTGTCTTGAGAGGTGCTTTGCATTTCTTTTATTATTTTCTTATATCTTCCTTTACTTGTATTAATATTTCTGTTTTAAGTTCTTTTATGGTTTCACAAATTTGTTTCTTTATGTAAGATGCTGTTGCTTCAGAAACTGCAGATGTGCAACACCCAATCTCTTCTATGTTTATCTCTGCTAGGCCAGTTCTATTTGGGTTGGAGGCTGGAGACTGCCTTTTGTTTCTTCCTCTTGTCACGTTACTGATTTCTTCCAGACAAGTGAATAGTGGGCTTCCCAGCACTTCTTATATTGGTTATAATTACTCTGAAGCATGTTGGCTAGGGATTGCTGCTCTCCCCAATCTGCTGGTGACTACTGCATTATAAGCAGGGGCAGGGCAGGCTTGCCCCTCCCTTCTGACCTGGTCAACCACTGAGAATCTTCACCATGTTAGTGTGTGCCAGGTGGGCAGGGATGGTTAGGGATAGCTTTAGGGATACCTCAGCCTTGGATTGCATATAGGGGTGGGACCCAGCCCAATTTTTACCAATCTGCTTTGTGCTAGGAGTGGCTGAATGAAGCTGGCTGCAGTTCTGGTTCTGGGCTTATCCTGCCCGACTCCAAAATGGTGCCTGGTCAATCGCTTACTCTTGTTGGAGAACTGAGTCCCCCACACTCACTGAGAGCAGGTGCAGTTCTCTGGGGTCCACTGCTTTCCTCCATGACCGCATCCTGCCGCAGAGGCCTTTGAGTGTGCCAACCCCCAACTTCACTTTGACCATGCGTCTCTGGATTCCAGTGGTGCTTCGCACACAGTGGGACTGGGTCTGGCGAAAATATATCTGTCTACAGCCTTCTATGTAAGTTTTTCTTTTCTTTTCTTTTCTTTTCTTTCTTTTCTTTCTTTCTTTCTTTCTTTTCTTCTTCTTCTTCTTCTTCTTCTTCTTCTTCTTCTTCTTCTTCTTCTTCTTCTTCTTCTTCTTCTTCTTCTTCTTCTCCTTCTCCTGCTCCTCCTCCTCCTCCTCCTCCTGCTCCTGCTCCTGCTCCTGTTCCTCCTTCTCCTTCTTTCTTCTTCTTCTCCTTCTTTTCCTTCTTCTTCTTCTCCTTCTTTCTCTTCTTCTTCTTCTTCTACTTCTTCTCCTTCTCCTCCTCCTCCTCCTCCTCCTTCTTCTTCTCCTTCTCATTCTTCTTCTTCTTCTTCTTCTTCTTCTTCTTCTTCTTCTTCTTCTTCTTCTTCGATTCTTTGATTCTTCGATTCTTCGATTCTTCTTTTTCTTCTTTGATTCTTCTTCGATTCTTCTTCAATTCTTCTTCAATTCTTCCTGGGTTGAGGGGACCTATTTCTTTCCTTTTGGTCTTCTCCAGAATGCTATATTCCAGTAATGGGGCTGTTTCTCTCAGAGAGGCTTTTTACTTTGCTGCTTATTGTTCTGCCATCTTCCCAGAATCTCGGTTCCATGTAAACTTTAGAACTTTTATTTCTAGTTATGTGAACAAACCTGAAGCTATTTTGATAAGAATTAAGTATATGTATATCATGTAGTATATATTATATAACATTTTGTATGCATGTTATACATTGTGTATATATAACATATAATAATCATATAAAGTTATAAAATACATAGTTCATATATATAATTTTTAGTAATATGATCATTTTGATAATAATTTTTTCTATCCAAGAAAGAGGGGTATCTTCACATTTTCTTTCAGAACAATATAATTTTCTTACAGAGCTCTTTTACTTCCATAGTTAGATTAATTCATAAGTTTTTTAAATGACTGTGAGTGAAATTATTTTCCTGATTTCTTTCTCAGTGGATTTATTCTTATTATATGGAGAAACTACAGATTATTTGCTTTGTATCTTGCCACTTTTCTAAATTTGTTTATTAGTCCTAAGAGTCTTTGGGCTGAGATGTTTTGTTTTGTTTGGATCTTCTATTTAAAAGATCAGGTTATTTGCAGAAAAAGATAATTTGACTTCTTTTTTCCTATATGAATCACTTTTATTTCTCTTACCTAATTTTTTTGCTTAAAGTTTTGAGTATTCTATTGAACAATGGTGGTTAGAATAGAGACCCATATGGTGTTCTTGATGTTAGTGGGAATACTTTTTTTACTTTTTCTGCACTTATGATATTGGCAGTGAGCTTATCACACATAACGTTTATCATTTTAAGTTAAGGTTCTTATATACTAATTTTTGTCAAGTTTTTTTCTTGTCATGAATGGATATTGAATTGTGTCAAAGGCTTTTTCAACATCTATTGAGATGATTTGTGTTACTTGTATCTTTACTTTTGCTTATGTGACATAGCACATTTATTGATTTATATATGTTAAACCATTTTTCATTCTTGAGAAGAAATCAATTTTACCATTATGTGGAGTCTTTTTATTGGAGGTAGGGGTAGGGGTTGAGTCAGGTTTCACTATGTAGTTCAAGCTGGCCTCACAAGTTTCTGCCTCAGCCTCCCAAGTGCTGGAGTTGCAAGCATGTATCATCAATCTGGAAATCTTTTTAATAATTTGTTGTATTCTGTTTGTGAGTGACTTGTCAAAGATTTTTGCATCTATGTTCATTAAGGAAATTTGTAGTTTCCTTTTTTGTTAACTTCTTATTTGGTTTTAGTATCAGGTTAATGGTAGCTTTAAGAAATGTAATATAATAGTGTTCTTTCTCTTTCAATTGCATAGGAAAGTTTGAGGAGTATTAGCATTAACTCGTCTGTGAAGTTCTTGTAAAATTTAGCAGCTAATCCATCAGGTTCTCGGCCTTCTTACTTGGTAAGGATTTTATTACTGCTTCAAATTAATTGCCTTTTATTGGACTATTCAGGGTTTTTATATCTCTTGGTTCAGTTTTGGTAATTCATATGTATCTAGGAATCTATTCATTTCCTCTTGATTCTCCAATTTATGAGAATACAAGTTTTCCAAGTAGTTACTTATAATCCTTTGAGTCTCATCAGTGTCTCTTGTGATTTCTCCTTTTTCAATCTTACTTAAATTGATATGGGTCTTTTCTTTGCCTCTTTTATAAGTTTGTCTTAGGATTCATCTATTTGGTTTAGCCTTTAAAGAACTAACTCTTAGATTTATTAATTCTTCTTATTGTTTTGTTAGTCTCCATTTCATTAATTACCACTGTGATATTTATAATTTCCTTGCTTGTGCCAGTTTCGGTTTTGGATTGCTCTTGTTTTTACAGGACCTTGAGGTTCACCATTAGGTTATTTATTTGGGATCACTGTGTTTTTCTAGTGTGGACATTTAGAGATATAAACTTCCTGTTAGGACTATTTTCCTTGTGTTCCTGGTTTCCAGTATGTTATGATGCCATTACCATTTGATTCTAGGAACTTTTTAATTTCCTCTTTGATTTTTTTCATGAACCACTGATTTTCAAAGAAATTATCATTTAATATTCATGTGCTTGTGTAATTTCTGTATTTTCTTTTGCATGGATTTCTAGTTTCTTTATGCTATGATCTGGTAACATGCATGGACTAATTCCCATTGTTTTTCATTTAATTAAACATGCTTCATGGCCTAAAATATGGTCTGTTTTTGAGAAAGTTCCATGTGATGCTGAGAAAAATGTTAGTCTACTACTGTTGGGTGAAACACTCTGCAGATATCAATTAAACCCATTTGTTCCAAAATGTGGTTTTGCGAAAATATTTCTGTGCTGATTTTTTTGTCTAGTTGACCTATTTTGTGACATTGGATATTTAATTCTCCCACTGTACTTCCATTAATTCCTTTTCTTTTTTTTTTTTTTTTCTCCAGGGATCAAACTCATGATCTTACACTTACCAGGCAGATGCTTATGCTGCTGAGCTAAATCCCCAAACCTTGCTTTGTTTTTTTGAAAGAGGGTCTTGCTGTATCATTCAGGCCACCCCTGAACTCACTATGTAGCCCAGGACTAGCCTCCAAATTGCAGCAATCCTCCATCAGCCTCTTGAGTGCTGAGATTACAGGCTTGCACCACCACTCCCAGCACTTCAGTTGATTTTTATCTGAACTTTTATGTCTAGTATTGTTTTATGAAATTGGGTGCACCAGAATTCACTGAAAATATATTTACAATTGTTATCTTTTCCTGTTGAATTCCTGTTGTGATCACTTTTGGCTTGAGGTACACTTGGTCCAAAAAGAAGATAGCTACTCCTGCTTGCTTTTGGGTTCTTGTTGCATAATATTTAACTTTTAATTAGATATGGATCAGATTGTGAGAGTGCTTTTGGCTAAGTTGCATTGTTAGTGTTGAAGATCTTAAGATGATATTTGTGGAGGTCAGTAGAAGATATAGGAAGAGGGAGGCATACTTTGTGATTGAGGAAAAATATTTAGCTGTTAGAACCCGTCAATAAATTTATGATTTATGGGAGAACAGGTGGCTAGTAAGATATGGACAAGCCAAAGGAACAGGAAGAGAAAGATAGCAGGTTGATACTGGAGAAGAAAGAAGTGACTGAGATAGAGCAGAATATGTCAAATTAAAAATTTGAGAGGAGTTTTTATATTGAGAAAAAGAATTAAGAGTTAAGATAATAGCATTGCTGCAGGAGCTTGAAGTAAAGAAACTAGATAGAAAAATTAGAAGAGTCAGAGAACCTAGACACCAACTAAATCAAAGCAAATAGAAGAAAAATTAAACAAAAAATCAAATAAATAAAAAGCTAAAAACCATTTAAAAAAATAAACAAAACAAAACAATGCTCGAAAGATACATGACAGCAACTCAGTTTAAATACTCCAACAAAAGAATGTACACATGATTCACAGGTAACCTCTTTGTCAGAAAGCCTCTGTGTTAATGAAAGCTTTCCCTTCTTGCTCTGATTGCAGTGATTCTATGTAACCACACCAGTGTCTCCTTGGAGCTTGCTACTGGAACACGGAAGCTAACCCAGTTTCAGGACTTTATTCCACCAGCTCCCAGCTGGTGCTAGGCAGTCTGGTGCTAACCCAGTTCTTGGGTTAGGAACTCTTCCCTTCCCTCTCCTTGGGTGTGAGGATGGACTCGGTACACAGATTCACTAGTAAGTAAGGAGTAATAAAGTTGGGACTGTGTTCTTACATACTCACAGTGGGCATCCTCAGTTTTCTGCAATTGCTTTCAGGCACTGACTGGGGATTTTGCAGGAGACGGCAGTGGCTGGCACAGAATCACTCAGCTCCTTGCTCTCTAAGCCTGTGGTTTCCTTGGTGTGTTTGTGCCCACCTGCTGGAGTCCATAGTCTCTACCACTCTGCCTGGAATGTGGGCGGGCATCCGTAGAGCTGTCAGCAGTGTGGAGATTATTCTTTCCTTTCTGAAGTTCTCTGAAGCGACTCTTCCTCTATTCAGCCATATTGAATCCTCTGTCATTCCTCTTGGCTGGCTGTTCCAAAACTTTGACTGGCCTCTTAGGTTCAGGCACATACGTTCATTTGCTCGTTACTGACCAAGTAACAAAGGCCATACATTTTGATAAAAATGAAGAAAGAGATGGAAGCATTATTTCCCTCAAATAATCATCTGCCACAGTTTGATAAAAGCACATACTTTTTGATCTCTAATTCTTTGCTAAACTGATCATTTGTATCTCATATCTGTGATAA
Source organism: Cavia porcellus (assembly GCF_034190915.1). NCBI lineage: Eukaryota > Metazoa > Chordata > Mammalia > Rodentia > Caviidae > Cavia > Cavia porcellus. The sequence continues at coordinate 47,591,652 of NW_026947493.1, read as the reverse complement.
TTCACCCAAATTTTATGGTGCCTTCTTTAAACTCACTGATCATTTTATTAATTGTCTTATCTGTTTAGTTATTGCATCTTTGGACTCACCGAACATCTTATTGATCTGTTTTTTATTATTTTATCACTCCATACATTTAGCCATTTTTTTTTACTTCCTCCTTATAAGTGCTACTGATCAGTTTTGGGAGCTTTAAGGATTTTTAGAGGCATCTTGTTACTGTATTTTCTTATGCTTCTTTTTTGTGTGTGTGCTGAAGTTTGAAGATCACTTGGAGAGAAAAATCTGTCAGTAGTATGGTGATCCTTTTGTTAGTATATGTTTCCCAAAAGTGTGACATTGGCTTTGACTATTTTTTTGTTATTTAAGCCCCTCTTTAAACTGCTCAGTATAATGTGATCAGACCCAGTCACTGTGTTGCAAGGAAAGAACCACCACTGTTTATATCAGCATCCAAAGAACCAACCATATATCAACCACATGCAGAATGTTAAAACTTGTTTTAACAATTTTATTCTTTTTTCTGCTACCTATAAAGATTATTGTAAGTAGGCTGAGAGAAATAAATAGGAAGAGGAAAAGGAAACAAGTTGATCAGAAAGAAAAAGATGAGGAAACATAACAAATGCTAGAAAGAGATATAACTTTTGATATTATTTTTCTAATTAGTGTGGAGGGCTAGTGGAGAGGAGGTTTGAGAGAGTATTTGCAGGAGTGGGAGAAAGAACGTAGGGAAAGTGAAGCATAATTGGAGATGGGGGAAACTGTGGGGAGCTTGGACCTTAGTAATATGCTGATGGGAAGCTGGTGTTTGAGTCCTTTACTCAGTTCCAGCAAAGGTTATTGTGACTTGCCCATAAAAGGTACTATTTGAGACAAGAACACTAGTTATTTCTTATTCTGCTTGTTTCATATACAGAGAAAGAAAAAGAAAAAAATAAAAACACAGTAAAAACTCCATGCAGTTATAAAAACACAAAATTAAAGTGTGCTCTTAATACTCTTTTATACTCCAGTTAGAATTTAAGGCATGAATGAGGTCTTCTCATACATTCACTAATGGAGAAGCTCTGTCTGTAGGGAGTCTGCACAAACTTCTGGCTCTGGCTTTTCCTTGTACCTCTGCACTCCACACAGCATCATTCTGCTCAAACTGCCTTTTCTCTTCCCCTTTGCAGTTCTATAATTCCCCTCGCCTGCTCACACCTGTGATTTGTTCTCTTGCTTGCCACGCTCCAGATGGATTTTTGAACTTCGCTCCTCTCTGTGGGCACACTGCCCGAGTTTAGTCTTGCTCCTGTAGATGTAGCTATCCAGAGGTTTTCACCTTTGTCTTATGACCTGATACTTTTAACTGAGTCGGAGGGGGAGAGGATGCAGGTGGGCTGATCTAGTACCTGGTCTTTCGCTGATTTCTAAACGTGCTTTCTTGAGCTCTACTCCCTTCCCTCCTGGATCTCTCCACGCCTCTGTGCTCACATTTTGCAAGGCTCCAGTGGAGCACACCATGTCGCATCCTCTGGCTAAGCTATGTCTTTGGCTCTTTACCTACTTTGCCCTCTCCATGCTCCAGAAAACATCAGTCTCCAGCCCACAAGTTCTGGTGCCTAAGGCTCGTGGCACTTAGCTTCCTTTGGCTGAGGATACAGGGGTTCCCTTACAGGCACAAGTGGTGGGCAGTGGGCAAATTATCACATGGATGTGATATAGGAGAAATATAACTTTTAACCTGTTAGACATCAGATATGTCAATTTTGTGTCCCCTGAAGTTGAAGAATGAAGTTGAAGAGATAGTGGAGGATAAAGGTAGAAAAGGTTTATTAGATTTATTGAGATAGTTCTTGAGAGACAGGAAGGGTCTCAAGTGAGTTGTCATTGAGGCCCTTTGTCAGAGGTAATTTACATAATATAGCCACAATGTGGGTAAAACATGGGTCAAACTGTAATCAGCCAATAAGATTACAAGTATTTCCAGTTAACTAACATTGATCCAATAGAGCAACAGGGTGAGTAGCAAAGTTATATGGCTAGCATCTTTGGCTTTGACTTTAGGCCAAAAACAGGAAAATTTTGGGGGAAGGGATGGGTTCAGATGTCCACGTGTCTGATGTATATCTAGACTTAATGGACTGAGTGGTATTAATTATAGTATAGTCTCCAGTTTTGTTTATCTCTTAGGAAAGTATGTAATTCTGGCCATTGTGATTTGATTTTGAAACCTTGTCTTTTTTTAGAGTCACCCCTAGTCACAATTTTGATGCCTTTACTTTTTACTGACTTTTTTGAAAACCTACTCTCTCACTGACTGTATGTTAATTTTTATTGAACTTAGTGACCTAAAATAGACACATACCTCCCTGCTGTTTGGGAGAACAATGAGGGAGTCACTGCTTTATTCAAACTGCTTTTGTCCTATAGTCTCTCTGGATTAAACTTGCTGTTCTGTTCCAAGTTCCAAATCAGTGCCTCACCCTTGTTCTTTACTTTTATATTTATTTTTAAAAAGGTAAACTAAACATAACAAAATAGAACAAAGCAGGTCAGAAGAAAGCAATATAAGTGACACAGATTTCAAAGCCAGACAACAGGAAATCTACAGTGGCTACCATAATGTTTCTTGGTTTCTTCTAAATACTTGTCTATATCTTTACACACAATGAACTCATACAAAACAAAATAGTATAAAACTGATCAGAACAGAGTGATGAAAGCATTACAAGTCTTCAAAACCAGACAATAGGAAAATCAACAATGGCTGCTGTAATGGCTCTTGTTCTCTTCAAAATAGCTGTCCATACATTCATGTATGTTGATAAACAATACAAAACAGCCTAAAACCACTCTGGCAAAGAATAAAAGCATTACTGGATTTCACAGCATGAACATAGGGAATTAGCAATAGAAAAATGTCTCTTTTTCTTCAAAGTAGCTGTTTACTTCATCACGCATAGTATAATCAAATCTCATAAACTGTTTAGGAGAAGTTGTATGCATGTAAAAGCCTCTACATGTATACATATTCTTTTTCTATTAGAGAGAAAAACAAACAAAACAAAACAGATTACTAGAAAAACAAGAAACATAAAAGACAAATAAATAGCAATAGCAGAGAGCCCAAAACAATGACGATATAGGCCTCCAAAACAAGGTGGTAGGAGTATAATTAAGGTTGTTATTTTACATAGTGATCTTCAAGAGTTCCTCAGATCACCAGGCACAAACATGCAAAATTGTTCCAATACTATGAAATGTTAACTGTTTTGTTCCAAGAACTTATAGAATTTGTAGCACAATCATCTTAGCTATCCTGTGTTTATACAAATTTACATATATATTTTTCCCCTTCCTTTTTTTTTCTTCCTTTTCCCTGAGATATTATTTTATTCTCCTTTGAGCAGATTCTTACCCTTTCACTGTATTTATTGAGGTTTCTGTGTCTTATTTACTCTTACCATTTCTTACACTAGGGAAACAATATAGTATTTACATATGTGAGTTTGATTTATTTCACTTATGAGTGTAGTCTTAAGTTGCATCCATTTACTTATAAATATCTCAATGTAATCATTGTTTATCGTTAGGTAGTACTCCATTGTATAAAAATACCACATCTTTTTATCCATTCCTCAGTTGATGACATTTAGGTTGTTTCCAAGATCTGGCTATTACAAATTGTGCTGCTATGGGTGCACACATATCACTTTCATATGATGTTTTCAGTTCTTCTGGGAATATGCCCAGAAGTGGAATATCTGGGTCAAATGGGACGTCCAATCCCAGATTTTTGAGGAACCTCAAGACTGACCACAGTGGTTGCACCAGTCTAAACTCCCATCAACAGTACAGAAGAGTTCCTTTTTCCCCCATAGCCTCTCCAGCATTTGTTGTTGGTGGTTTTCTTTATCCTGGCCATTCCTTCTGGAGTGAGGTAGAACCTCAGTGTTGTTTTAATTTGCATTTCCCTAATGACTAATGATACTGAACATTTTTTCATGTATTTATTTGCCATTTTAATTTTTTTATCTGAGAACTGTGTATTCATCTCAGATGCCCATTTTTGGATTGGGTCTTTGACTTCTGGTGGTCTGATTTTTTAAAATTATTTAAATGTCCTGGACAGAAGTCCTTTGTCTGAGGGACAGTTGAATAAGATTTTTTTCAAAATTCATGGGTTTCCTTTTTACTCTTTGGAGAGTTCTTTCAACATGCAAAAACTTTTTAATAAGACAAGGTCCCAGTTACTGATTCTGGGAAGTATTTCCCATGCAGTTTTATCTTTGTTCATTAATTCTACCTACCCCTATGACTTCAAGATTTCTACCCATATTTGTCTTCTAGCAGATTTAGTATTTCTTTTTTAATATTTAGATCTTTGATCCATTTTGACTTTAGTTTAGTACATGGCGGTAGGCATGGGTATAATTTTGGCATATGGAGAGCCAGTTTTTCCAGCACTATTTATTAAAGAGACTATCTTTCTTCCAGTGAACCTGTTTGGCCCCTTTATCAAAGATAAGATGGCTGAGTGTGTATATAGTTGCAGTTGTATCTTCTAATCTATTTCATTGATTTTCAGGTATGTTTTTATTCTGGTAGCATGCTGATTTTATTGAAGTAGCTTTGTAGTATAATTTCAAGTGTGGTGCCTCCTGCCTCACCTTTGTTATTCAGAATTGCCCTTGCTATTCTAGGTCTTTTCTGGTTCCAGATGAATTTTAGGAATGATTTCTCTAGATCTGTGAGGCATGCTAGTGGTATTTTGATTGGGATTGCATTAAGTCTTTATAACAAATTTGGGAGAATGGCAATTTTCACACTACTTGTTCTAACTATCCATGAGCAAGAAATGTCTTTCCATTTTCTGAGATCATCTTCAATTTGTTTTTTCAGGGTATTATAATTTTTCCTGAATAAATCTTTTACTTCTTTTGTTAGATTGACTCCTAAGTATTTCATTTTTTGGATGCTATTATGAAAGATGTGGCTTCTCTTACTTTGCTCTCAGTGAGTTTGTTGTTTATGTATAGGAATGCTATTGATTTTTGAGTGGTGACTCTGTATTCAATTTAATTACTATACCTAGGAGTCTTTCAATGGAGTTTTGGGGTCTTCTGTGTAGAGTATCATGTCATCTGCAAATAATGACAATTTAACTTCTTTATTTCTTATCCTTACTCTTTTATTTCTCTCTCTCTTCTCTAATTGCTCTGGCTAATATTTCTAACACTTATTGAATAGGAGTGGTGATGATGTACATCCTTGTCTTATTCCTGATTTTAGAGAAAAGGCTTTCAGGTTTGGATGTTTAATATGATGTTGGCTTCTCACAGATGGCTTTTATCATATTGAGGGAAAGATCATCTATTGCAATTCTCTCTAAGATTCTTACCATGAATTAGCGATGGATCCTATAAAAAGCTTTTTCTGCATCTATAGAAATGATCATGTGATTCTTATTTTTGGCTTATTTGAATGGTGGATTACATTTGCATTTTGCATATTGAATGGTGGATTGATTTGCATATTTTGAACCATCCTTGCATTCCTGGGACGAATCCTACTAGATCAAGGTATAGTATAATCTTCTTGACAGTTTGCTGTATTCTGATGGCCAATATTTTATTGAGAATTTTGCATCTACGTTATTTAGAGAGATTGACCTGTAGCTCTCCTTTTAGGTTGGGTCTTTCTGTGGTTTTGGTATTAGACAAATACTTGCTTTCAGGAATGAGTTAGAGAGAATTGCTTTCCTTTCAGTTTCACTGAAGAGTTTGAAGAGTGTCAGCATTAAGTCTTCTTTGAATTTCTTTTAGAATTCCACAGTGAATCCATCTGGACCTGGGCTTTCTTTGTTGGTAAGTGTCTTAGTTACTTTATGCTCGTCACTGAGATAAAATACCTGATGCTCAAGTTGAGAAAGGAAAGGTTTATTTCTTACAGTTTTTGGAGGTTTCAGTCCACACTCAGTTGGCTTCAAGACAGGCAGGCATGGCTGGACCGCAGTTCATGGCGGCCACCAACAGCAAGCCAGAAACAGCAAAGAGAGTAAGACACACCCTCTTCCTGCCATTACATCACATCCTGGCTCCACCCCATGTGGGTAGAGCACTGACACCATCAATCCAAGCACTAGACAATGAACCATTCACAAATACACAATGCAAACTCATGAGGCCTGGGAGACTCAGACATAAACCATGACAGTAAGGTTTTAATTATATTTTCAATTTCATTAATTGAAATTGGGTTATTCAGCAGTTTTACATCTTCTTGATCCAGCTTTGGTACTTCATATGTTTCTAGGAATTTGTCTATTTCTTCTGTGTTATCAAGCCTATGAGAGCAGAAGTTTTGGAAATAGGTATTGATGATCTTCTGTATTTCCACAGGGTCTGACTGTAGTGATTTCACCTTTTTCATTCCTTATTGAATGAATTTGAGTTTTTTCTTTCTTTTTTTCATAAAGTTTGCTAGGGGCTTATCAATTTTATTTATTCTTTCAAAGAACCAACTCTTTGGTTCATTAATTAATTCTTTGTATTGTTTTCTTAGTCTTTAGTGCATTGATTTCTGCTCTGATCTTTATAATTTCCTCCTTTCCTTTAACTTTGGACTTGACTTGCTCTTCTTTTTCTAGATGTTTGAGGTGTCGCATCAGGCTATTTATTTGTGCTCATTCTGTTTTCCTAATGTGGGAATTTACCACAGTAAAATTTCCTCTGAGGACTGCTTTTGTTGCAGCCCACAGGTTCCAGTAAGTTGTATTTGTATTTTCATTTGCTTGTAGGCATTGTTTAATTTCTTCTTTAATTTCCTCTATACCCACTGATTGCTCAAGATTGTATTATTAAGTTTCCATGTGTTTGTGGGATTTCTGCAGTTTCTTTTGTCATTAATTTCTAGTTTCATGGTGCTATGATCTGATAACATACATGGGATAATTTTAGAAAATATCCCATGTGCTGCTGAAAAGAATGTATATTCTGATGTCTTTGGGTGGAACATTCTGTGTATGTCAGCCAAGTCCATTTGTTCCCAACTGTGATTCAGTTCTGTTATTTCATTGCTAATTTTTTATCTAGTTGATCTGTCTCTGTGTCAATGGGTCATTAAGGTCTCCTGTTATAATTGTAATATTGCTTACTTGATTTTTCATTTCTTTTAGTACTTGCTTTGTATAGCTGAATGCTCTGGAATTTCGTGCATATATGTATGTTTAAGATTATTATCTCTCCCTCTTAAAGTTTTCCCCTAACTAGTATTTAGTGACCTTCTTTATCTCTTTTGATCATTCTTGGTTTGAAGTTTACATTGTCTATAAACAGAATAACTACCCCTACCTTTTTTTAAATTCCTGTTGCATGGAGTATTATTTTCCATCCTTTGATTTTCAGTCTGTGAGTTTCCTTTTGGGTTAGATGTGTTTCCTGTATACAGCATATAGTTAGATGTTGTTTCTTGGTCCATTTTGCTAGTTAATTGGTGAATTGAGATCACTTACATTAATGGTTACAACTGATATATATTGGTTTATTTTGGACATGTTATCTTTCTACTATTGCTTCTTTACCTTTCCTCTCTGTTTGTTTGCCTTGTTTAGTGGTTTTTTCCCTGTGTCTATCTAGAAAGTCTTTTGGCATTCTTTGCAGGTTTGGTTTGGTGGTCATGAAGTTCTTCAGCTGTTCTTTGTCATGGAAGTATCTTACTTATCCATTCATTTTGAAGGACAGTTTTGTAGGGTATATCAGTGTCAGCTGGAAGTTGTTTTCCTTTAGGATCCGAATTACTTCACTCCATGCTCTTATTGACTTCATTGTTTGTGTTGAGAAGTCTGCTGTGATTCTGACAGACTTTCCTTTATAGGTGCTCTGTCTCTTCTCTCTAACAGCTTTTAATATGCTGTTCTTATGTTGGGTTTCTGGGATGTTGATTATTATATGTCTGGGTGTAGTTTTATCTTGGTAATGACTATTTGGAGTCCTTTGTGCTTCACTTATCTGCATGTCAGTTTCCATTCTCATGTTTGGGAAATTTTCAGCTGTTACTTTTGTAAACTGCCTCTTGATATTATTTGTACTGTCACCTTCTTTCCCATTTACACCTATCAATCTTATGCTGCTTTTCTTTGCATCATCTTGCAGTTGTTGAATTGTTATTTCCTGACTCCTTGTTATTTTTAAAAGATCTTTCCTTTCCTATTCACTGGCTGAAATCTTGTCTTTGAGGTCTTCACTTTCATTGATGTGGTTTTGCCAACTTTTGATGGAATTTTTGATTTCCTGTATATTCCTTTGAATCTGCTTCATGCATTTTGTTTGTTTCTTATATTGTTAATTCAAGGTTTCCATCTTTTTACATTGTTCCTCTAATTTTTTAGCTATATCTTCTTTAGATGTGTTCAGCATTTCTTTCATGACATTTATCATTTCTTATTTTATCTGGGAGATTGTTTCTGATGTGAGTTCTTTTATAGCTTTCTGGAGTTGTTTCTTTATTTCAGTTGCTATCATTTCAGGAGTTTCAGGTATATGGGTTACATTTTCTTCTGTGTCCATGTCTCATAGGTTTGCTTGGGATTTGCTGGAGGTTTGAGGTTATATTTTACTCTTTGGTTTTGTCATTTTCCTACATTCCCTTAGGGAAGCTGAAGGCAAGGTCTCAGTTGTTTCTTGGGTTGAGACAATCTATCCCTATTGCAGGGAGTTTCCCCAGTGGAGTAGTGGTCCTTAGACAGACCTTACCAGGTGGCTCCCAGGCTTTTGGGGTCACCAGGCAGGGCCCTACCAGTCTCAGAGCAATGTACCAAGGCTTCCCAGTGGGATGGAAATCACTGCATGCACTTCCAGCTTGAGAAGCAGAGTGCAGGTGGCTGTGAGCCACTCAGAGGTTACCTGGTGGGGCCCAAATAGGCCTGGAGGGACCTTCTGGTGCCTCCTGCAGTTATGTGGGATGCTGGATGGGGTCCTATCAGTCTCAGAGCAGCTTGCCAAGCTTCACCATGGGGTGGAAATTGTTGCACACACTTTCAGCCTATGAGGTGGAACACAGGTGGCTGCTGGCCCCCTTGTTCTTTACTTACTCAAGGGCCCACTTTGCTAGCTAAATCTCTGTCCTATGAGTCATTCTCTGAGTTTCAGTTTCTCTGTTGCCCTGATCTCTGAAGATCTCACTCCCTGGCTTTCTTTTCCCAGTAAGGAGGGAGAAAAGTTTAGGAACTTATGCTGCGAGTCTGGACACAGCTGAAATATGAGCTTCTTCCTTCAGGAAGTTAGATTCATTCCCAAGATGTTCTCCAGATATGTAGGAAAAGGGGTTCTGTGGTCCAGAAACAACCTTGCTTCCTTTACCTCCATGATGCTTGACTCTATTTGTTGGGTTTCTCTTTGATTTTCTTTATCTGATTCTGTTGAGCTCTCAAGTTCCTAAGTGCCTGTGCTTTCTAACGTATCTGCTCTAAGGTTCCCTCACACACCTCTGGTTCTAGTTGGCCATGATGGTTCCATCCTTTTGTTCTTTCTTCCTTTGCTTTACGGTCTGTCAGGTAATACGATCTGTCAGTTTTACCTAGAAAAACCAAAAGATTTAAACACTTCGAACTGCAACCCATAACTAGAAATATTTCCTGTACAATCCACTATAATTATTTTTATATATGTGAATATCTATATACCTGGAAAATATATAAATGATTCTCTTGTTAGTTATGATGCTCTGTAATATTATATATTCTGTTTCATTTTTCAAACATGTTAGCAGCAAGGTTTTCAAATCATTTCAAGACACATTAATGGATTGTCCTCGAACATAGTCATTCCTTTGGGTTCATGGATATGACCCTATCTTATTCTTTGGAGAAGCAGCATGCATACTGGTAATGAATCCAGTCATTTCTCTGCCGAAAGGGATCAAGTACATTCTATTTCTGTCATTTTCAAAATGATGCAGTGAAAGTCCTTGTATGGTAGACCTTAAAAGGATATATACTCAAAAGTGGAATTTTCCACCATAGGCATCTGTATGTGTGAATTCTGTGTTTTGTTTCCATAAATGTTAACAATTCATGTTTCCAAATGGTTGCAGTGCTCTTCACTCCCACCAGTGTCAAATGTGGCATTCTTCATTCTTGCTAGCCTGCTTGCTTCCTGCTATCAACCAGAAGCTCCTCTCATTGCTTTAACACTTTTTTTGCTAGGTATAGGGTAGGGTTCATTTCTTTGCCAGTAATGATGCTTTTGTTTTAATATGTTTATTGGTTAGTTTGAGTCTTTCTTTTGCCAGTTGCTTAAGTGAACATTTTAAACAATGTTCTACTGGATTGCCTTCTTTATCTAATCAATGTGTGGAGTTTTGCTTTTTTATGATTATTAACTTAATTTCTGTCAAATATTTACCTGATTTATCATCTTTAATTTTAGTTACATTGACTTTGTCATATAACATTTAGAAACCATTATGCAGTTAGCTATATTTATCTTTTCTTTTTCAGGTTTTGGATTTCCTATTTTGCCTAAAAAACTCTTACCTCCACAAGTCTTTCACAAATGACACCTTAGTTTTCATCTTAATATTTAAAAAGTTATTTATGCTTGAATTGTTAATCCATCTGGAGTTAATTTTATATGGAATACACAATCAAAATTTAACTCTACTTCTTTCCAATCAATTATGCTTGAATTGTTTATTAAATAAGCAACCTTATTCACTGAATTGAAATGCCATTTTTGTCATAAATTAATATCCATATATATTTGGATTTATTTTTGGTCTTTCTTTTTTGTTCCAGTAATTCTGTGTATGTTAATGTCCCCAAAGCATACTGTCTTATTTAATATACTCTTACAACAACTTTTATTGTCTGGAAAAACACGTCTTTCCTTATTCCTCATTCAAAATTTTGAGGCTATTCTTGAGTATATTTTATTTCATTTAAATTCAGAAATAATTTTACTTAGTTGTCCCATTGCCTCCCCACTACTCAGGATGCTTGGCTTCAAATTACACCATTATGCATGTTAAATTTCAATTTTTAAAATTGTTTTATATTAAGCTTTACTGTCTTTGAACATGTTATATCTTATTCATATTTTGACTATATTACTATTTACTCATATTTCATAATTTTTTATACAACCCCATACACTGGTGTTGTTTATCCTTAGGTATCTTGTAGTTTTTCTTGCTATTATAAATTTTTTATTTCACCCAGGGATGACTCTCATCCTTTGTTTTCAGCTTGTTATTACTAATAACTTTGGACTTCATCTTGAATCAGAGACAGCAAGTACACCAGTGGCAGAGGAAAACCTCACCTTTAATCTGAGGACTAGGAACTTGGACCAGATTCAGAGTGAGGTTTTCCTCTGCCACTGGTGTACTTGCTCTAATTCCTTAATGAAACTATCCACTTAATGCATGTGATTTTCATCTGGCTTCATCCTACTAAATTTGCAGGCACAGAGAGGGTTTATGCTGGTGAAGGGATGCCTCCACAGTTCCTAAATTTGAAATGAACTTTTCTGGTACCCAATATATCATGGAGTAGAGACTGTCTTCCGTGTTTAGCAAGGGCCATCATGGGACAGCCTTGAAGCAGAGAATCATTACTGACATTGTCACTCTTCTCTCTACTTGATAAACCCTAATAGCTTGGTTTGAGGAAAGACAAACTATCATAAGCAGATAAGGAAAAACTATTATTCATTCAAATAAGGCTCACTAAAACTTACTCAGAGAGTAACAGCAGCAGCAGCAGTAGTAGTAGTAGCAACAACAGCAAAAAGAACAAAAACCATTTATGAATGCTTTCTCAATGCCCAGGACAGCTTTTAAGTGACCCTGCCTCCAATTTTATGAAGGGTCTCAACCTTCAAAATAATTTTAAGGGTTATGTATTGCAATTATTCCCATTTGTCAGATAAAGAAACTGATACATGAAGAATATAATTTTCTTAAGAGAGTATGAGATACAATGCAAAGATCCTATACTCTTGTTCTCATGCTGTAAGAACACTTCATGGCAACATCTGTGGAAAATGCTATATGTCTATGCATATTTTAGAAGAAAGCCATATTTTTAAGCATTTTTATTTTTGAATAAATTTTGAAGATAGCCTGCTTTGGTGGCCTACACCTGTAATCTAGCTACAAGTTTGAGGCCAATCTCAGGAACTTAAGCAAAACTCTGTCTCAAAATGCAAGTGAAAAAGATTGGAGATGTTGCTCAATGAGAGAGCATTTACCTAACATTTGTGAGGCCCTGGAACCAAACACCTACGCTGAAATTAATTAATTAATTAATAATAAATTAGCGGCAGTAATGAAGTCCCGAAGGAGTTCAACAGAGAATGTGAAAACATTGGCATTGGAAAAAAAATGGAAGACAAGAGGCATCAAACTAAATGATTCTGTCTTTAAAGAAAGAATAATTCCTTTAGTTTTATAATTATTTTATCTCTACAATAAGACAGTATATTTTCTTATTCATTTTTGTTTAACAGCTTAACATTACTCTTAAAACTTATATCTTAGGAAGGAGTAATTGGCCAATTTCACCTATAAATGTAAAAGCAAGTTTTCAAAAGTTTCAAGGGACTTTGATTAGCAATCAAAACCTAGCAGTGTATCCAAAGAAGAATATGTCATGACCAATGCAGGTTTATTGTAGCAATGTAAGGCTGATTTAATGTAAGGAAATCTATTAATATGTAAATCATTGCATCAAAATTTAAAGGAGAGAAGAACCACAGGAGGCATCACTCAATGCATCCTGAGGCTTGATTGTTTTGGTAAAGTTCTGAGATGCGGGAAAGCCTGGCCTCCTGGCTTAGAGGTGAACAGGTCCCAGAGCAGCAATGCCCCGTGTCTTTCAGTCCACAGAGGAATGTGTGTGAGGGAGTTGGCAGGCATCACAAATCTGGAACTGCTGGATGCTGTCGAGCTGCCAGCATGCTGTCTGATAACAAGATCAGCCTGCATAAGACTTGAATTGTAGCATTGAATTCATTTCCAAGCTGACTTTGTCCCTATCATGCTTATTAAAATATACTTCCTCTACCCCCAACTGCTGGGCCAGGGAAGGACCTGCTCCTTTCCCATCCCCATGAAAAATGTAAATGGAGGTCCAGCATCATAGTTACACAGACTTCTGTGTTTTTGTTTAATTTGGTGCTGATCAGAAAATAAGCCAGTATTATACTTTCCAGTTCCCCTCAGTAGCTGAAATTGACTTTATCTGGATACTGTGAGTAGAGTTAAAAGTCCAGATTAAACCATCTTTCTGTCTCTATATTGAACTATACAGTACCCAGCATAATATTGAGCACCCTCTGAAGTTCTTAAGAATCAATTTAGAACTGTGGTCACCATCACTGTTTGTCCCATGTCCCTATGAGCTTTTTTTTTTTCTTGTCATAATTTCTTTATAAAAATTGTGTGCATTTGTGGACTCCATTTCCTGACTTTCCATTTCTCTTATTTGTTTGTTGTTGGGTCAGGATTGAACTCATGACCTCCTGCTTGTTAGGCAGGTGCTTGTGCCACTGAACTAAATCCCCAGCCTCCTGACTTTCTATTTATTTCAAGTAAATTATGCTGGCACTGATTACCAGTGACCTTCATATCCCACAGACCTTGGGCACTTTCTGATATTGTACTTGCTATATGATATTGGGCATCACTAGCATCAAAATGAAGAGGAAATTGTTCAGTTTTCAACCTTTTGGGGTAGCTCTGCTTTCTTGACTAGAAAATGGGTACAATATAATAATAACTAATTTTCAAGATTACACAGTGGATACAGGCTTCTCCCAGTTCTAGGTGTATTCTAACTTGTTTTGTTGAAGCCTCCACATGTAATCCATCAGTTTTCCCTTTTCTTGATGATACCTTGCATAGGTTAAATTGTGGTTCTGTACTACATTGCTCTGGTCCACCACTGTTCTTCACTCAGTATTCTCCACTGTTGCTGTGTTTTACCTCCCACGTGATTTCTAGTCATTCTGAAACATGTATGTTCAGCTCATCTCTTAGACTCAACCCCCAGACAGCTGGAAATCTTCACCACAATTGCTCATGCATACCTCACTTCAAAGCGTCCAAGGTAAATTTGACATTTTCCTCAAAACTTGTTCCTTTTCTCTATCCTTGACCTTTATGAACACTATCACTATGTAATAGACTGTGACCTGAGTCATTAGTATCTTCTAACTCTACCATCACATAAACCATTCAGTTCCAACCTTCTAGATATTATTCAAATTTTGCTCCTTTCTTTCAAAAAATCTTATCTTTTTGTTTCTGTGGCCTAGGTCTTCTCACCTTCTCACCTAGACCCCCTGTGATAGTATCATAAGTGAGGTTTCTGCCTCTTGATTGTCTCTCTTAGTCTATCTGTTGCTCAGTCCACCAAGGTGTTCTATCTAAAGTAGATATCAATGTGCCTCTTTTTAAATATCAATAGCTCTCTGCTCATAGGTTGATAAGGACACAACATTGTTTGCATTTTCTGTCCTGCAGCAGATGCAGTTCTGTGTGCTGTTCCCAATTTGTCAACTGGTACCTATTTATTCTTTGATAGGCTCCATCATCACTTGGAAGAAGTTGTCACAGACTGTAACTGTTTCTTCTGTATGCTCCCCAATTTTTTCTAGGAGACTTCAAATGAAATTATTGTATCATAAATTTGTCTAGCAGTTGGCTTACAATCAATGGAAAGGAAATCTTCCCTCTGGAAATCTAAACTAATGACGTGAAGCTTATTAGCTTTTGGGACAACAGTTCTACTTGTTGGATGAAAAAACTGAACCAGCTGTTGCACATTCATGGTTCACAAATTCTATTTGCTCCAGACAATGTTAATCCATACATTGTTTAAAAAATTATTTTTAAAGGCAATATGTAAAGATTAATACTTTCACATCAGAGTATGGATTTCTTCTCTCAAAAACCCTGAAATTCTAGCAACAACCTATCTACACTCCTGCATGACAACAACTAAGTTGGGTTGAACTGAAAATGATGCACCAAGAAGAGCCGCAGTGGCCCAGGGTACTGTATACCTTGCCCTCTATCTCCAGTGCTTCTCTTCATACTGGCTCTAAAAGATTTTGCAGTTTGCCAACCACTGCACAGGTGTTGACCCTGGTTTTAGAGACAGTACCTGTCTGAATTGCATAAGAACTTCTAAGTTTTGGAGCTTCAGAGACAAAAATTGATAAAACCAAAGAACCATAGGAAATATGATCAAATAATTTAACCTAATGAGAAAATTATCATCGCTGAAAGCAGAAATATATTTCTAAGTGATGTGAGAGTAATACAGTGAAGCACAATTTTTTCTGTGAACCAAAACAAGTAAGAGTGTACTTAACAGCTATCCAAATGGTGCAAAGTCAGGGATAGATTTTCAAAGCGTTAAATGGGAATCTGTCCACCTGATCTCTATTAGTGTTAATAAAAACCACATAGCTCTGTACTTTGAAAACTTCTCCTAGGTGTTTCCTTATGAATATTTATGCAATCAGAAGTACAATGCATAGCTAAGTAAACCCATTGGATATTACTGAGTTATAGCAGAATTTCAAAGTTTTTGAATTCCAGCTCAAATATATTTACTTAGAAGCATGTTTTGTTTTGTTTTGTTTTGTTTTGTTTTGTTTTTAAGCAAAGGAGAATTAGTTAATTACCACATACTGGAAAGAAACTGAATTAAAAGTGAAAACAGTTGGGGTTAAGTATCTATCTGATGCCATCTTTTTGTCTCTAATTTTTCTGAGCCTTATTTTTCTCATCTGTAGAACAAATATGTTACCCAAGCTTCCTAATCTCAGGACTTTTGGTGGGCTTTCAGTGAAGCTGTGTGTGAGAAAGTGCTTCAAAAATAAAATAAGGCATTATATAAATTCTAGAATTTACCATTAAATCAAAAGATAGTTGTAATAAGTAGAATGCCATTTTCTGATTATTTCTTAATGCTTTTCTTCTTTGTACCTACATTTCTCCTAATTCTAGCTGGGTTAAAGTTTGTAATCCTCCTGCCTCAGCCTCTCAGAGTGTAGAATACCTGCAAATACCATAATGCTGGTTCAATTACTTATTTTTTAGAGTTAGAGTGTCCTGTCATATGGAGGCCTGAACTTACCCACTTATCACTTAACCTCTTGAATAGTTTCTAGCCATTCATTTTATTTAAATAATAAGTTTAAATGTACTTGCTTTTATGAGAAATTAAGTGGCAGCCATTAGTTTTATTACTCAGTTAATCAGTGTAAGTTATAAAATTTTTTGGAATATATATATATATATATATATATATATATATATATGACTATTTGCCATGGTTTATCATAACAGAATATAGCATCTGCATAAAAGTATCTTCTGCATGAGCACCCATTCTGAGAACTATTCACTATCATATCAAAACCACCAGGACATATTTCTTGATACTCAAACCTTGGATTCATAAAAAGGATGTGCCCTTGCCACTCCTAGCATGACTTTCATGAAGAAAGGATTTTAGCCTGCTTTTGCTTTCAGCCTTTCTCAGACAGAAGCTCTTCTTAAGGATAATACTGGGGAAAGTTTAATGCTGTTTTTTAAAAAAAAAACTTCGCCATTCATTTATTCACTTAACAAATGCTTAATTACCAAACATCTGACTATCCTGATGTCTTGAAAAGACAGAAGCAAAACAGTGTTTCCATGTGTATAAAGGCTGAGTAACTGTCAAGAAGAGAGGAGAGGGCTTCTGCACAGGGTGGTAAGTGAGAACGAAGAGAGACAATGAAAAACAGGAGTCCTGGGAAGGGATGCTCTGGTTCTCCTGGTCTCAGGTGGTCAGAGAGGGCATCCCTGGGTAGGTTCCTGCAGAGATGTGTCCTAAGGAATGAGAATGAACACCAGCAGAACTGGAGTAGAGCAATTCAACTTCACTCTGCATTTTACCATCTTTAGGGAAGAAATTCACATGGAGAGGCTGAGCTTTTGAAGTAAGCCTTCCTAAAAATGTATTAATGGGAAACATACACACCAATTTAGAATATATGAAAGGTGACAGTGTAAGCAACATGCAAATAACCAATTACTTTATCAGGTAATGTATTATCAAAGTTTTAAACTTGTCTTTCAGAGAGGCTCAGGAATTGGGCACTATTATAGATCTGAAATTACAATACAGAGACACTTAAAACTGGAGTGACCATTGCTGAGAAGTGATGCATTTTTAAAAATAATGTAAAAAAAAATGTTCTAGCAATATATATGAAGAACAGTTAGTATTTTTGTTCTTTAACTTTGAAATATTTTATATAAATATTTAGAAATAGTAATACAACTAAGACCTGTATCTACCTACATACTTTATAAAAGGTAGCATTTTATTACTGCATTTTTCAAATCTTCTTACTTTAAAAAAAAAGAAATATTAAATAAGCATTAAATGTTGGCATTTACTTTTACTCTTCTTCCTTCATTGCCATAGGGGACTAGTATTCTGGATTTGATGTTCATCACTCCCCCACATATCTTTGTACTGTGTATTACAAGTCTACATCAAGATTATTATATTTGTAAAATCTAAGTAGAAAGTAACTTATTAACTGTGTCATCCTTAAAATTGTTTTATTCCATGAGGTATATGTTTATATACAGATTATATGTGTTCACGGATACATATATACTTGAAGAAATAAAGCAAATGTTTTATTATGTTGATATATATAGCTCTAGTTCATTCATTTTGCTACCATAACACAGCAAATCTACAATCTTAAAATCAAACCTTCTGGTGGCACAAATTTAGGTACCTTCTCTGTTTCAAAAATGCTTTATGTTAAAAATATTTTATTTATTTAAAATAATATTACAGTGAATTTTTTTGCATATTGTTCTTTTTGCTAATGCATAAGGATTTCTCTAGGAAATAGATCTAGAAGTGAAATTGTTAGGTATTATTTTAGCAACCTTTCTTTACTATAATAGATACCTGTGACAAACACCTTATAAAGAGAAAGGGTTTACTGAGTCTCACAGTTTTGGAGATTTCAATTCATGATTAGTTGGCCCATTGCTTTGAGCTTGAGATGAGACAGCTCACTATAGATAGCATGCAGAGGAAAACTGTTCATCTTCTCACCAGCCAAGTTATGGGGGATGGAGGAATTCCACTGTCCCCTTCAAGAGCACATTGCAATGACCTGTGAACCTGTCGACTGGCCCCAGTAGCACCACTCTAGGGACTTAAGCCTTTAACTTGTGGAAATTTGAGTGACAATTATAATCCAAACAATACTAGGTATGTAGAATCTTTACTTTTAACAAAATTGGTATGTATTTTTGTGCTCTAACAGTAAGAGGTAAGGATTCTTATTCTAAATTCATCAGCATTCAAAATGGTTAGATTTTATAATTTTTGTTGGACTAAATGATTTGTCATTTCAACTTACGTTTTCTTAAATGAGGTCATATTTTAGAACTTCAAGAATGGAAAAGTGAAAAGTGTCTTAGAAGGCAGTGTAACTGAGGATATATTATGCTAATGTAGTTGTCCCTCACAGAGTTATCTAAATAACAGTACAACTTCTCCCTCAAATTGTAGTATTAAAATTTTTAAAATAACAATCTCCTATTCATGTCAGTTATGCTACATCCATTTAATTATGAAATTCTTTCAAAATGTAGGTCAATTGCAATTTTTACTGTTATTAGAGTAACAATAAAACTTTTTCCTTTATTATAGAATCTCTTTGAGACCTAGAGATTAATGTACATTCTGACAGTTTTTATGTCTCAGTACATAGATTAAAAAGGAAATTGCTGGATTCTGAAAATGTAAGAAATAAGCATGACTATATGTACATATATTTATACACAGACACACGCATATGACCTTCCTAATAAATGAGAAAATGTTATACCTTTAAAATGTAACATTGTTTATCTGTTTCCTATTATTGCATGTCTTTTAAGGAGATAAATGGCAAAAATAAAGAATTGAAAAGAAACCTTGTAGTATAAAATTTGGGGGTGCTGAAATATATTTGAAGTCAATTAATATAGTTTAAATTTCTACAACTTTACAATAAATTTAATATATTTGCTAGATGATGTTTTACCTCTGTTATACCTTTAGCCATTGACACAACAATTGGGACATGTGCTTTTAAAGTAGGAAACCTGAACATATTTTTATGTCATAAATTGATGTATATTTTAGCAACTTGTGTTACAAAGAAATTCAGTGTTCTACATAAGTTGTTACTGCTAAGTACTACTTCAATTCAGTATAACTTTAATTATGAAACAAAGCTTTTATCTATTTTCATCTGCTTTTGATTTCACTTTTAGTATAAAATCCTTTTATAAATGTTATATAATTCACCTGTGGTTCTACTAAATTGTGTAGTTTTACTCTAACAAATGAAGTATCAGGCAGTAGCCTTAATATATGCATCCTGCTCCTCTTATCTTGTGTATCATTACTAAAAATAAGGAGGGTGATGATGTTTAATGAAAACGCAGATTCATAATATGATTAGCCGGATGTAAAACAAATTTTAGAGTGCCCCAGACTTAAGACTTTACTCTGGATCTGTGCGTGTTGTGCATACAAAGTATTTTTATATTGGAAGAATCTAGAATGAACCCTTTTCACTAGAGTATCAGTATATCCCCAGTGCCAAACTGGAAAGAGACAATTGTAAGTGATGTGTGTGGGATGGGGACCCGAGTGTGTGGTAACTGGAGGAGGATTCTGGAGTATCTGTGCCTTCTTCTCAAGAACTAGAAACAGAGGCTCTTAAATGTTAGACACACTTCTTGTCTGAAGGATTGGTATGTACAACCTAGAATTCTGCCTTTACAGATAACACCATAAATATCCATGAAATGAAAGAACACTGACAAATTTACTGAGATCTGATTTAAAAACTAATTTTGATCCTTTTCCATCTTTCATGAAACCCAAATCATTCTGATCCAGTTGCTCCTAATTCATTGTGTGCTTATATGTTGTCCCAAGCGTCAACCTTCTCTTTCCTTTTCCTCCCAAATTTCCTCAAAATTTTCATATGCTAGTATAAAATAGCAAGAAAAAAACCCCTTTGTATTAGTGTAGACAGGACTTGATCATACTTGTAGACTGGAGCCAAAATAAGGAAGATAACATAGGAGACTGACTTCATCTGTGTACAATGACTCAATTATATTTGAAGAGATACCATGGTCTTAAATTGTTTTCATTTAATACAGTATCTAACTGAAGGTTTCAAGAATATTTCAAGGGACAAATGCAACCTGAGAAAAGGCATTTTGAGAAGTACATTTATGCAGTAGATCTATAAGCAGTTTAGGGACATTTTCAGAAAGGAAGCACAGACAATCCTAGTGACCGGTAGACAGCTAGATGGGATCTAGCCATGAAGAGCCTTGTGTATTGCTGTATAGAGCCTTGTGTGTTGCTGTATGGATTTGAAATTTCGCCTTCGACTAAGAAGTATTGTCAACTATTGAAAGATTAGAAGCCCTGCAGGAAAATGACCAGCATCACAGTATAGGAAACCCAGGCTGGCTACAGAATGCCCACTGTGAGGCCTGAAACCAACTGAAAAGCACATGACATGGGTGATGGAAGAGGAGCAAGACATATGAGGCCAAGCACAAGATAGGAAAGGGTGCGATCAGCTGGATCTGGCTTTGAATTTAAATGTGGAGGGGGAGGGGCCAAAGTAAACTTGCACATTTCCAGTTTGAGGTACTGGGGGTTGTACTCCTAAGTGAAATAGAGAAATGAAAAAGCAGATTAGGACAAGAATGAGTTCACTTTCACACAGACCACATTTGAAGTGTCAATGGGACTGTTGGCTGGTCACACTACTAAAGGAGAGTATAATTTGAAGTTGCTGAAGTAATGCTGAGTGGAACTCTGAATTATGAAGGGGCTTGAAATTCTGAGTACAGGAAGCCCTAGGTTGGGGGAAGGGAAGAAGAACTACAGACATCTCAGCCTGGAGAGACGGAGTTTGGCACTCAGAAGTCTATTAAAGCAGTGCTATTAGAGTTCATACACAACTTACTTGTGGAATCAAACCTAATTTTTTCACAACTATTATACCCTGCTTCTGAGCATACAGCCACAAAACCTAACAACAACACCAGTATACATGCCTATTGTAAGGATGCAATCTCCTCAAGGCCATAGGTAATCTTTTAGGGATTTAAATCTCTAAAACAGTTCTGGATTCTCGGGTCCACCTTTCTTTTCTCTTCTTCCTACATGAGTGATGGAAGCTCCCCCAGGCTCATGCATGTTTCATCCTGGACTTGGGGTCAGCAGAGCTGTTGCCCCCGGGGTACCTATTCACTGAGTGTTTACTTTGGCCCCAGGGAAGAAGTCCTCATTCTGTTGGGTCATTCTAAGCCTGTAGCTTTGCCTTGTCGTCCAGTCCAGCAGGATGCTGGTCCCTAACTCAAGTCCTTCATTCCTACCATAGACTTCAGAATCAAGGGATCCATTTTCAGACTCCTCATTCTTTTTTGCTTGTTTGTTTAATTTTAAAGGGAATAAAACAGCAGTTAAACTAACTGCCACAGTGATAAAACAGTAGGAAATCCACAATAGTTACTATGTTGTATATTGTTGTCTAAATAGTTGCTCGGCATTAGGCTTGCAAAGTCAATCAAACAATGCAGTTCCTCCGAATTAGCTGGTTGTTCACTGAGGATGGGAAGGGGATCTCCTCTTTCTAGCCTGTGTCAGCTGGCCCACAGGTAGGGGATTACCTTCCTTCCCAGTGCTCCCTGATCTGCACCCTGGCTTGCTCACAGGCTTCCTTCCTTATTCTCCATGATCTGCTCTTAGGCCAACTCACTTCACAGATAGGGTCTTAGTTTAGTCTCCTCGTTCTTGCAGGAGGCCCCAGTTAGTGCATCAGGCTTCTCTGTACTTCTTTTTACCTTCAGTGGAGACCCAGGAATTCATGGCTACCTGCTGTCCACCATAGTAGTGCTTCATGCCTGAGGAACATGTTTATGTATAGAAAGCAATTCCTATATTTACTTGTGTTTTGATAAATACTTGTTAATTCCAAACCTTACAAATCAATTTACACCCACTCTCATCCAGCAGTGCTGTTCAGTAACTGCCTTTCTTCCCAGTGGCCTCATTCAGCCCAGGCATGTCCAGTGCAGGTGCAGCAGCCAGGCCTGGGAGCGGGCTGCTGGACGAGGAGCCCCGGGAGTAGGCAGTGAGAAAGGGAACTGTGGGATCCTTCATGATGCGACACTGAGGACACTTTTCTCTCCTCAGTGTAGCTGATAAGACATCTGGTTGGTGCACAGATGGCAGACAGTAGCAAAACCTTTCTCCAAGACCTCAGCAGGGGAATCAATGGCTCCATCTGGGGCATTTGTACCATCTCAAAGCTAGATGCTCAGATCTAGCAAAAGAGAGAGGAGCAATATCAAAGAAGGACTAGTAGTGCTGGGCTCATAGGAAAACCCAGAATATAGAGCAGAAGCAAGAGAGCGAGTCATGTACTGTTAATCCGAATTTCTAGGGCTGTGCTTGGAACAATAGAGTATTCTGATTAAGTCTACTTTTGTTTGAGCGAGTATTTATTCCTGTGCTTCAGTCAGTAACAGCCCAGATTATTGGTGACCCTCCCTACATGGAGATACTTGGTTGTGGCTGGAATTCTTCCTTTAGTTCGAGTTTCAGTGTTCTTTGGGTGCTCCCCCAGTTTGTGCTTAGCAAAGCTGTGAATGCCATTTGGTTTCAAGATGGAGCTGACCTGGCATTTGAGGTGTTGGGGAGAAAACCTCAACTATTCCCCAGTGTCAGCAAAATAATTGCTGACACACTATTCAGCCTCTAGCTGCAGGCTCTTTTCCATATCCAGGGGATGTTTGAGTCTCTTTCCCATCCACCTGGTTGGTCAGCTGGTCAGTCTGCTGCGTATGTCCCTTCTGTACTCACTGTACTGCTTTGGGTATTGTTGGTTCAATAAAGGAATTGAAATGCATCAGTGGTTGTCAAACAGAGAAGGGAACTGGCCCTACTTCTTTGGATTTGGTCTGCCCTTGTCTTTCCTCACAGCAGTGTAGCTCTCCTGTATTATCAGTGGGTGCCTCTTCTTTATCCTTTCTCCTTTGTTCATCATCAGCGCCAATGAAGCCAAGACTCCTGGAAAAGTCTACCTTTCCGGTTGCGCCCCTTCTCCTTGGTGATTTTCTTAAGCAACAGGCTCTTCCATAAGAGTCTACCTGTTGCGCAGCTTCACTTCTGCAGAGAAGCTCCCTCCCGCATCCATCTCCTGCTAAACTGATGGCTGCTGCAGGCCACCGAATAGCCTGAGGCGATGGATGGGATCAGAGGGCAGCTGTGGCAGCTCTTTTCTCTGTTCTCCTTCCCTAGTCAGGAAAAGTGTCTGCTAAGGGTCCTCTGTGTGTCCCCTTCTGTTTGTGGAGTTTTTGTCTCTGGTACCCATAAGGCAGAATCTTCCTGACATCAATGTGTGCGTTTTTATTGCCATCGTGAGTCTGAATGTGTCACAGATATTTTCAGTATTTTCCAGCCTCTGTGCCTGGACTGATTTGAATACTTCGTTTTTTCCCTTGTGCCTTGTACCCTCCTATCAGTCCTTCCTGCCTTCCCCTTAGATGAATGAATTTTTTAAATTTTAGCTGTTACATTTTGTGGACTTGTTATTTTTGATTTTCTGAGAAGCACATACATTGGAAGTGGGAGGTAAAGCAGTACAGGGCCTCAGCTGCTCCCGGTCACTCCCCGCATAGCCATCACTGTCTGGCTTCCTGTAACTCAGGTTATGTTTTGGTCTCTCGATTTACTGCAAAAAAGAAAAAGGAAAAAAGGGCTTGAAGACATGGAAAGATCTCACAGCCAGATCAGCTAGGTTTTTGAGGTAATTTTCTTTCTTCCCCTTGAAGGGATAAAAACTTCTCTTTCACTGGTCCATTTGAAGCTCGCCAGCTGTGGGGAGGTATCCACAAGTGCCACAACAGAGAATGCTCAGAGAACCTGAACTTTCAGCTCTGAAAGGTGGAAATTTACTGTTGGCCACTGCCATGTCTCGCTGGTATTTTAAGGGAACACTGGGTGCTGCAAATAGGAACTGAAGGGATATACTGATTAAACTCAATAAACCGGAAAAAAATCAACTTACAGAATTTACCTTATGTATACAGCTGGTTATTTTCACAAAATAAGAATAACTACTTTCATTTATTTATTTAACTCATGAGTTTGATTTATTCTCCTTTAAACTTTTAAACATTAGCTCTACTTAACCAATACTGTAGATGATTCAAATTATGATCATAGATATATGACTTAAAAATGCAATAAAGATTTCTAATAGACAAAAAGTTAACAGAAAATACATGGAGAAACCTAATGATCATAAAATATAGTATCTTACCTGCCCTTAATCCTTAAATTATTCAAAATAAAAACTTTTTTTCTTCATTCATTTATTTACATTTTACATTTCATCGTGAAATGTAACTCCTACATCTTCTTCATTTTAAAAATTTATTTCTGTAGATTTCTGGGACTATGGCAATCTTATCACATATGAAGGGAATATCATCTAATATCATCTAATATTGACATGTGAGACCTGGTTCCACACTCTAAAGAGCTTCAAATTAGAAACTATGATTTTGGTTTGGTCATTCTTATAGACACCCATTTTTAAGTTTACCCAGGCTTAATGAGTTGAATACATTTTTATTTATAGCAACCAATCTTCTAAAAAAAATCTTCCTTTTTCTTCTTTTTTTAAATGCAATGGATCCAATTCATAGGTACATGCCAGGAAAGATGCTTATCCCTGAAATATATCCCGTCTCCTTTCTGGTCTTAAAGAAGCTTCCCTTGCACCATAGCTTCTATCTCCCACTCTGGCCGTAAAGCCTAATCTTTTAATAGAATTTTACTAATACATGTTTGCAGTATATAATGTTTGCATATATCATGGGAAGTTTATACATGTATGTAACACATCTTAACTCTTTTTAATCTGCTCTTCCCCTCCTGTCCCTTCCTATTGCCCCCAACTGTTATTCCCCTCCATGTATAAAAGCTCTATTTCCATATTTTTCTTCAATTTTTAATCACTTTTCCTTCCATCACTTTCCCCTCCCTCCATCTCTTCTTCTCCTTAGCATTTGAAAGACTTTAGTCACAGAAAAACTAAGCAGGAGGGGAGGGACTATAGTTGTATTAAAAATGAATCAAGAGAGTATTTCAAATTTTTGGAAATTAGTAGAGGTGGTTCTTTGGTTATCCCAGCTTATATGTAGTAATTGAGGCCTAATGTCCCACAGGAAAAAAACATGCTGTGGGGAGTCTGGCATGTAAAAGGAAGTAGAGTCAATAGAAAAAGTGTAAACTTCAAAAGAGACCAAGGGGGGAAAAGCAGAAAATTGGGTCAAAGATACAAATGTAAGTTTTGTGACAGGACCTGCTAAGGAGGACTTTTCAAGAGAAAACAAATAGTAATGGTAGGTGCTATAATTAAGACTAAACCAAGATGCTATAATTCTGACACAAAAGAACAAATGCTATATGATTCCATTTATATGAGGTACTTCTACTAGTCAAATTGATAGAGACAGAAAATAGAATTGTGGTTGCTAAGGGTTGTTGGCAGGGAAAAATAACAAGCTAATGGTTAGTAGTTACAGAGTTTCAGTTTGAGAAAATAAAAAATGCTCTAGAGATACATGGTGATGATGATTGCAGAACAATGTGAATGTATTTACCACAACACTGAACTGTATACTTAAAGAGAGCTAAAATAGCAAGTAAAATACTAGACATGTGCTATGAATATTTTAATGGTAAAAGCACTACATGTATGGTGACTAAGATAAATGCAGAAATGTGTAGTAGTTTTGATGTATGCATGTGTTTGGTAACTTTTAGAACAACTCAGTGGAATAATGATTATTCTTATCATGGCTTGAAGTGTTACAATTCCACCATTCATGGAAGGCACACCATTCTGTGTGTTCATAATTCTGTAGAATAGCTGAACTCAGACAAGTGGACCTTCTTTTGGGACCACTTGGATTGTCTTCTAGTTTCTATTAAAAGGTAGATGAAACTGGAATGTCTCATGAGACTTCCCTCTCATGGGGTGTCAGGATGGCCAAGTGGTCTAAGGCACCAGACTCAAGACTTCCCTCTCATATACCTGTCTTTGGTGGGCTGACTGGCGGGCTAAGTGTATTGGTTAATCTTTATTGTCAACTTGGTTGGTTAAGAGATCCTAGGAAATTAGTAAGATGTATTTGTTGGATCATAAGACATGACCTTGGGGATTATTTCTGATTCCTGGCCCTTTCTTCTCTGACATTTTCCCTGCCTCTCTGCCTCTCAACCACTATGAGATATACAGCTCCTCTCTGACAAGCCCTTTTGCCATGTTTCTGCTTGAAAGCCAATCAACCACAGACTAAAACCTCTGAAACTGTAAGCCAACTAAACCATTTCATCTTTTAAGTTGTTTTTCACAGGTATTTGTTTACAGCATTGGAAAACTGATCAATACACAGTCTTTTCTTTCACTACTTGGCTAGCCAATGATTTTTTTGTTGTGACTGGATCCACAGTAAACATTCCCTGAGAATGAGATCTAATATGAAAGCACCAAATCTTGAATTATATCATCATTGCTAATGGGTCATTCACTAAACCTTGAACTTGGAGAGGCATGGTTCACTGGGGGCTTTCACAGTCATAGACTACCATGATAAGACAAAAGGATAGTGATGGATAAAAGGCTGATAAAGTAGAAAAGAAGAAAAAGACAATTATATTAGGCTGATGAGTACGAGAAATAAAAAACACATACAAAGACAAGAGATGAGAAGGAGGAGGCTAGTGAAGAATATGGGCAAAAGAAGGGATGCATTGAATAGTTCGATGATAATCTTGAAAATGCTTTTAGTTAATTGTCATTTATTTAAAACTGAGGCTCTGTGTTTATTTCATGCTGTCGTATGAGAAAGAAAACAGAAAGTAGAAATAAATGGAGATGAAAGTAAAATCAGTGGTGTTTACAGTTTATGCAGAGAGACTAAAATCATTCTTAATTTCTTTCTTTGCCTCAAACCCACATCCAATCTACAATTCCTACTGACTTTCATTCCAAAATATACCCTATGCCTGATTGCATATCATCAATTCCCCAAATAAAACTCTAGTCTAGATTACCACTTCTCACCTGAACCATTGCACAGGCCCTAATTTGACCTCTTCCTTCTTTTATGCTCTCATAATTTATCCTTTATACCGCACCAGAATGGCCTCTTGCACATAAATCAGTTTATGTCACTTTTATGCTCAGAAACTAAATAAAAGCAGGCAAACAAAAATTACCTCTGACACCATTCCATTTTTATTCCATCAAGAACAAGATCCCAGCATTACCGGACCTACAGTGCTCCACACACCACACCCCGCCTTCACCCTGTTCCTTCCTCTTGTTCATTGCTGTCCACATTTCTTTTTTTCCTTCCCTCCTACTTCCCAAAACTGTTCCCTCGGAACTTGCTGTTCTTTTGATACAGACTACTTCCTGCATCCTCTTCTGTATTACAAGTACTTCACTTTTTCATCATTTAAGTCTCCACTGGGTGATAGTCCCCAGAAGCCTTCTCCAACAAAAATATCAGCTGCTATCTCCTTTTCTTGTTATGTGAATTTATTTTTTTAACTATTCATCAATAGCTAATATACAAATACATATAGAAACAGAAAATCTATATTTCTATTTTAATGTTAACTAAAAATTTCAAAAGTCAAATAACTGCACAAATCATTATAGGAAGGTGATCTTTTACCTCCCTTTCATCTTCCTTTCCATTTCCTACAGAAACTACTTTCTAGGTTTTCAGACAAACATTCTAATGGCATTATTGGTTGATAATTCCATTTGGGATGTTATATGCTAACTTGTCATTATGGAAAATCAAGATGTATCTCTGTTTCATCTTATTCCACCCAGTACACGTGCATTCCAACACTGCCTGCCCTTCCAGGATGTGTGCCCCCTGACCTTTGGTTTAATCAACTTTCGGTATTTGCACTACTCTACCTATGGAGAGGCTTTTATGAGAGTGTGTAGTCTTTTATTCCTTTTTTTCAAAAAATACATGTATATAAAGTACACACATATGTAGAAATATGTATAGTGAAATGATTCACCTGCTTCTTCCTCATTTCCTTTCCCTTGATTATCCTAGTAAACACCATTCTGCTCTCTGTTTCCATGTATTCAACTTTTACAAAAAGATTCTACCTATTAATAAGGTCAGGCTGTGTATTTTTCTTTCTGAATGAGGCTTATCTCATTTAATATGATTCCTTCCTCTTCCATCAATGTCAGTGGTGGTGGACCTGCGCCACACATGCCACAGCCAGCTGTTTGTCATCATTGCAAGTTTTGAAAGGTTTGCCATCTCTGATCTATGTTATCACAAATGGCAGGATCTCTATATTTAAGGCTTAAATATATTCTAATAATTTTATCTTATAAATCTCCTTTTATGGACAGGATACCAAAAGATGGGCAGCAAAAGCGAAGTGAAACTAATAGCTTCTGCACAGCAAGGGGGCAATTAACAAAATGAAAGGCAGCTTGTGTATGACTTGCATCTGTGTCTCTCCCAAAGCCTCATGTGCTCGTGGGGGGGCTTTCTGGAGCTGGCTGGATTTAAGGTATGTGATATAGGGGTTAAGTGTGTATGGTGCTAAATAAATCCACTATAGGAATTAGCATAATTCTGGGTGTGGATAATGGAAACCTTACCCTGGATCTGGATGGCACCAATCAATAGGCTTATAGCCTGGATAGAATATAAAGAAAGAGAAAGAGAGAAGGCTGCTACTGCTTGCTGCCTGCTGCCTCTTACAAGCCATGCCATGAACTGTTTTACCTCTGAGATACCCCTATGCAGTGTCACTCTAATTTGAGAGAGATGATTATGAACTAAAACCTTTACAAAGGTTTTAGTGAACTAAAAGAAACCCTTCCTCCTGTATTTGTGAATGTTGGGTATTTTGTCCCAGCAATGAGAAAAATAATTAAGACAGTTTGAATATGAGGCCTTACATTCAGGTCTTTGATCCACTTTGAAAGTTGTTTATACATGGTATAAGCATCCAGTTTCATTCTTTTGCATGTGAATATCCAATTTTGCCATCACCATTTACTGAAAAGGCTATTACTTCTTCAATGTGTCTTCTTAGTGCTCTTGTAAAAAATTAGTTGATCATGAATGTGTGGTTTGCATGACTTATTCTGTTCCATCAGCCTGTGTGTTTGTTTCTATACTAAAGCAGTACTGATTTGATTATTACTTCTTTATAATATTATCTGAAATCAGGCAGTGTGTAGACTCCACCATTGTTTTCCTTTCTTGAGATTGTTTTGCCTATCTACCATCTTTTGTCACTCTGCATAATTTTTATAATTGTTTTTTCTATGGAATTTTGATAGGGATCACATTGAATTTGTAGATAGCTTGGGTAATGTAGACATTGTAACCATATTAACTTTTTCAATTCACAAACATCTTTTTATTTACTTGTATCTTTTTCAATTGCTTTAATAGCCATTTTATAGTTTTCAGAGATAAATATTTCACTTATTTAAATTTCTTCCTAAGTAGGTCATTCTTTTTGATGCTACTACAAATAGGATTTTCTTGATTTCTTTTCTAAGATGAACCATTATTGGTACAAAAAATGCAGTTGATTTTTCTTTGTTAATTTTATATCCTACTTTACTGAATTCATTCAGTAGTTGTAGTTATTTTGTCAACTCATTAGTATTTTCTGCATATAGAATCTTATTTGCAAGCAGGAATAATGTTACTTCTGCCTTTCTAATTTGGATGGCTTTTGTCTCATTCCTGTCTGACTATTCTTGTTGGTATTTCCAGCACTATGTTGGATAGAAAGGAGGAAAGGTTAACTGTAGGTCTTCCAAAAATTACCTTTGTTGTGCAGAGGCAATTTCTTTCTATCCCTGTTTTGTTGAGTTTTAAAGAATGTTAAACTGTGTCATATGCGCTCCCTGTGTTTATTGAGATGATTGTGTAGTTTTTAATCTTTCATTCTGCTAATGTGGTGTATCACAATGACAGATTTGGAATGTTAGACCAACCTTACATCACAGGGTAAATCCATTTGGTCATGGTCTGTGATCTTTCTGCTGTGTTGTTGAATTTAGTTTACTTATTCCTTCTAATAAATCATTTTCATGATCTTTCCTGCTTAACTCTCTTTCCCATATATTCAGAAGTGTCAGTTATTCTATTCGTTCACTCATCTTAGTGAAAACTTTCCTAGAGTAAATTAATTTCCAACTTGGACTGTTATACTTGGTGTATAGCCATCATTTTAGATTTTTTCTTTACTATCAGCACCAAGGATTATATTCATCTTTTCCCCATTTTGATGATCTGTCTTATAAAGGTTTACTCCCTACTTTTGAAGAAACATATCTATTAGCTTCGTGGGAACAGATGGTTGGAAAATGAAATGTTTGAAAATTCACATGTCTGAAAAATCCTTATTTTTAACTTTTATACTCATTTTTATACATTTGATAGGCTTTAAAACTTTAGGTTAAGAATTATTTTCTTTAAGGAATTTAAGGTCATTGCTCTTTAACCTTTCAGAAATCCATCTTTCAGTTAAGAAATCTGAAGTCATTGCTCTTGTTTTTGCATAATCAGTTTTTTTCTCTTTCAAAAATTGTAGAATCTATCCTGTATTGCCAGTGTTCTGAAATTTCTCAACAGTAGCCATTGCAGTGGGTCTACTTTTATGTAGTTTTGGGGGATACTCAGTGAGTCCTTTCAACCTAAAAATCTATGTCCTAGAAAACATTTAGAATCATTTGTCTAAATTTTTCCCTTTGTTTTCCGTGCTTTCTTTCTAAAGCTCCAGTTACTTGAATGTTGGGCCACCAACACTTTTTATAAGAAAAAGTATACAGATATTAGAATAACAGAGTGCTTAAGAAAGAATATGATATCTAAATTGCTAAAATACAGTGTTATGATGTCTATAGCTCATTTCTTAACTACACTTCTCTCCTATTTTTTAAAATTTAATCTCTTCTTGTTCTGTTTTTTTGGGAGACTGTCTCAATTTTATTTTTCAAATCTCACTGAATCTCTCATTTCTGTATCTTACATTTTATTTTCAGGTACTTTTTTTTTGTTTGTTTTGGATGTTCGATTACCATGTTGTTGCCTCATATTTAGGAGCAGGAATCTTTAAAACTGATTGATAGATAACGATTTGTAACTAAGGTTTCTACTTTGTATGAACAGGTTGAGTCCTTCTTGTTGGAGACATATAGGTATATCTTGGATCTTTCCTTCCGGACTGTCAGAATTCTTCATGAAGATGATTTTAAACTCTGCCTTAGATCTAGCTGACTGTGTTCTAGGAAGCCTCATGGGTAAATGATTATGGTAGAGGGAATGAAAGCAGCTGTCCCAGTATTTGGTATGTGAATGGTTTTTAACCTGCCTGTTGCCAGTTGGTGCCCCTTAACACAGTCCAAGGCCTTTCCTTCAGCCTACAGTGTGCTAAGAGGCATCTAACTGCTTCTTATGCTGACTGGTACTCAGCCTCTTTCGTAAACCACACTCTGACTTTCACTGATGGAAGTACCTGCTAGCACTATTTCTAGAGATGTAGTAGGGGCTGGGTGATGGTGGCAATCCACCAGCTTACTTCTCTGTTTTTCTTACTCCCAGCTCTAGATCCAGCTTTCTTGGATCTGAAAAGTCAGTTCTAATGGTCTACCTGTTTTTGTGTTTTTACTTTTAAATTTTGTAACTATTTTTTTCTTTATTGCTTGCCTTCTTTGTCTTTAACTAGGTATGCTTTTTTAAAAAAAAATCTCTTTGCAGTTGCTTTAGTTTCTAGAGAAAGCAAAAGAAATACTTCTATTCAGACAGCCACCTTTTTCCTCTTTTGTGTGCACATGATCAAATAATTTCCTTAGTGGCAGGAATTCTGTCTGCCTTGTTTACTACTCCATCTGTTTCCCCAGTACCTAGACTATACTAGATGTATGATAAATATTTATGGAGTGACTGATTACTGGATAATGGACCAACTGTTGTAGTAGCTGAGATTCTAAAATCTAAGTTTTAAATTTTATCTAATAGCTTCAAAATTTAAAAATGACAGCTTCACAGAAATTTCTGAAAGGCAGGAAATATAAAATTTCCTTAAAGATACTTTCATTCTATTGCACAATCTTTTTAAAATTTGTCAGCTAAGTTTTTATAAGAAAAATATAAAGATATTAGGATAACAGAGCTAGAGAGCTTAAGAAAGAATATATCGGGGCTGGGGATTTAGCTCAGCGGCATAAGCGCCTGCCTTGCAAGTGGGCAGTTAGGAGTTCAATCCCCAGTACCGATAAAGAGGAAAAAGACCAAAAAAAAAAAAAAAAAAAGATATATATATATTGCTAAAATACAGTGTATGATGTCTTTTTTTAAAAAATTGAACCTTAGCTTTTTATTACATCTTACTCTAACATATACCATAATGTACAATGATTTCAGGGCTCTTTTATTTCCTAATTTTCATGGAGCTTAATTATTCCTTATTTTTAGTATGACAAACTCTTAGCACAATTTTAAGGATTCAGTTTTGTTCCTTAAAGTATTTAAATTATGTGTTTAATAAATTATGAGTACCTCAGCCAGTTCAGCTTTAGAGTTTCCAGTGGAGGAAAATAGAACAATGTGGGAAAATAAAGGAAAAAATGAAAACAAGCGCTGTTTTTCTTTCAAACACTAGGATTGTGTTCCAATTCATAGCTTTGTATGCATGTGTTAATTAATTAAAATAGCATTTATGGAACACCTAAAGTGTATATCAAGCTATGATAAACCCCAAGATCCACCATGCGCTGGGCATTCATTTGCCAATTATTTAGTTAAAATATTTTGAAATTCAGTGTTTTCTTGCTAGTTTACCATCTGTATAAGCCTTACCATACAAGTAAACGTTTTCATTCCCATGCCACTTTGGTGAATGAATCTAACTTTGCATCCATTGAGAAGATAAGTAATTGATAATAAAGAGAACAAAGAAAAAAATGAGATAGAAAGTACAAGTTGTGTTGTGCTGCTTCAGAAAGATGTTAATATGTGATACCTCATTGAAATTATGTTTATTCTTTTTCATGTATTGGTAACTTGTAGGCCAGTATTAGATATGAGTCAGAGAAATTCTAAATAATGTTGATGTGTAGTTCTTCTCTTTAATAGTCTTGACTAATTATTCATGATTGACTTACTTGTAGGGAGCTAGACTCTTCATATTTGTTTTTGCTTTTGGATTTATTAGTGTAATTCCTCCTAAACAAGATGGGGCTACCAGAAATGGTAGTCAATCAAAAAGGTGTAAAATTTGCACATTTACCAATACTATCATTTCTGTTAGGATTTCTAAGTCAAACACATTCATTCTTGAAAATGCCTAGGGTCTTTTGACCAGTTTTCTGATTCTTGTCATGAATAACTTCTTTTTCGCCCTGTTTTGTCACTGTCCTATCCCTCCTTTGCCTCTTCCTCAGCCCTCTCCATCCACTGGCTGTTGGGGGAGATTCGTCCTCACAGGAAGGACAGGAAGGAAAGTGAACAGCCATCCCAGGAGACCCGAGCTAATGGGGCCTTTGCAGATCTTTCAGCAGGGCTTGTCAATGAGAAGCAGGCAAGAGAGGGCTCCTCCACCAGTACTCTGACCTCTTGGTAAACTATTTGTTTCCCCTTGTATTGATTTAAAAAAAAAAAGAATAAAAGAAAAAACAAGCCACTAACCCATAACTCCCTATCCACTCCCTATCAGGGCATTGTTTTTAAGCAGCTTAGACATTTTTATTGTAGGAACTCAGAAAAATCCAGATCTCTGAGTTTATGCTCCTCCACAATTCAGATAAATCAGATCATTGATGTTGTTAAAACAGAATCTCTGAGACAGGAGATGTTTCTAGACTTAGATTTTTCTTTAAGAACTTGACCAAAGTATAGAGCATCACTATACTACCTTGAATATAAAACTGCCTAAAATAAGCATTCCTATTAATTATGAGTATCCAAATACTGAAAAGTGTATAATCTTATTTACGTTTAGTACTGGTTTTTTTTAAGTATTTGAACAGATTGAAGGTCTTGTTTTTCTAAGTACATAATTTCAAATCTACTTGGTTTCTTTGTGCCGCAGCATACTAAAATACCAGGGCCTCCAGGCAACTTGATCGCCTGCATGTATGAATCTAGCAAAACTTTACAGTAGAGAGAAACCTCCAGGTTGTACACCTATTGACGTTGCTTAATAAAAACATCTCGGATAATGGTGCTTTTGGTTGTGTTTCCAATAGCAATGTGATTGCAGTGTGCTGTATTAAATTACAAGGCCTTTGAATTGTGACCTTCTGTCTAAAACAACTTTAGAGGTTACCTTTTTTCCCCGATTTGGGAAACTAGAATGGGGAAAAGTTAATGCTGCCTGAAGGAAGAAAAAAATTTTATAAGTTATTAGGCTTTGGGATTTTTGCCCCCTTCTTAGAAATTTCTTTGTAACAGTAATAGAGTTTCTTGATTCTGAAGATCAAGTTATCTATATAATAATTGGTTGTAAACTCAAAAACTTAGAATGTCCTTTAGTATAAAGAAAAGATTAGGAATGTTGTTACTTATTACTTTAGGAAGATAATTCACCTTGTTTGATAAATTATGAGAAAAATGTATCTTAATTTGATAATTTCAAGTTTAAAAGTTTTTATCTTACTTCCTATTGACCACTTAATGCAATTATATTTTTGCACCTATAAACTATCTTACAATATATATATGAATAAGCAGATATTATATAGTGAATATGTCTTCCTATTTGATGTATTTTAGTTTGATATGTACATTATTAGATAACTATACAAATATCTATTTATATAATATGATAAATATATAATTAGATAATTTTATATATCTGTATATTTTGATAAATGTCAGTATACAGCCTTTCAATATATCATATATCTTTCTGGACTATTAACTTTATTGAACTTCACTTTGCTCCAAAATGATGATAAGAGCAGAAGTCATTAATGTACCATTGCTCCATCTACTGTTTTAAGGTGACCTTGATGGCTAAAAACTGAGGCACATTCAAGAACAAACGGTCAGGGGAAAAAATGCATATTTTTAAAAAACAACATTCATAGAAATGTGCAATGCCCAGCACAGTACATGCACATAGTAAGCACTTAATAAATGCTAATTCCTTTATAGCTATTCATTGTTTATGAAGAATTTAAAAACTGAACTCAGCTGTCATGATTTCTGGAAAACACACGTCTTATAGGAGGTGCTGACAGGGTTGGTTTTGCTCATAGTTTAAAGAGAGAAACACGTTAAAGAGGAGACAAACCTAGGTTTTCTAGGTGGCTTTATGTGAACTAAAAATCAATTTTACAGTGTGAGATGGTAAGGAGTTTATTGCTGAGATTAAACACATACTTCCAAGACCAATTATTTACATATTTTATATACAGAAGAAAAACTATTTTGCAAAATCAGTTGATTTAAAAATAGAAAACTTTTTGTGTAATATTTTTCTTAAAGCACCTATATCATGTCATACCCTTTTCTGGAGTCTGCTGCTGCCTTTGCCATCATTATTAGTTTCAAGAATTGCTGTTCTAAATTTCTATTAAGAATAATAATTTTTTAAAAAAACATCCTTTAGGCAGTCATTACTACGTAGGTTAACAAGTTTTCCAACCTACATAAATAAATGACTTTTGATTTGTACGTAATAACAAATGTGCTTATATTAGGAAGTCGGGAAATAGGCTTCATTTTCATATTGTGTTGGTATAAAGACTGTAATATTTATGAAAATAATTTTCCATGGTAGAATTAATAGTAATTGCCTCCTTAAATTTACTGTTAAAACTATTCATGTTGGAGTTTGAATGGAAAGCATTTAGCAAAATAGCGGTAGACATTTAGGTTGGCGGATTTTGTATCATTCTTAAAATAAATAGAGGATGTTTTACTTGGTTGCATTTCAACAGAAGGGTACCAGGAGCAGGACCTTCATTGTAGGTCTTGTGATGGTAGGGAAAGCATAGGTCATGGAAGTGGCCACTCCAAATGCCAGCAAGCATATCCCAGGCATCTGGGCACACTTCCAAAGGTTCCACAAAGAATGCTGTGCCATCGACCACAAGAAAATGAGATAATCAAGAAGCCAAAGGACAGTATTCTGGAATACTCTACTTTGAACAGTTTTCAGTGTAAAATAATACATATATCCCGATATTGATTTTACTAGTGTGAGAGAAATACTGAGTAGAATTTTGCATTTGGAGACAATGCATTGATCTTTGCTACTTCTTTTTTCCATCTTACTCTACCATTCTTTTTGAGAATTAATCATTGTATAGGAATTATCTGTGCAGTAAATAACTGTTGGACCAAGTCATAGGATGCATGCTTACTCCGGAAAATATTTTAAAATAAACATGAATAAAGGAAAATACATCTTTTACTGAAATCCACAGTCATCCAAGAAGTTTATTGTTGCTCCTGGAATAGAAAAAGGGACATTGTGTTTTGTGCCTTGTTTTTTCAGTATTTAGTCATTATGTTTAATTTGATTAATCAATTGTTTACATGTAGTTTTAGAAAAGTTCCAAGTTACCACTTGAATTGCTCTAATGAGTCCCTTATATCTGCCCTTGTCTTTTTTATTTAATTAAGGACATTTGTTTATTTTTGTGATCATGCCCTTATTTAAACTTCTCTGCTAATCCAAAAGCACTGAAAACTTCTATCAAAGTTATAGGCTTCTTGTATATATCTGGGCACATATCCAAACAACAGCTGACTCTGCCAGATAAACATGCTTAGAGATACAGTATATGAAAGATCTTTGAATCTCATTGAGAGTATTTGAACATTTCATTACAGTTGAATATTTCAAGTTCCTTTTGCAGATAAAATTATATGTGTATTTTTGTTTTATTGGGGAAAACATTTTGGGAAAAATTTTAAACTCTTATTCATGCTTTTATGTGTTGTCATTTTTGCAGCAAATATTGGAAAGTAATATTTTTTGCTATTGCCTATCCTTAGTAATAGTAAATGTTTACCAAATTTTTCTAAAACCTTTTGTAATCCATATAACTTCATTTAGGAGATATTTTGATCCTTAAGAGTATATAATTAACTTATATAATTATATTGGTGAAAATTTTAAAATAGAAAGTTAACAGTACATTACAGACTGAATCTTAATAACTTCTTAAATTTTGATTACTTAATCATAGAATAATAGAATAACTTTCTTTTTGTCTGAGTTGTTCATCATAGCAATTATTATTTGTTTGTATTTAGAAATAATTACTAAACAAAATTTATAGATAAATATATGACTTTTTAATCCATCTAGTTTTTCTAGGAAAAGTAAACTATATAAAAAGTGGTAAATATGCACATGGATATACTTTAGTCAGTTACTAAGCTTTGTCAAATACTTAAGAAGCATGAACTGCACCATGCCAATTAGTGGTCACATTAAATTCATCATGCTTTTCATAATTTTCTTCATAATCACACACATCATTTCTTCAATGGCATTTTGTTTGCTTATATAAATAAAAATTTAATTTCAATATAAAAGCACATGTAAAATAAATTTTGCAGTGACACTGACAAGTAATTTGTATGTAAACATGACATACCTCACCCAATATTTTTGCTGTCTTGACTTCACATAGTTTGTATATTCTGAATTTGGCAATATAATCTTTCATGAATTATAAAAATAGTATTTAATCTGGTATGTCTAAAATAATTTTAACACTATGAGATGCATGAGTAAGACAGCCATATGTAGTTTCAAATAAGTTATATTTCTTTACCAACAGCGAATTTTATATTTTATGGCACTTAGTAATAAATATGATTATAAAAGCAATTATTGTGTGTTTGATATCATAGATGGAATTAAGGTAACATTCTTTTTATCTGACAACACTAGAAACTTCCTTTACAGACTATATTTGGTTTTTTGCACATATACTTTAGTATATTGAACGACGATACGTCTGGCCTGAGTGTGCTGTAGGCGGAAACATAATTCTATTTCTGCTGCATATATGAACAGATCCAATAACAATCAACTGTTCAGTGACCTGGCTTCCCAAATATGGTAGATGCCTAGCCCATGATTCCTTGCTGGTACTATACAAAATGAAATCCTAGGTGAGCCTGCAGCTTAAGATGTCCCTTAGGTTTGACAAGGAGTTCTTTTCTGAGGACTTTAGACTGGCATCTTTTTCAGTGGGGGGGAGAAGGGGTAAAGCCTGCCTTGCATTCTGGTCATTCGAAGTGTTTGGTTTGTATAGAAATGGCTATTTAATTTACAAATTAGCAATTATAAGACTTGGTTTTATTAGTTGATAATCTAGAAGTGTATTATATCATCAATTAGCCAATTATTGTGATTTTTAAAGTCTAAGAAAGATTGTTTTTTAATAAAAAGAGCAAATGCATAGAATAGTATTATTGATAATAACAAAAGAGTTTTAAGAAAAGTCCAGTGGAGACAACGGTTGTTGTTGTTGAGTACGAAGTTAGTTCTAATGAGTGAATAGTGTCAAACATTTGTATTTATTAGACTGGTAAATTAAAGTAAATTATTAGTTCACATAAGTGATGCCTTCTTTAAGTATTTTAAGTCAATATAATGGTTGTAATTGATCTTATAAGTGAAGTCATTTATCTGCATAAAATATAAGATCTTAAGGAATCTCACATCTCTAGGCAAGTATCATAGATCACATGTAGACACAGGTACTGAGTTTAGTTAGACTGTTTAAAAAGAGTAGGTATAAGAAAAAGTTTTAGGTGAAATGAATCTTTCCCAAAATTCATTTGAGAATATTAACACTGAAATGTTATCGGATTCATATCCTAAGAATCGTTAAACGAGGACTTGCCATTCTAGAAACTGTTGCAGAATCATCAGACAGGCTGTCATTGTTAAATGATAACAGCTTACAAGCTCGCTTTTTCTTTCTCTAGTTAATAGGAAGAGCTATTCTACTTTTGTCTTCCCCAGACTTGTTAGTGTGTAGGTATAATGAAAAAAAATCCTGAAAAGTATCGATTCCCCACGTTTCAGGGGCTGAAAAAAGTTTTGGAAAAGTGTAAAAAGATAACGTGTAACTAACTACTCCCCAAAGATCTTAATTGGGAGCTACTGCAGCAGGAGGACGTGTGTGTGCTGACAGTGTCACAGAAGTTATTCTCACACAGCTGTTTGTCCAGATAGCATGGGGCGCGTTCATTTACATAATAATTTTTTTTAAAGCAGCAAGGTTGAGTCAGACAGAGCAGTGCTCCTTTCAATTGTTGCATTTAAACCAATAACGTTAGGACAAGAGAATAGCTGTGGTTTGCGTTGCAAAAACAAAACAAAAAAAAAAGCCCCGAGGCTTCATGGGCAGACCTACAAGGCTGCGCAAACAAATCAAGGGATGAGATTCTGCTGTTTCTTTGTGTAGGGTTCTCAGATGCTATCTGCGGCTGCCGTTCGGTGGGGAAAGCGCGCAGGGCGCAGGGCTGTTCCAAAACAGAACAGTGGGAGCTGATGGCTCCGAGTTTGGGGCGAGCTAGGAACTGTCCAGTGCCACTTCCGACTGTAAGCCTTCCCCTCGCCGTCCACTGTGGCGGGGTTCTTCCTGGGGAAAGCGCTTTGGCTCAGTCGCTCGGCAGCCCGAGCCTGCAGCAGCGCCCGGGCGCCGTCCCCCGGAGCCGGACCGTCCCCTGCACGCGCGCTCGGCGGCCAGCAGCGCTGCAGCTCCGCTGAGCGCCGCGCAGCCCTCGCGGTCCCTGCCCAGCAGCAAAACTATGTCAGGAATGGAGGCTTGCTAAACCAGAAAACTCGAAGGAGCACGTTAAACGGTGGATGCAGCAGATGTGAGCGCTGTAAGTACAAGATGACTGTTTGAAAAATTGTAGTGACTGACAACAGCTGTCCTGTGGGCAAAGCCCGAGCTAACAGGCGGGCTTTTATTATTGTTTTGATTTGTTTTAAAAGAAAAACATTACGGCGTGAGGAAAACTATGACACTTTGTAGCTGGTGCTTTATTAGCCACAGGTTTCCATCACAAAAGTATAATTTTTAATGCCCGAATTATCTGAATGATTAGAAACATTAAGAGATAATTACAAACTGTTAATGATTCCTTATGTTATGATTTATATAAATAAGTATAATACAAGGCCATATTCTTGAAGGTGATTACTTCATCTCTTTTCTATACAAGTCTCACATATTGTGTGTTAAAGTATTATATATACAGCTATAGAGACACCCAGAGGCTTTTCCTATGCACTTTGCTTGATATGATTAAAAAGGAAAGATTTATTGAAAAGACAACAAATAACAATAAATTGATAACCACTTTTTAAGAAAAGTCATCTGTTCTTTTCAGTAAACAGATGTTATATTTGCCAGTCTTATCTTGAGAAGGTGATACACTAAGCATTGTGCTAATTTGTCACTTATTGACATTTTAAATGAATTAAATGGACCTTGAAATTAAAATCTAGATTCTTCAGCTTTTGAATTACCACTCAAAATGTTCGCCATTCAAAATAAGTATATGCACTGCTAATGATTCATGAGCTTATATTTCTTGAGAGGAGTTTTTACACATTTAAGCATAGCATTTGCAAGAATTCAGTAAATTCAGAGATGTCACTGAAGTTAGACAAACTTTTTATATTTCGTTTCTTAAAATGGCAGAGGGTACAAAAATTTGGTAGAAAAGCACACAGCGCAGTTTTATAGGTTTGGGATGGTCTGTAAAGTGTCTTTTAGAGAGGTTTTGTTTTGTGCTTGTGTGGCTGTTTAACCTCACTGGCGTTTGAGGACACACATACAATGAGGAGTCAGGCTTTTAAATGATCAAAATTTGATATTTGACTTTCTCATTGCCTGAGTTCTCCTAAGGCCCAAAGTTCTTAGTAAGTGAGCAAGTGGCCATAGATTTCCAGTCTTTGAAAA
Source organism: Cavia porcellus (assembly GCF_034190915.1). Classification (NCBI taxonomy): domain Eukaryota; kingdom Metazoa; phylum Chordata; class Mammalia; order Rodentia; family Caviidae; genus Cavia; species Cavia porcellus. Next base: position 47,550,499 of record NW_026947493.1, on the reverse strand, counting down.
CACTCTATGGTGACAGACATAGAAACCTAATTGAGCCACTCACTGTTCAGATTTAGAGTGCCAAATGTAAGTCAACTGCTGTGGGGGCTTCACAGACATGATAAATGATTTTCTCAAAAAACAATGTCCATTTGAGTGTGAATACTTATACGACTACACTGGAAGGAGACATACTTTAAATGAGACTACTTTTGTTTAATCGGATACCAGAAGTATTTCCACATTTCAAGCCCATGATAATTTTGAAAATAATGTTTAAATCATAGGTATAATCAATACTGTTAAAAAACTCATATTTTGTTTCATAAGAATGCTATTTTGTCATTCGCTTTAAATGAGATGCTACAAATGAATATTCCAGTAAAATAAGCAGCAATAGAATTAAAATTTTTACCTCAGCGATTCTACTGAAGAAGGAAGAATACTGCTAACATTTAAAAATCCACCACGCCCTAGAAGTTCATTTCAATTTTAAAGTTGTTTTTATTTTAAACATTTAGGTTTTAATTATAATGCTGATACCACAGTTGGAAATACTGATTGAGGAGAAATTCTGGCAAGATTTTTTTTTCTGTTTAAAAAATAGATACATAACTAAGGCACATTTATTTCCTACAAAATGTATTCTGATTAGAAAATTGCCATTGTCTTTCAAATTTGGAAGTACTCAGGTTGATTATGTGGTTGGACAAAACTGGCTCCCCTGCCAATTGTATTTACTTAGGTAGGCTCAGTACTTTCACTTTGAAAATTTCTTTTCATTTAAAAAAGTTTTAAATTATAGTCATTTTATAAAAATTGCTTCTAGCAAGCAAAAAGCCTATGGAAAACCCATAATTTAGACAAGTACCTACATTTTATTTTCTCTGTGCTGCTGAGATTTAGAATCCCTTTCCATTTACAGTTTACTTTTCACAGAACATTATTAACTTTTTGGCTTCATACATGATCTTCTGTCAGATGCTTTTGATTTGTAATTTAGCAAAGTATAATAAACAGTGCAAAAGTCATGATTTTGCTCTGCATCCTGAGCTCTGTGGTAGGGAAAATGTGATAAAATGTGTACCTTAAGTCTTGTTTGATGATCTCTCAAAGCAAGTTTGCCTTCTGGAAATAATTTCTGGGGTTGAAGAGCACGGTATTAACAGATTTAATGTGGCTATTCAATGGATTGGCGAAGTACTATGTGAGGTTTAACAAAATGAGAGAGACAAATTGAACATCAACAAAAGTTACATCTGTGAAGAATTATAAATTTAATTAGAAAAAAGGCAAACTTAAAAGACCTCATTAACTAATCAGAAGTCAAAGTTACTAGTTTAGGATTCCTGAATTTAAATTCTAAGGAGTTCTGCTATCTTTTTTTCTTTGTATTTTCACAACTCTGCCAATATGCTACTATGTTATTCTGTACAAAGAGTGTTTAAAAGAGCGTTTAAGGTGCAGTGACTTCATTATAATATAAGATGACCATTTATATAATGGGAAATAGTTTTGCATTCAGGGAAGTATTTAAATTAAAAAGACCAGATTAGGAGACCAGAAACATATTAAGTTTATGGAGGTAAAGCAGAAAATGTGAGTTCACTGAATGTCTGGAAGCCATGAAATTTTTCTCTCTCTTTCGAATGAAAATATTCCTGATCAATTATTTTTGAAATAGATTATGGTTTTAGACCTTGAAAATACACAGATTTCCACAGAAATGATCAAACATGAGAGAAAATTAACACCGATCAGAAGTAGGTGTTCTTTTTAAATAATTCATTGTAAGAGTATGTTTCCTTATGCACTATAATCTTGTGCTACACATAAAAAACTAAAAGCATGTGAAGTGTAGCATTTTGTAAACTGTAACTAATTTTGCTCACATCTGTGTCTAATTGTTGTCTGCAGTCGCATTCTTGAGAGTAGATTTATTTTTCCTGGACCACGATGTGGATTCAGCTGACCAGCCTAAGTGAGGATTAGTTGTTTTAAAGTTATTTTGATTAAAGAGTCATTTTTAAATACAGTAACACACAACACATGGTTTAAATAATCCTTGAGACACAAAAGAATATATCTGAAGTATACTTAATGAAATGAAGATCATGGAATGGGCTTTCAAAAATTGTAATGTATGAAAATACGGTAGAGAATGGGTTGTGCAAGCAAAAATGAAATATGTTGTGAAAATGCATGTATTCAATGAGGAAATATACTAGACTAATTCTTGAAGTTCATTTTTTAAAAATCGGTAACAATAGACTTTTAAATCTGGATATGACAGGTTAAGCCTCCAATATAACAAAACTTTCAAACTACATAGTGGATCTAAGATTATGCTTTCTAGCTAGTGTTAAAATGGAAATGGCTTTTAACATTTAACAGAAAGTATACTTTACGCACTCTCATAATTAAGCCGAGAGTTCTTAAAACTTAAGTTAGTTCTCACCTATAATTTATTCCAGGTGTATAAAAGGGTGGGGGCATTTATCCTTGAGGTACATTGCTCCAGTTTTTAAAAGAAACTTGTGTGAGAACATTTTATCCTGTGTGAGAATATTAATGTTAACAAAAATTGCAGAAACTTGTTTTTGTAGCGTAGCACTTATACAGGTATGAATGTTTAATTTCTACTTATACATCTTTTAAAAATTGTTTTTATCATCCTGCACATATTAGATACACATATCAAGACATTTAGACCTTAATGATGCTTTATTCTTGCTAGAAAGGGAATGTTTCTTAATTTTATAAATCATAATTTAAAAAGAACAGGACTCAACAGAAGATGCTGGTTGGATAACTTTAATGTCATTTGAGATGCTTCATTCTCATCTTTGTTCTGTAGCCCTAATTGATGTCAGTTCAGGTTGAGTGAAAATGCACATCAAAGATTTGGATTTCTGAGTCATTTTAAACATTTTGCAGAATGCTCCTTGCTGCCTGCCTGCTGAAGTGTTAGCCTGAGCTTGCAAGCCAACAAGCTTCCTCACCTGAGCTTAATCACCTGCTGGTGGTTAGCACTGCCCCTGGAAAGGGCAGTGACCACTAAAGGCTGCACCTTAGTGAAGTCTCCAAAGCTAGATGCTTTTGAAAACAAAGAGACTAACATTCTGGCAAAATAGGATGTTGAACTGATTATACAACTCTGCATTCTTTTTTTTCAATCTAAAAAATGGGAAATCCACCCAAGTAAATAAACACATAAACTTTTTGTGTTTCACCCACGGGCATTCATTGAATTTTAATTTGGCATAGATAAATAAGCATTTTGCTCAGAGAGGTGATTTGGGGAATGAAAATTTGTCTTTGCCATCTATTCTTAGTCCAGCATTGCCTGAAAGTTGCCCAGGAGCTGTTTTAGTGATTGTTAAATGACAAAGTAAACGTGGGAGAAAATCATGATAAGGATAAGAAAGCCTCGGGAGTCAAAGGGGTGGGCGGGAGCTCTATTTCAGCTGGTGATAACAGAAGATGAAAGATCTTCTGAGGATGGGGAGGGGGGTTATTGCCTGAACTGCTGCTGTTAAACACACTCATTTTGTTAATAGCTATTTTTTCCAAGCACCTTTTCCAAGCTGCCTGGGCAAGGCTGCTTTGCATGTTGATTGGGGGAGGGGTAATCCCGTTTGCAGCTGTCATAGGCCAGTGATGAATCACTATCCCGTCATTTGGCTGCCTTCCCCCCTGACAAGGGGAGGAGGAGGATAGACCTGCAGGAGGAAACAACAGTTGAGACCTCAACTTAAAGACAATATGCCTTTCACTGCTGCACTATCCTCCTTTTTCTCTTTTGGTTAAAAGAGAGTATTGTCGGTCTCAGCCATGTGCTCTGTATAATTAAGAGCTGACACTGAAACACAGTAACAACAGCTTTTAATTTTTTACCCCTGACCACAGGTGCAAACACCTCAAACCAGTTCAGATGTTGCTGTTTCCTCAAGTTGCAGGTAAGGATATTATTGATATTCAACATTTTTGTAGATTACCTTTCTGTGACCCAGATCTATTTTTGTCTAGCATGTCTTAATTATTGCTATTAATAGCAACTGCCTGGTTGGAAATTACTTAACATTTTTTTGTGTGTACATGTATATATATGTATGTGTGTGTGTGTGCTTTTAAAAATGTTTAGGTATTTAGGAAATAAATAGGAGCCTCAGCTTGATAATGGTTGTGGATTAAACTTTCTGGTGTTAACACTGACTGTGGAGTGAGAACTAGGAGAGGAAAAAATGGGTTTGAAAACATTTCTAGTTTGAATTTAGAAGACTCATTAAGTAATATGAAGTTATTTTAAAAACTGATATCCATTGTCAATTTAAGTAGAGCCTCCTAATTAAAATGACTATACATTTGATTGACCTAGTGAAGGTGAATAGCAAATATTAGCTTCTTTCTATGTAACTCACCTCTTACTATTATTTTAGAAACAAAAGTTTAAAGTTAAGCTAATGGGCCTTAGATTTAAAAACTTGACTGTGAGAATGCAAATGTTATCTAAATGTGTTTTGAGTGGCTTTCAATAATTCTCTCTCAATTAGTAAAAGATATTTAAATACAAGTGTCTAGTCTGAAATTATAAACATGAATAGTGTCTTTTTTACGTTTTACAGCGTAAGTAACTCCTGGGTCTAAGGACTTTCAGCAGAGATTGAACTGCTTTTGTCTGGTAAAAATGCAGAATGATAGCATTAAAGCAGAATTGTCCTTCCTTCCCTACATGACAGCTGAGGTATTTGGAGTGCTAATGCTCACAGGGACTCACTGTATGTTGGTCTTATCCCTTTTCAATTGGGCACGCTGTATGTAATCCACAAAGCAAACAAGTGAGCCGACATCATAATGTTTTAATGCTGCATTTGTTTCAAGGGAAACAGAGGAACAATTAAGTAGTTTGCCAGAGTAAACACATGCATCAGGACTATCTCATTCCCTGTCACTAGACTATAGGTTTCAAGTGTTTTATTTGGTTTGGAAACCCATTAAATTACAATTGGGTGGTAAATTATAAGGGAGTACATAGTGCTAACTTATTAGATGAAACAGATTCCATAGAAAAGTAATTTATTTCTATTGTGTTTGTTTATACATTTGCCTTTTCTTTTAGAAAAAACAACAACTTTGGGGATATTTTAATATTAAAAGTAAACCATGACTACATTTTTTTCTCTGAAAATTTAAATAGATGTCATTGTCTCACATTAGATCTTCTGTCTTGATAAACTGTAGAAAAGAAAAAAGAGATTTAAAAACTCGGTGTATATGCTGAGTTGCATGGGTAGCGCAAGTGACATCTTTTAATAGTACATGTAATGCAAAGATGACTGAAATCAAGGTGCAAGATAAACTATTTTAAATCTAAGAAAATAGATACAATGGGATTTTTGTGTGAATGTGTTTCAAAGAACGTGTCAAGTCGTTATCGCATTAAATAGTGGTATCATGAATTTGGTACATCTGTCAAACGGAAGGCTTCTTGTCTTTAGGTCTATGGAAATGCAGGATCTAACCAGCCCGCATAGCCGTCTGAGTGGTAGTAGTGAATCCCCCAGTGGCCCCAAACTCGATAACTCTCATATAAATAGTAATTCCATGACTCCCAATGGCACCGAAGGTGAGTGTCTACCTTCTTCACTATTTGCTTTGCACCTTGTTCCCACACTTTGTTATTAGGCAGTTATGATTTCAATTGTTAAATCCATCAGACTATCATTTCCCCTTTAGGTAATTTGACTTATGAATTAGTATTCATTAGTGGGAGCCGCATGTTACTTGGTTATTATAACATTCATAAGTGATTTAATTTTATATAGATTCATATGTATATATATGTTATGTATACATACATCTGTTCACATATTTGCACATAACAATTTTAGAATGTGAGCATATTTTATCTCCTTGTTAATCAAGTGCACAGCACAGTGTCAATTTGCATTATTTTGCTGTGTAAGCAATGAAATTTTGGAATTGTTTCCTTTCTTTATACTTTCCATTTTGTTACTAAATACAACCAAATTTGTTTAAATGTAAACATTGGATCAAATTATTTTTAATAATCAGTAAAATAATTTGTGTGTCTAGCATTCTTGTGACTTTGGCTATTAAAATATAAATATGTGAAAAAGAAAAATTTAGTTTGCAATAGGCAGTCTTACAAGGTATTCATAAAATTTACTTTCTAAAAGCTGAAGTATACTTTAAGCATATTGTAATTACAATTATGTCTATAATTCATACATATGAACATGTAAATTTTATGTAAATGTTATACTTTAATTGGTACATATCTGTGTCTAAACATATAGAGTTCTATGTACTCTGTCTCTTATGTGCAGTCATTTAGGTGCTTTACATATTTTTATAACTTCAACAGATGAAAGGATATGTTACTTGTTGCACTGTATTTATTTCTACCTTAAACTACTTGAAAAATTACTTAATAGGTATTTTTGCTTGTTTTTTACTAAGCTTTATGATCTGAATGGACTCAAAAAATAAGTTCTATTAGAAGTTCAATGAATTACCTATTTAGAATTCTATCTGCAGAAAAACTCTTTGTTCAGTTCCCACTCACCTTAGTGAGCTTTCATCACAATTTTTAAAAAATAAATAACAAATAATTGCTATAAAATTATTGTCCATTTGGTGTAATATTTCAATGTTTAGCAGTGAAACCTTTTGAAACTTGGTATTGCTATAAAATTTGTGATAATAGATAAAATATCAAATCAGCTATTCCTGATATAAGATATTTATATCCATAGTGATTATTTTTTATGTATAACTTTCATATTTTTCTTTAAAAGTAAATATATTTGGGTCTAGTGTTAATAAAAATGGTTGTCATCAAAAGTAGAAGCTTTGCTGACCTGGCAAAAAACATTAATCTCAGAATAAAGTGCCTTTTCTTTTGAAACTTCTTCCCATGTCAGTACTCAGTCAAAGAGAAATTTAAATTATAGGAAATTGATAGAAGCATATAACTAGCTTTTATTGAAAAAATAAGAGCAAGAAGTCCCCTTTCCTCTCCTCTTGGGATTTGGCCTCAGGTAAAAGTGTGTATTGCGCAGAGTACAGGCTGGGCATGGGGACAGTGGCACAGCCAGGGCAGGTCCCTGCATGGCGGCCCCTCCAGTGTGAGCTGCCAGAGAAGTCCCAGAGGGGCATGGCAGCAACCCTTTGTCAGTCACTCCCATTGCTGCCAAGCCACATAGGAGCTTCAAAATAAGGAAGACGAAGCATGGTAAACTAATTTACTTAATAGAATATGTGAATGTATAGTAGGACGACTGAACATAAAATACCAATACTTAACCTTTTAAATAAGAAAAATGAAACAGAAGTAGGATGTTTTCATCCTTTCAACATTTTGCTGGCAAGTCATCTGCTACAAAATGACCACCCAGTGTTAAAGCAGACTCTCTGGGGACTGCCCTCTTAGGTGGCTTTGTTCAAAGGAGGTGTGATTTGTTTTTTAAGCACATGCAGAGTAATAATATGTTTCTGAATATTTACATTTCATAGGTTAGTTGCATGTTCATATTCAGTAATGTATAAAATTTTTGCATAACTAAAATAAGTTTAATAAACTATTTGGGATATTGGTGTGATCTTTTGACCCATTCATCAAGGGGAATTATTTCTTATCCTAAAAACAAACTTACTCTTTATGTTTTGAAAATGAATTCTTAAGACCTAATTTGAGATACATAGTTTATTCATCTCATCCTGTTTTTAGGCATTCTTCATTGGTGTAATTTTGAAAGGTCATGGTATGTTAGTGAAGTTAGAAAGTACTGGTATAAACTAGCTAAAGCACAAAAGGAATTTCTATCTACCTGAATATTTGGTTTTATTTTGAACATACCGTTTGAAAATCTGGAGCCAAAATTTGCTTTATGGTTCAGATCCAAACAATATCAGAAAGTTCTAGGTCACTATTAAGTTTATGAATCAGTATATAATGCTACTTATCTGTTCTATCATGTATTTATTTCATTCCTCTCAATTAACAGTAAAGGAGTAAAGTTTAAAATTGATGGTTTCCATCACTAGAGGAGTTAAGTTTAAGATTAGTGACTTCATTAACATCTGACAAGCTTTCCTGGTACATAATCATTATAGATTTTCCTATTCTTTCTTTGAGATTTTAATTTGAAACCATCAGTGTTTACCAATGAATTAGAAGACTGTAAAAAAGAAATTCATTAAAATTTAAAACTCTTTAAAATGTCAATCAGCTCTCCTAACTCTATAACAAATATTTCCAGATGTACACACACACACACACACACACACACACACACACACTGTCTCACTCTCTATGATTTGTGTTTAAATGATTTCTCTGCAGCCTAATTTAAAAGTTTCAGCTCAATTGAAATTAGTTAGGTCAACAAATCTTCCATTTATTTTACACACGTGTTAACTTTGCATGCATTTATATAGACTGTCTTCTCTCACTCAAAACCATTCCTTATTTCCTGCCACCACCTGCCCTTAAAGAGGCTAAGAAAACAAGAAAATCTGCTGTATCAAAAACCATAACTTCATCTAAAGAACAAACAATAAGGGAATGGAATGACGAGGTGGAGAATATTAAGTTTCTTCTTAAGTCTGCTGCCAAATTATCCTAAGACCCAGTATTTGTAGGTTCTGTACTTACAGGCTAGTACCTATTTTCATGGTTCATATAAGGGATAAAAACGAAAAGACACTGAGCAACAGCCTCAAATACTGTGTTTTTAAATGTTTCCTAGATGAAATGTTCTGCGATTGTAAATGCCGTTTAAATGTTTCATGTTTCAAAACTTTTAGCTGTTTATTTTTATATTTCAACATCTCTTTGAATCATTATTCTTACAGTTAACTGTTGATGTTACCCAATTGTAAATCTTAGAATTACAAGCTACACAGAGGTAACATTAGTAAAATAGGAGCATAAACAAATGCTTCATTTATATTGAGAAAACTATTGTTGGAAACAATAAATTTCTAAATGAGCTAATGAATATTTTAGTTACTATTAAACAATTAAAATGTAACCCAGAAGACACTGATGGATGGTTGCAAAAACACTCATGGTTGTCTTTCTTTTAATTGTTCTCCTGTCTTTGGGCAGTTGGTTTCCTAAGGCAGGATAGAATAGAAATTTCTTACCAGAGAGATTGTTTTAAAAAATATAATTTTTAAGAAATAGACATTTGGATGGGAATGCTGCTAATTAGATGACTATTAAAGCTTTGAGTGTGAAGAATCAAGCCTCTGTTCAGTGAAGGCTTTGTGTTGATATTTATGTTATGGGTGAGAAGTGGTTGGGAACCATTCTTTCAGAAGGTCTCAGAGCTATAGCAGTAAAAGGATTTTTATTTACGTACCAATTAGGGCTTGTTTGCAAAGCAGGGATTCTTTCCATCTTTGTTTTTTCTGGTTGTCTTTAGTCCATGGTAGCCTGAGATTGGTCAATTTCAATATATTGCTAGTTTCAGTGTTTATTTTTGGTTGTCTTGGGTTAGCGAGAGAGGAAGGGCAAAGAAAGAGATGTCAGCGAAACTAAGAACTCGAAGTGTGAGTTTTCTCTGTTGTAAATTTAAATTCAGACTCAAATGCAGAAAGCAGCATAAACTGGTCTTAAAACAGATAAATTTATCTTTAAGTGAGGTAGAAGTCAGATGTAGTTGGAATTTTCACTGCAAACGTAGAGTTTCAGGAATTCTGATGGTAATTCAAATAGTAATTTTGAATTGATGTGTCAGATTTCCAAGATGATAACAGTTTGCAATCTTGAATTAGGTGACTAAATTTTCTGCATTTAAAATTTGTTTAATTGTTTTGCATATTTTAGCATAATAAGTTAATTCAAGTTTGCCTATTTATATTATTAGAATCTATTTAAAGTTGTTTTGTTATTTCTGCAAAGTTTTGAAAACCAGTAGGTAATCAGAATTTAGATTTTTTTTTCTCACTATAATTTTTTTTTTGGTGAAATATGGTTGTATCCAATGAGGGTATCTTTAAGAGATCTTAGTATAAGATATATCTGAACTGGAGTGAATGTCTATAAAATTATGGTTTCAGGCTGCATTTTAAGGCTATATTTTTATATCTGTGGTCATATATTCTGATGTCAATAGAAACATGGTAATCTAATTTTATTATTGTTTACATTCTGCATATAATTTAGTTTCTGGCAAATTACGTGACTTAATGAGTAAAGTAATGACATTTTTAGCCTATAGCCACAAAATTGGCCCTTTGTAAATTGTTCTTGAGCAAAAGCCATCAAAGAATAAATAAAATAATTTGTCAGAATTTAATATTTGCTATATTGTGTCTATGGGAATAATTTTCACAAGCCTCCTACAAATGATAAAAGTAGCTAATGTTTTTTTTAAATAGCTGATTAGTCATTATGCTGACTACACTCTGTTTTGTTTCATTAAGCTTCAAAAGATTTCTCAAGGTTGCCAGCAGAATGGCTGACAATATAGGTTTGAATCCAAGTTCCGTGATTTTGTAGCTGTGGAAACTTGGTGAAATGAGCTTTTCTGTGTCTTGGTTTCCTCATCTATAAAACTGAGTTAATAACAGAATTTATATTAGACTTGAATCCTAAGTGGAACTAAGAATTCTGTATCTATTAACTATCTGTAAATATGATTATTCTATATAAATAATTATTTCTATGATATGATTTGTGTTTCACAAACTAAGCCTTAGAAAGTTAAATGACAAACTTAAAGGTATATCACTAGTAATGAGTACCTACCGCTGGTATCTGAACTAGTAGTATTCAAATAAAATCTTGAGTCCAGAGTGTGAACTTTTAAATCACATTGTTATTCCATGAAAGCAATATAATTCTTATCAGCAAGCATTTCCCAATGCCTTCCCCCTAAACATCCCTGCTTTCATTGCCACATTGGTCCCTTCAGAATGAAGAATGTGTTCCCTAACAAATGGCACAGCAATACTACAAACACAGGTCAGAAGCTTAGAGGGCAAATGGACTCTGTTAAAAGGGCAGTTCTCCAGAGTAGTTATGCTCTGGTCATTTAAGTTGGTTGGTGTGAGTGTGTGTGCGTGTGTGCGTGCGTGCGTGTGTGTGATTTCTTGTGTTCATACATGCAGTGGATATTGCATTAATAGGTTAACTTTGGGGGATTGTCTCTCACTAGTTTTCAAAGCTTTTGACTTAATTGTAATTCCATCAACCGTCTGCTTGTGTTAAGCTTTTCTGAGATCAAACAGAGATGGGAAGTCATCTCTGCTTTTCATTATAATAGTCATTATTATATGCACATTTGGATTGCAGCAGTATTACTGTGAAATTCAAAAAGCACTACAGTTTTGCTACTGCTCAGAGTAGATATTTTCTACCTCAGGAAATGTTTTTAAGTTGATGGTAAATTTGGTCACATTTATTTTGACTTTGAGAACCAGACTGCATCAACCAAACATTACACTGTTGGCATTTGTTCGGGGCTCTATAGGAATTGAGTTACCATAGCTGAGCGCTGAGAACATGCCCAGGATGTTCTGGGAACAGCAAGGAGCTCTGTGAGGCTGGAGCAGAAAGAAGAGCAGAGAGGACGAAAGGGTAGAGAATAAATGGGTGGTGTGTGAGGGTTGTTGGAGTGACAAATCGGCTCTAGCCTGTCGTCCGGCTAAATTAATCTTTTCTAGTAGAACTAGGCATTGCAGTGCTTATTGCTGCTACCTAAGCTTGGGGTTTCTAGACACCTGGATTTCTTGATAAACTAATGACTAGATGTAGACAGCTTTCAGTTTCTTCCAATTGCAGATAGGTCAGAAAATTTGAACTCTGTACAAACAACGCTGATTGGGACAAAATTTTAGTATAAGCAAAATTATATCTCCCTAGAATATGCTCTTTTGGGTGAAATCTGTGGCTCACTCCAGAGACACATGTGAATTTGGGTCTAATTCATACTCCTTGATCATTCATTGGGTTAGGTAATTCCTGACTTCTTATGCTGTCCATGAGTGCCTCGGAGTGAGCAATATGGAGAAAATGAAGGCTGGGGAGGGAGAGGTCTCACTTTGTTTACTTGAGTAGCTGGAGTAAAAGCTGCAGATAGTTAATTCTCTTCTCTTTGACTCCAAGCATTCATTGTCATAGAAAAACATTTATATATAGTATATATTTTCTACTTTTCTATTTTTATTTTGAATAGAAAAAAGTTACCTATTTGTTAACTGTCCTCAGTGATTGCATATTGGCTTTCCTAATCTGAGAATTTATGTTAAGTTTTAGGGCACAAAATTTTTATAAATGAAACCTTATTATGATTATGTTCATGGTAATTTGATGGTTTCGTAGATCTTTTGTTTTATTTCATGCTTCCAATGTGTCATTACAACAAAAAACACAAATGAACCCTACTAAACACATTCCAAGGAGATATGCTTACTTTCCATAATACAAAATGAAGGTGCTTTTTGTTCTGGAAAATGAAACAGATTTGATCGTTGCTAAATAGTAAGGGGAATTTCAGTAGGAAAGGATACTTCTTAGGAAAACAAAAATCTGACCTAAATCAGCTAAATTCTTGCTATCTGTTGAGTATCTCATTAATCTCTTTATGTACTTTATATTATCCTCAAGACAATCTTTAAGATGATTTTATCCAGCTACTTTTAAAGAGGTTAAGTGACTAGTCATGTTTACATAGCACATTAGCTGTTCTGAAGAAGACATTCAAAGGCATATCAGACTGATTTTAAACCTATATTCTTTCTGCTCTAACACTTTGACTCTCCAGTAGGACTGCTTATATTACTAGAAAAATGTTTGGTTTTTGCTAACATAGTTTTTCTGCAGTTGATAGTTTTTATGTTACCTTATCTAGGATTATAACCAAGACAAAAGATTTTGACCTCTATTCATGTCTATCTTGCCTGATAGTCTCTAAACCCCTTGAAGAGAGGACAGAATTGTTCACTAATGCATCTTCAACATCCAATAAGAGGTTTGGCAATACATATTTGTTCATTGGCCTGTGTTACTAAACAAATACTGTAAGTGAATGTTTATGAGAGAAGAACATTGGGATTTAGTTATAATGCATTAATAGAATCCAAACTACCTACAGCTTGTTTTTTAAATTGTTGAAATTGGTCATTTCATGTACCAATTCATACAGTAACTATGGGTTTTCTATCCAGTGAACATCCAGCTCAACACTGCTGCTGATTTTGAATTTGATCTGTAGTAACTGACTTGTCTTTGACCCATACTAATTTATTGTTTCATAAATGGAAACTTCAAATGTTGTATTTAGTATTCTAGCAGTGATAAAGCAAATTTCCGTAGTTTATGAAATAACTGAATGACATAAACATAGGGCTAATTTTCTACTTAGGTTTAGTATCTTTATAAAATGATAAAGGAATGGCAGATAATTGGAAGTACAAAGTTTGGAGGTGCTAAAAAGTTAGAATAATCATGCATACTCACAGCAGTGTGAGAAAGAACTTGGTGGTTACAGTCATGGCAAAGACATCCTTAATCAGAGGAAGTGTGTGTGTGTGCGGGTGTGCGTGTGTGCATGCCTGTGTGTAAGGTGGGAATCATATACAGCATGCACAGAGATGGGGCCAAGAGAGTCAAAGCAGATGATGAAATCCCCGAGTCAGGTGTTCGGATTCATGTGTAAGGGAGCTGAGAGGCTTGAAAATAAATTGAGGAGAGATCTGATTGGGTTCACAGGGAGTTTTTATATATATATATATATTTTTTTTTTTTTTGCAGTACTGGGGCTTAAACCCAGGGCTTTACTTTTACTCAGCAAGTACTCTACCACTGCTCTACATCCCCAGCCCTGTGTTTCGGTTATAAGAAATTAACCGAAGTACTATTTTGAAAATATAAAAAGGGGTGGTGAGCAATGAGAAAAGACTTCTTATTAGGTAAGAAGTTAAAAGGGCATTTTACCTGAAGTTGTGTACTTATTTAAATATGATTATCATTTTCAGCAAAATTCACATACTGGCCTTCAGAGTAAGTGGAAAGGAGTAATAATAATGGAAGTAGGGCCAGGGATTTAGCTCAGTGGTTAAAGGCCTGCCTGGCAAGTGTGAGGTCATGAGTTCAATCCCTGGTACAAATAAATAAATAAATAAGAAAGCAGTATAGCATGATGAGAAAGCATCAATTTTGCAGTCAGACTAATCTCGATTAAAATCTTAATTCAGCTGTGTAAGCACTGTGTATCTGAAGAGGCAGCGGAGAAAAAGGATTTGGGGTCCCCAGAGGCCAGGCCTCACCCTCACCAGCTCGCCAGTGTCCTGTCTCTGCTCCGTGTCTCTAAAGCCCAGTTTGTGAAGTGAAGATGGTGACAGAGTGACCTGTAGTGTTGCTGGGAAGAGTAAGGGGTTGGGAAGAGTCGAACCCCTAGGAAGCACTTGCTGCTGTTACTAATTCTGAGTCCCTGCCTTATTCATTGTAAAATAGGAATTGTTCCTTTATCTCAGGGTGTTATTTTAATCTGTCTGTCTATAATACTAAGCATAATTACTGACATCCTCATGTTCAAAAATAGCAGCTATTACTGCATAATAATAAGTGCTTTATTTTTAAATGTAAATGTTGTGTTTTTAAAAAGGAACGAATGCTTAAAAACTGGCTAGTATAGTGCTTTCATAGTACAAAAAGCTATTTTCTCCTTTGCATCCGTCACATGGCCAAAAAAAAAAAAAAAAGCCTTTGGAGGTACTCAGGAAAGCATGAGGTACCCAGTAGGTACTTGCTGAGTTAGTACTCACTGGGGCTAGATGTTTTGTCCAGGTGCTCATATGAGTTGTTGAAGTATGGAAATGCAGCACCAATCACTTGGTAGGTTGATTACATTTTAGGCAAGTAAACCATTTTCCATATTGATATGATTGAGGTTCTGAGTCTGAGCCAACTCATCTGCTTCCAATCTTCATACACTAGTTTATTTTACTATCTGCTAATTTGCAACATATACTGATACACTATTTAGTGCCCTGGTATTCTCAGACTATCTGGTTGCTGTGTCCTTCCCTGATTGTCTAAGTCTGTATCAGAGGAATCCCTGAGGATGAAAAACCCTAATTGGAAAGAGTTTAACTCTTCAGAAGATTTTAAAAAGGTAAATTAATTTTAAAAATGTAACACTAGTTGTGGGACCTTGGCTAGTTACTCAATATCGTTAAGCTACAGTGTCCTCATATTTGAAATGATACAGTTACAATAAACTTCTCATAAAGTTGCCGTGAGGAGCAAGCAAGAAATTGCTTGGTTGTAAAGTGCTTAGCACAAGGCCCTAACATATGAGAGGAGCTCAATACATATAAACTGCTTTTTAAATTGTTATCCCTCTCGTTTATACTTACTTAAATATTGGTTATATCAGAAATTGAGAATATAGTATTATGAACTTCCTTAAATGGGGACAGTATTTTCATATGGTTATGCTGTGTTTCCATGACAAGCTACAAATATTTAGATCCCACTTGGTTTCCACAGGCATGTTTCTGTTAGAAGTCATTGTTTAAGATTTGTGTACACACAGACACACACACACACACACAGACACACACACACACACAACACTCAGAGTTGCTTGAAATGGCTATAAAAATATAAATTCTAGTTAAAGATGTGAATCCAAGTGTTTATGAGAAGTGTTTTATATGTGCAACTTACTCTGAAATACATGAAAAGTAAGATTTTTTGATGGATAAATCCTGAAAAGTAAAATATTAATTATTGAATCCAGGTATAATGTTTATGTGTGTTTACTATAATAATTCTTCCAACTTCTCTGTTATGTCTGGTAAATTTTATAATATAAAGGAGAACATTTATTTAGATTTCACTGTACACAAAGAATTCTATGAAACTAAACTTGCTGCAATTAAAGCACTTAAAAGTCTGTTGAGGAACATGAGACTTTGAATACTTGACAAAAGGCAATAATGTTCCAAATAAATTGCAAAGGCTAGAATTTTGTGTGTGGCTGAGAGTTCTCTTAGAGTTGGAGACCTAATACCAAAGGTCAGTCAATTGTGTGTGTGTGTTAAAGAACATATATGGATATTCTGTTGTGTTTATTAAAATAAAAATTTCTTGTCTACGGATTCTTATGCAACATATCCATCACCAGATTAAGAATAGGCTACCATTTGGGTTCTGGAGTATTTTGATATTAGAATAGGGCTTCATTTCCAAGAAGGTACAAGCCACTGACTTAAACAAGAGTGCTCTCAGAGTTCAGAAGAAAGAGCTCTTCAGCTTGCTAACATCTGGCCAGGCTTCAAGGAGAAGATGGAATCTGAGATGGGGGTGTTGGGAAATGGGTAGAATTTGAATTGGTTGAGAAGAGGTGGAATGCATTCTAAATGAGGAAACAATAGGAACAAAGGTAGGATAGTTTGGGAAACTGGAAGAGACCAGTTTAGCTGAAGAGGAATTGATAGCAGATAAGCTTGGAAGGATCAACTGGAGCCAAACTGTTGAAGACCCTAAATACTAGGTTCAGGAATTTGGACTACATCCTGGAACCAGCAAGCCAGTCAATATTTTGAGCAAAAGACTGATATGAAGAAAGTGTTTTAGGTATTAATCTGGCACCAATTTGAAAGATAGATTGGATTGGGAGAGAGATGAACTGCAGTGTGGAAGTTTGCACAATCTGTCCAGATTTTACGTATTAGGAACTTGAGCTAGTGTGACAGGAGTGAGAATTGGAAGAGAGAGAGAGAGAAAGAGAGAGAGACAGAGTGAGACAGAGAAAGAGAGATGTAGAGATGTAACAGACATCTAACAGGCACCATGAATCTTGGTCATTTATTTCTTTTTCAAAAAATGCGCAATGCTATTCTAATAGACTATACTTATTTTAAACACCAAACTTTGACTAATACTTCTTGTTGGCCATATATATTATTAAGTTCAGTCAAAATGATCTAATTTGGTACTTGTAAGTTTATACAAAGCATGCTATTTTAAAGAGCCAATACTTCTGCCATCTTTTAATGTGAAGAAGATGTCTTTAGTATTTGGAGGGATAATAATCCTATGTCATGTAATAGAGCCAATCCCAGGATAAAGAGATGTTTTATTTCCTAAATGGAAAATCACTAAATCAAAATATTTAATTCATGAACATATATACCATTTGATGAAGGAGAAATAGTTAAATGGCTGTGTATAAGTTTAATTCAAATGTGCATTTTAAAAATATAAAATGTACACATTGAGAAATATTACTATTTTCCTCCTTCGTACTTTATGTAACAGTTTTATTCATTCTCTTTATATATAATCTTTGTCCCTTCTGGAATCATTTCACACAGTTTTTTTTTTTTTTTTCTGGTACCAGGAATTGAACTCACAACATGGGACTGCCGGGCAGACACTTAGGCTGCTGAGTTACATCCCTAGCCCCTTCACACCGTTTTTGAAAGCAGACATTTCCACTTTTGCCTTATGGTTTGAGAAAGGCTCCTATGAGTGATTCTGTCATTGAATCTATACCATAACATCACGTGGCTGTGCTTTTCATTTGTATCTCTACAGTATGACTATGTGCAAAGTTGCTTTTCCAAGGGATCTTTTAAAGCTTATTTGTCTTTGGTTGGTCATGTCTCATGACTTATTATTAAATCTGTAATAATTTATTTACCTCTCTTGTTACTGATTCAGGCAGGTCCTCTCTAAAAACTAAAAAATTCCTGAATTGATATTTTATGCAACGTGTTTTCTCCAAATAATGCTTTGTTGAAAATGATGTAACTGTATTACATGTGTCCTCTATATAGGATGCTTTTCAAGAAGCTGTGTATGAGATCACTAAGTAGTGATTTGGGAAGAAAACGTTCATCTTCTATTTGAGCAGTGCTTGTAATTCCTGTGCAGTGTATGAGACTAGTTATAATTTATTTTTTAAAATCAGATGCACAGTCCTTCAATAAATACTGAGTTCCAACTGTGAGCAGACATCATGTTAAGTTGCAGGTCCTACCATGAAAACTTTGTCATGTACATGTTAAAATGAGTAAGACTGAAATATAAAATGAGGTAAAATGGGAGTTATAGTCTAATAGAGGTACAATTGATGACTTAGAAGATCAAGAAAAGATGTTCATTGCTGAGTAGTAGATGGGGAAAGAATGAAATAAGTGAGATTTCAATTGAATCTTGAAATATATGGCTTAATCATGTAGAAACTTTATAAAAGGTCAGCTAATCAGGTAAAGCAAAACTGAAGATTTAAGGAAAAGTTAGGCATCTTAGGCTAGTTTAGTATACACCTCTATAGGGATTTGTGCTTTATATGCAGAAGAGGCATTATAGTGTTACACTGTAAAGTTAGCACACTAAGAGAATATTTTGTAAGACTTATATTCTTTTAAATTACTTGCTTTTATGCAAGTGTAATGTGTTTGGAAACATGGAGAGTAAACAAAAAGAGGGTGCCCAATATATGGTGAATGAATAGATATGCAATATAGGAGAAAATGTAGGCTCCGTTGAAGACCACAGATCAGGAGTCATGCAAATCTAGACCATACAAAGATAAATAAAACTGTCTAAATTAGGGAGAGCAGAGGCTGAAAAGCCAATGTAATAACTTTTACAAGAGAAAAGGTAAAAGGTGTTTCAGATAGTGGCTATGATGTAAAAAGAAATCTGTGAAAGATTATAGTGGTACAAGTCACAGAATGCATGCATTAGCTTTCTGTTAGTGTAACAAAACCTGAGAGAATCAACTATTAATAAAAAAGATGTACTTTAGTTCACATTTTAGAGGTTTCAGTCCATGTTAGCTTGTCTGTTGATTTGGGGCTTTGGCAAAACAGCACGTACCAGAGCAAAATCATTCATCTCCTGACTGTGGCAGGGAAGAGAAGACAGAGTCAGGTCTCCAAAGCCCTCTGTAGGCATAGCCCCAGTGGCCTGAATTTAAGAGACCCTGTCTCTTAAAGGTTCCACAACTTCCCAATAACACTGGAATGAGGACTACACCTTTACCACCTAGGCTTTGGGAGGTGCTTAAATTCCAAATGATAGCACTTAGCAAGAGGGACTAAGGAAAGAGGGGGCAGGAGAAATCAGGGTGAAGGGGAGACTTTCAGTCTATGTGACTGTTGATGTTAAGCCAAAGAGATGACCATTACACAAGGATAAGATGGTGATTTTACCAGGCAAGGGTATGGCGTCAGTGGGATGTGAGGATTAGTACCCATGGCAAACATGTGCTTATAGGTAGGTTAGCAGCTATCTTCATGAAGGTCATTTTTAAAAACAATGGAAAGGAAAGAAATTATTGTGCAAGAAAATTCAGATGAGGTGGTAAAATTAGAGTGCTGTGGAGTAGACAGAGGAAGAAAATCTGGAGAAAAAGGAAGATAAGTAAGGAAAATAGAACTGCTGTTGTGTTGTATTGATCAATGACAAGAAAACTGTCCAAAAGGAGGACTTGCTCTTCAGAAGAATTAAGGAGAACTGAGACTAGGAAAAGTTTGATCTGAGCAATTGGGAAAGGCCTTTTTGTGAAATATAGGTATGGAATTGATGAGACAAAAGATTAGAGAGAGAGGGTAGGTGATATATATGAAGACAGATGATCAAGAAACTTGGTGATGAAAGGAGATGTCTTGAGAGATGTTGTGATTGACAGAAAACTTTTTTTAAAAAATTGGAGGGGCTGAAGATAAAGCTCAGTGGTAGCACATTTACCTACCATGGTCAAGGCCCTGAATTTGAGCCCCAGAAATAGAGAAAAAAAATATCGAGTGTGATCTGGCTTGCTTCTTCAAGTGAAAGGAAACAACACTCTTGAGATAGAATGATTAAAGATACTTTGAAAAACAGGTAGTGTAGCTTCATTACAAAGGAGATATGGAAGAAGCACCAAGAATAAAGTTATAGAGACTGCTAAAAGAAAAGGAACTCCCATCAAAATTAATTGGTGGGAAACTGGAAACTGTTGCAGGAAGATAAAAGATTTAATGCAATGTCAACATTGTACAATATTTGATGAGAACATGTGCTAAAGAAGGTGAAGAATAAGGTATAGTTGGAGCTTGAGAAAAGTGGAAAAGAGTCAGTGAAGGTTATTTCAGACAGTTTGCAAACGATAGAGAAGGGAGACAGTCGAGCAACAAAATGACCTACGGGAATAAAGAAAGAAACTCAGTCAGCATACTAAGTTAAACCTACTCTGCCAGGTTTATTCATCTGAACAAAGCTGAGGGCGAACAGTGAGAAACTGTCTGTTTTGGGATTTGAGTTTTTTAAAAAGATGCTTTGGAAATAAGACAGCACTGTGTTCTAGAGTAAGGACCAGGATTGGCTGGCTGGCCATGAATTCCAGACTGGACAAGGAAGGCACCACCAGAATAGGAGAGCAGATAGGTTGGAAGTATAGGATGTTGTCACTTAAAAGCAAGTCTAATGTCAGAGAAAGAAGTGAAAGGCGGTATTTCCAGGAAGCAATATACTCTCAGTCTCTGCTGTAGCAGAGCCATTTAATAGGCAAACTAAATGACAGCTAAGTGTCACTGAGGCACCAGAAGAGATAGAGGAATCACAGTAGTGGAGAGATACCAAATTGAGTTTTGATGCTCCTGAATATTATATTAGGAAGCAAAAACTGAAATGAAAGACTGAGCTTGATCCACACAAAAGCAAACTGTATTATTACCATTTGAGAAAAGTTGTAAGATGAGCTTAGATAACAACTGGGGAAGGATCCGGGTTGGTGTCTTTCCTGTCACATTCTTCATAGCACAGTCTAGCTCCTAGTCCAGCAGGCAGAGCTGACCTTTGGGAGTGAATTTGCTATAATACCTTCTGAATTTGTGGTTAAAATATAATTAATTATACATGCTAAATGCTTATCGCCTGTGATTGTCCTGTCATCTCCTTGGACATCTGTTTTACATGCCTGCAAAATTTAAAGTTTAACTAGAAGTTGCATGGGTTAGTTAGATGATCTTTACAGCTAATGTCACTAAGCTACAATGGTCTATAGAGATGTCTCCACTGAAATTTATGATGAAGGAAGATAGGTTTCTCATTTTCATGGACCTACTTACTCCAAAGAGAGTTAAAGGGAGATGGCTGTATTTTGCCCCAGAATTCTTGGTCACAGTTGCCATATATCCCATCCTCCCTCTGCTAGCCTCTTTCTTCAGCAAGAGCACACACTGATTATAATGACCAAAGTATCAGTTTTCTTCTGGAGTTATTTCCACATTACCTTGATTTGATTTTGACTATCCTGAGGCATGACCTCATGGTTGATCTCAAGCAAGTCACTTCACTTTAAATTCTTCTCATTTTCTTTTCAAAGGATAAGCTTAAATTTAAAGCTTATGATAGATTTTGATCCAAATATGTGTATCTTAAGCAATGCTTTTGGGGCTGGGGATATAGCTTAGTAATAGAGCACTTGGCAAGGGGAGTGGTTGATAGTAGAGTGCCTGACCTGAATGAGGTCCTGGTTCAACCCCAACACTGGGGAAAAGAGAAAAGAAAAGAGAAATGCTTTGCCCTCTCATCATCAAAGAGATGCTTTAAGGATAGAATGACTGTAAAAGCATGGGCTCTGGAGAAGCACAGTGCTCAGTGTTTTAATATCATTTCTCTTTTGTTATCGTCATACAAGCATATTATGTCTATAATCCCCATTAGCTGATGAAGAAGCTGCATACAAGTTGAGTAACTTTTGCCAACTCCAAACTGGAAAGCTAGATTGAAATGCAATTGATAATTCCAAAGCTTTAACTCTTTATTTAATATTACTTCCTGGTCTTACTACCAGGATAAAAGAGGACATTCAGCCCAAGGGAAATAGAATATTATTAATGATACTGTTAATAAAGATGGTAAATGTAGTGTCAGGTCCTTTATACAAGGTACTTTAGGTGAATCCTTATGAATCCTTATTGCATTCCTGTAATATAAATAAAAACTCTAAAATCTTATATAGGAGAGATGATTAAGATCAAAGAATCAAATTAAGTTTGAGAACATCTATTTCTCTCACTTCAAAACGAAGCTAGAAGGCATTGATGGGTGAAAGTCTGTGGTATATCTGAAGAGTAACAGTTGCCTAGGAGCTTAGGCCTGGAGTAAATGCCAAGGAAAGGCTTAGGAGGGACCAGGGAGATTTAGAATGACAAAAGGAAAATTCTGAGTTTTTAAAAGGATGACTATGAGTAGGTGCTTAAAGGTTAGATGGAAGATTGGAAACTTGAAGTGGAAAAAGAGACATACTTAAACAGGAGCAAGAGAGAACAAAACACGCTATTTTCTAGTAAACTGAGGTTGTGAAACAAAAAAAAATGTGGAGGCAGGCCTAGTAATTTATGAATGTTATGAACAGATGATTCATAGGGTTTGCTTTTGAGACAGATGGGGCTTAGATGGAATAGATCTCAGATGTTACAGTACCTTAAATATCTAAGACTTAGCAAAACTGCAGCATGTGGTGTTTATAAATTTAAAGCCTTGGAGAGGTGTTCTGTTATGTCGTCCGAAGCCCATTGATAAACATAATTGCCCTGCTAGAAACAAAATAGGTGGAATTTTGGTAGCCAGAAACATGCTTGCCTTTTCAAGTCTCCTGTGTGTGTGTGTTTAGCAACAAAGCCAGAAGTAGTCTCTATTCCTTTGGCTTTCATTCAGAAACTATTTTACATCACAATAAATCACTAGTCTTTTTAGCATGGTGTCTCTGGTGATCAAAGTATTCAATTACAGTACCTGATACAATCATGAATGTCCCGGTAGTTACTTTATGTACATCCTCTTCTGTACAACAGTGAGTCTTTATAAAAACTGAATTCATTGGGAGTCTTTATTCCTTAGTGTATGGATGGGTATATTTGAACAATGGCAAAAAGCAATGAACTTGGGACCTAAAAGAAAAAGTATCATCTTCCCTTCCTTTCTATTCTTCTTGCCTAGTTCTAAGGGGTTTCAAGTATTATTGAATGTGCCCGTTGAGAGTGAAAGTTACATTTGATTAGCTAATCATATGGAGGAGAGCTAGTGCAGATTTTAGGGGTTCAAGAGCACAGTAGTTTTGTTGTAGGTAAGCTTTCACAAAGTAACTGTAGAGTCCGAATTTCTACATAGTCAAAGAATTTCTTCATCTTTTTCTGAGAATTGAATGTGAAATTTCAACCTGAGATCTTCCTACAGCACAAGTTGAGGGGACAGGATTCAGAATCCTACAGGGTAGGGACTGGGTTTTAGTTTCTACTCTATCCACACTGAATGACAGTGTTCCTCAACTGTCTTGCTCTATTATAGAGTAGTTTGAAATATAGTAGGTGCCATTTCTTCAAGTTTTTGTCTGGAGGCTTGGAATTAAAAATTCCAAAATGAAATCTCATTTCTACCACTTTTTGACTTCGGGCAACTTTCTGTCCCTCTACTTTCAATTTTTGAATGTAAAACAAGAAAACAATACCTAAACAGGGAGTTTGTGGGTATATTCTCAAACCTACTTGAGAGTTGTCTAAGACTATTAATTATATGTCTATAAACAATCTGGCACGTAGCAAGTACTGAACTTGACCTGTATCTAGTGGACCAAATTCTAATTTTTTTCTCAGCATGAGGCATTGGATTCTGAGTTCAGAATTCCAGTGATGATCTATGTAGTAGAGTGAAATAGAACTATTGCCTTATGTGTACAGGACATTACAGAAGCCCTTTTTAAGGGAAATAAAGTGTGTTTGGAAAATTGAGTAGGAAACTTAAAAGCTGTGCTTATGTAAGAACAATAGTTTTTAAAGAGCTATGGCACTGGGGCACTGGAATGGCTATGAAGAGTAAGATCATTAGGTTACCTGGTGGCATGGAGTGCAAAGGGAAATATAGGCTTATGTCAGAATTCATTAGCATCAACTAAGACTTCTAACCCAAAACAACTGGCAGAAAAGTAAAAACTTCAGTTACAACTTCAGCCTCACTGTTGTGTGGTCTGCATAAAAACAACACAGCAGAATGATTTCCATTAGTCTCGCTGATCATTTCTCCCAACTGGTTTAAAAATCATCTAAATAATTTTTTAAAATGACTATCTGAATCATCTATTTATGATGCTTATTTTAAAAGTACTCATGATGGGTTGGTAAAATACTTGAAGCCACGGGAGTTGTATGAATCTGTCCTCTGCCTGGTGTTTCTAAGAGATTTCCTCACAGAGAGTAGGAAGAGCTACATGTTTGCTATCATCTTCTTCCTTTTCAGAATGTATTGACTTTGTGAGAGGAGCATCTCCAAATATCCTCTTGTTCAAACCTCTATTTCAAGAAACACATTATGGTTGTCTTCAAATATTACTGTACTCTTTCTGAAAATCTGTTAATAGGGCATGAATAACTTCAACAAAGTAGACTAGGCAGATTGCCATGGTGGCACTACAACAATTTGTAGGGAAATGATAATAGTAGTAGTTCATTTTTTAAAAAACCTAACACTAGGAAAAAAATGCAGATGTTCTGAGATGATCTGACTCATATTTGATAGGAGCACAGAAAAGAGTAGGTTGCTGGGGAAAATCTAGACCATAAATCAAAAAGCTGGTGTTTTGTTTTGTAGGTTTTTTCTTTTGTTTTGTATATTTTGGAGACAATCCCTTGATTTGTAGTCTAGGCCAATCTCCAACTCATGATATAGCCCAGGCTGGACATGCTCAGCCAAAAGATAATTCTAAATCCAAAGGGACTTTATTAAATAATAGGTATATATATATATATATATATATAATTATTAAAGAAAATATATATATTATTGAAGAAAAATATATATTATTAAGGAAAAATATATTCTACAAACTAGCATTGCTATTATTTTTAAATGATAACTTTCAGCTTACTAATGTGTTTTAGGTACTAAATATACATAGAATATTGACCACTTGGCATGCATATATTGCTTAGTGGTAATAATCCATTAAATTGAAGACTTTTTGAGCCATGCTGCTGCTACAGCTGATGATGATGATGGTGATGGTGTATGTGTGTGTATGTGTGCGCACATGTTTTAGGCATGGATGCATCTGTCCTTGAGCATCATGGAAACCTGTTGGGTGTGAAGGACAGCTTATTATTTCTCTTTTTGCTCTATTCTTTTCATTGTTTAACCAAAGAACAGATTTTTATACAAATTTCAGGAAATAATTTCAATCATCTTTTGTATATTTTGAGGATTATGATTCATTAGTAAGTAATTATCTGAATATATAAGGTAACAATTCCTTTTCATTGAAAGTGTTGCTTCATAGAAATAGCTTGCTTTCTTAGGGAAAAAAACATGAATGCTCTTTCGTAAAAGATTATATTAGGAATAGTAATATGGTGTGGGAAGATTGTTTTTAACATTAATTTCTTGTCACTATTTTCAATGCTGTATTTTTTTACCATGACTTTACCAATATCTATTAATATGATATATGATATGTGTTTATTTTTATAGTTAAAACAGAGCCAATGAGCAGCAGTGAAATAGCTTCAACAACAGCGGACGGGTCAGTAGACAATTTCTCAGGTTCAGGTAAGGAATAACTCATATTTTTACATTAATACTAAATATTATTTTTCCATTAGTACTAAATATTATTTTTCCTAGTTTTTAAATATCTGTATATAATGTGTATATATATGTGTGTTGAGTGTATATATGTATATTTATTAGAACATAGTTTTGTTCAGAATCATATCTCAACAATTCTGGTTTTTCTATTCAATGTGATGAAATGTTTGCCGAAACATTGATGAAAGGACTTCTGTTCTCCTTTACTACATTATGTCTGTTATTCTCTTGACTCCTCCTGAAGAGAATTCAGGAAAAGCTGTACACACACACACACACACACACACACACACACACGCACACACGATGGGCAGAGGGGCATGTAAAAATGAGATGATCAGTGAAGTAGGACAATCTCTGAGCTGCAAGTAAAATCAAGAACAATTTCTAGGAAGCTCTGCCTGGAGGACAGATTTATGCATAGCATTTATAAAACATTTTTAAAAAAATAACTAATGAGAAAATGCTAACTATAATGCTAACTATAACTAAATAATGAGAAAATGCTAAGTATAGTAAATGAAAAAAATCAGATTTCAGAAGAGTAATACTTTTAGAATAATCAGTTTTTTTAAGGAAAGACATTGATATATATGATTATGTACCTGTGTACAGGTACAAAAATTAATAATTCTTGGGATGGTGGAATAAAATTCAAATTTTATTCTTTTTGCTTTCGTCTTTTTTCCAGTCTTTTAAAAACATTGCCTATGTATAACATATATATCTTTAAAAAGTGTAATCTTAAAGTACAAGTTAAACTTTGTGTGCTACAAAGAGACAATTCAGTTTTGAAAGTATATGTGGAAAATAGTATTGCACTCTTGTTTTTCTAGATTTTGATAATCCTTCTGTGGTAAGGAAATTCTATGTTTTTAAGGACTATGCATTGAACTATTTATGAGTAAAAGGTCATCACATTGGTGATTCCGTTAAGATGTGAGATATACATGTGTATAATCATACAAATACACAGAGGGGTGTCAAATATGCAGTAATAAAATATTGAACAATTTGGATGAAGGATACCTGGGATGTTTTCGTACTATTCTTGTAACTTTTCTACAAGTCTCAAATTATGCCAAAGTAAACAAATTAAAAACAGCTGAGATGCGTTAATTGATATAGCCTACAGGGATTTTAGTACAAAGATGGACTTTACCTGTTCTTTTCCCTATTGGATGATATGTTCCATTTCTGATTTTCCAATATATTTCCTAACATAACATGTTAGTTTATGAGGTTTATTGAGTAGACAAGTGTTTTAATGAAAAAGCTGAGGAAGTGAATCAGGAAAGAGAAAAAGGTCTTCTAAATGTATAGTGGGAAAGAGGAGGAGATCCAGTAAAGAAAGAGCTGACATTGAAAAGGTGAGTGTGGTTTTGTGCTCCTAACACAAGCTTCCTAGAGGTAGAGGTTAAAAGTACAGGCATAATAGGATAACAGCTGAAAGAAAACCCCGGATGAAACAGCGGTAACTTCAATCTGAAACAGAAATGGATCTGCCTAGAAAAGGACCAATTTCTACTGCAGCATTGCAAAAGCTGCAATGGAAAGCAGTGCAGAAGAGTTTAAAGTGTGTGTGTGTGGGGGGCAGTTTCTCACGAGAATTCCCATCTGATTCTTCTGTTGAGCTCCTCCAATGAGCTCTGTCTCTGGCTAAAAGCTGAATTCTTAAAAAAAAGTCTGCATGTCTCATTGCTATCTGGCTGCAATGACTACATTGTTGCCTGCCTTCCTCACTTACCATAATTCCTCCAGTCCTGGACACAGGCCCCAAGCATGTGCTATGCATTAACAGTCCGTTTACTACCTACACCCTGGACCCGCCTGCCTCTGTCCAGGCCTTTACATCTGTGCTCGGATTTCACCTTCTCATGGACCGCATCTTTGCTGGGTAAATTAGCAGATGAACACATGAGTGATGGCTTCTACTTTTGCCTCTGAAGTGGCACAAAATGAGAACAGTGATAGGCTGGTGAGCTTGAAGAGATGGGGGAATTAAAATAGATGCTGTGGGTAATTGGCAAACCCAAGGCTGCTTAGAAATACAGAAGAGGTTGGGTGGTAGAAAGTCCAAGCAAGACTGGAGTTATGAAACATGGAGCCTTTTGGTACAGAGTTCTTCCCTTACAAGTGCTGAGGAGCCCAGATAAAAAGATTCTGACTTGATTCAAGATTGAAAACTGTTAGGTAGGATATGGGAGAATATGGGAGTAAGAGAATTGTTTGCAATAATTATTCATGAATATAGTGAGGATAGAGGAGATGGGGTTAACAACTGGAGAGGAAATAACACATCAGGGGTCCCAAATCTTTTGATGAGGTTTCACAATATATACAATGAGAATAAAAGAATGAAAATTCTAGAAAGAGTGATGTTTCTTAATCTCAAAGCTCAGGGAAGTTGCGATCACATGTTTTCCAGTTAGTTCTCTATTCTTTCCTTTCTTTCTTTTTTTTTTTTTTTTGTCTTTTTCTTTTTTTTATCCGTACCGGGGATTGAACTCACGACTGCCTGCTTACGAGGCAGGCGCTTATGCCGCTGAGCTAAATCCCCAGCCCCCTATTCTTTCCTTTCTTAACCATCATCACTACTTTTAAAGTTATTTTTCAGTGTGTCTTTGTGCTACACTTTAGCGTATGAGAACAGAAACTCTGTGTCTTTCCATGCATACCGTGTCCATGGCCTTTGAGCATATAAATGCTCAGTAAATGTTTACCTAAGTGAAAATTAGTCAATGTGCTTGTGGCTTGAGACCATGAAATGGGGAAAAAAAAAAAAAAAAAGATCAGGATGTGGCTTGAGCTCAGTGATTGAAATAGGAGGCCAAATCAAGATCTAGACAGAGTGAGAAAATTGTAGACTGCATAATACAGGATAATATTGGGGGGAAACACAGCAGAATACTAAAGTTTTTGATAAATGCAAGGCATGTCCAAGATGTGGGATCTCCAATAGAAGTATTAAAGAGCTTTCATGAACTTCAAATAAGGAAAGATTTTATAGGAGGAAATAGGAATTCAATGCTTTGAAGCAGTAGCAATGAAAATACATTTTCTGGGATCTTTTTGATACATGGAATCTGGCAGGGTATACATCTTCCACTTTAAAAAGATATGAAGAGAAGAAACAAGCTTGGAAAAGCGCTTAGATGAAGATGATAGGATTGTTTGGTGAAGTAGCTGAATCTAGAAAGGGTCTTGTTTTCTACAGATTGATTGTCTGTGCTGGACACCAGAAATAATTGGGTGAGCTGAAGAGTCAAGGCAAGATGTAGGAAGCCTAGAACACCATGGAAATTAATATTTTTTTACTGTCTTTTATATTTTTCTTTCTTTTTCCTTTTAATGAATAAAGATACAAAAAATCAAGGCCTATTGGAATGACTGTTAACAGAGCTTTGGTTTATAAAAGAAGAAAGTTTCTAAATATTTAACTCTCAATTTGATATTAATGTGGCTACCTTTCTATTTCCTTTTTCTATGATGGCTTAAAAATTGATAGGCATTTAAAATACCCATCGAAACTATTCTTGTTATCTCTCACAAATAGACAGCAAGGAAAAGAAATGGGTTTGCTCTGATGTTAGTGAATGTAGTTCCATTTCTGTCTTTCAAGACGTTTAGCACCCAGAAACACTAAGAAGGCCATGAGGCTCACTCTGCTCCAGAATTCCTCAGGTGTCCGCTTTCGGGAAACTGGTCAGTTTTCTAAGACTTATGGCTGAGTTGAAAACTGCAAGATTGTTTATTATTTTCTTAGTAAAAGTTTGCTCTTTCACTTGTACCAGTGAAAAACAGTATTTTAGTGGTTTGCATTTTAAGAACCATAAAGCCTGAAAGTAGTGTGTTTGTACTATCTTTCTCATTTTTATAAAGTTTAAATTTGTTATTATGTTATAAAAACAGTGTCACTTGTCATTGATCATAAAAATTGACATCTGGTGCTATTTGAAAATAGAAATAGGATCATTTTTCTGTAGGAGAAGAAATATCTCTGTGACAAACATGGTTTCTTTATTTTTTTAGTTGGCCATAACAAATAACTTGGTGGTTCTGATTCATACATTCAGTAGTTATTTGTTAAGCACCCACCTCAAGAAGGGCAATGTTCTACTGAGTGGGAATATAGCAGTAAAAGGTGGACAAGTCCCTGGCTTCATGGAGTGTTCATTCTTACAGAAGGAACAGATAAAACATAGAATAGTGAGGCTTAGTGTATATAACATGCCATTAAAGTGTTGTGAATAAAATAAAAGCCACTCAAAGCACACACTGGAGAGCGGGATGGTCTCTGTAGAGGAAGGTCTCTGAGAAGAGGCCATCGGAGCAGAAATCTTGGTGAATGAGGGGAAAAGTTTGGGTTGAGGATAATGGAAGCCTTGGAGTTGAGGGTAGGATGGGTTGTGGAATGATCTAGCTTCTGTGTTTAAGAAATCACTGTTTGTTGTATGGAAAAGGGTTTATGGAGAGAAAGGTGGAAAGAGGCCAAGAGAAACGGAGACCAATATTTCCCTGGCTCAGAAGAATGATGTCTGTGTTAGCTCACATCTTCCTAGAAGAGTCACCAAGGCAGGAATAAATGTTACAGAATTATGTTACAGGAAAGAAGAAGATGAAACAGGAATGGTTAGGTTAAGTGAGGGGATTCCTATACTGCCTTTCATTCTTTTTACTGAGGCCACCAGAATAGTCATAGGTCTCTCAGGAACCAGGCTGCGTTCTTACCCCAGTGTATCGTCACTGGTGGAAAGCAATGCTTCTGAATGTGGCCTCCCTGCATTTCAACAGGTGCCTTTCAGAGAAAGGATAAGATGACTAAAAAGAAACATGCTAAAATAGGGAAATACCGGTTGTTTGTTCCCAAGGCTTTATGGCATGTGTAATTCAGAGTTTGCAAATTATGAATGATTAAAAAACAAAACAAAACAAATTATGAATGATTGTCTTGTCTACCTTGGTAGCTGATCTTGGTCTTCCCCTTTGCTTTAGGTTATTCTGGTCCCCAGAAATTAAAACCAATCTGGATTGTTGGATTACTGATTAAAAGAATGTCTTAAGTTTTTAAGGGAAAAATACTTGAAGCATAATATTGCAAAATTTTTCACTGCAGGCCATGCAGATTGGAAGGATTTGGGTTTAGAGAAATCACAAAAGATAAGGCTTCATTATATACCAATTGAAATATTCAATAATTCTAGGTGCACTTAAGTAAACAGCAGCAAGTTCATGTCATGTGTTCTTCACATTTATTTCCTAAAGAATATTATTTAATTTATACTAATAAAGAGTTGGGTCAGGTTTATTATGTATGTTTATAAACAACATAAAATAATTGAGCCATTCTTCAAGTAATTTGGATTTTTAAAAACTCTACTTTATGCCTGACCTAAATCTCATATTATTACTGTGCAAGTATTATTTTTTAGTTACTTACCATGTGCCAAACCCTATCAGTTGGTGAGGAAACAAGTGTGAATAAGAAGTTCCTGGCCCTGAATAGGCATGGTCGGCAGAGGGAACTAACATCTATGCACTGAGTAGGCCACCTGTAATGCAGTGTGCTGAGTGCCACGTTGCCAGTGTCTGCAAGGTTACAGGAAAGTACAAGAAGGGAGGCATTGCCCCCTCCATGATGAAGTGATGCTTTATGCTCAGTGGTACAGCTTGGCAAGCACAGGGAGGAAGAAGATCATTTCAGGGACAAAAGGTGTAGTAAAAAAAAAACAACCAAGAAAGATGACTTGTGGAGGAAAACTGACATCCAGGAAGGCTGCAGAGTCATAAACCCAGAAGAGGATTGAAGCTTGTGTCTCTGCTAAGGAATTCAGAATTTATCTTATGGGTATTGTGCCCAGTGGAAAGACTGTTAGCTGAAGGATGGATGCGAGGAGGTTTCTGCTTGGGATATATCACTGTGACAGCAGTAGTGGAGGCAGTAGGGGACAGGTGTCCATCCCTGCATGGGGCACAGAAAAAGTGGCCCATGGCCTGTGCATGGATAGATGGGCCTTATCTAGGGTTTGGGGAATGAACTGGAAGAAACGAGATGATTTTTAGGGCTTTAGTATTTGGCTAGGGGTCTGGAGATAGTGTTTTGGTGGAAAGAATGAGGAAACCTGGGTTCAAATAACAATATTGCAATTTATTTGCTTGAGTGTGTTATTCCTATGAGCCTTAAATTGTTCATGTGTAGAATGGGAGCAGAGAATTTTACATTTTTAAACATTTTGCTGAAAAGATGGTGATGCTGTCTGTTGCGTGAAGGAAGAGCAAGTTCGGGAGCAAAGGTAGTGAAAATCTGAGAATTAATCCAAGAATTATAATTTTTTATGTGAATTATCTCATTTAGTCTTCAAAACAATCGTGTGAAGTGTAGGTAGTATTATTGCTATAATTTTATAAGGGAGTACACCAAAACTTGGAATAACCATATAGAAGAATTGGAATGCAAATTTAAGCTAAAAACTGAATTCTGATTCCAGACTCTGAATATAATTATCTACTCTGCAACTCCCCAAACTCTCTCTCTCTCTCTCTATATATATATATATATATAGAGAGAGAGAGAGAGAGAGTGACAGAGAGAGAGAGAGAGAGAGAGAGAGAGAGAG
Organism: Cavia porcellus; assembly: GCF_034190915.1. Classification (NCBI taxonomy): domain Eukaryota; kingdom Metazoa; phylum Chordata; class Mammalia; order Rodentia; family Caviidae; genus Cavia; species Cavia porcellus. Next base: position 47,518,282 of record NW_026947493.1, on the reverse strand, counting down.
AGAGAGAGGTGCACACACACACACACACAACATATACTGTGTAATAAGCAACCCTAATATCTTTTATTATTTTTTGTTTGTAAAAGTTGCTGGACACAACCTATTGAGTTCATAAACTTTTCATAAGCCATAACTTGTAAAGCACACAATTTGTAAAACAGATACAGACTTAGAAAAAAATAAAATGGAACCCTGTGGCTTCCATCATTGGGTAGCATTACATTGTTTGATTTTCAAACAGTTATCTTTGACTCTGATTATCGAAGGAATGTGATACTCTTCCACAACCCGTTGGATAAGTTTCTGTTGTCCACGTCCTCTCTGGGCTTAGAAAGGGGGAGTCAAGCAGGATGCAGTTGCAGATGACTGGGCAGGTGGTGGTCCTCACAATCTAACTGTTCTCTCACACATCCCTCCTTTCTATAAGCCACAGTGTGTAACCCATCCTCCCACGGCTACCTCTGTGTCAGCCTTCTCACAAGATAAGCACAAAACTTGTTGCTGCACATGTACATCTGCAGCAAGGAGCACACCGTACCTGGAATTGGATAGTGACTCCAGTATCTTTGAAGTGACAAGGGGGCACCAGCTGGGTTGTTCTGCTGTGTCTTTGGTATAGACCCCATATGTTGCTGCCAGATGGTAGATGTCTGACAGCTTGCAAGACTAGGGCTGATCTAGACCCATTCAACTCTACCTGGATTAAGCCCTGTTTATTTTATTCAGAAAGAACTTTCAATAGATTGTGAGATTCTAAGCTAACTCTACTACTATTCTCTGGAACAAAAGCTACATAATTAAACATGAGAAACATACATGAACTGATATGGCCATAACATAAAAGCTTACATCAAACTTTGAGTGCATAGAACCTTATAAAAGGGATTAATATAGAGTATTATATTAATCATCTAATGTAGAAATGCAGTCTCAGGTCTTCACCTGGATGACTAGTATTAGATATCTAATGTAGAATGTTAATAAATAATAGCACCTTTGTAGACAATGATCATTAATGGGAGAAGAAAAAAATTACATTTGCTAATAATTGTACACAAAGAATATACAGCCCAGCCAGGTGGAGATTAAAGAGTTTGAGAGGGAGAAAAAATTGCCTATCTGTTGGTCTACACAAATGTGAGTATATATATATATATATATATATATATATATATATGTAGTTATAGACATATCTATGTATTTTTACACACATGCGCACATATATGTATATTATCTTTATAACAAAAGCTGAGAACTAGCACTTTAAGGCCTTGTAATAATTAAAATGGATTTTTGCTTCATTACCTCAGAATGACAATGAAAGAATGTTTGGTAGGGTGTTAGTACACTTCTGATGTATTGATGTATTACCTGCTGTATTGAATCAGGTAAATCTGGTTAAAAGAAATTAAGTTCTGTTTGAATGATTAAGTACATTTTTTTTTAAAAAGTTTTTTTTTTTACATGAACATTGGTGTTGAACACATATAAGTAAAAAGCAAAAGGACACCAAAATCTGCACACAAACACACACACACACACACACACACACACACACACACACACAAAACCAGGCTAACCCTGCAATTAGAGAAATTTAAAATAGTTACAGGGATGCATTTTTACTTAAAATAACATTGCTAAATCAATGCAGGCCAATGAAGCTCTATCCTATCCTATTTCTGCTCACCAAAAGCACATTAGTCCACCTTCCTTGGTAGCACAGGTGCAGGTTTGTGGTCCCCGCCGAACACAGACAATAGGCCAGCAGGCCTTGCATGGCCGTGCCCAGCCCTGCAGTTCAGCTCCTTTCCTCCCCTTTTGACATCTTTCTTCACACAGGCCAGACCTTCCTGAGCTTTTAAAGAACTGTCACTGTAAAAGCCATCACAGTGTGCAGGCAGGCATTTAAAGTGTGTCTTTAAAGAATTCATTTAAAATTAGACCCACTCAATCAGTTCCTAAAGGTTCCTATATTAAAGCTTAGATTTCTTTTAGGTCAAATGATGTGAAATTGTCATTTTTGTGGGTTACAAGGTCAAATAACTGAACTTTCCTGAGGCAGAGCTATAGTTAAAGTACAGGAACATTTTCTATGTATTTTGTGTTTTTCTTGGGTTATCATGGTTTTTCTCTTTCCTTAGCAGTCGGGAGCAGCAGCTTTAGTCCAAGACCAACTCACCAGTTCTCTCCACCACAGATTTATCCTTCCAAGTAAGATGTATTTTCTCTCAATCAGTTAATAACTTTTCTGAGTAGACTTTTACTTTATTTCAAGTCATATCTATGTCCACGTATTACATCTTAATTTAAATAAAATCTTGTTTCATAGAGCTTAAATGTATTTACACAAATTTATATTGAGCATCACCTAGTAAAGGCACTGAAATATTTCAGTGTTTTGTCTATTATTTTTAAAAGTTTGACTTTAATATATGCTCTTTAACTGGAATTTGTGATGTGGTTGTTAATTGCATGTTTCCATCTAATGCATGGGCTTTCTATTTTCTGTCATTTCTGACAAATAGCAGACCATACCCACATATTCTCCCTACTCCTTCCTCACAAACTATGGCTGCATATGGGCAAACACAGTTTACCCCAGGAATGCAACAAGCCACAGCGTACGCCACGTACCCACAGCCAGGACAGCCGTATGGAATTTCCTCCTATGGTGAGTAATTTGCTTGTTGTAGTACTGGTTGTCTTTTGTATGTGTGTCTTTAAGTGGGACTCAAGGATTGTTGATGTTGGCTATGGTAGAAAAGGCTGTCTTCTTTTGTACCTAAATTCTTAATATGATTGGTTTTAGTGAGCGATGTGAGAACTGAACTCTTATCTCAAGGTTAGAGGTGACAAACAGATTGCATGGGTCATATGCCCTCCCATTCTCCTTTTCTCCACTTATATCTGTCCGAGCACTTGGCTCTGGAATCCAAAGTATTTTTGTGCATATTTGTGATAAAACTTCTGTGAATGAAGTCTTTTGGGGTAAAGATCCATTTCCTATTTATCAGATGCCTTCCCCCAATTAGGGAAGTACACAAGGAATTCAACAAACTCTTGCTCTAAACTTAGGGGGTGGTTACATTATCAAATTTCAGTATTATCAACCATTAGGAAAAGTGATCTATGTATCACCTCCTGGACTGCACTTTGAAGAAGTAAATCAGGAAACATTTAGAGCTCACATCACCATTGGTTCCGTCCCACCTGGAGATTATCTTTATTTTGGTGTAATTTAACTCAATTGTTGCAATAACTGTAAATTAAAAATAAATCCAGCCACATTATTAAAAGTTCCACCTTAAAAAGTCTTCAAATTACAAAATACTTTTTCTTCAATGGAGTTGCAATCTCAAGCTTAAATATTTGAAACAAATATGTGAATTATTAGCATTTTATTAAAAGATAAAGCTGGTGATCAAGAAAAAGTACATGGACTGTTGGAGGAAAGGACCAATAGAAAAAGCGATTCTGTGCTGTATATATATTCTTTTATAAAGACTTTCGGCAGTATATTGAAAGAATTAATGCTCTTTTTAAAGAATTACATTAATAATTAGAAGTTAAATTATTTCTTTTAATAACATTTTACATCAAGTTGGCCATATATAAAATTATAGACAATCTAAATTATGTATAACTTCAGCTTTTGTAATTTTATTTCAAAACAGAACTAAAATGTTTTCTAGCTATGTATTTTTAAAGCAGACTTGAGAAATAGCCTTAAAATGGGATTTCTAAAGTTGTCTTTGATTTTCAGTTTGAATCAAGGTATTATATTAGGTATGGATCAAATTCATCTATAATTTTCTTTTAAACTAGTCTTGTGATAAAAGAGAAAAACATCTATAATCTAACTTGTGCAGCTTGTATTCTAATATGAGTCAAAGCAGCCTCCAATTTATATGCTCCAGTTTTATTTGTAAGATGATTTGAAATGTAAGCGTATTTTGCAGAGTACACAGTTCTAAAGCACCATCAACCTCCCACTGATGTCACTGCCCCTCCTGATACTGCCTAAAGTGGTTAGCCTCATGCTTCCTCTTTTTTTCTCTTTCTCATTTGGTTGTGGTAGAGTTTGGGCATCTTCCTTTGCCGACTTCTGGGCTGGGGTTCAATTCCTCAGTTTTAAGACATTCATGAATTGTCCTTGTCACCTAAAACAGCTCTTCCAGTAGGCTGTCAGGAACAGATGGTGAGATGATAAGCAAATCAAAATTAGCAGGATGAGGGTAAAGATTTCAATGTGCTAAGTGGCAGCAGGGTGAATGTTAAAGGTTTCACTCCCAGAGCATCCACAGTTATAAAGCTCTCGGGAATAAGCATTTGCCTGATCATCTTCATTTTGGGTCAGTGCAGTGAAACCTATGACAGTCTTTTCTCCCTTGGATTATTCATAAAAGGAAGAAAGCATAGTTTAGGATTTTTCAGTCCTGAGAGTCCAGGTCTAGATAGTTTTAAAGATGTTCTCAAAGGATCTGTGCTCACTGACTTTTACATAGATTTGCTTAAGGTGTATCTTTCCAACGTGAGAAAAGATCAGTGAGGAAGGACGATTCATTATGGTCTTTGATGAATCTGCTTGGAGTTTAGCAGGAAAATGAGTTTGTTGTGTCTTGTGAGTAGAAGTTACGAGACAGATATAGCTATGAGTACTTTCTACTCATACCTGCTTTTCTCAGCACAAATGTTTCCATGCTGAAATCCCTGGCTAAAAGGAAATTGTATAAACTCATGTAGAGAAGGGGAAATTCCCTTTCATAACAGCATGCAAGGAAGAGAGCTTCTGGAGTCATCAAGCCACCTGTCTTGGGCAGGTGTGTTACCAGGAGTCCTTTACTTGTATTGAGTATTCACTGCTTTGAGATTGCCTACACAAGATGAAAAAGTCCTGTTTATGCAAATGTTAAGGTTATGCTGTGTCTTAAATGTTCAGGCCATTATGGGTATTTAGAGACACTCCAGGAATTAGAAGCTCTCTCATCCAAGAGTCACATTCTTCTGCTGCCAGAGGATAATCACCTAACTTTCTTCTACTGGTGAAATTCCCCTAAAATGGAAATAAACAATAAGACTACTGTGTATTCTAGATCCTAAAGATATCATTTATCTTAAATGAAAAGCAAAATTATTCAAAAATGTGAATTCTCTTGGCTGGAATGTTCCTTTCTGCCTCTGTGGAAATCAAGGACAGTTGTTAACTTTCAGGACTGTCTTTAATTATGATTCAGAGATGAGCCTTTTTCCTCAGCTCTGCCAAGACCAAGTCCTGAAATTGGGATGCCAGCTTAGTCCTTTGGGAAGTCTTTGGGAGAAACAAATACATTATTTTTATATAATCATATGGAAGCCTAATTTTGTTTTTGATATAACTACAATTATAAAAACCAATATATAATCATATAGATTTTAAAGATATAAAAATCAAAATCTACTTTAGAGTACACTGTATTTGATCATTGTATTTGATTTTTTAAAAATTGAACAAAAAAAAAGAAGTAGTGGTCAACTTGTTTATAAGTCACTGTGCTGTTTTATGGGGTTCAGTTATTTGATATTCTGCTTCTTGGCATCTTGCTATTTGGTGGGATCTAGATATTGGAGATATTTTTTATCTTGTTGTTTAGTTCTGCATCTATTATTGTTTCCTCTGACTCTCTGACTTAAAAATGAGTTTTGAACCAGCTTCAGCTTTGTGATAGAACAAGGAATTAAAAAAAAAAGGCAAGAGACTACCTCTAATGAGTTTTTAGAGCAAAAGGCTTTAAATTCAACATAGAAACTTCAGCATGGTATAGCTATTGTTTAATTATGGCTATTTCTTGACTGTAAAAGAGAAAATTAACCTTTGTAAAACAACAAAATAAAGCATAGAAATGATATCTCTCAAGTTATTTTTTATAGACAGATGCAGGAAGAGAGACCCATGTAAATGGGTATTTAAATATGTAATTACCCTTTGGTTTAATTGAAATACTTTATATGTTTCACTGTATGCCTGTATGACTTATTCCTGAGCTAAGATTGGGAAGCATTTGTGACTAAACAGTTACATGTGTGGGAGGGTATTTTTCTGTACTTACCAGCTTCTGAAAATGAACAGATAGATCAGCTGTCACTAACTGATTTAGGTGCATTGTGGGCAGGCATCAAGACAGAAGGCGGATTGTCACAGTCACAGTCACCTGGACAAACAGGATTCCTCAGCTATGGCACAAGCTTTGGTACCCCTCAACCTGGACAAGCACCATACAGCTACCAGATGCAAGGTCTGTATACCTCTGATATAACTGTGTGCCTGGCAGCTGGTTTCTAAAGTATGGTCTGATATTCCCTGTGGGTAGTCAATGATGATGGCGGGGGACTAGTCGTAAAGACAGGACACTACTTGCAGTTTGTGTCTTCACTCACCAGTTCTCTGGACCTAAATATCCATATCTATAACATCAAGGAGTTAGACGAAAAATCTCTAAGGTTCTTTTCTAAGAGCCCTAAAATTTCTTGCTAAAGCCAAACTTTTCACCTTTATATCTTATCAATCAGAAAAATGAAGGAAGAGTAACACAAAATCAGTTACGTGAAAGTCAGTCATTCACATGGTGCGTGCCCCAAACTCCTACACTCTGTGTTACCAACCAGCTTTCCTCAATGGACTATGTTTCTTTATTTTCATGGTAGAGTACGGGATGAAGAGTAGCAATGATAGCTCTGATGTGTGGAATATGATATGTGTTGATTTAATGATGGTCCAAAGATCAGTAGGTCAGTGTTATAGCTACTCAGTGGATCCTCAAGATCATGATGCCAAGAGCAGTCCTCTGGTTCTATTTTTGAAACTATAAACAAAATATATAATGTAAATGCAAATGGAATAATAATCGAGAGTTTCTATCATCAAAGCTTTGCCATAATGCATATTATTTATCATTAGCAGATTATCATGCATATGTATCTGTAAAACATTTGAAAATAGGTTACATATAATTTAAGCATTTTCCTAATGTCTTGGTTTTAACCACAAATCAATTTAACGAACCATATTTAATGTTCTAATAGTGCTGTCATATAATTACTACATTTTGATTTATAGTTTTCATTTTTATACTATCTTATTCTTTATTACATTAATAATCATTGCAAATAGAAAATACAGAATATTAAAATAACTATAGTAGTAGATTCCATATGTTTTTATGTAATGTATTTATGTATGTATTCTTATATTCTTCTAGGTATAAAGTATGACTGTGTTTCAACCTGCTGTTTCAGTCACAAATATATTTTAACCACATTTTCACATTAATCTGTTCTTTTCTATAGCATAATTTTAACGGCTGCACAATATTCATTGGTACATCCTATTTAATCCTCTATTGTATATCTAGAGTAATACTATGCACATTTTAACTACATTATAAATTTTTGCTTTGTTCCTTTGGAAAAGTTTTAGTGTAGAATTTCTAAGTAAACTGTTTTACACTCTGTTAAGAGTTTCTGATATATTTATGCAAAGAAGTACTATGTATTACAGTGCATGTATTAGATAGTATCTTTGAAAGAATTGACATTTTGGTAGTGCAAGATCTTATTTTCATATGCTTTATTTAAAAGTGAGAAGATACGTTTTTTGCTTCTCTTCACCGGTACTATTTATCTTTGCCTTATTATTTCTTTTGTATTTTGTTTGTTTGTTTGTTTCTGTTTCTGACATAGGATCTCACTATGTAATTCAGGCTGACCTTGAATTCACTTTGTAGCCCAGGCTAGCCTCAAACTTGAGGCAATTCTCCTGCTTTAGCCTCCCAACTGTCTTATTATTTCGTATAGTAAAATTCTTAATCTTTTATATTGTTTTATACATGTGTTTTCAGTTTGTTTTCTTAACTTTTAGCAAGTTAGGTTTTATAAACCAAAATTCATTAATCTTTTCACATTTGATATCATCTTTAGCATAAAAAGCCTTCATTAAAAATTTTTGATGTATTTGATGGCTACAAAATAAAAACTGTCTTTTAACAGACAGCATTTATTGTTAGAAAGCATTTATTGCTACCTATGTGCCAGATTCTAAAGCATTCAGGCTGCCCTTAGGAGAGAATGAATTGTCTACACATGTTTAATATCAACTGAGCAAAAGAATAAGAAGAACAGTGACAGAGACTTCATTAATGAATTTAACAGTCTTAGGGTCTAGTAATAAATGAAATCATAGGCAGATAAAATCTATTTGGTCATAGAACTTTCATTCTTGTCAGGGAGAAAGACAACCATGCAATTACAATTCTTTTCTTGGGAGTTGAGAGGGAAATAAATAGGTTACTGTGGTGCAGGACCAGTGTCCACTGAACATGCAATTCTCTTGGAGGAGAAGCAGTCCTCCGGTGAGAAGGAGGCAGATGAGCAGTGAGCAGAGGTAGCTAATGTGTGATTATCTGCAGTCTCTCAGTTCCTAGGCCACTATGACCTACGTACAGAAACTGAGCGTTCTCATCTTCAAACTTTCATACTCAGTCAGTAGCAAATTTCATGTTTGTTAATTTTTGAAAATGGACTATAATGTCTTTTTATTTCGCGCTTTCAGCAATATGGTGTTAGTTTATTTTTCTCTCTTGTTAACTTGTAAAGGAGTGAAGCATCTCTTACATGAAATATTTTGGATTTCAGATATTTTCAGATTTTTAGGATATTTGCATATACATAATGAGTTATTTTAGAGATGGGAACCAATTCAAAACATGAAATTCTTTGTGTTTCATGTATACCTTATAGCCTGAGGGTAATTTTATACAATATTGATAGCCCACTTGTATGTTGACTGTGACCCTATCACATGAGGTTAGGTGTGGAATTTTGCAACTGTGGATGATACTTTGTACCCAAAAAGTTTCAAGCTTTGTAGCATTTGTATTGTGTTATTCTTGATAGTTACCTTTTTATGTTTTATCTTGCTCTTGCAGAGACAGTTAATCAGACAACTAACCAGCTCTTAAAGTGTAGCATAGGGTTAAAATAGCAAAGAGTGGAAGTAAAGGAAGGGAAAAGAAAACCCTTAAGGGGAAAAGCTCTTGATTTTTTAAAAAGAAATATAGACATGCATAGCACTAAAGCAGGAATTACTTTTAGACCCAGAAGTTTTGTTACATCTAGACTTACGAGATATCACATTAAAACTTTTTAGTGTTTTGTGCATCCCTTGCTTGAATGATCTATCTAGTGGGATTTTAGAATTAACTTTCCATGACTGAGTTATTATTTTATATGGACAATTCTTTGATTTTAATTCTTTCAGTTTTAAACTATTGGATATAATATGACTTCCATATATCAAGCTAGATAATTATATGCTACTCAGTTTGAAACTTAACTTGCCAAAATGATGATAGATAACAGTTTACAGGATCCTACAAAATACCTATGGCCAGACTTGGGTGCATAGTTAAATTTCGACTTCTTAAATATTAAGTGGAATATGAAAAATACTTTGCCATTAATAATTTTTTGCCTAAATGTGGCAGTATTTCAACCTTTAAGTGTCTTTCAAAAATTTTTTTAGAAATGTAATTTCTATGTCTAAAATTATTCTCAAAATTCCTCAAATTCTACTAATCCTACAAGAATCATGGCCAGTGACTTTTGTTTGTATCACTTTCCTGTTACAGTTGAAATCTTGAAGAAAGGTGCATTTATTTTATAATATGGGGATATTTTTGCCAAGATTGTACCTTGGGAAGATATTCTCAGCTTTTAAAATATACAGCATGATGATTGGCTTTTCCAAGATCTAGCAGTTAGGATTTAGGACATTCCTACTGGCTTGACCCACTGGAGGTACATGCACGACCTCTTGTACCACCCAGTGGGTGCCACATGTTGTCCAGTGGGACAGTCAGTCATGCAAGTGCAGCCCCATTATGAATATGTTAATAATACTGGAATTTCATAATACTGCAGAAATATTCCAGCAGCCTAGAGTTTACTCAACTGAACTATGATGTGTGTGCTATGCTAGTTGATTTAAAGGATGTATGTAGTTATGTCCTCTTTGGACCTATTGGACTTAGAAATACTGGAGTGAAGATACAATGAAAGCTTGAGACCTGGTTAGCAGAATACTTCTGGAGCCACCCTGTGGGTCAGTGGTTCCTGCTACCACCCTCTGTGGATTTTCAACATGGTGTAACTTGCTTACAGCTCTGTTTCACATCTCAAAGATGGAAATGACCTCTACTCCCACAGTAGTATTGTGAGGTTTAAGTGAAATTTCTGTCAGTAAAGCACACTGACCAATGTGTGATACATAGGAGCAACACAAGTGGTTGTTTTTAATCATTACTGTTCTGATTGTGGTGGTGATTTAGTTGCTAATATTTTACTAGTTATTATTATGGTCTGGCTTTCTGGGAACATTCTAGTGGTGGTAGATAGATACATTCATGTATGTGTTTGTATTGTATGCATATACACATGATATAATTAAAATTTAACATGTACAATGAAATAAGAATACATGTTGAATTTTTTTGCCAACAAAGAGAATTTCAAGGACTCAGTAATTAAATGAGAAAAAAATAACTAGTTCTAATTAGTACGCTGGCATGGAAGGAAAATTACTGTAAAAAGGATCAGACATCTGCACATCATATAAAAAAAAATAAGAAAGGAATGGGAAAAATAAGAGGAAGCAGCCAAGAACCCAAGAAGAATCAAAAGAACTAAAAAGCCATGTTAGTCACAGTAGTGATGGGGTGTTGGTCGTGTTGGCGGGGGGGGGGGAGGGGGAGTACAGAATATACATTAACAAAATATAAAGGTAGGAAAGAAAGAGAGTCAAATATGTTCATCCAGTGCCTTGATCATCCTGCAGTCACATCTCTACTTCGGGTGCAAAGAATGTGTAGAAATAAAGAGAAAATGATAGGCATTTAAACTGAAATTTAGTTTAGAAGATAGGGATATGACAAGCTTTGCTTATAGAAGTGGAAGACTTTAGTGCCCATGCAACAAAATAAAATAATAGCTGACATTTATTAAATACTTTCTATATGCCAAGGACTTTATACTTATTTTATATATATATTGTCTCATTTAATCTTTATGACTCTGAATAATAGCTTTAAAGGATATGAACCTAAAAATAGAGAAGAAAGCATAAAGTTAGCAGTTAATTTAGTTTCTAAAACATGCACAGTTACTCAAGGATCCCAACTTAAAATCCAAATGAGAACAGTCTGCCATGTTGGACACTCACCTAAGTAAATCACAGTATCTACCATGTTGGACACTCACCTAAGTAAATCACAGTATCTAGGGTAAACTACAAAAAGCCTCCATGTAGTTGCCTGTAGTGTTTGTATCTCAGGATAGAGGTGCGCTTTAAAACTGAGACACTGTATTACACAGCTGGTTATAGAACTAGTCATTGTTTTATTGCTCACTAAGCTCTAGAAAAAATTTTTAGAGAACTTGTTTCCAAGCATGGTTTGTGCTCTCACACTTTCACAGCCCTTAAAGAACAGATTTATTTGACAGTTCCTGGCCGTTTCACCACTGTGGAGCCTTGGGAACTGGGCCAGCCTTGTTTGGTGCCCACACTTAGTCCAAATAATCCTTCTGGACCCTTCTACTCCAACGTTCAATACTTCTGTTACAGCAGGCAGGCTTCTGTAACAATAGCCCGTGCCATTTTAGGCCAAACAAGAATGACAGACATTTTTATTTTGTACTTACTAACCCTAAAAATACCAAGAGCTAAAATCTCAGTGATTAGGAAATTTGATTGCCTTTATGTTTGCTGCAGATTAATAAAAAATTCTATTTTTTGCTTGATTTCTTTGGTGCAACTAGGGAAAGATTAAAAATTTAAAGCTGAGAAAGACAAAACTGTTCTTATTCATAAACATCTCAGAGTTCACCCTGAGGAAGTGAAATCCTTGCCTGTTTGTTTTTACTATCTTCCTGTTCTCCAGTGTTAGCCTTAATATATCTGGAAGAAGATTTGGAATGATCTGCAGAAGTTTTCCTCCACACACCTATGGCAAGCTTTCTGCAGATGCACTAGCTGAAGGGGTAGAGGTAGAGGGGAAAGACCTTGGAGAACCCAGGGTTTATTGTGTAGAATATGGAGATGGTGTTTTCTATGCTGCTCACTGAGCAAAGTGTGTTATGTGTGAGTTTGTGTGTGCTCATGTATGTGCCCAACACACATGTGTATACACAGAACAAGAAAGCCACTTAGGAACAATTAGTGTAACCTCAGATTTATTGACTAATTTACAGGCTATCTGTTCAGTATGTCATAGACAGCCTTTATTCTCCATTTATGTTATTTTTTAAAAATGCAAAGTCTGGAGATCTATCAGTGACATCACTACCTATTTAAATCCCACACACCATATACACAGATAGTTCATCCAGCACAGAAAGCAGTAGAATATATTTGTAGTGATGATTCTGAATCATGATAAAATGAGATTTTTTCCTAAGAATATGTCAGGGGTAAGAAAATGTATTATTGGCTTGCAAAAGATTTTATACACATGAAAATAAAACATTAAAGTGAAGTCATGTCACTTAAATGGTTAAACTTCAGTTTGGGAAAACCCAACTTTCCATAACTATCTTCTGTTGAGTCTAGGCTGTAGAGGTAATGACCATCTTCATTATATTTTTGTCTCCAGTATCTATTACTAATCTCTGAACATATAAATGACTCCTAGCTATGGAAAGAGAGGCCTATGCCCCAGTGAAAGTTAGAAAATAAGATTCATAAAGACTTTAATAACCTTTACTTGCAAAAATTAATTTGGAATATAGCACAATAAAAAATTCAGTTAATAGCTGATGGCACATGTCTGTAATCCTAGCACTTTGGAAAGCTAAGGCAGAAGTATCACAAATTTGAGTCTTACCTGGGAAAATTAGCAAGACCTTGTCTGAAAATAGAAAGGACTAGGGATGTAACTCAGTGTGAAGTCCTTGGGTTCAATCTCCAGTGGTATAAAAATAAAATTTTTTAAGAAATAAAGAGAAAAAGCAGTCCTCCCCAATTATTAGATTGAGAGCTGGTTGTGGATGTCAGGATCACAACAGAGGTACAAAGTGCCTCACTTGAACGTTTTATTGCCGCAGAGTAGCAGTGTTGTGTGGGGCATTCCTGTCATTCTGTAGGAGGGAAGGTGTCAGCGTTTGCCAGGACAGATGGGAGAGGCAGCGCAGATGTACAGGTACTAAACTCACAAACCCTGGAAATTCTGCTTTGTTTGTTTTCCTTTAGGCTTTATTGCTCCCACTTAGAGAAAAAAACAACTCAAATTCTAACTCTGAATGTTGTTTGCTCTGCCAGAAAGGCTGGTATTCAAACTAGAGAAGAGAAACAGTAAACCAGGGCAGGGGTGAGTAAAGGGATTTGTGGAGGACACACTCATCCACTGCCCTCCACGCCTCATGTGCCTGTGGCTCCTGATGAAGTGAGAGTGATCTAAGAACATCCCTGCCATTGCCTTTGATCTTCTGACTACAGCTTTTCAAATACATAGTTGAACCATTCCAGTCATTGGTCATTTTGTACCTCAGCAAAAGGTACATTATGTTTTGAAAGTTTTTTACTATCAATACATAATTATCTCTTGAAATCATTCTTTCAGAAAACTATAGTTTGAGTAAAATATTTCTTTACCCTTTTTATAATCTGCTATTATAAAACTTTTGATATTTATACTTTCAGGCATAAAATGACCTGAGAGGGTGGGGATTGGAGAATCACTATTAATACCTATATCCATGTGCTCTAATTGCTTTGCAAGTTAACTCATTCTTTTGTTGTTTTTGCCTTTTTAATACTCTAGATTGCTTGTTTTTCTTTTTGCTAGGCTTATTTTTTTTTTAAAGTAACATCCCAGGGCCTGAGATTAAGTCGGCGGCATAGTACCTGCCTGGCAAGCATGAGGTCCTGAGTTCGATTCCCTATATACCCTCCCCCAAAAAAAGTAATTCCATGTAAGTTCTTTTGACATCTTGTGTTACTACTAGTGATAAAAATTGTGTGTAAATCTCTCAAAGTCCAGGACTAGCAGTAATTTGTGACCAATACCAATTTTGTTATCTAATTGAATTATTTTAATTAAAATATGCACAACCATGTCAAGAAAAACAAGTGTGAAGACTTGTGACCTTTATTATCTAAGTTAAAATTTTCTTTGAAGATAAAATGGGATACAAAGGAAAACTTGGTATTTTAGGATCCATCTTCTACAGAAGGGGAAACGTTCTGGTTTTCAGTAGCCCATCTGGCCTTCTGAGGCTTCTCCCCAGGGATCTGTACTAACTTCTGCCGCATAGATTGTGCCCGATGATGGACATAGCCCATGGCAAAGAGGCCAAGGAAGGAAAGCAAATGGACTTCTGTGAAAATACACAAGGGACAAACAGCATCCTGCTTGCTGAGTAAGTGCTACAAAACGCTCTGAAACATGGACACACAGACAGGCCCCAGCAGGTTTCAGCATTCTTGTGTTGGCTGAGATCCTGGTTTTTAAAGTGAGTCTTGTTCTCTGTGAAGTAGACCTTTGACCTACATGCTGCTCCTTTTTTTTATAAAGATAAATTTTTTGAAGTTATAACTGGGCATTGTTCTCTAGGTCACATCACACTTAAAACATTGATTTAATATCTTAAATCATGCTGTAAATCAATATAGGCTGTGTTCTTTTTAGCGATGAAAAAGTAGTAGAGGTGCATGGGTAAAAGCTTTTGGGATTGGTTTGTTTTCACACTGTAATTGCTTAGCACCTAGAGGACCGGGTAGCCCCTAACAGGGCCTTCTTGCAAGACTGTTTCTTGTTTGTTATGGTTGACAAGGCTCCCACCTTTTTCGATAGGAACGCCTCACAGTGACAGGAAGAAAGCAAAATATTGTCATATACCCCCCAGTACAAGTTTGTATAATTTGCTTTTAAATTTACCTTTAAAAATTACACTGAAATCTTTTAGAAATGGAGGAGTTTAATTTCAAATTTATTGAGTTTCTTAGATGTCATTATTTCTATTCTTGGTATGTCTATGATTTTTAACCAAATATCAATCTTCTTCTTACACAATTTAATTCTCTTTCAACCTCAGTGGTTCATCAAATCTAAAGAGTAGATTTAGTGTGATATCTTAGCAAACAAGGACCCGAGCATAGAGGTAATCATCATTTTAACCAAGAAGTTACATACAAAGAAATCCTCATTCCTTACACTTCTTGGATGAAGATAAAGATCCTACTCAGCTATCTCACAAGGTGATGTTGAAAGTAACCTAAAATAATAGATGGCAATTTCACAATGTACATATACATCAGAAACATAGGATATGAGCCATAGCAATCTTAAGAAAAAAGAATAAAGTTGGGGTATCATACTATCTGACTTTAGCATATACTGTAGTTTCTTCAAAACTATAGTAACCAAAACAGCATTGCATGGACATTAAAAGCAAACACATAAAATAGAATAAAAAGCCCCAGAAATAAATCTATCCATCTGTAGTCAACTAGTGTTTAACAAAAGTGACAAGAATATCTAATGGGAAAAGGGCAGTCTTTTTAATAAATAGTGCCAGGAAAATTGGATATCCATGTGCAGAAGAATAAAACTATACCCCCATCCTATATCTCACCATATACACAAATCAGCTCAAAATGAATTAAAAACATAGGGTGGTGTTTGAAATTTGAAGTTCTGAATTTAAAGTTTTTCATTTGCAGGAAAAACTCATTTTCATCAGTATACTTGTGATATGTTACCAGCAGGTAGGCTCATGTAGTGACTAGTCTCTTAGGAGCCCTGTGTCTGTACCACAGCATCACTGTTCAGTTAGGATGCCAGTAGCAGGACTAACCAGGTAAACTTTAAGGTAGGATGACATATGTGAAGTTCTTATACCATCTCTGGGTCCCAGTGGTACACCACGTTAAAATCGAGATTTTATAATCTATTCAAAATCTATGACATTTAATCAACTTAAAAAGTATTTAATATGAAATTCTGTTTAACTTTCTTTCCTAGAGATAAAAATATTTGAGCTGTATCCAAACATGCCTACAGATCCCATATTTAATAATCTTTATTTAATAAATCTAAAATTGTGATTAAAATCTTTCTGCTTAGGGGCTGGGGTTACAGTTCAGCAGCACAACAGCTGTCTAGCAAGTGCAGGGTGCTGAGTTCACTTACTAATACCCCAAAAAACCTTTCTTCTTTTCTTTATTTTTATTAATATTTTAATCCTACAAATTTATGGTGTATCTAATTTGATAATTAAGTGATAATTTCATATATGTAAATAGTATTTAATTTCTGAACTCTAAAGGATAACCCTGTATGTGCCATTCAAGTATATAAAGTTGGCAGAGTGTCTTCCAGATAGTATTTGAGAAATAAGCTCAATTATTTATTTGATCACTTTTCATTTCCTTGTTTTTAATTTCTAAATTTCTAATTTGTAAAAATTTTCTTCTTTTTAAAAAATGTTATTGCTAAACAAAGAAAAATGTTGACTTTCTTGATATCTTTTGAGAACCTTAAAATTGGCCTTCCACAGTGATTCTAGGTTTTAGTTTGTAAGTTTTTCATTTCTATACACTTTATCATCCACTCATGATTTTTAATTAGAGCATTTTAATTCCTTTCTCTGTTCAGTGGTTAATGCTGAAACCCATATTTTGTTTTATAAGCTTTTCTATGGTTTTTGTTGTTGTTCATTTGTTTGATTTTTTGAATCATGAATTTTTCTATTTATCATGAAAATGTAAGAGTAGAACATCAATACATTTCTGTTTTGTTCTGTAATGTCCGTAATTTTTTTTTGAAAAATATAAAAGATGGACTGGAGCTGTTTCTTCGTAAGTAGAAACTGAATGCGCGCGCACACACACACACACACCAGCCTTCCCAACTGATTACCGCTACCACCATCTTCCTCAAAAACCCCACAAAACTGTTGAAAGTCTTCCTCTTGACCCTATACCTGACCCCTTAGAAAGCTGGGTTCTCACTGAGTTCTCAGTTCCTTGCACCAAGTTAAAATTCTCAAGTGATAGTTCTGTTTCGCATTTACTTGAGTCCAGATAAAGCCCTTCAAAGATGCAGTCAGACATGCTTTACTCACGAATGTACAAACAAACTTAAGGACTTAGGATCAGAACGGAGACAAGACTAAAGAAAACTTGTGCAGGTCTGTTCTTGTAAGGAGATAGATTACACGATATCAATTATTAGTGAACTGAAGCTCGTGGAAGGTAAAATCAGTACAAGCAGGCATAGTCCAGGAAAACTTAGTGGAAAATAGAACATGAGGTAGTCCTTGACAGTTGGACAAATGGAAATGAACAGAGAGAAGCAATGAGTGAGGGGAACAAGGCATTAAGTTTTGAGCTTTCAAGATGGCAATGACCACACCCTGAATTAATACAGCAGCACATATATGGGGATTCTTAGGAAGTAGCTTAGCAGCCACATCCCTAAAATTTCATGCTGAAACCCAGCCCAGGTGTGTGTGTGTGTATATATATATATATATATATATATATATATATCCTTGTATTTACTACCTTAATGATAATAGTTCCCTAGCTCTCCCTCCTATTTCACAAGGAGAATCATAGTGATAGCATTTCTCATGTCCCAATATAAAATACTGTGAAGTTGAACATTTAGATGCTTGGATTTTTCCATTGAAGAATGCCAGTTCTTTTCCTGAGCTGGTTTTCCTAAATGACCAAGAAACTTCTATCATTTCGCCCTTACCCTCCCTGCTTATGCATGATATTGTCCCTCTGATCTCCACTCGGAAGTTCACCTCCACCCTGTGCAAGTGTTAACTGTGCTGTCTTCATGACTTTTTGGCACTTGCAAGCTTTCCTCAAAGAATAAAATTGAAAAAAAAAAAGAATAAATTTGCGGTACCCGTCGTGTTTGGCCAACTTCTAGAGTAATAGTTGCCCCTGTAAAAAGTGCCAGTGAATGATGTTAAGAACTAACCTGAAAAGTTTTTGTTTTGTAATTTGTTTTGTTTTACTTTGCTTTTTGATTAGAGACACATAATCTTGCCATTCTGTGAAGAATTTTTCAACTTTAAAAATAGGCCAATGGAAGAAAAACCAATGTCTCTTAGAGTTGTTCTGAAAAGACTGTTTTCAGTGTTCTGCTCTGGAAATGAGGGTCTTCTCTCAATGCTGACACAACAATGAAACTCACAAAAATTGATGTTCATAATTGTACACGAAGGTAAAGTTTTTAAGCAGATAAGATGTTCCTTTTTTGTCACTGGAGTCAAATTCAATGCCTCTGTGTATGTGCCAGGCAAGTGCTTTACTGCTGAGCCACACTCCTGACTGGGATCCTTTTAGCTAATGGATACAAGGTGCCTCCACCACCAGCCTACTTGGATATAATTTAATTCCAAATTCTACGAGGAATTATTGGCACAATAATGACTTGAACCAATCTTGGCCAAACTCTTTGGTTGAAATATATGGATTCTACCTGGGAATTTCCATGATTTCATATGACAAACAAAAGTAAATGTCATTTTCCTCTTAAATGAGGATCTTAAAATATAAACAAATGAATGAATTAAAGGAAAAATGAAAGGAAAGTTGAAGATAGAGCATTGGAGGTGGAGAAAGGAATCAGGCGGAGGGAAGAACAAAGGTAAAGGAGAATAAAGGGAATGAAAGTGCTCATGACATGTTACGTGTATGCAATGGTTCCCCAAAACAAGCATCACTGGACTCTCTGACTAACTTGTACTTTTAAAAAATCAATTAAAAATTAAAACATTTGTCACAGAATTTTCCTGCTGTGTTTTACTTATCTGGAGAGGATTTTTCATATGAAGTCATTTGTGTCTAGGAAGGGAAATACTTCTATATTATTTTGATAAAGTGGTTTCAGATATTAAGCCTGTGATCTAAAGATTTAAGTAAAGAACCAGTAAGTGTAAGTCCAGTGAAGTCTCTCAAGGGGTTGATGCTATGGGAAGGGGAGGTTTTTCTGTCCCCATCTTGTCTTGTTTCCTCTATCCTCCCCAGATTCTAGACTGGTGTACAGCAGCCTTCTCTACAGTCTTCTCCTGCTGGCTGCATGGGGGAGGAGGCGGGTATAGCAGACTCCACACTGAAGTTCTACCGGGAACACGGTGATTGCTATTTTGACTTTGTGTTTGGTTTTCCAAATCTCAGGGAAAACTATCTTGGCTTGAAATCTGCATCAGATCAGCTCTCACTGTGGGACCTTTTGCTGCATACAGTTTTTAGCTCTGCTCCAAAACCACAAATCCCTCCCACACAGAGGCTCTGACAAGCTGCTTCTCTTGAAGAATATGATTACTTTCTCTGTATTAAAAAAAAAAAAAAACGGGAGTGGCGCTTATCATGTTTTGGAAGCAGTTTCTAAAACACCTATTGAAGTTGGTACTTAAACATGGTGGTAGTAATATGATATAAGCTATTTAAGTAGATAAGATTTTTCCTCATAAAATTGAGGCATTATAGATGTTTGGTAAACACATGAACGTTCAGGGCTTACTCAAGCCCTTCTGCCTCAACAAGACTGTGTTTCCTGGCTGCCAGGGAAGTCCCAAATATGTGCCTTTCCACAGGACTCTTTCCACAGGCCAATTAATGGCTGTATTTTGAATACACTGGTTTAAAAATTTCAAGGATTTTAAGGAAAAAAAAAACCTTGCTACCTTGAGAGGCAATATACCGTGGGGATGGAGAGATTCCAATTTGCAATCAGATGGCCTAGGCTTGAGTCCGAGCCCTGCCACACTTACTCATAACCTTGGGCAGCTTCTGCATCTATAAAGTGGGGTGGATAATCATATCTACCTTGTGATGTGGTTGTGAGGAATCAGTAGGTGAAACTCTCAACAGAGCCTGGCTCAGTGTAAGCACTACATGTATTTTAAGTTTTATTATTTATTCTTATGAGTTCTATTTTTTGCTTCATGTATCTGTGCATTATACTTAAGCCCCATCTATGAGAAAATTTTGATGAATTTTGAAACTTCCAATAGGACAATACAGACTAAAATCACACAGATTCGTGTTCAAATTTCACTTTGGTGGATGCTATGGTCTCTCACTAACCTTCTATTTCTTATCTGAAAAATGTCAATACTCCCTATAATATCTAGTTGCAGAGTACAAAGCATGTGAAAAGATCAGTATATTCCTAGTAATACAGCACCTGGTGGGCATTATCTATGTTTACTGTTATTATATTTTGTGCTCTGGAGATGTTTTATGGGTCAAGTAAAACATCCAATGTTTGTCATTAGCCTGTTTTATAGAGGTGAGATGATTAGGTTTAATTACTACTTGTTATTTTATGGGCTAATTAACCAGTAATAATTATCTTAAATGCTGATTAGCAAGTCATGAATGTACTGTATTTGTGAATATGCTCGCACATATGTATGACAGAGACAGGCAGATTGATTAATTTAATGATAGATACATATTGTAACAATAGGTAGGTAAATAAATAGAAATCTTAGAAGAACACAGAAGAGGAGGAGTCTAGAGGGTTTTTCTGAGGCTAGCTGCTTTTAGCCTGTGCTGAATTATAAAGCTATAGAATTTAACTAGGATTTGACAGGAGGAAATCGAAGCTGTAAGTAGTAGCATTTAGGAGAACTGCATGTCAGTTCACTACTGTTCAACTGGGATGTGCAGTGAGGATGGGGTTTCTGGGTAGAGACCAAACATGCTCAAAAGATAAACAGGAAACAGACCAGCTAAAGCCTAATGAATAAGCCCTGGTAAGGGGTTTGTCTTTCATGGTGAGGGATCCAGGAATCAGTCAATGTTCCTTTTTAAAGGAGGAGTGACAAATCAGTCACACCCGTCAAAGACAGATTCTCCACTTTTGCAGACAATGATGGCTGAGAATCAAGTACAGGAAGCTGTGGTAGGAACTGAGTGCTGATAGGTGGCCCAGGCGAGCCACTTTGAGTGCCTGAGTCCTAACGGAAGCAGGTGAAGCAGCCCTGAAAACTTGATTCTGGTGGTGAAAAATTAGTATGGCCTAAGCCTGATTCTCTAGTGTGCACACCTCGCCCTGCAGCAAGTGAGATCCTTTTGGAAGTTGCATTAAGTCTCTGAGGCCACTGGGGTGCCATTAAACTCCAGCTCCAGCTCACTAAATGGAATGGAATCTCAGCCTGCAGTCAGCCAGTAAATGAGTATAACTTATGTTGAATTCCAGCTAATGTACAGTCTTAGAAGTAGCATTAAGTCTGGAAAGTCACTTGGGTACAATTTGGAGCACTGAACTGTGATTTACTTGGTCATACCCCAGTGGCCCGTGTGTGCCAATATAGCTTCCACGGTCTTTTCTGCTTTGTTCTAGGGAATAACTTATGGAATGAAAACATCCATTTTTAAACATATTTTCTATATCTTATTCATTTTTTGGTGGATAGGGATTATTGAGGTCAGTATTTATTGCTCAAAAATATGTCATTTAAGTGAAAGTAGCAAGTTATAACCAAAAAATGTGTAGTTTAAATAAAAGTAACAGGTCATAACCCAAAGTAATTCTTTCTATCAAATGTATATAAGGGCTAAAGTTTAAAAAAAGCACACTCTAACCCAAAAGAAACTTAGGTTTCATTTCACAAAGGATTTAAAAATGTTTATCATTCATAAATTTGCTTTATATATAATGTTATTATTAATTGTTCTCTGACAAACAAATGCATAATGAATGAGTTGTATGCCCATGAGGTCCTATTTTATAAAACTGATATCATCCTGATAAGTCCTGTGAGATCCAAGACTATGTCTTAGGCGTCCTTTCATTCCTATGAAATTATCACTATGAGTCTGGCATTTATGTTTAATGAATATGTGATTTCATATGCAAATGATCAGTATTGTAGGAGCTCGAGCTCGCACTTGAAGCCCTGATGCTTGTGGTGGAATGTTAGCAGTGTAAGAGCTCTTAGCTGAGGTGGGTGTTCTAGGAATTTTGAACAATGAACAGAAATAATACAAATGAAGAAACCTCAAATATGAGTCTGTATAATAGCTAATTTGAAACTCTCAGAAAATATTTTCTTTTAATAAAAAAACAACTTTTTGGATCGTGTTTTTAAAGTTCATAGATGCATGATAAGTGAAAAGGAAAAGAATTTTAGGTATGCAGAGATATTAAGTCATTTCTATCTTATCTGAGAAAGTAAAAAGAAAGAAAAAATACTTAACCATAGAAGCATTTTAGAAGAAACTTTTTCTGTTTAGTACCTAATGGTTTTGTGACTCACAGTATTCATAATGTTTTGTTGTTGTTGTTTGGCATTAGGTACTGGGAATTGAACCCAGGACTTCTGCCCTGAACTACATCCCACCCCCCCCCCCTTTTTTTTAATTTGAAATAGAATCTGCTCAGGCTGTGATCCTCTTGCCTTAGCCTCCCATAGTGGTGGTCATCATGCTTCCTAAAATATTATCACTCTTGAGGTTTAAGGACTCTACAAAGTAGAATTTTTGTAGATAAGAAAATTATGTTTTAGAGTGGCTAGGTGCCTTGCCCAAGGTCCAAACTATTCATAATTGATGAATTAAAAACTCTTTATGTTTTCTGACTCTTAAACCAGGGATTAAATTGTTCAATACCAGGCAAATAGTCAACATACATCAACCACCATGCTTTATATGTGAAGTCATCCTTGAATAACAGATTCACTCTGAAGAGGACCTCCAGATTTTACCAGTGCATTTATTGCCTCTCCCACTCATTTGTAATAAACTTTGAATTTTAGAAAATGGCTTTTATTTCCTAAGCATTTAGAAGGTCTAAGGCATAAAATTTAGAAATGCCCACTTGCTTAATGGATATGAAGCGAATATAGATTGACTATTTCAGAAATAACGGGATGTTTTGGTGCTCCAGTGAGATCAACAGAAATACTTTTTATTGTTTTGTTTTTATTTTCACAAAAGAATATGGAAAATTTTTTCATGTCACAAAGTATCAGTAACAGTTCCCTGGTATTTCATTTTCTGAGTGACACTGAGGACTTGAGGCTGCATTCTGAATAGAGTTGTTAGAAACAGCACTGCAGATCATCTTGCATGACTTTCTTTGAATAAATTCATAATTTTTTTCTTAAATTTCTGACAGTGAAATTTTTGGGTTAAATGGTAGACAGAATTTCTCAACCATTAGCTAAATAATCTAACAGAAGTCTCATGCCTGGTGAGATTCTCAGTTTGAAGTTTATATGTAGCTTTACTTTCTAAAATACTTATTGTTTATTGGTACAATTTAGATATATATAACAATTACCCTCCTCGTAAGGAGCTTGACCTGTGCATGCTGCGTCTTACTTCTGTTTTGATTTTCTTCCATTCTCCTCCCCTCTTCTCCTCCCTTTCTCTCCTCCTTATTTATAAAGCTTTGTTTTCATTTTATCCTTTTGCTCATGTTTTTCTTTTTCCTTCCTCCTCCTCCCTCATTCTCTTTTCCTTTTAAAAAGTTTCTTCCTATTTCGCAATGTTATTATATATTTTGTTTCTTATTTACACTTTGACTTTTTTGACACCAGAAAAACAATGCAATATTTACATATGTGTCCAATTTATTTCACTTAAGAGTCTAGGCTCAAAGTGCATCCACTTAGCTGGAAATATCTTGTTTATCCTTCTTTATGACTAGTTAATACTCCATTGTTTAAAAAAAAAACACACATCTTTTTATCCATTCCTCAGTTGGTAGGCATAAGTAGCGTTTCTTTTTGACAAAATTTTCAGCTTCTGGTTTGATTTTTTTAAAAAAAAAATTCTCTCCCCAATAAGATAATAAAAATAATATATTTTCATTTTGCATAGCTTGGCAGTACGATAGTAAATAATGTGAAGGAGAAGGAAACATTTGGTTTTATGTTTAATTTTGCGCAGTGTCTACTGTTTATTGTTTGAATAAACAAGATGACCTTTTGACAGCACAGGTAATAGATAGAACATTTTCCTCTTTGGCCACAAATTCTTTGTGTGCGCCATTTGGTATTCTGTGAAAATAAATCGTGAAATGACTTTCCCAGTGGGCCATTACAGTGACCATGTGAATAAGGACATCTTAAATCTTTGTAAATTCTTGGAAGCAGCATTACAGTATGTGAGCTAACAGGAACATTAAATATCTCTTCATTTTACACTATGTATATTTTGTATCTGGTTAGTCATTTGTATATCATTCTTGGAACTCTATCTGTTCAAGTCATTTGCTCATTCTTACAATTGGATTCATTTGGTTTTTGTTGTTGCATTGTAGGAGTTCTTTATGTTTTTGGAGTATTTTTTTCTTTTTCTATTGTTTCTTTTGTTAGTACATGTTTGAATGACATAATGATCACATTCCTTTGAGGAGCTGGTACCTGTACATAACACATTTTAACTCTTTTCTTCATCTCTTTGTCCTCCCCTCTGTTCCCATCCCTCCACCAACTCATGTTTCATTCAAGGAGCTGAGAAATCTTAGTGTGTTTTTACAAACTGAAATGGAAAACTCAGTAAATTTTTCACAAAAGTCTAATTTCATCCTCAATTTATATGAATTAATTTTGTAATCAGAAATATAAACTTTCATTTTAATCCTTCATCCTACTGTGAAGTCAAAGTGGTTGGCCATTTTGGGGAAATAAAATGTTATTCATGGCAAAAGATTCTAGTGTTGAAGATAAACCAAATTCCAACTGTGCCTTACCTAAATGATATTTTCTAGTAGAACAATTATTCTGTGTAGCGTGGTGAGCTATATTTCTTTTCATTTTGTTTTAGGTAGCAGTTTTACAACATCGTCAGGATTATATACAGGAAATAATTCACTTACAAATTCCTCTGGATTTAACAGTTCACAGCAGGTAATTTAAAAAGCCAATTAACTTCTAAAATATTTTTAAATACAGCATGACTATTATATGAAGTAAGATCTGTTTATATATTAAACTACAATGAGATCTCTCCTAAGTATTTCAATAGTTGTTTTATTTCCTTTTAAAAATATCTATTGCAGTCTTTTTTGGGAAATTGTTTAGTTTTTGGATGAGTTTAACTTTACTAGTACTGTATCCTAGAATAGAATACATGTGAAAAATGCATTTCATCTTCCATAAAATTTGTTTGCAGTCTGAGCTCTTTGATAAATGCATACTCACTTGCACAAATGTAGAAAAAAAACAGAAACACGAACAGTTTTAATTGCAGCTTGAAATGTAAATGAAGCAAACACATTTTGACAACTTGTTCTTGTGTGGTTTCATTTGGTAGGACTATCCATCGTATCCCAGTTTTGGCCAGGGTCAGTATGCACAGTATTATAACACCTCCCCCTACCCAGCACATTACATGACGAGCAGCAACACCAGCCCAACGACACCATCCACCAATGCCACTTACCAGCTTCAGGAACCGCCGTCTGGCATCACAAGCCAAGCAGTTACTGACCCCACAGCAGGTAAGTTTGTGGGTTTTATTAGTCCTACAGGCTGCATATTTCTAGTGGTTTAAATGCATTTTCCTACAGTCATATATTCAGGCAGTGGTTGCACATTTTTGGCAAGTTTTGGCAAAAACTACACATAAATTAAGTAGTATAGTCATGAAATTTGCTTTGTTTCTGTTTGATTTTTAATATAAAGTACGTAAGCCTGAAAAGCATATGAAATAGATATTTTAGTTGTAAATATCCTTAGCTTTGAGATATATGTATATATTTACATGTAGCTTTTTAGAAATATAATTTGAGCTATTCTGCAAAAACTAAGTAAATTGCCCATACCATCTTTTGAATATGAAAATAAATAGCATTGCCTAGGATTTAATATTCATCATCATTAAATATGTAGTGGTTTTCATCAAAGTGATACATTTGCTGAAGACTAAGACGATCAGCATCAAAGGATTGATTGTGGAAGCCACCAAGCCCCTGCCACCCCATTCCCACTCCTGGTGTCCTTGAATTTCATATCATGTGTATGAGTGTGGATGTCATTCATGCTTCCACATGACCCTTGAGGGCTTTGCAGATGCCAGCCTTTCCATCACTGGAAATTTTTTTATATTATGCCTTTCAGACTCCTCCTCCACTTTCTTTCTTTCTGGAACTCTTCAGGTTGTGTGCTTAGTTTCCTGAATTAATCTTCACTTACATTTCTTTTGTCTCCTCTCATTCTTCTTACCTCCTTGCCTGAGCTTTTTAAAATTGTAGTCATTGCTTTCTTAGATCATCTAATAAGCTATTAGCCTCAAGAAGTCTGCTTTCTTCCTCTTGCCTATTTCCAAAGCTGGATCTCACTTTATTACCACAAGTTGAGTTATAGACATAACTGATGTAATGTTGCAGTGATAGTTTTAGCTGGTTTGCATGAATCATAAAAATGTTTTGTCTCACTGACGTTAATTGAAACATTGACAATAGGGTTAATTCATAAATATGAGCAGATACCCACTATCCTTTAAGTTTCTGTAAACATAATGCATGCAGACATTTTATTCTAAAGAAGGAAATTATATCTTTCTTAAATTTGTTCTCTAATTCCAAATGATTACTATTTGTGTTGTGCATTTCAGCTGTCAACACTTTGTCTTTGATCGTTGTATTCCATTTATCTTTATTCCAAAAAACTAACTCAATAATCTATTCTAAATTTAGTTCATGTTAGTAAATATAGCATCCACAGAACTGAATATATGTGTCTCTCTTCTGTCTTTGAATAAAATTTCACTCTAAAATACTCTAAAGATAGCTTTTTAATAGAATATGTGCAACTTATTGTAGAAGTTTTGTAGAATTTTCCTCTCTAGGTCCATAAACTTAGTATATGCATCCTAAGGAAAAAGCATGGCTCTTCCCAGTGTTGGGGAAAGATCCTGTTTTCATACATCTTACCATATGTGCCTTGAAAAGTTTCTTGAGGACTAAAAGGCATTTTGAAAAGAGGGTAAATATGTGACGAGAAGTAGAAAAATGTTTTATGGACTTGTGGAATAATAGAATGAAAAAATGAGAAAGCAAAGAATTTTATTCAATTGATGATATTTTACTGTGTGGAATACAGTATAAACAAACTGGTTAAGACTTAATCCTGGTGCTTAAATGAAGGTTGATTAGAGTTTCTCCATTTGGTCACATCACAGACTTTGTCTCTGAAACTTGACACTGTTTTAGATATATTTTATTTATATAAGGAATGCCATTCGAAAGACTAGGGTGGCGGGGCTCAAGCCCTGCTACATGGGAAAGAGTTCCAAAGTACAAATTTCAAAATATATGTATGATTTTCTTTGCAAAAGTAAATGATATATTTTAGCTTTTGAATGAAAAAAATTCTCAGTGACTTAGGTACTTATTTCATTATCAACTGAACCAAGTAAAACATATCTTTCAGATTTCTTGTATTTACTACTTCTTACTAAAATGAAGGTTTATGACTCAGTCTTTCTTGTGTTCTGCAATCAGAAGTGGAAAGTTCACTGAGTTTCCACATTGAGAAAATATATGATTGCTTTAAAATTTCAAAGGTTTGGTCTGGGTTTTGTTTTGGTTTTGACATTCATAATAAGACTATGGATTTAGCCAAAATTTTCTGGCTTTAACTCACTTTTCTTACTAGTCATATATGAAATTATAGGTTTGTTCTTCTTCATGAAAAAGACATTTGGATGGTGAAGTACACACATTCATAAAGTGAGAGAGCAAGATGGGATGATTTAATAAATATAATCTTAATGGTTTCTGTTTCAAGATAGAAATAGAAAGTAGTTAAAATAATGAATGTCTATTTTTCTTGAAATACTTTCAATATTTTACTGAGTTTATAGTCTGTTTTATACTATCTAAAGTTAGACTCCAGCCATTTTCCGATATTATATATGGCCAGGTTTTGCTCTTTTACTTCATGATGTTACGCAGCCAAGAAAAACGTGCAGGTACATGTGCACCTCCTGTTATCCTTTCATGATGTCTTCTCTTGCATTGTTCCACAACCGTTATGTTGTAGTGAACACACAGAGATAACCTTGTAAGGTGTTTTCAAGATAAGCATATACAGACCAAATTCTTTACATCGTATATTTTTAAAGCTATTTGAGGAATAAGTATCTTTTAAGTGCATGATAATATGCAGTATTACTCATGTATTTCCTCAGTATTAAAATCAAAAATTGAATGTAAATAATATGCACTTCTTGAAAGAAGTACAAATGATCAACCAATATATGAAGAAATATATGAAGAAAGCAGCTCTGGTCATTACTGAGATGTATATTGAAACAACACTAGGATTCCGTCTTACTCCAGAAAAAATGACTGTCATCAAGAGATCAAATAATAACAAATGCTGATGAGGCTGTGGGGAAGACGGAACCTGTCTTCATTGTTGCTGGATATAAACAAGTGCAACCACTATGGAAAGTATATAAATATATAGAAGTCATTAAAAACCTAAAAATTGAAATTCCACTTAACCTATCTATTCCTCTTCTGGGTGTCTTTACAATAGATCTAAGGATATCCTATAGTGATAATACATGCATGTCTATATTTATGGCAGGACAATTTATAATAGTTAATCTTAACAGATGAATGAATAAATAAAATGTGATATTTACATAAATGGAGTACTACTCTGTCATAAAGAAGGTCACTTGAGTCATTCATAAGAAAATGGATGCATCTTGAGACCATGATGCTAACTGAAATAAATCGAAACACACAAGTTTAAATATCACATAGTTAATGTGAGAAATACAGGCTATAAATAAAGAGCAAACTAAAAGTTAGATAATAGGGTGTAAAGAAATGAATTATTTCTCAAATGGGAGGGGAATTCAGATTGAGAGATGGAGCAGGAGAGGAGGGAAAGGGGATGTCCAAAGAATTGGGATGTGTTGTGTTCATGTACCAACTCCCCATAAAGAAGCTAATCATTATTTTCTGCAAACATTCTAATAACCAAAAACTGAAAGAAAATTATGTTTATAATTAAATGTTGAAAGCTATATGCTCCTTTTAAATTGACATGACTGTTTCATTAAAATATATAACTTGTATCTAAAAATTTCATCTCAAAAGTATAATTTTGAAAATTGAAAAATCTTCATACCTATTTTATAGCATGAGTTTGTTAGCTATGCATTGATATTTTATTAAAACAAAATTGATATTATCTGGATGTACATAGGAATCTATGTACTTCCATAATTATTGTAAGGTATTATCTGCTTACTGAACAGAATTTCGGTTCATTTATTTGATTAAAAAGTCTTACTTACTCTTCAACTAGCAATACTAGTCTGTGTCAGTCCTGAGTTGAAGGATGTCTTGGTTGCTGTCACTTTGCAGAAGTTATGAACAAAGTTGCTATAAACCGTGGGTGCAGACTTTTGTTTGTATATACATTTTCAACCTATTTGGGTAAATACTTAGGAATGTGACCCTGGATTACATGGCAAACTATGTTTAGCTTTGGAAAACTGTTTCCTAAGTGACTGTACCGTTTTGCATTCTCACCAACAATGAATGAGCTCTGACTGCTCCACATCACAGGCAGCTTTCAGTGTTGGATTTTGGATTTGGCTATTCTAATAGCTATGCAGTCGTGTCTTGTTTTAGTTTGCAAGTCATTAATGATACATGATATGGAGCATCTTTTCATATGCTAATGTGTCATCTGTAGATCGTGTATTTTGAGGTGTCTATTCAGATCTTTTGCCTGTGTTTTGATTAGCTTGTTTGCTTATTGAGTTTTAAGACCTCTATATTTTAAATATAACTCACCTGCCAGATAATGTTTTGCGATATGTGTTTGCCAATCTATATCTTGTCTTTTCATTCTTTTAACAGTGTCTTTCACAAAGCACTTTTAATTTTAATTAATTCTAACTTGTCTAATTTTTCATGAATCATACTTTAATAGTATATCTGGAAGCTTCTTGCCAAACCAGAGGTCATCTAGATTTTACCCTTCTATCATCTGGGCATTTCATAGTTTCTGTTTTACTTTTAGGTCTCTGATATATTTGAAGTAATTTTTATATAACGTCAGGGTATAGATTTTTTAAATGTGGATGCCTGACATCATTTATGGAAAGATTATACTTTTTCTATTTTATTTCATTTATTCCTTTGTCAAAGCTCAGTTAACTCTAGATGGTTTATTTCTGGACTGTTCATTCTGTTCCACTGCCTGTTCATTCTTTCACTGCGCTCAGAACGTGTTACTGTGAGGTGTGACTGTAAAATATAGTGGATGTTTAAATTTTCAAAATTGATTACAGTAAAAGCACATTTCCCTCAAAATCCTCCCTCTCACTTTGAACACCATTACATCATCCTCGCCACTTTCTGAAGCGGTTCCTGACGTCCTCTTTCATGAGTGTCGTAGTTGCCCTGTTCTAGTTGCCACATTGTCCTAAATGGATGTTTTACTTTCATGAACATTTTGACTTCAAGGGAGAGTCAGAAGGTGCACCGAGCCAGACCTAGTGAATGAGACGGATGAGGACACACTGAAGTTTTTATAAACCTACATTTCTGTTGAATGGCACTGGGCAATAGTATTCACTGTACTTTTGATCACACTTCGTAAAGACACTTACAAAAGAGGGTTTCCCAAATTGCTTCAGAAAGTGGTAAGGATGATGGAATAAGTGTATTGGATGTGGGCAGAATGTATTTTGAGAGATATTAATGGCAATGTATCTTTTGCTGCAATAAATTTAAAATTTAACATTCTTAAAAATGTATTTGTCATATATTTCCATCACTTCACATTGCTAAATAGTAAATCTTCAAGTCAAAAATATCAGTTCTGTGGCTTTGTTATTATAATACAAAATTGCGAGGTTTAATCGAGGGCAATGGTGATTGATGAACCTGTGGCACACGCGCTGCAGCGGGCTGTTTGTGTCCCTGAAAGCTCTGAGAGATTCATCGTGCCTGGGGTAGGCCTTCTGCCTTAGAAGGGCAACTGTAGAATCAGTATGTCAGTGTTCACAAAGTAAATTTCTGGGATTTCAAATGGAATTGAGTTGAGTTTACAGATCAAGTACAGATTATTAACAACTTGACAATGTTGAATATTCTCATTCATGAATGTGGAATATCCTTGCATTTATTTACATCTTCTTTGATTTTTTTCATTAGAACTTTGTGCTTTTCCTCACGTAGATCTCATACAGTTGTTGTAGTACCTGTTTCTCTGTTTCCCTTATGCTTTCCTTCCCTCTTTTGTCTTTGTTAGAGGTACATAAAAAAATCAGTATTATTTTATCTGTTGCTTTATGTCTTACAACCTTGCTATAATTACTTATTAGATTCAAGAGTAATTTTCTGTTAATTCTCTAATACTTTCTTCATAAGCCATTGTCACCAGTAAACAAAGACAATTTGATTTCTTTTTTCCCTATCTGTAAATCTTTTATCTCCTTTTTTGTCTTATTACATTACTAACCCATCCAGCATAATATTAAATAATAGTACAGAGGACTTCCTTGCCACCTTTTTGATCTTAGAAGAAAACATCTAGTTTCTCACTACTAAGCAAAATATTAAATGTAGGTTTTTTTAGATGTTTTTTGTGAACCTGAGGAAGTTCTCTCTTTCCTAACTTGCCAAGAGTATTTGTCATGAATGACTTTTGCCAAATGCATCTGCCATA
The DNA here is from genome assembly GCF_034190915.1 of Cavia porcellus. Classification (NCBI taxonomy): domain Eukaryota; kingdom Metazoa; phylum Chordata; class Mammalia; order Rodentia; family Caviidae; genus Cavia; species Cavia porcellus. Next base: position 47,486,566 of record NW_026947493.1, on the reverse strand, counting down.
TCTGTAGATAACATCGTGATTTCTTTAGCCTATCATTTTGATAAATTTTCAAATGCTGAACCAACTTTTCAGATCTGAAATAAATTTTGTTTGATCATTGTATATAACTCTTTTAATGTGTAATTCTTTTTATATGTTCTTAGATTTGGTTTGCTAATATTTGTTGAGAATATTTGTATCCCTGTTCATGAGACATACTAGTCTATGTTTTTATGACCTGTAATGTCAATGTCTGGTTTTAGAATTGTAGTAATGCTGGCCTCATAACAAGCTTTTCCTCTGCCTTGGACAGATTATAGAAAATTCAAATCATTTGTTTGTTGTATATTTGAGAGAATTCATCAGTGAACACATCTAAGATTTCTGTTGGGAAGACTGATTATTGATTTGATTTCTTTAATATATTTAGATCTATTAAGATTACCTATTTTCCTTGTGTGAGTTTAGGTAGATTGTCTTTCAAGGAATTGGTACATTTCATCTGGTTTATCAATCTGTGGGCATAAAGTTTCATGAGATTCTTTTATTATGTTAATATCCATGTGCTGTCTATTGATGGCCTTCATTTTCTTATATTAGTGGCTAGTGTATTTTCTTTTTGTCTTGATTAACCTACCTAGGGATTAAATTGTTAATTTATTTTTTTTAAAAAAAATGTTTTGGTAGTTTTCTTTATTTTTAAAAAAAATTGCAATTATTTCTCTTATCATCATATGTCAACTTTTGATTTAACTTACTTTTCTTTTTCTAGTTTGCTAAGATTGAAGTTTAGATGATTTACTTTAGCTCTGTCATCTTTTCTAATCTATGCATTCAGTCCTCTAAATTCCCCTTTATGCACTCTTTTTGTTTTATATAATAAAACTTCATTTTTATAGACTTCAAAATATTTTTATTTTCATTTTAATCACCCTCTTATTCAGTGAGGCATATATTCTGGACATCTCACAGAACAAAAAATCTTAGCATCTTGATTGTATACAGTACATTATAATTAGTTGCAATTACCAAGTTATTCATATTTTATCAATTAAATGGCTTTGTTATTTAAAAAAGTATTTAATTTTTGAGAAGTATAAAGTAAAATTCCACTAGCTATAAAAGAAAACTTTGTGCAGAATCAACTTTTGTTTATTACAATTAAATCTGTGACTACTTTAAATTTTAAATGATGAGTTTTATGCACTTTTTAATTTCTTAAAGAGGACAAAGACAGTTTAGGTTGTTTTATGCTAATATCTAAACTAATATTTCAGTTCTTGCAGCATGGATTGGAATACCTTGTACTAAACTCTTAAAGGTTCGGGTAGATTATTAACAACACAGTAAAAACACATATTTTCAAAAAAGTGATAAAAAGTGTAACAACTTGAGAATATTTTCATGAAGAAATTTCTAAAAGTAAGTTGACTTTTCTCAAAAAAAGCACTTAAGCATTGCTGTAAAAATATTTTTCCCTTGAGATGAGACTCATGAATAATCAAAATGTGAACACAAATTTGTAACCATTACTGGATGTATTTAAATAATTTGGCTTGAAAACATATTTTTGTCCAAGATCTCTCAGAGCATTTTATAATAATTATGGTAGCTATAATCATAATACATAGTAAAATATAATCTAATCTAAGTTTGTCCTTAGAGATTGACATTCAGTATCACATGCAAACATTACACAGCTACGAGCTACCTACCATTTGTCCACATTTTACAGATGAGGAATATGAGGAGCATAGTTCTTTAATATTTGATAAACTTTAAGTACTAAGTTGAAGAATTTTGAGGATTAAATCTTATGAAAAAATTTAACAGTGTTTTAAAGCTTTTCAGGGCAATCAAGGCGAGGAAAGAGGGTAATGACAAGACATTGTAGGCTAATGTGAAGTAAAAGGCAATTACTAAGAATGAGTTTTAGTATGAACACCATTTAAAAATTCAGTTTTTCAAAGAACTCATTCATTGGAATTTCTTACCGAAATCTTAATGGTGAAGTTTACCTTCACACTTGCTGACTCCATGCAGACAACTTGGTAGTTAAGGTGATGTACAGGAATTTTGCCAATATTGAATTTCAAGTGACTGAGGAAAAATCAGTACAAGAGGGAATTCAATCTGCATGGGAAACTATTTGTTCCTTTACTTCTTTGATCCCTGCCAAGGCACAAGAAAGTAGAGCAAAGTGCCCGAAAAATAAGACCATTCTTGTGCAGTTGCAGAACTCTGAGCTCTCACAGGAACTCAGTGTGACAGGGTGAAAAACTAAGCTGCCAGACATCTTCCCTACAAATGTGGGTGATTGGGGCTCATCTGTGTCCCTAATGTGCCTGTGAGCATACTGTGGACATGATCCAGAGGTTTGCAACAGCACGCAACCCGCTGCCTACATGTTGCTGAGTGAACCATTTAGAAAATCTGTAGGCCATGCTTAATTCATTTCCACAGATGCCTATGGACTTTGGAAAAGTTTGCAATTTGTTCAGCTCAAAAATAAACCATTTCAGTGAAACACTTGCAGCTCGCTTTTTTGGAAACATTTGTCAACAAAACAAATATTTGTATCTAAAATAGCTAGGCTATTAAGATGTGAGAAAAGAAAACAGATGTTTGTTTTAGATTGCTGTATTTGTTTGTCTTCGTGGCATTTGTTTCTCTTTCTTCAGAGGATATACTGTGTTAAGCTTAATGAGATTGTAAAATTCATGGAAGTAAAGTTTACTCTTTGTTTTATATTGCCATGAATGTAATAAAAGTAGTTTTGTTACCTTTGAATTTTGGACTTTGTTTCTAAGATGCAAAGAGTTCTGTCTTTCAGCATTTACTGATTTATGTGCCTTATTATGAGTTTGTCTGATTTTTTGATGAGTTGACCAGAAGCCAGGATGTCTTATAGAGTCAGTTTTAGTACAATGGATTCCAAGATATCCTTTCTTATATTTCTTATATTTCTGTACATTCGTATGTAACAGATTGAAATAAATCATGAATGACTGAGCTAATTTACTCACCCCCCATTTATTACTTTATATTTTTTCATAACTAATTGATCTTATGTAAAATACTTACAAAGTATTAAGTGTCCTACAGGACCAGCACAAATCAACACAAGCTTTCTTGTTTAAACTCGAGGATATCAGTATGGAGTGCTTCACTTTTTTACCTGAAAAATTTGGAAAGAGGATATACAGTTACCTCTGTTTGACCTCCTCCCACTTTATTAACCTGGAATTGGTAGTTTCAGTGAGTTTTGGGTTGTTTAGTAAAGGTAAGAGAGATAGGTTAATGGTTACCAATTGTGTTCTGAGCTTGAAATCCAAATTTGTAAACTTAGTAAAAAAATTTAGTAAAGCACGTTTTTAAAATTTACTCAATAGTAATAGTTTACAAGCATAGTGTGAAATTAAAAAGATGCAAAAAAGCTTAAAAAGAGGAGTAAACCTCTCCCTTGAACTTCTATACCCAGTCCCTTGGGTATTGTTAGTGGTTTTGAGAGTATAGTTTGTTTATTCAAATATATGTCTAGTATCTGTATTCGGTCATTTTTTCCCACATTCATATATGCATATGCTTTCTTCTTTTCTTCCTACTGTATGAACTAAATTAATTCTAACCTGACTTTATGAGATACATTGTTGTACTGCCCCCATTTTACAGAAGACAAGCTAAGACAAGGTCAGTGACAACAATGGGATTTGCACTCTAGATGCTTGGATTAAATTGAGTTCTTGATCAGAAAAGAATGCTACTTCTCAAAAGCCACTAAGCCAAGAGTTTCCAATGTGCAGAAAAATTAAAATGTAAACAAAAATTGTGTGAACTGCACTGTCCTCTCTTTGGCTGCATTTTATCTTTCTTGTAAAAGAAGAAAGACTTTTTACAGATTTTTCTTGTAAAAGAAGAAAATTTTCGGCTTAGTATAGTAATCTCAGCACTCTAGGTAGCTCAAGCAAAACACCCACAAATTCCAACAGCCTGGACAACTTAGGGACTTAGCAAGACCCTGTCTCAAAATTAAAAAAAGAAAGAAAGAAAAGACAAAGAAAAAATGGGAGCCATTGGCTCAGTGTGAAAGTTTTGGGTTCAAACCCCTGTACTCCCAAGAGAAAGACAGAGAGAGGCAGGGGAGAAATAGGAAGAACAGGAGGAAAAAGAAAAAGAAATTTTTCTCTTCAATTTTTAAAACACTGGCTATTTAATATGTATATTATTGATAGACTATTTTAAACCCTTCTTGAAGAAAATAGGATATAAATTAATCAAAAATAAATTAAGGATTAAGTGTTTTATTCAACAGAATAAGTACCAGAGAGAAGATTCACTGCAGTTACTCCATGCTCAGGACGCACTTTAGTTGCAAATTACATCACAAATGCAATTTTGAAAAAAATCACCTTTTTAGTGAATAAGCAAAAATACTTTGAGAATTTTAGTATGTTAGTCATGTTTCAGTCACTATAATAAATACTTGAGATAATTCCATGGAAAAGGTTTACGTTAGCCCACAGTTACAGTGATTCCAGTCCGTGGTCTGCTGCTTTGTGACTGCCAGCCTTGGGAGAGGGGCATTTCATGACTGAAGTGCACGAGGAGCAGGACCACTCCTCTCAAGGCCAAAAAGCAAGAGAGGCAGAAGGGTGCGGATTCCACCATCCCCTCTTTCAGATCACACACACCATCCGTGACTTCTGCCTCTTAAAATTCTAGTGAGGAATAGAGCTCAGTGATAACGTGCTTGGCTACCGTGCGTGAAATCTTGACTTTGAGCCCCAGAATCACAAAACAACAAAAATGACTCCACCACCTCCCAGTACTGCCACCCCAATAACCATTTAACAAGTGGGCCTGGGGGTACTGTTCGGTATCCAGACTGCAGCACTGTGTAATTGTAGTCTCAAGCACACACATCTCTCTATCTTTTTCTCTTTCCCTTCAAAATCCCAAACCCTATCTAAATAAGAGGCTTATTTGTTTTAGTTTAGCTACTTTCTATTAAAAAGCACAATGTCAATTGTAAATATTTCTTGGTGTAAGAATTCCTTTTCTCTACCACGGCTTTCAACTTCTGAATTTGTTTTCTTTTGCATCCCATACTACCTTTCCAGTGTTCTCTAGGCAAGCATTCTAGCAACTGCAGTATTTGCATGGAGTTTCTTTCCTTCTCATTCTTCTCATTTAGTGCTTCTTGTGAATGATCTGTTTTAATGCATATGTTTACCTAATTATCTCCCTGACCTCAGCTTTCATACTGATAAAGGTTACTTCAAAATCACTTTTCTCTTGAGATGTAGTCTTTAATTGTACTAATAAATTGCATTACAGTTTCATACTTCAAGGAAAAATAGAAAACATGGTTTCTTCTACTGATGTATGAAATTTCATGATGCATTTCAATATTTTATTAGCTACTCAGTGAACTTTCATTTTGGGAAAGTTCTATTGGGTTCTATGGGGGTTCAAGATGCAAGAAGGTCATTTTATGTCCTCAACGTGCATTTTACTAGCAAAGATGACAGCCACATGTCCAGCCAAACCTCATACAAGCTGAAGTTTCATGCTAGAAGAATGCATGGATGGAAAAGTCTTACATAAAGTATTTAAGAAAAAAAATAAAGAATTTGAGTTTATACTCAGCATTGGAAGATGTCAGTCCATGAGAGGCAGAGGATAGGCAAGAGATAATATTCAAAGCCATGAGAATAGTTCATTTCAAATAAGCTCCATGAGAAAGCATTATTTCTATCAGAACACACTTAAATATTATTAAAGAATGAAAGCATTTTTGAACTTGAAGATCATTTTATATTTGTCTTTACAAATATGATAATTAAGCCCTGAAAAATGATTTTGAACAATTCACTTACCGTGATAATTCTAGCATTCTTATATGAAATATTTTAGCATGCAGTTATTTGATATTCTTCAAATGATGCTATCCCCATTTTTACTGCTAAGTACACCGAGGTACAGTTAACATCTATCTAGATAATTAAATATAACATAAGTTATCAAGAATGTTCTGGAATGTACACAGGCCCTGCAGTCTTAATTTTTAAGTTATGTTGTCCGTGACAGTGAAATTTGAACTAATCAGTTATCCATATTCTATCCTGTGTGAGAGAGGATGTTCAGGTAGCTCCAAATTTGTGAGAGCTACCCTCTTTACAGCAAGTTACTTCCCAAACTGTGAAAAGAAAGTTCAAATCTCTGAGATCCATGAACATTTCACAATTCTTGAACCCATACCTTGGATCTCAGAAATTCTTCTTTGTCCCCAAACCTTTAGCAGAATGTGGCAGTCAAGCATCCGCACGTGCCCACTGGAAGCTACGCAGCCTTTCTCTGGCCTCTGCCTTGCCAAGAAATACTTCTGTCTCAGAGAAGTGGTGCTTTGTTGAGCCAAGTCAGTCTGGTGGGTGGTGAGGCTGGAGGAGACAGACAAAGTGGAGGTTTCAGAGACCACAGGTCTGGGTTTGTGTCCTGGGTACAACCTTTTGCTATCTGGAAGCCCCTAAGTTATGTTAACCTCAACCTTTTCATCTGTTCTATGGGGATGGAAACACATCCCTGAACAGATTAAGGGTCAAAATAATCCCAAAGTCTAGAGAAAGCCCTGTTTTCATCACTCCTTTACGTCCAACATAGCCTCACCTTTCTTCTGTTGAATGCATAATGTCTCTCTCAATCTGTAACATTTGAAACCTCTTTTTTACTTTTACTGTTACATGTTTGCAGGACACAGTGATTTCATTCACAGTGTGATATTGGTACATACTCATAGCACATTTGAACCAAGAGGATGGAACAATGAACGAAGTATGTTTGAGTTCTTCCCCATCAGATCTTCACCAAACGACATGAAGACACACTGATGAGTACTGACTTGTAACACATTACCGAAAAAATAACAGTGGTTAAATTGATCTTTATGTAGCCCATTATCAATGACTGGGTACATTTTGCTGTACAAGCAGGAATTTTCTCCATGCTAGGTTCTCTAAATATTGTGTAGACTAAGCCTCTGCTATATTCCCAGCACAATTCTGGATTATCAAGAATTTAGCAGTGAGCAGTCTGTCTGCCCTGAGGGCACTTACGAGCTATGGAGATATGGATGAAAAGTAAATACAAAATGTATCTGGTAGTCAGAGTGCTTGAAAAGATAAAAACTAGAAATCTGAATACAGAAAGTAGAGTTAGAGTAGGATGAATTATTTTTGGAAGTGCTGTCTGACAAGGTAGCACCACAGTAGAGATGTGAAATAAGGTGTCAGCAGCCACCATGATTTCTGGGAGAACCATGTTCTGGTGCAAAGAAACACTGGATTCCAAGCATTGGAAGTGGGAGAGGTCTATAGTAGGGAGAAGCCATCCTAGATGGAGGCATCTAAAAATATTCTAGGAAAATGAGCAGGAAACTGTATCAGAGCTATTTAGAAACTCTTAGAACCAAAACAGTAACTAATAAGTGTCTCTTGAGTAAGAAATCATGCATCCCAGTAGCAGGAAGAGAAAAGTATCCAGTGGTGTGACCAAGTGGACCCCAGCAATGTCAGACATTGCAATGCAATTTGTAATAAAAGTGACATTAATGAGCATTGTAAAAGACAAGGATTAGGGTTGTAGCTCAGTGTAGACCATGTGCTTAGTATACATGGAGCCCTGGGTTTAAGCCTCAGTATCAAAGATCAAAAACAGAAGCACAGAAGAGTAAAAGAAAGCCTTTTTCATCCATTTCTCAAATTCTAGTAGTAAAGGATAGTATAGACAGACAAGACTCAGGGAAATGCTTGAATTGATTTGTTCCCAAGATTTACAAAACATTACTATATAAAGAATTCCCAAAGAACTTTTCCAACGTTGTTCCCCCTTTACATAGAAAAGAAGTGCAAGGAAGCTGAATGACTATGTGCCCGTATATCCAGCCTCTACTGTGAGCACTTGTTTCGTATGGTAGTCTGTCACATAAGAATTCAAGCACAAAGTTCAGGCCACCACTGGAATTCCTTTGGAGTTTGAGAATAATAGGAATTTCACTTTCCCATACTGGGGTTCTCTAGCTGTAGAAGTTGAATCCAGGTAGCACTTTCCCCTACCTGCCTTATAGGGAAGTAGAGTCATGTTATAAAACATTGACTAACAGATTAGAGGCAGGGTACAAATACTGATCAGACTCAGTTGTGGCATGTCAGTTTAAATTGGAGAAAACCTAAATGCTTGATGTGCAAAGTCTACTTTGCACTTTTTTACCTAAATTTCTTCATGTTCTTGTAGAGTGAATGGTGTGGCTTGACCGTGATAGGGTTTCTGCATTTTTCTTTTCCTAGAAATGTAGTTCACATGTGTTTGCCTGTTCTTATGACTTGTAGTTGTGTCCTCCAGATTAGTTGATTACAAAGAACCTGGTAAATAAGTATCCCCAAAGCCCTAGACCTGAGATAGTGTCCATCTTACATTAGATTTCTTAGATGTGGATCTGCCTTGGTCATTGTGTTAGAGAAGAGAAAACAGAATCACTTGCAAGACCTATGAGTCTGGTGCCTGTATCAGCCGGGGTAGAATCTATAATTTGTCCTACATTCTGTCTGCCTCTATCAATGGCAAAGAGGGTGGTTTTAGCAGAAACCATGTGACCTAGAAAGCAAAAAATATTTGCATATCTATCTGACTCTTTACAGGAAAAACTTAGTGAACTCTATTCAGAGTGGAGAGACAAGAAAGAGAATAAATTAAAATTATGTAGGATAGGAATGTTGGTGTCTGCTATGGTTTACAACATGGATGTCCTTCAAAAACTCTTATATTGAAGACTTATTCTCCAGACTGTGATGCTTTTGAAAGGCAGTGGAAACTTCACAAGGTGAGGAACAGTGAAAGAAAGTTAGGTCATTGGTTGTATACCTTGAAGGCAACATTGAGACCCAGACCCATCATGTCTCTGTTTGTTTTTGGCAACCACGAGGTAGCTTCTCTCCACCGTGTGTTACCACCGTGAAATATTGTTCCACCAGAAGGACCATGAACTGAAATATCTGAAACTCTGAGCCAAGGTCTCCCTTATTATATTGCTCATTTCAAGTTTTGTCACAGTAACTCAGAACTGACTAATCCAGTCTTCATGTCCCAGATTATACCTGTGGCCTAATCTATCTCATGGACAAATTTCATTGCATTTGATAGAAGTTCTGGGTAATTTCCATTATATGTTTTGGTGGTTTTGTTTGTTTGTTTTGTTTTTTGTCTTTTCCATCCCTGGAATGAAATGCAATCCCATTCGCTTATCTTGATCAAACTCAGCTTCACAGAATAGTTTTTTCCCTTGCACAGAAAAGCTAATTTAAGGCATTAGAAATAGGCCAAATGGATGTATATGATTCTTTGGGCCAGTATCATTGAGCTTAATGAGTCTACCTACAGGGAGCCTTGTTAACCTTTCTTTATTGAATTAGAGTCAAATCTTCTGCATTCTTTCTTTCCATTTTCCTAATATGGACTTGGAATGCTGTCTCCTAAGATGAATTTTGTTCATGCTTCATTTGATTTTGAGAATCTCTGAGTTCAGAGGTACTTCAGTGTCAATTTCTATGTAGCATTTATTTCATGGCCGGTTTTCTAACTGTCCCAACATATTTTAAGGCTTAAATCTCGAGCATGACAGTATCAGTATTTAGGGAAGTTATATACTCTGTTCTTTATATGTGAGTGTCATACAGTCACACATAGAATATAATCATTGATTTACTTCTCTTGTGTTCACTAAGTTCAAATAACCTTGCTAAAAATTTCACAGAAAACTGCATTTCGTTTTCTAAGATGTAGTATCTTGGCCGATAGCTCTAGGATCTAGCAGAGATCATAAGTCCTCTGGGCTCCATCCAATGTAGTTGTACATATGGCAAGAGCTTCCTCTTGGATAGGAGGTCATATACTTCATTCTGATTGAATGAAATAGCCTTCATCTCAGAAATGAGTAAGGAGGACTTCCATCCTCCCGGCCACAGGGAAGGGAGCTGGCAGGAACTCTGTGTTCTGTTTCCTTTACAATCCTTGGTGGCATATCTAGTCCCAGAGGTGTAAAGTTAGATCAGAAACCTCCTAGGATAAATATGAGCACTAGAATAATTATGAAATCTAAGATAAATATGAACACTTATCCCTAAATTTTGAAGGAGACAACAGGTTCTTCATTCAGTGCAACAAGATACCATAAAAACATCTGTGGAAGAAAGTATAATTTAAAGAAATATCTGGGAAAAATATCTGCAAATTCAAAAAAGATTTAAATTATTTTATATAAATCAATGAGAAAATAACATTGGCAAAGGATTTGAACAGAAAGAAATGTAATTGCTAAGTTAAATATATAAAAGAGTCTCCAACAAATGCAAATTAAAAATCACTTTCTGCTTTTCTATATCTGATAAGACAGCAGTGATTTCTTTGAATCAAGGATAGCCATTCATATAAAGTGGTGGTAAACTTACCCAGTTTAATTGATATAATCCTTTTGAAAACTCTTCACTGTATATGACCAGGCAGGTGACATGTTAAGAGAGGCATGAAAAATGCAACTTAATAAGGAGTTTTAATTAGATATGGTACATGGTTTATTAAAGGTTGAACTTTCCTGAAATATATTATATATTTGGAAAATAACTAATCTATTTCGGATTCCACAAGACATAACCATTAGGAAGGTTTGGTAAGTATATATCCACAGTGAAGAGAACTCTAAAGCTGAGTAATCCAGATTATACTCTTAGTATGATAAACAGACATTAAGAACCGTAAAAATGGAATTCATTTCTCCCAGGCTCAAATTGGGGTTATCAGCTTGGGGATGAGTTCCAGGTCTCTATTTTTCCTTTTAATATCAAAAGATTTATGAAAATCTTCTGTAGTATTTACAAATTCAGTATTTTAATGATGTGCAAAAATTAATATTTTATGATTGAATAAGACTTTAAGTTTTCAATGAGCATTTAATTATATTTAATTGGAATAACTATGCCCATTTACAAATGTTTTCACTGGTTTTTAAAAATAACTACACAACCTTTATAACTTTAATAAAGTAAAAACTAAACTTACACACTTACTCTTTGCATTGTCAAATTTTTCATGTCTATCTTGCATGCCAGAGGCTACTGTGTTCTCAGAAAACAAAAATCAGTGCTTCCAAGTTCTGCTTTTTAGAGTAGAAACAATGAGAATTTGCTCAAAATAACTCTGCCCAAATTATTCTGTCCAAAATAATTTTACGCAGTGTCCAATACAAACGTAAGTAGCTTTGCAAACATCACATATCTCTGTAATAGAAATGAAAGAAATTTCAAAGGAACAAGCAAGATCTAGATAAAAAAAAATTTACAAAGAAAACACCTAAGCTGTGTCTACAGAAGTTAATAAGAATTTTAATTCCAGATCAGGGAAGAGGGTAACAACTGAGACAGGCATTAGAAAAAAACAAACAGCATATACAGAATTCTGAGACAGCATGGCACTTCGAAAGAACTGAGATAATAAGATTTGTCCACTTGACGAGAGAGCATGGTTAGAAAGCTGCAGGACTCTCTAAGGGAGCTAATGTCACAGAACGATAGTGTTACACACAATTGTAATCACCTTTACACATATACTAGAATCATTTTTTATTCTATTTGTTACCATTTTACAGAAGGTGAAACTGAGTTATTCAAAGGAGTAAATGACTAGCAAGTTCATACTATTATTTTTTTTATTTTAAAGAGATTAAGACAAAAGACGTAACAAAGTGGATCAGAACAGAACAATGTAAGTGACACAGTATTTCACCACTAGACAACCTGTAATTAACAGTAACTACCATAATGTCTCTTTCTTTGAAATAGTTAAGCATAACTTCATATACAATAGTATGAAACATAACAAAATAGTATAAAACCATTCAAGAGAATGAAAGTATTACAGGGCATTCAGAACCAAATAACAGAGTATGAACAATGGCTACTATATTATCTCATTTTCCATAGAAAATTTGTTTATACTATCATACATAATAATATCCAATAAGATACAATATGATAGAACCAATGGAAACAGAAGAACAAAAGCATGGTGGGATTTCAGAGTAAGATGGTATTAAATCAGCACTGGCTATTATAATGTCTTGTTTTTTTTTAATAGCTGTTCATATGATCACAGATAATAAAATCAAACAAACCAGGATAAAATCATTTCAACTAATGAGTGCAAACATTATAAGGCTTCAAAGCAATGTAATGGGGAATCATGATTACCATAAACTCTTATGTACTCTTACCGTTTCTTACATTAAGAAAACTATATCGTATTTATATGTATGAGTTTGATTTATTTCGCTGATGAGTATTGCCTCAAGTTGTGTCCATTTATTTATAAATATCTCAATGTGATCATTCTTTATAGCTGAGTAGTGCTCCATTGTATAAAAATACCACAACTTTTTTATACATCCCTCAATTAATGGATACTAAGGTTGTTTCCAAGATCTGGCTATTACAAATTGTGCTGCTATAAAGATGGGTGCACATATATGACTGTAGTTTGATATTTTCAGTTCTTCTAGGAATACGCCTAAAAGTGGAATAGCTGGGTCGAACAGGACTTCCAATCCCAGCTTTTTGAGGAATCTCCAGACTGATCTCCACAGTGGTTGTACCAATCTACACTCCCAATAGTGCAGAATTCCTTTTACCCCACAGCCTCTCCAGCATTTGTTGTTGGTAGTTTTCTTGATTCTGGCCATTCTTTCTGGAGTGAGATGGAATATCAGTGTTGTTTAATTTGCATTTCTCTGATAACCAATGATGATGCACATTTTTTCATGTATTTATTTGCCATTTGTATTTCTTCATGTGAGAACTGTGTATTCATCTCAAACGCCCATTTTTGGATAACTCATACTATTATTGAGTAGTGAGATCAACATACAAAATGAGGCAGTTGAGCCCATAATTCACTGTTGTAAAATCTAGACTTCACTTCCTGTTTCATACTGGAAGCTTTGATGAGTTTTAGAAGTCTCTATGATGATGTTACACAGACAGTTGAAAGGCTTATGGTAGAAATCTTATAAGTAACCAATTGTAAGTACTAAGACAAAATATGATAAAAGTTTAAACTTAGACCAAAACTATCTATGAATGAAAACCACATGACTTAACCTTAATTTGATGGAGCCAGGAAGGAGTTCCCAGATTTAAAAACTGGAGAGACACCAATACCAGTAATCAATTTTGTTAGTAATAGAAAAGGATTCATTCTGCCACAACGTTTAATTGTTGTATCTATGGAATACTCAACGACAGTGATCTTAATCAGTTACTCAGTTCAACAAATCAGGAGATAAAACTTAAGAATTGTGAATCTGAAGGTGATCATGATGTCCCTCTTAGAGATATAACAAGCCAATGAGAGTTATAATGAGGAAAGAGGACTAGGGGAAGCCCTAGTACCTAAGACAAAATATAGTCCGTACACTGGCTGCCTGTCCAGTTGTTTATCCCTAGACCAACAGTGATTTGCTGCAGAATGCAATAATCAACTGTGTCACTATGCTGCCTACTATAGGTGACTTGTTCTTAATCTTAGAACAGTGTTTGTCACAGGAAATATTGAACTGATTAGCATGCTGATGCACCCACCTTATCTTGTTTTGGATTTTGAGTATTGCTCAGAAAATACTAACATTTAAACACCGGCACAATGACTGAGAGGAATAGCATGAAGCTTAGGAAAGGGAAGTTCTGAGAGTGGGCAGTAAAACCACTGAGAGCTCAGAAGATGATAAAGGGCCAAAAATAATCACCACAGCTGGCGTTACAGGATTTTCAGTAACTTTTTAGGAATTTTTCCCGTTACCATTTCTACTTTCTATTTCCATATATACCACCTATCTCCAGTTGACAATGTAAATACTCTTTGGTTCAGTCTTCATTTTACGTATCTCTGTTGTGAACTCATTTATAATTATGTCCTTCCCAATGTGCTCCTTCTTCTGTATTATACTGACTTTGGTTTTACTCTTCACGCTCCACCTATCTTTCTCTGTCTGTCCCTTCTACACATAAAAACTGCATTCCTTTAACTATATTCATTTCTGTAATTATTTCAGACAAAACCAGCCCATATTTCTCTCCTGAGCTCCAGAGCAGTGTAGCAGCCTGATGGATGCCTGTAACTCTTCAAATGTAATCTGTCCCAAGAACTTGGATCCTCATTTCTGTTCATCCATGTAATCCCTTCTTTGCCCGGAATCGCTTCATTAGTATCACAGTCTACCCTATTCTAAATCGCCTAGGCATAGGCATCAGCATTATTTCTTCTTCTCCAATTAGCCAGTTAATTATTAATTTCACTTCCTAATGATCTTCTGATCTGTCACTGTCTTTCTCCAGTCCTAGTGCCTATGTTGCCATCTGGATTGTTGAACTATCCTGCTGGTCTCCCTTTCTCAGACTTCTGTCCTCTGCTCTACTGGATCTGCCGCCCCCAGTCCTTGTTGAATTCTTTGCTTTGTTGCTATTCTATTTTGTAGACTCAGGTCAGATTAAGATATTTTTTTAAGTTCTTAAATATGACATGGGTTTTCTCTCTCTGCATTCACATGCTCATGTCCCAGTCCCTGCCTAGAAGATATTTATGTTTTTATTCCTTCTTTACCTATGATTTACCCCTCATGTTTAAGAAGCTTCTATAAACCTGGGAATCTGTGTTATGGAGACTTCCTCTGTGGTCTTTTATTTAGCATCCTACCTTTCCCACATCATTTTGCATTTCTTATTTTTGTCCAATAGTTAATGCCTTGCTCTGAATTTTAAGCCCCAAGAAGACAGGAGCCATGTGTCTTTGGCACATCCCTATATTTCAGGCTCCTGGTACAATGACTAAAATAGTGTGAACATAACATCAACCCGTGTTTGTGAATTGAAATGAATGCCCTTGAAAAAGCATTTTCACATCCATTTTCTCAGTGGGAGTAAAGTTGGACAATTTGGGGAGGGCTTTAAGGAAACATGAGCTGTTGGTGGATTAGAAGATTAAATTATTTAAGTTGCTTTCCACTAGTAAGAGGAAGGAGATGTTAGAGTCAGAAAAGCTGGTTAAGAGAGTTAAAAGAATTTAATTCCACCTCACAGAACAAAAAGGAAGGGGTTTTATAAAACTAGCTTGCCGCATTTAAAATTTTATTCTCCTTAAGTAGGGGATGCATGTAAGTATGCATGTAAATTAATATTTAAGGGTTTCAGATTTTCCATCTTCTAGGATTCTTTCCTTTCACCTAGAAAAATTAGATAACATGACTTAAGATTTTCCCTTTGTACTTTACTCAACAAATTTGTTTCCTTTTGAGATTACAGAAATTATTCATTTAACTGTAGCTTCTCTATTTCCCAAAAATGATGAATTTATTTTTAAAAAGTTAATTGGTTTTTAAAAAGGATGATAAACAACAAAAATTAAGGAATAGACAATGAGCAAAATAAATCTAAGCTCAGAAAACCTAGATAAGGTAAACTATTTTGAAAACAAAATTAAAATATCTGGGAAAAGTTGAATAAGATAAAATACCTTGCTCCCAGCTTCTTCATGGAGCTGTACATTGTAGACTATTCTTTGAAATAGAAGGTTAATACTTTTTCTTCCAAAAACTAACTTAGATTCCACTTAACTATTTAAAATATATTTTTTGAGTCCCTAATTGTTTTTAAAATATGGAAAATTGGATGAAAGCATTTTAAAGAGAGAATAACTTAGCCTTCTGCCTCTGAAATAAAAGAATATTAATGTACATTTAAAGGATGATTATTATCAGTCAGCATTGTACACTACAGTTCTGTGAGATGAGTTAACCCAAAAATACATCCCAAGTAGCTAACTAAATTGATCCATTGAATGAAGTTGCTTTGATTTTCTGATCATAATTAATAAGCTTACATATCATCCTCTGGCTTATGGGTATGAGGTTACATGACCAGTTCATATGAGGAATAAGTCTGTCTTGTTTGTGAAGAAAGAAGACATATAAAAATCTCATTTTCTAATACTGGGAATCTATTTAGATGTTAAGATTAAAGGGAGGTATAAAGCTGCTTCAGGAGACTTAGCAGTAGAATTTACTCTGTCTATTGCTATCCGCAATGATTCATAATGCTTTGGTGAAGTACATTAAAGCTTTGAAAGCAATATTGATACCATATAGTTTATCACATTGATGGCCTCAGTGATAGAATAATTGCTGGTAGTATATTAATAAATACTACCATTAATACTGAGTAATACTGAGACAATACAGTTTGACACTTGCTGGCCTTGGGGATCCAGTCGTGACTCATAAAACATTAAAAATTGTTCTTCATAATTTCTTATTTGGTTAAAAAAAGCAGTGTCAACAATGTTACAGTGTGCACAACTATTTTTAAAATTAGATTTAGAGATCCCCACTCTTATCTAGTAAAAAAATTGTCAGAGTTTTTGGAGGAAGCAATAGCAAACTGGACTTCTGGAATTTGAAAAAGGCAGAGATTATCCATATATACTAGACAACCTAAAAAACAAGTGTACCTAAAAGTAAGGCGGTATTTTTTCATTCTAAATACAGTATAAGAGTCCCCTGAACCCCCAAACTACTGCTCAGCTCTTCCTTCAAGCCATTTGGGAGCTGTTCTTTATTTTGTGGTTTCTATGCAATTATTTCAGTGGTTTTCCTGAGTTGGCCAGATGAGTAATTTTAATGTGCTGCCTGGTTGGTTTTGGATATTTGGTTCAAAGAGAATAAGACGCAGGAAGAGCCACTGAGGGTGCCTCAGGAAGCATGGGCGTTGTACACACACCTGCGCTGCTTATCTTGTCGCTCCCTTGTTCTTACATAAAATGAAGAAGAAAATAGGCATTTCAATTTTTCTAAGACAAATTTATCTGATGACTCAGTTTTTCCTTCCACAGAGTTGGCTCTCCTTTTCGTTTCTGGCCATGAAGCAAGATCTTTTTTGTAGCTAGGAGAGGCCCAACTGAAGCCAATGCACGAACCACTCCATATGGCCAGGTGCCATTTGTGTAACGGGAGAGAAAAGTGAATGAGATAAGGTGGGGAGCACTGTCTAGTCACAGAGGACCTCACAGAATACCCAGTAGTACAGTCTCTTGTCTCTTACCTTCAGATTTTACTTGTTTCTTATCACACTTTTTCTCAAAAACAATCTTGGAATCAGATACTTCATTAATTATTTACCAATGAAAGTAAATGATAATGTAGGATGTACTTCACGCTTCAAACTTCCCTCTGAATTAAAACAAGGTTGATCTTGGCACCACGATGATAGAGCTAAAAGATGAAAGTCCTGCCTATATTCTTGCAGAGTACAGTACAATCCACAGTCCTTCAACACCTATTAAAGATTCAGATTCCGATCGATTGCGACGAGGTTCAGATGGGAAATCACGTGGACGGGGAAGAAGAAACAATAATCCTTCACCTCCCCCGGATTCTGATCTTGAGGTATGTCACTAACAACACTCAAGTAAATAACACAGCACCTTACAGCTAGTGGGCGGTTCTGTAGAAATGCTTTGTAAACAGCTGTAATCAAGAATCCAAATGCTTTTGTTGTTGCTTTCTTTTGCATATTAACATAAGTGAAATAATTTTTCTCTCTTCCATATTTACTACACGATATATATAGATATATATTTATAGATCTCTTTCTCTCTATATATAGATATATATCTACATATATCTATATATATGAATATATATCTACATATATGTATATATATATATATGTATATATATATATATATATATATATATGTATATATAAGTTTTTTGAGGCTGCAGTTTGAACCAGAATCTCACTCATGCTAGGCAAATACTGTACCACTGAGCTACAACCATAGACCTATGCAATTATTTAGTTCAATATTTTCTTCCATATTAATTAGATAGTAAAACATCTATTTATTTTTATCTAAGGAAGTGAAAGTTACCTAATTCTGCTTAAACAAAATTCTGTCACACTGCTCAATATCATGGCCATTTCAATTAAGGAAATGCCATACTAAAAACACTTAATAAAATCTACTTTGAAATTGAAGATGGGCTTGCATATTGAGAAAGGAAAACCTGGAATGTTCTAAACTGAAACGATAATCACCTTATGAGACATGTTTTGGTGGATTTCAAAAGTAGATGGGATTAAGTAAGAACTGAAAGGGTGGTAGATTTCATAGCCTTGAACCCACTGCAATTAAGTTTGTGGGTTTTTTGCCAAAGTGAAATCTGATGGTGGAAAGCATGGTTATTTTGGCTGGGAAGATGAAACCTTTTTCCAGCACCATCTATGTGCATGAACATGTACTGTGTGAGTGGGAATGGGAAGAAGGGAAGCCAGCTTGGAAGGCTTTTTGTGGTGTCTCAAAGACTTTTTGAAATGTATTCCACCAAATCAAATTAAAAATACCCCATATGTCCAAAAGTATAAATGATATATCTGCTTAGTGAAAGGCTTGTCAAATATCTATAACCTGAAATGCAAAAATTCAGAAAAAAAAATACAGCCACTCCCTGGTATCCACAGAGAGTGTTTTCCAGGGCCCCTGTGCAGATATGGAAACACATGATGTTTAAGATCTTTATTTAAACAGCCTACTATGGTACTTATATATAACCTGTGTGCATTCTCCTGCGTGCATCGTCTCTAATTTACAGTACCTAATATTGTGTACGTTCTGCAGAAATAGTTATCTTAAATTGTTTCGGAGATGAAGAAAAACAATCAGTACCTGTTCAGTACAAATGTAACTTCTGAGTGTTTTGCATTCCTGGATACAGATCCTATAGACATGGAAGGTTGACCACATGTCCCGTCCTTTCAATAACTGCCCCATACTTAATCTAAGGGAAAGGATTATGTCAAGTCTCTTTTTTTATGTGAAAAGTTTAAGATTTACCTTGACAAGAGTAATATGTAAGAGTTATTCTTTGCTCACTTCAAAATGAGCAGAAATCAGAGATTAGAAAAAGACAAATTGATTTCAATTGGTCTTCTAAACTGCAAAATTGTAAGCAAATTAGTTTTAGTTCATTTTTCATTTCTTCAGAACTGACACAGAGACTCTACTGTACAAATAGGGCACCTCTTATCTTTTCCATGTTTGTGTTAATATTGCTAAGACAATTATCCTTTTATTTCCCACCTGATGTTCAATGTGAAAAGAGACTGGGAGATGCTGTTTGGAACTGTTGAGGTTTAAGAAATAAGTTCAAGTTTTTTGACTTACATTTCAATACTACTTTTTCAAGCTGAAGTTAGCCAGATAATTTTTTTTGAGGCAAGGGAAAGACACATTGATTTGGTTCTTCCTTTGCAGAGAGTGTTTATCTGGGACTTGGATGAGACGATCATCGTTTTCCATTCCTTGCTTACGGGGTCCTATGCCAACAGATATGGGAGGGTGAGTACCAAAGACATTGGTTTTTAATTTCTTTGAAATAAATACGCCTTGAATTTGTTTTTCCATATGAATGGAATTTAAATTAAGTTATAAAACTAACTTAATTTAAGAACATGTAAAAGAAAATATATAAAAAGGAAAATAACTTTTGGGAAGGTAAAAATACGAAAATGAATGAAGATGCCAGAGTTTAGCTCAGCGGTGTAAGCGCCTGTCTGGCAAATGAGGTCTTGAGTTTGACCCCAGTACCAACAAAAAAAAAAAAAAGACAGAAAATGAAGAAGAATTTTAGCTCTTTAAAATAAATAGATTTTATGGAATTAAATTTATTTTTATTCTAAATCCCAGTAAATAAAAGTAATTAAATACTACTTAACATACATAGGTTACATATAAAGATAATGTATGAAGTACAATATTTTTTTGCCATGTCCTTTTATTTGTATTAAATGGAGCAAATATTTCACTGCCTGTTGTCTTAATTGATTAGCAGTGTTGACATTTTGTTTTCAAAACACCTGCTGTGAATGTGTTTTTCTTCTTACTGTTGAGACAAAATTTACTTGCCTGGTATGTAATGTTGTGTCTGACTGGCAGGAAGATTAACACCTCCATGTTGGAGCTGTTATAATACCTACCTTGGGATTATATGTTAAGAATAATAATACATGGTGGACAGTTCATTAGCTTCTAACTTCGTGTTAGTCTTTGGTCATAAATTATTGGCTTGCATATGGAGTTTAAGCCTAACTTGGAAACCTCTGGCTTCCTACAGTTTTTTATTCAAAGTCTCAACAATCTACATAAAGACTGTTTTTACAGTAACGTCTTTCCAAGGATGCTGGCACACTCCTGTACCCCACTACTCAGGAGGCTGAGGCTGGTGGGTTATCTGGGCTACATAGTGAGTTTAAGGCCACCCTGAAATATAAATCAGGACCCTGGCTCAGAAATGCTACAAGAAGAGAAAAAGACAGACAGACAGACAGGCCTTCCATCAACAGACCATCTGTCCATCCTACAAATACAAGTTCATTTTTTAAAAGTCTTAATTACTAATATTTCATAGCTTTCTCATAGAAAGATACTGTTCTCTATCATATATTTTCCAAAGCCAAATTTATATATTCTTTGAAGTATGGGAGATCTGAATTATTCCACTATGAACTTATCCTTTGTTGGTAAGTTGACAGGAACAGAGAAAGAACTTTAGAAATCCCACTTTGCAGATCTTCCTGAGTATAATGTTGGACCTTAAGGCAGAATGACCTGTGGTCCCCATGTGGTGCTCAAGAGAAAGCAATATAAGCAGAGGAAACAGCCAACACAGTGCAGGCATGAGTTAGTTAGCTGAGGCCATGTAACCATGCTTAGTGCTGGAAATGGGCTTCCACAGAGAAGTGGACAGGAGGCAGGTTCCAAGTTGCCCCTCAGCCATGATCAAGAGGCTCATCTCACTGTATATGTCCTAAAAAGTCACAGGGAACTTTGAAGGAGGATGTGAGATGATTTGGTTTACATTTTGCAGCTGACTTCAGCTGAGTATGAAGAATCAACAGTAAGGGGGAAAAGTGTAAGCTTAGGTTGGAGATTTTAGCAATGATTTCGATCACTAGTAGTAGAGTTGGAGAGAGTGGATTGGATTTCAAATTATTTTTGAGGTAGAGAAAACGATTTATTAAAAATAATTTAAATGGAGATAGCAGCAAATAATAGGTGTGAAAAATCATTCCTAGGTTTTTATTTCAAGCAATTTAGAGAATAGTTGTGTATTTACTGAGATGGATAAAATCTAATGTGGAAAGTTTCATGTTGGTCAAGTATGAGGTGCTGGTACTTAACTTACTTGGACTAGGCTACGATGAAAATGAGTAAGGCACCTGGGCAAGCTGGTCAGGGTTGGAGGAGCCAGAAGTATAATCAGTAGCTTATGATTTAGGATCAAGACCTCCTCAGACACTAGTTTGATTTCTTCCTAAACATTTATTGAGCACCTGCTCTGTATTTGATACCACGTTCAACCTGTTTTCTTAATGCCCAGAGATACCCCTTCCTGTCTGGGTGATTTTAGAAGGTACATTGCAGGGAATATTAAGTTATAACCAGAAGGATGCAAAAATGTTCTCTTGTTAATATGTTCTCAAATCTGATAGTCAGCCTTGTAAAAATGTGTGGCTCAATCAGGATTCTTCCAAAAAGTAATAATAGCCAAGCTGACCAAATACCTTATATCACTTTATTTCTCTAAAGTGTAAAGCTCAGTGGAAAGACTTCTTTTTTGGAGCACAGATTTAGGTATGTTCCTGAGCATTGTCAGAGAAGCATGTGGCTGGGCCTTCCCCCATGCACACATAAAGAAATGAGTGCCTGACAGTGTGATAGCTATTCCAGTCTCTATGGGAACCAGATACTTGAGAAGTAGCTTAGTCACAGTAGCTTAAGCAACTCAATGAGTGGGCCATTCAGTAAGGGGATATAGGATCTGGTTGATATAATACAAAATTAGGGCATGTTACAGCAATATGTACCCGAAAAGTTTGAGAATGTCCCACCTTCTGTGTAATCCTAGCTGTGGGAAGAGGCATGTTGGGTATAACAAGGATGTATTATGTATTTTTATAACAAAGGTGACTGGAATAAAAAGCGAGTATTGAGTATAGGACAGGCTTAGCTAGGGAAAAGGAAAGCAACACATACTGGGGAGAGTAAAGTCTATGGGTATTACCATAAAGTAAGATGTTGTTAGGGCTATGTGTTCCAGCTGTTTTTATTTAATGTGTTTTGTTAATGCTTGTTAGTTGTACGTACTAATGGGTTTTATTTTAGCACATTCATGCCTGGGTATACTTTGATCATTTCCAGCACCCGTTTCCACGATTCCCATTTCCTTCTCCATTGATTCTTCTCTTCCTCTGTTCTTTTTCTCCTCCTCTTTTTCCTCTTCCTCTTGTTCTTTTTCCTTTTGTCCTATAGTACTGAGGACTGAACCCAGAGATTTTGCATTGGCTATATCCCTGGACCTTTAAATTAAAAAAAAACAAACAAACAAACCAGGATTTCACTAAGTCTCTAAGTTGCCCAGTCGAGGCTTGAATTTGTACTCCTCCTGCCTCAGCTTCCCAGTGTGCTGGAGTTACAGGTGTGCACGCCCACACCAGCTCCCTTTATCTTCGTAGTAATCTTCCACCTACTTTCCTATTGTCTGTTTTTCTTTCCCTATATTGCATATATGAGAGAAATTATTATATTTGTCTTTTGCAATCTGGCCACTTAATGGCTGTTATAAAGTTGGTTTCAAAATAATTCCAAATTAATGAATTTCACTATAAAAATTAGTCTCTGTTAAAACTTCTTTGATGTCTTTAAAGCAGACAAGATAATACAATTGTTCTATCAAAGTACAATGTGTAATTGAAAAATATAGTGTGTATTTAAATTTTTAAAATTACTACAGTGAAAGACACACTGCCACTAACTCCCCTCACAGGACTGCCACTGTCCTTAGCCACTCTGGAAGTTCTCCTTCATGCGTGTCTTTAGTTGTGCTTTCATACCTGCTTTGATGTCCTGAATCATTCAAAATGTTTAGCTTTCATGCTCACTTTGACTTTGGGGAAGAGCCAGCAGTTGCCCAGTGTCAGCCATGTAATGTAACTTTTACAGCCCAGCCTGCTCTCCCATTCACTATCACTTGTCAGCAGCGATCCCTGTTCTTTTGATCACACCTCATAAAGCAGAAGAGGGCTTTCAGATCGCTTCAGACAGTTGCAAGAATGATGGGATAAGTGTGTGCAATGTAATGGGGAGTATTTAGAAAGGAATTAATGGAAACCTGTCTTTTACTGTAATAACATTTAGAATTTAGACATTTCACCATATATATTTTGATCACCTTTTGTACGTACTCCAGATTTATATTTCAAATAAATATTGTGCTGATGACTCAAGTGGGATACCCCTCTCATGGCAGGACTTTCTAAGACACCTGTACCAAATGCCTTATTGTTTTTTCAACACTTTCTTTTTATTATTGTTTAGCACCTGTATCTCAAAGGAATTTGGATTATAATGAATCTTAAAGGGTATCGAGTCTGACTTCTCATTTTTTACAAAAATAAAAACATGAACACTTAAGGTAGCATTAACAGGAGCATAGCGTAAAACTTCATGTGTTTATTCATGGGACCTATTAAAAATTTCCTAAATATCTAACATTCATTTAACTTAACATTCATGCTATGAAATCAACTTAAGCAAGAGTTTTATAGATGAGGAATAGTGAGGAATAGTGAGAAGTTAGATACCAAATATAGAAAACATTTTGAACCATGTCTGACATAAAATAAAAAATTTCATAAATACCATGTTTATTTAAACATATGTGAGACTGGGCTGTCAGAAATACAGTATACTGACCTGAATTCTGGCATGGTGGCCAGAGGGTAATATGGTGCCAATGATTTCAAATTTATGAACATGTGATATGCCCTGTGCTATAATGCAAAAAGTACCAAATTTAAATTTGGGTGTATCTCAAGCCAATTCCTAGCTCTTGACTTTATCTCTTTGATCTTGGACAAATTATTTTGTTCTCAAGGAGTCTTCATCTTCTCATTTACTTAGCTAGTTGACCCACAGAACTCTCTTAAGAATTAAATTGTGATAGGAATTTGAAAGGTCTACCGTCGTGTCTTACTAATGGCCACAACCAGTAATAAGAAAGGCACATTACTTGTTGAACTTGAGGCTGCTCTTAGAGCATTTGTTTCACAGCATGCAAGGCTTCTAAGAAAAGCTCAGTTGTCATAATCTGAGTTTCGATCCTCTAAATCTGCATAGTGGATGTTATCATGTAGGGCACTAAGGAAAGAAAAGTAGTTAAAGAACAATTTAATTGGCCAATTCCATCAGAACACTCCAGGTAACCAGTAAAGATTGTTGTTTCTATTTTGTGTTAAGGAGCAGCACTGAACTCTGAGACTTTTTGAGATAGGTAGTAAAGATGCTGAGTCCTCAGCAAGACAGAGATCACATGGGACATGAGTTCCTCCCCAGAGTCCTGCCTGGGTAAGCAAAGGATCTGGTTACTTCACCTATGTGGTCTTTCTTTTGGAAACTCTGGACCCAGTATTGGCAAGGTTCTTTTGTAGAAGATCACAGTATAAATATTTTAGGCCTCGAGGGCCATAGTCCTATCACAACTTTACAGCTCTGCCCTAGTAGTACTAAAGCAGTTATGGATGATGCATAAATAAATACATATGACTGCATTCCAGTGAAACTTTCCAAATTTGAGTTTTGTGTGATTTTCATGTTTTATGAACTATTATTCTTTCTTTGGAGCTTTGTTGATAGAAGTCATCTCATAGGAGACAAAGCAGAAGCAGCATGAGTTGGAGGTGTGGTGAGCCATGCTGACAGCAGTACACTTGTGGCCATGACATTTGCTTCAGCCACGTGACCCAGTGCTAAGGAAATTGGGAAATATCATTTTGCTGTGTACCTAGAAAGAAACAGAGATTGGGTTGTAGTGAATAGGTAGCAAGAAGCACTAAATCTCAACACTTTGACCATTGATGGAAGCCAAAAGCACATTTTCAAAACTCGCGGGTCTTTGGCATCCCAAGGCTCTGTGGCTGGGGTTAGGGGCTCTAGAGTGCAAGGATGGTGTCTTGATATAATTTTCTTCTTTGTGTTTCAGTCCTAAATTAGATCAACAATAAATAGCCACATTGGGGCTGGGGATTTAGCTCAGCGGCATAAGCGCCTGCCTTGCAAGCAGGCAGTTGTAAGTGTGATCCCCGGTACCGATAAAAACGAAAAAGACAAAAAAAATAAATAAATAGCCACATTGAGAACTTCTAGATACTGCAGAGTGACGTAGAATCTGAACTCTGCAAACACACTACCAAAGCTACAATTTTCTTAAACAGCAAAAGGAACCAGTCTTCTCCTTTTCTACCTTATCATGAAAGTTGCCTTTTCTCCTTTTTTTAAGTGCTGGTCTGCAGTCACTAGCTTTGAAACTCCCTTGCTCTGTATCTTTGGAAAAAGTACCTTGTATCTCTGTCTCACTTTTGGCCCTAATCTTCTCATCCATAAAATAAAAGCAAATACAGAGCTGTTAAGAGAGCAAAGTGAGCCAGGCATGGTAGTGCACTTCTGTAATACCCATTCCCAGGAAGCTGAAGCAGGAGGATTGTTGCAAGTTCAAGACCAGCCTGGTCTACAAAGCGAGCCCAAGGCTGGCCTGAACTGCATAGTGAGACCCAGTCCCAAAAAGATAAGAGGAAAGAGAGAGACAGAGACAGAGACAGAGACAGAGAGAGAGAGAACACGCAATATGGAACACCTAAAAGTATGCTCATGGGCAGTAAGAGCTATTATTGTTTGCTTTAGGAGCTGAGAGGAGGAAGTGGGCAATTGTGCATATTTTCTTTTTCTAGGTGGTGGAAAGGCAGAATTGGAAGTACAGCATTGCAAGTGGTCAAAATTATGAACAAGAAAGAGCAGATATTTATAAAGTATATTTAGAGTCCATATTTTAGAAAAATGAATAGAAAAATGTGTTGAAATACAAATGCAAATATTTTATCTTTGTTCAGCTTTCAGTCTATGCTGCTATGTTAAATTCATTATCCAGTTAGTTTCTCTTGTTTTCATTGAGGAAATTTTGGCTAGGAAAATTAAATCATTTACCCAGGAAGCATGTATGTTAAATGGAAATACTAGAAAAGTACTCTCATCTTTATATCAGTCCATTTCCCTAAAATGAGGGCTGGTATGGCATGCCAGGCTTTCCTGCTGTAGACTTTAGAATGCTATGAACAGTTTTAATAGTAAAGTGACACAACTATACAATTAAGAAGAGTAATCAAATAATAAGCTATTGTGCAGTGTCACTGGTAGGAAACAATAAAGAGCTAAAATATGATTATAATACTAGAAAAGAGAGAGGGGAGTGGTTACAGATTGAATCGTGGCAGGTCTCTGATTGAATTTAGATGGTTAGGCTTTCCTTTGGCACAAGTGGGCCCCATGTGTGAAGCCAACTGGCCAGGTCCACTTTGGCCTTCTTCTTCCAGCTGCCTCTTTGTACCACTTTTTGGTAGCTGTCCCATGTTTGGGGCTCAACATTTTTCTCAGTAATCAAAATTAATCTTTGGAATGGTGGAGTATTTTTTTTTCTTAATTCTTTCCTTGGGTGTTATTTTCATGCTGTTGAAAGGGAGTCTCGTAAGTAAGGAGAAAATGAGTGTAGTCAAGTGTCTGATATCTAATCAGTAAAAATTATCTGATTAGTACCACACAGGTTTGGATTTCTTTCAAGTCATTCAGGCAATAATTCAAGCATGGTTCATTCTGAACAATCTCCCATAGTAATCTAGATTATTCCTTAATTGGCACCAAAATTATGCCCAACTCCTCCAACTGGATATTTTGCACCCAGCTGTTGAACGATAATGCCTTAGAGGTTGGAAAGAACCTTGATATCGATACCTTTAGACTGGAGGAAAGACATCTTGAGTCTCACAGGTTGTATTTATCACTTGAACTTTTAGTAACGTTTTATATAAAATAACTTTTCAGTATAATTTTTCTCTTTTCTTGGATAAGGGAGCTAATTTGCAAAGCTTATCCTTAATCCTTCCCCTGTGAACAACCAGCATAAAGCCTTAAAAATAAACCACTCTGTATTCAGAGTGCCCATTCCTGTTTTTCAGCTTCTTTTCCCCAAAACAAAAGACCCTGAAGAGGGACAATTTTCCAATGACATTCAGATCCCACTTGTGGCTATAATATTAGCATTCTAATAAGGAATTATTTAAAGGGAATGAAGGCGAATACTTTTTTCTTTCATTTGATTGATATTGCCTGAAGATTTGACCTTCATTTGAACATACTTAACAAGATTTCCACATTGAGCAACAAATCTTCCTAAGCCCTCTGACATTGTAAGCATCACGCTTCACTGGGCCACTACCTCTCTCAGTAATTGCTGCAGGAAAGGCTTAGCTCCCCCATGCACACTCCATGCATGCAGCACTTAGGAACTTTATCTTCCACTGCACATGTTCAGCACGTAAGTA
Source organism: Cavia porcellus (assembly GCF_034190915.1). Taxonomy (NCBI): domain Eukaryota; kingdom Metazoa; phylum Chordata; class Mammalia; order Rodentia; family Caviidae; genus Cavia; species Cavia porcellus. The sequence continues at coordinate 47,459,009 of NW_026947493.1, read as the reverse complement.
TCATAGCCAAAGGAACTAGTTATAGCTTCTAAAATAAACTATATTCTTGAAGCTCTTTCTAATGTAAGCTAGCAACTTTTTAAAACATGTTGTAGTCGACTTTATACTCCAACGTAGTACAGTGATTACTAGGACTTTGAAGATTTGATCTCACAGAAGTCATAGGATATACAGTCAAAAGAGGAGAAACAGGACACATATGTGTTAAATGTACTTATAAATTGAGAATATTAATAGAATAATAGCTAAAGACAAAATTCACTTTTTGGGGGTTGTTTTTTTTCTTTGGTAGTAAAAATACTACAGGTAATCTGTGAAATTTAATTACTGATTCAGAATGCAATAGTTATCTAAAGCTGGAACAGTGACTTAGGTAATAAAGTAGTTCTTAAATGTCCAAACTCAAAAGAATTTAAATTATGAGCCTGGAATGGTGGCCCAGGCCTGTGATTCCAGCACTCTGGAGACTAAGACATAAGAATAGCTTATCAGTTTAAGGCCAGCCTGGGGCTACATAATGGGTTCAAGGGCAGCCTGAACTATATACATAGTGAAACTGTCTCAACAAAAGATTTAAATTATACAAGTTATATTGTCAGGGAAAAATTCAACCCAAATATATTATTTGCTTTGCTTAGTTTTAGATTCTTTGCTTTTAGTTTATAAAATTAAAATGATAAAAGAAAAAGACTAACAATAAACAATAAACATGTGTAAGAACATGTAAAAATAACTACATTAAAATAAGAACAATTTTTCTTTTAATGCTTTACTGGTATATCTAAGCAATAGAGAGAAACTGCTTCTTCATCAACATTTTGGTGCTATTTTTAGTTATTATAAAACTGAAATGACTTTTGGACTGCACAAGATCTAGTGTAATATTTGGCATTTGTGGCATTATTAAATCAACACTAAAAATCTCAGGATGTGTCTTTTAAAACATAGTTATATAAAGGCGTAGATATTTTAGTGGTTAGATAAACTGTTAGATTTAAGGTGGCTAGAGAAAGGAAAAGAGATATTTTTGTTATTATGCTCAGAAGAAACATTTCAGATTCTAATCTCCAAAACCCAAAAGACATAAACAGATTTACCTTCAAGTTTCCATGTCTTTTTCGTCTCCAAGGACTATGGACACCATAAGCCAAAAGTCAAATTTTTGTGAAACTGAATGAAAACAGGCTAAGAAATCATTTCTGAAACAGCCTCAATGCTTAAGGGATTTCTGTTTGCCACTAAAAATAGATTACATTGTCGTCTGTAGCTGGAAACTGAGGAGTATTGCAGTTTTGCTGGGCCAATTGTGATCATTTTGTTGAATGGGTAACTTCACCCTTCCCTGATTCTTTCCTGGGATTTGTGTGGTTATTCTGTGCATTGTGCCAGGATAATGCGGTTGGCAGATTATCCAGGTGCTGGGCAGGTGAGATCCAAGAATGAGACTTTGCAGAACTGATGCAAGATAGGCAGGAGAAATTAGGAAAGATAGTTATATGTCAGAAGGTAATATCTGGTGCTCCCCTGAGACTGCTGCTCTTAAGGTTCTTGCTCTGTTGGCTGTCAACAGAGCTCAGGGTATAAAAGGTGTTTTGTTGTCATGGAGACAAAGCCACTGAATTTACAGGAAAAATTATGTTTGCTCATGCAACGCTATTAGTAAAATAGAGTGGTTAGCTCCTTTATGTTTTCTTTAAAAGGCACCAAAATCTCTGTATTGCAAACTTTTCTCCAAGCAACTCTGTGACATGAATTGCTTCAGCAATTCAATCAGTAAAATTAGGTCATTAGACTGTGCTTCTTTTCTCTGCCCCTTCGTGTCTGGAAGCCACCTTTGTCAATATAACTTCAGTATTAAAAGGGCCCGAATGGCTGGGGATAAGTACAAACTACCTTCAAAACAAAATATTTAAGATCAAATATCTACAAATGCTAGAATTAGCAAAACAGACATAACTATTATAATGCTTCACCTAAATGAACAGCAATAAAATAATCTGAGCACCATGAACTTCAGTCTGGTCACTGGAATAGAGCAAAAGTATTACAAAAATACATCAACTGTCACCCTTTCCCAAGGACCTGGAATAACTTACTGTGGTTTCTCTGTTGGTTAACATCCGTTCTCATACCTTGCGGTTTCCATGTTAAGAGTACCCAAAATTTAATACTGTGTCAAAAGAATCTGTCAGAAGTGGTAGCATGGATAGGTTGTACTCAATACCATAGCCTTCTACCATAGAGTGCTTTAGTTGTGGGTAATTATCATTAAAACATGCATAAAGTAATTCAGAAAATTATACCACAAAATGGTACGCTCCCCAAGTTTATACACTAAGTGCCTCAGGGTTATATAGGCTCCAGTACCCAGAACATATCCTGGCTATGCATCCCCTCCTGCCTGCATCATCATTTGACACTAACCTGGCCTGATGATAACTTGTTGTTACAAAGTTAGTCTTGCATGTTTATAGAATACAAAGGTAGTTAGAGCAGGTGCCTTATCCTTACAAACTGCCTTCAGGGAGCTTATACATTAATAAAGGAGGCTGCTGCCAGCAGATGAATGAGTCTTCAACCACAGCATGTCACTGGGGAAAAGGTGAACTAATGCCACTCCAGATCACTAAGAATGAAACTTCAGAGCCTCCAAAAGACTAAGAAAGAAGCATATCTCCTGATACTCTTCATGACAATTTCCAGGAATCTACAATTATTTAACTACTGAGAAATCACTAGTAATAGGAAAATGAATGATAACATTAATATTGTGGATCAATAATCAGGATCCACAGGAGCCATACAACCAAAAAATAAATATCAGTGTACCTAAATAAGGTGCTTTCATATTTATTGCTATTCTTAAGGGTTCTTCTTTGCAACAATCTATGTTGTCTGGGGCTGGGGGTTTAGCTCAGCGGCATAAGCACCTGCCTTGCAAGCAGGCAGTCGTGAGTTCGATCCCTGGTACCAATAAAAATGAAAAAGACAAAAAAAAAAATAAAAAATAAAAAAAAATAAAAAAAAAAAAAAAAGAATGCTTCTTAACAATCTATGTTGTGGTGTAAACACTTTCATTCTTAAGGTATGACACGATGATCTTGTGGCTTCAATTACAAACATAGGAGTTCGCCAGGCTCATGGAAAAGGACACTGCCTATGATGAAAATGAGGGGTGTTAACACAGGCAAATCAGAGACTTACAATTCCTGGGTATATTTTGAACTCTAACTTAATCCTGAGTACAGATTACCCAAGGAAGTCCTGGCACAATCTTCTTAATAAAAAGGGGTATACTGAGAAACTTTCCAATTTTAATTTTTAGAAATTTTTGGCATTTTAAAAGTGCAGTTTAAATTTTCAAAGTCCTTTTAATTCAGTATGTCATCACCAAAAGATAACCAAACTGTTCTCAATAAATAATTTTTTTTTTTTAGTTTTTACTACAGAAACTTCCAAACATAAGCAAAAGTACATGGAATAGTATAAAGAAACCCAGTGCACCTCTCTAGATGCAATCAATCTCAAGTCTTAACCAATCTTATTTATCTGTATTACTACCACATCCCTCTGCTGCCATGTTCTGTCTGAGAATGATTTTCTGCTCTGAGAATGACTTTTGCATGTGAATCTCAGGTACCATGTGATTCAGTTTGTGTATATTTCAGTGTGTATGTAAGACTATAATAAAAATAATTTTTAAAATTACAAATGCTAGGTGTTATTCAGTAACTTAGCCACCTAGCAAAATTTATAATTTTAAAGTATCATGAAATAGTCAATAGTTACATTTATTTTTTTATTAGTGCATGTTTGCAGTACATAATGATTGCATTTATCGTGGGGAGTTTGTATGTGTGCATAACACATCTTAGTTCTTTTTTATCCCCTTCCCCTCTCAGCCTCTCTGCTTCATCCAGCTCTTTTCCCCTTTTATGAAAGCACTATTTCCATTTTTTACCTTTAATTCACTATTTATATCTCTTTTCCCTTCTTTCCTTCCCCCTCC